>NC_082344.1:40075971-40711971 GCF_027477595.1 Haemorhous mexicanus
GATGGTTTTGAAATTGGGAGTTTTTTTTTTCTTTTTTTTTTTTTTCAAGTATCCATGTCATGTCCCTCATATCTTCCCATCCAAGTTGTGTCTGCCTCCTTGATTTTTGCCCTGCTTTTGCAACAGCTGGGAGGTGAGTTTTGGCCTCTTTTGATCCTTTGCACTTCACTTCATTTTGTCCCAGGCCACTTTCTTGTAATTGCTAAATTTCAAAATTTTCCATTTTTTTGGGATTTTTTTCAGTTGCATTTCTTTTGATCATATCTCCTATCCAGAGTGTTTGTAAGCCTTTCTTTTCAGGGTCGCAAGATTTCGTTTCCCGTCCCGAAAGGAAATTTCATTTCCTTTCGGGACGGGAAACGAAATCTTGCGATTTCAATGGGAATCAATGGGGCAAGCTTTGGTGCAAGTCCCAGCACTTGATGGCATGCCATGCCTTTTGATGGTTTTGACTTTGGGAGAGATTTTTTTTTTCTTTTTTTTTTTTTTTTAAGTATCGATGTCATGTCCCTCATATCTTCCCCTCCAAGTTGTGTCTGCCTCCTTGATTTTTGCCCTGCTTTTGCAACAGCTGGGAGGTGAGTTTTGGCCTCTTTTGGTCCTTTGCACTTAACTTCATTTTGTCCCAGACCACTTTCTTGTAGTTGCGAAATTTCAAAATTTTCTTTTTTTTCTCCTTCAATTTCATTTCCCTTGATGCTATCTCCATTCCAGAGTGTTCATATGTCCTTCTTATTTGTTTTGGCCTTCAGCGTGGGTCAGTTTTTGAAGCCTTGCTGTATGATGTGCATGTCCCTGCACTTGATGGCATGCCATGCCTTCTGATGGTTTTGAATTTGGGAGATTTTTTTTTTCTTTTTTTTTTTTTTTTTTACGTATCGATGTCATGTCCCTCATATCTTCCCCTCCAAGTTGTGTCTGCCTCCTTGATTTTTGCCCTGCTTTTGCAACAGCTGGGAGGTGAGTTTTGGCCTCTTTTGATCCTTTGCACTTCACTTCATTTTGTCCCAGGCCACTTTCTTGTAATTGCTAAATTTCAAAATTTTCCATTTTTTTGGGATTTTTTTCAGTTGCATTTCTTTTGATCATATCTCCTATCCAGAGTGTTTGTAAGCCTTTCTTTTCAGGGTCGCAAGATTTCGTTTCCCGTCCCGAAAGGAAATTTCATTTCCTTTCGGGACGGGAAACGAAATCTTGCGATTTCAATGGGAATCAATGGGGCAAGCTTTGGTGCAAGTCCCAGCACTTGATGGCATGCCATGCCTTTTGATGGTTTTGACTTTGGGAGAGATTTTTTTTTTCTTTTTTTTTTTTTTTTAACTATCCATGTCATGTCCCTCATTTCTTCCCCTCCAAGTTGTGTCTGCCTCCTTGATTTTTGCCCTGCTTTTGCAACAGCTGGGAGGTGAGTTTTGGCCTCTTTTGGTCCTTTGCACTGCACCTCATTTTGTCCCAGACCACTTTCTTGTAGTTGCTAAATTTCAAAATTTTCTTTTTTTTCTCCTTCAATTTCATTTCCCTTGATGCTATCTCCATTCCAGAGTGTTCATATGTCCTTCTTATTTGTTTTGGCCTTCAGCGTGGGTCAGTTTTTGAAGCCTTGGTGTATGTAGTGCATGTCCCTGCACTTGATGGCATGCCATGCCTTCTGATGGTTTTGAATTTGGGAGAGTTTTTTTTTTTTTTTTTTTTTTTTTTAAAGTATCGATGTCATGTCCCTCATATCTTCCCCTCCAAGTTGTGTCTGCCTCCTTGATTTTTGCCCTGCTTTTGCAACAGCTGGGAGGTGAGTTTTGGCCTCTTTTGGTCCTTTGCACTGCACCTCATTTTGTCCCAGACCACTTTCTTGTAGTTGCTAAATTTCAAAATTTTCTTTTTTTTCTCCTTCAATTTCATTTCCTTTGATGCTATCTCCATTCCAGAGTGTTCATATGTCCTTCTTATTTGTTTTGGCCTTCAGCGTGGGTCAGTTTTTGAAGCCTTGCTGTATGATGTGCATGTCCCTGCACTTGATGGCATGCCATGCCTTCTGATGGTTTTGAATTTGGGAGATTTTTTTTTTCTTTTTTTTTTTTTTTTTTAAAGTATCGATGTCATGTCCCTCATATCTTCCCCTCCAAGTTGTGTCTGCCTCCTTGATTTTTGCCCTGCTTTTGCAACAGCTGGGAGGTGAGTTTTGGCCTCTTTTGATCCTTTGCACTTCACTTCATTTTGTCCCAGGCCACTTTCTTGTAATTGCTAAATTTCAAAATTTTCCATTTTTTTGGGATTTTTTTCAGTTGCATTTCTTTTGATCATATCTCCTATCCAGAGTGTTTGTAAGCCTTTCTTTTCAGGGTCGCAAGATTTCGTTTCCCGTCCCGAAAGGAAATTTCATTTCCTTTCGGGACGGGAAACGAAATCTTGCGATTTCAATGGGAATCAATGGGGCAAGCTTTGGTGCAAGTCCCAGCACTTGATGGCATGCCATGCCTTTTGATGGTTTTGACTTTGGGAGAGATTTTTTTTTTCTTTTTTTTTTTTTTAAGTATCTATGTCATGTCCCTCATATCTTCCCCTCCAAGTTGTGTCTGCCTCCTTGATTTTTGCCCTGCTTTTGCAACAGCTGGGAGGTGAGTTTTGGCCTCTTTTGGTCCTTTGCACTGCACCTCATTTTGTCCCAGACCACTTTCTTGTAGTTGCTAAATTTCAAAATTTTCTTTTTTTTCTCCTTCAATTTCATTTCCCTTGATGCTATCTCCATTCCAGAGTGTTCATATGTCCTTCTTATTTGTTTTGGCCTTCAGCGTGGGTCAGTTTTTGAAGCCTTGCTGTATGATGTGCATGTCCCTGCACTTGATGGCATGCCATGCCTTCTGATGGTTTTGAATTTGGGAGATTTTTTTTTTCTTTTTTTTTTTTTTTTTTACGTATCGATGTCATGTCCCTCATATCTTCCCCTCCAAGTTGTGTCTGCCTCCTTGATTTTTGCCCTGCTTTTGCAACAGCTGGGAGGTGAGTTTTGGCCTCTTTTGATCCTTTGCACTTCACTTCATTTTGTCCCAGGCCACTTTCTTGTAATTGCTAAATTTCAAAATTTTCCATTTTTTTGGGATTTTTTTCAGTTGCATTTCTTTTGATCATATCTCCTATCCAGAGTGTTTGTAAGCCTTTCTTTTCAGGGTCGCAAGATTTCGTTTCCCGTCCCGAAAGCAAATTTCATTTCCCTTCGGGACGGGAAACGAAATCTTGCGATTTCAATGGGAATCAATGGGGCAAGCTTTGGTGCAAGTCCCAGCACTTGATGGCATGCCATGCCTTTTGATGGTTTTGACTTTGGGAGAGATTTTTTTTTTCTTTTTTTTTTTTTTTTAACTATCCATGTCATGTCCCTCATTTCTTCCCCTCCAAGTTGTGTCTGCCTCCTTGATTTTTGCCCTGCTTTTGCAACAGCTGGGAGGTGAGTTTTGGCCTCTTTTGGTCCTTTGCACTGCACCTCATTTTGTCCCAGACCACTTTCTTGTAGTTGCTAAATTTCAAAATTTTCTTTTTTTTCTCCTTCAATTTCATTTCCCTTGATGCTATCTCCATTCCAGAGTGTTCATATGTCCTTCTTATTTGTTTTGGCCTTCAGCGTGGGTCAGTTTTTGAAGCCTTGGTGTATGTAGTGCATGTCCCTGCACTTGATGGCATGCCATGCCTTCTGATGGTTTTGAATTTGGGAGAGTTTTTTTTTTTTTTTTTTTTTTTTTTAAAGTATCGATGTCATGTCCCTCATATCTTCCCCTCCAAGTTGTGTCTGCCTCCTTGATTTTTGCCCTGCTTTTGCAACAGCTGGGAGGTGAGTTTTGGCCTCTTTTGGTCCTTTGCACTGCACCTCATTTTGTCCCAGACCACTTTCTTGTAGTTGCTAAATTTCAAAATTTTCTTTTTTTTCTCCTTCAATTTCATTTCCCTTGATGCTATCTCCATTCCAAAGTGGTCCTAAGTCCTTCTTATTTGTTTTGGCCTTCAGCGTGGGTCAGTTTTGGAAGCCTTGGTGTATGTTGTGCATGTCCCTGCACTTGATGGCATGCCATGCCTTCTGATGGTTTTGAATTTGGGAGATTTTTTTTTTCTTTTTTTTTTTTTTTTAAGTATCCATGTCATGTCCCTCATATCTTCCCATCCAAGTTGTGTCTGCCTCCTTGATTTTTGCCCTGCTTTTGCAACAGCTGGGAGGTGAGTTTTGGCCTCTTTTGATCCTTTGCACTTCACTTCATTTTGTCCCAGGCCACTTTCTTGTAATTGCTAAATTTCAAAATTTTCCATTTTTTTGGGATTTTTTTCAGTTGCATTTCTTTTGATCATATCTCCTATCCAGAGTGTTTGTAAGCCTTTCTTTTCAGGGTCGCAAGATTTCGTTTCCCGTCCCGAAAGGAAATTTCATTTCCTTTCGGGACGGGAAACGAAATCTTGCGATTTCAATGGGAATCAATGGGGCAAGCTTTGGTGCAAGTCCCAGCACTTGATGGCATGACATGCCTTTTGATGGTTTTGACTTTGGGAGAGATTTTTTTTTTCTTTTTTTTTTTTTTTTTAAGTATCGATGTCATGTCCTTCATATCTTCCCCTCCAAGTTGTGTCTGCCTCCTTGATTTTTGCCCTGCTTTTGCAACAGCTGGGAGGTGAGTTTTGGCCTCTTTTGATCCTTTGCACTGCACCTCATTTTGTCCCAGACCACTTTCTTGTAGGTGCGAAATTTCAAAATTTTCTTTTTTTTCTCCTTCAATTTCATTTCCCTTGATGCTATCTCCATTCCAGAGTGTTCATATGTCCTTCTTATTTGTTTTGGCCTTCAGCGTGGGTCAGTTTTGGAAGCCTTGGTGTATGTTGTACATGTCCCTGCACTTGATGGCATGCCATGCCTTCTGATGGTTTTGAATTTGGGAGTTTTTTTTTTCTTTTTTTTTTTTTTTTAAGTATCGATGTCATGTCCCTCATATCTTCCCCTCCAAGTTGTGTCTGCCTCCTTGATTTTTGCCCTGCTTTTGCAACAGCTGGGAGGTGAGTTTTGGCCTCTTTTGATCCTTTGCACTTCACTTCATTTTGTCCCAGGCCACTTTCTTGTAATTGCTAAATTTCAAAATTTTCCATTTTTTTGGGATTTTTTTCAGTTGCATTTCTTTTGATCATATCTCCTATCCAGAGTGTTTGTAAGCCTTTCTTTTCAGGGTCGCGAGATTTCGTTTCCCGTCCCGAAAGGAAATTTCATTTCCTTTCGGGACGGGAAACGAAATCTTGCGATTTCAATGGGAATCAATGGGGCAAGCTTTGGTGCAAGTCCCAGCACTTGATGGCATGCCATGCCTTCTGATGGTATTGAATTTGGGAGATTTTTTTTTTCTTTTTTTTTTTTTTTTAACTATCCATGTCATGTCCCTCATATCTTCCCCTCCAAGTTGTGTCTGCCTCCTTGATTTTTGCCCTGCTTTTGCAACAGCTGGGAGGTGAGTTTTGGCCTCTTTTGGTCCTTTGCACTGCACCTCATTTTGTCCCAGACCACTTTCTTGTAGTTGCTAAATTTCAAAATTTTCTTTTTTTTCTCCTTCAATTTCATTTCCCTTGATGCTATCTCCATTCCAAAGTGGTCCTAAGTCCTTCTTATTTGTTTTGGCCTTCAGCGTGGGTCAGTTTTTGAAGCCTTGGTGTATGTTGTGCATGTCCCTGCACTTGATGGCATGCCATGCCTTTTGAAGGCTTTGACTGTGGGAGAGATTTTTTTTTCTTTTTTTTTTTTTTTTTTAAGTATCGATGTCATGTCCCTCATATCTTCCCCTCCAAGTTGTGTCTGCCTCCTTGATTTTTGCCCTGCTTTTGCAACAGCTGGGAGGTGAGTTTTGGCCTCTTTTGGTCCTTTGCACTTAACTTCATTTTGTCCCAGACCACTTTCTTGTAATTGCTAAATTTCAAAATTTTCTTTTTTTTCTCCTTCAATTTCATTTCCTTTGATGCTATCTCCATTCCAGAGTGTTCATATGTCCTTCTTATTTGTTTTGGCCTTCAGCGTGGGTCAGTTTTGGAAGCCTTGGTGTATGTTGTACATGTCCCTGCACTTGATGGCATGCCATGCCTTCTGATGGTTTTGAAATTGGGAGTTTTTTTTTTCTTTTTTTTTTTTTTCAAGTATCCATGTCATGTCCCTCATATCTTCCCATCCAAGTTGTGTCTGCCTCCTTGATTTTTGCCCTGCTTTTGCAACAGCTGGGAGGTGAGTTTTGGCCTCTTTTGGTCCTTTGCACTGCACCTCATTTTCTCCCAGACCACTTTCTTGTAGTTGCTAAATTTCAAAATTTTCTTTTTTTTCTCCTTCAATTTCATTTCCCTTGATGCTATCTCCATTCCAAAGTGGTCCTAAGTCCTTCTTATTTGTTTTGGCCTTCAGCGTGGGTCAGTTTTTGAAGCCTTGGTGTATGTTGTGCATGTCCCTGCACTTGATGGCATGCCATGCCTTTTGAAGGCTTTGACTGTGGGAGAGATTTTTTTTTCTTTTTTTTTTTTTTTTTTAAGTATCGATGTCATGTCCCTCATATCTTCCCCTCCAAGTTGTGTCTGCCTCCTTGATTTTTGCCCTGCTTTTGCAACAGCTGGGAGGTGAGTTTTGGCCTCTTTTGGTCCTTTGCACTTAACTTCATTTTGTCCCAGACCACTTTCTTGTAATTGCTAAATTTCAAAATTTTCCATTTTTTTGGGATTTTTTTCAGTTGCATTTCTTTTGATCATATCTCCTATCCAGAGTGTTTGTAAGCCTTTCTTTTCAGGGTCGCAAGATTTCGTTTCCCGTCCCGAAAGGAAATTTCATTTCCTTTCGGGACGGGAAGCGAAATCTTGCGATTTCAATGGGAATCAATGGGGCAAGCTTTGGTGCAAGTCCCAGCACTTGATGGCATGCCATGCCTTTTGATGGTTTTGACTTTGGGAGAGATTTTTTTTTCTTTTTTTTTTTTTTTAAGTATCCATGTCATGTCCCTCATATCTTCCCCTCCAAGTTGTGTCTGCCTCCTTGATTTTTGCCCTGCTTTTGCAACAGCTGGGAGGTGAGTTTTGGCCTCTTTTGGTCCTTTGCACTGCACCTCATTTTGTCCCAGACCACTTTCTTGTAGTTGCTAAATTTCAAAATTTTCTTTTTTTTCTCCTTCAATTTCATTTCCCTTGATGCTATCTCCATTCCAGAGTGTTCATATGTCCTTCTTATTTGTTTTGGCCTTCAGCGTGGGTCAGTTTTTGAAGCCTTGGTGTATGATGTGCATGTCCCTGCACTTGATGGCATGCCATGCCTTCTGATGGTTTTGAATTTGGGAGAGTTTTTTTTTTCTTTTTTTTTTTTTTTTTAAACTATCGATGTCATGTCCCTCATATCTTCCCCTCCAAGTTGTGTCTGCCTCCTTGATTTTTGCCCTGCTTTTGCAACAGCTGGGAGGTGAGTTTTGGCCTCTTTTGGTCCTTTGCACTGCACCTCATTTTGTCCCAGACCACTTTCTTGTAGTTGCTAAATTTCAAAATTTTCTTTTTTTTCTCCTTCAATTTCATTTCCTTTGATGCTATCTCCATTCCAGAGTGTTCATATGTCCTTCTTATTTGTTTTGGCCTTCAGCGTGGGTCAGTTTTGGAAGCCTTGGTGTATGTTGTACATGTCCCAGCACTTGATGGCATGCCATGCCTTCTGATGGTTTTGAAATTGGGAGGTTTTTTTTTCTTTTTTTTTTTTTTCAAGTATCCATGTCATGTCCCTCATATCTTCCCATCCAAGTTGTGTCTGCCTCCTTGATTTTTGCCCTGCTTTTGCAACAGCTGGGAGGTGAGTTTTGGCCTCTTTTGGTCCTTTGCACTTAACTTCATTTTGTCCCAGACCACTTTCTTGTAATTGCTAAATTTCAAAATTTTCCATTTTTTTGGGATTTTTTTCAGTTGCATTTCTTTTGATCATATCTCCTATCCAGAGTGTTTGTAAGCCTTTCTTTTCAGGGTCGCAAGATTTCGTTTCCCGTCCCGAAAGGAAATTTCATTTCCTTTCGGGACGGGAAACGAAATCTTGCGATTTCAATGGGAATCAATGGGGCAAGCTTTGGTGCAAGTCCCAGCACTTGATGGCATGCCATGCCTTTTGATGGTTTTGACTTTGGGAGAGATTTTTTTTTTCTTTTTTTTTTTTTTTAAGTATCCATGTCATGTCCCTCATATCTTCCCCTCCAAGTTGTGTCTGCCTCCTTGATTTTTGCCCTGCTTTTGCAACAGCTGGGAGGTGAGTTTTGGCCTCTTTTGGTCCTTTGCACTGCACCTCATTTTGTCCCAGACCACTTTCTTGTAGTTGCTAAATTTCAAAATTTTCTTTTTTTTCTCCTTCAATTTCATTTCCCTTGATGCTATCTCCATTCCAGAGTGTTCATATGTCCTTCTTATTTGTTTTGGCCTTCAGCGTGGGTCAGTTTTTGAAGCCTTGGTGTATGTAGTGCATGTCCCTGCACTTGATGGCATGCCATGCCTTCTGATGGTTTTGAATTTGGGAGAGTTTTTTTTTTTTTTTTTTTTTTTTTTAAACTATCGATGTCATGTCCCTCATTTCTTCCCATCCAAGTTGTGTCTGCCTCCTTGATTTTTGCCCTGCTTTTGCAACAGCTGGGAGGTGAGTTTTGGCCTCTTTTGGTCCTTTGCACTGCACCTCATTTTGTCCCAGACCACTTTCTTGTAGTTGCTAAATTTCAAAATTTTCTTTTTTTTCTCCTTCAATTTCATTTCCCTTGATGCTATCTCCATTCCAAAGTGGTCCTAAGTCCTTCTTATTTGTTTTGGCCTTCAGCGTGGGTCAGTTTTGGAAGTCTTGGTGTATGTTGTGCATGTCCCTGCACTTGATGGCATGCCATGCCTTTTGAAGGCTTTGACTGTGGGACAGATTTTTTTTTCTTTTTTTTTTTTTTTAAGTATCCATGTCATGTCCCTCATTTCTTCCCCTCCAAGTTGTGTCTGCCTCCTTGATTTTTGCCCTGCTTTTGCAACAGCTGGGAGGTGAGTTTTGGCCTCTTTTGGTCCTTTGCACTGCACCTCATTTTGTCCCAGACCACTTTCTTGTAGTTGCTAAATTTCAAAATTTTCTTTTTTTTCTCCTTCAATTTCATTTCCTTTGATGCTATCTCCATTCCAGAGTGTTCATATGTCCTTCTTATTTGTTTTGGCCTTCAGCGTGGGTCAGTTTTTGAAGCCTTGCTGTATGTTGTGCATGTCCCTGCACTTGATGGCATGCCATGCCTTCTGATGGTTTTGAATTTGGGAGATTTTTTTTTTCTTTTTTTTTTTTTTTTTTAAGTATCGATGTCATGTCCCTCATATCTTCCCCTCCAAGTTGTGTCTGCCTCCTTGATTTTTGCCCTGCTTTTGCAACAGCTGGGAGGTGAGTTTTGGCCTCTTTTGATCCTTTGCACTTCACTTCATTTTGTCCCAGGCCACTTTCTTGTAATTGCTAAATTTCAAAATTTTCCATTTTTTTGGGATTTTTTTCAGTTGCATTTCTTTTGATCATATCTCCTATCCAGAGTGTTTGTAAGCCTTTCTTTTCAGGGTCGCAAGATTTCGTTTCCCGTCCCGAAAGGAAATTTCATTTCCTTTCGGGACGGGAAACGAAATCTTGCGATTTCAATGGGAATCAATGGGGCAAGCTTTGGTGCAAGTCCCAGCACTTGATGGCATGCCATGCCTTTTGATGGTTTTGACTTTGGGAGAGATTTTTTTTTTCTTTTTTTTTTTTTTTAAGTATCCATGTCATGTCCCTCATATCTTCCCCTCCAAGTTGTGTCTGCCTCCTTGATTTTTGCCCTGCTTTTGCAACAGCTGGGAGGTGAGTTTTGGCCTCTTTTGGTCCTTTGCACTGCACCTCATTTTGTCCCAGACCACTTTCTTGTAGTTGCTAAATTTCAAAATTTTCTTTTTTTTCTCCTTCAATTTCATTTCCCTTGATGCTATCTCCATTCCAAAGTGGTCCTAAGTCCTTCTTATTTGTTTTGGCCTTCAGCGTGGGTCAGTTTTGGAAGTCTTGGTGTATGTTGTGCATGTCCCTGCACTTGATGGCATGCCATGCCTTTTGAAGGCTTTGACTGTGGGACAGATTTTTTTTTCTTTTTTTTTTTTTTTAAGTATCCATGTCATGTCCCTCATTTCTTCCCCTCCAAGTTGTGTCTGCCTCCTTGATTTTTGCCCTGCTTTTGCAACAGCTGGGAGGTGAGTTTTGGCCTTTTTTGGTCCTTTGCACTGCACCTCATTTTGTCCCAGACCACTTTCTTGTAGTTGCTAAATTTCAAAATTTTCTTTTTTTTCTCCTTCAATTTCATTTCCTTTGATGCTATCTCCATTCCAGAGTGTTCATATGTCCTTCTTATTTGTTTTGGCCTTCAGCGTGGGTCAGTTTTTGAAGCCTTGCTGTATGTTGTGCATGTCCCTGCACTTGATGGCATGCCATGCCTTCTGATGGTTTTGAATTTGGGAGATTTTTTTTTTCTTTTTTTTTTTTTTTTTTAAGTATCGATGTCATGTCCCTCATATCTTCCCCTCCAAGTTGTGTCTGCCTCCTTGATTTTTGCCCTGCTTTTGCAACAGCTGGGAGGTGAGTTTTGGCCTCTTTTGATCCTTTGCACTTCACTTCATTTTGTCCCAGGCCACTTTCTTGTAATTGCTAAATTTCAAAATTTTCCATTTTTTTGGGATTTTTTTCAGTTGCATTTCTTTTGATCATATCTCCTATCCAGAGTGTTTGTAAGCCTTTCTTTTCAGGGTCGCAAGATTTCGTTTCCCGTCCCGAAAGGAAATTTCATTTCCTTTCGGGACGGGAAACGAAATCTTGCGATTTCAATGGGAATCAATGGGGCAAGCTTTGGTGCAAGTCCCAGCACTTGATGGCATGCCATGCCTTTTGATGGTTTTGACTTTGGGAGAGATTTTTTTTTTCTTTTTTTTTTTTTTTTTAAGTATCGATGTCATGTCCTTCATATCTTCCCCTCCAAGTTGTGTCTGCCTCCTTGATTTTTGCCCTGCTTTTGCAACAGCTGGGAGGTGAGTTTTGGCCTCTTTTGGTCCTTTGCACTGCACCTCATTTTGTCCCAGACCACTTTCTTGTAGTTGCTAAATTTCAAAATTTTCTTTTTTTTCTCCTTCAATTTCATTTCCCTTGATGCTATCTCCATTCCAGAGTGTTCCTATGTCCTTCTTATTTGTTTTGGCCTTCAGCGTGGGTCAGTTTTTGAAGCCTTGCTGTATGATGTGCATGTCCCTGCACTTGATGGCATGCCATGCCTTCTGATGGTTTTGAATTTGGGAGATTTTTTTTTTCTTTTTTTTTTTTTTTTTTACGTATCGATGTCATGTCCCTCATATCTTCCCCTCCAAGTTGTGTCTGCCTCCTTGATTTTTGCCCTGCTTTTGCAACAGCTGGGAGGTGAGTTTTGGCCTCTTTTGATCCTTTGCACTTCACTTCATTTTGTCCCAGGCCACTTTCTTGTAATTGCTAAATTTCAAAATTTTCCATTTTTTTGGGATTTTTTTCAGTTGCATTTCTTTTGATCATATCTCCTATCCAGAGTGTTTGTAAGCCTTTCTTTTCAGGGTCGCAAGATTTCGTTTCCCGTCCCGAAAGGAAATTTCATTTCCCTTCGGGACGGGAAACGAAATCTTGCGATTTCAATGGGAATCAATGGGGCAAGCTTTGGTGCAAGTCCCAGCACTTGATGGCATGCCATGCCTTTTGATGGTTTTGACTTTGGGAGAGATTTTTTTTTTCTTTTTTTTTTTTTTTTAACTATCCATGTCATGTCCCTCATTTCTTCCCCTCCAAGTTGTGTCTGCCTCCTTGATTTTTGCCCTGCTTTTGCAACAGCTGGGAGGTGAGTTTTGGCCTCTTTTGGTCCTTTGCACTGCACCTCATTTTGTCCCAGACCACTTTCTTGTAGTTGCTAAATTTCAAAATTTTCTTTTTTTTCTCCTTCAATTTCATTTCCCTTGATGCTATCTCCATTCCAGAGTGTTCATATGTCCTTCTTATTTGTTTTGGCCTTCAGCGTGGGTCAGTTTTTGAAGCCTTGGTGTATGTAGTGCATGTCCCTGCACTTGATGGCATGCCATGCCTTCTGATGGTTTTGAATTTGGGAGAGTTTTTTTTTTTTTTTTTTTTTTTTTTAAAGTATCGATGTCATGTCCCTCATATCTTCCCCTCCAAGTTGTGTCTGCCTCCTTGATTTTTGCCCTGCTTTTGCAACAGCTGGGAGGTGAGTTTTGGCCTCTTTTGGTCCTTTGCACTGCACCTCATTTTGTCCCAGACCACTTTCTTGTAGTTGCTAAATTTCAAAATTTTCTTTTTTTTCTCCTTCAATTTCATTTCCCTTGATGCTATCTCCATTCCAAAGTGGTCCTAAGTCCTTCTTATTTGTTTTGGCCTTCAGCGTGGGTCAGTTTTGGAAGCCTTGGTGTATGTTGTGCATGTCCCTGCACTTGATGGCATGCCATGCCTTCTGATGGTTTTGAATTTGGGAGATTTTTTTTTTCTTTTTTTTTTTTTTTTAAGTATCCATGTCATGTCCCTCATATCTTCCCATCCAAGTTGTGTCTGCCTCCTTGATTTTTGCCCTGCTTTTGCAACAGCTGGGAGGTGAGTTTTGGCCTCTTTTGATCCTTTGCACTTCACTTCATTTTGTCCCAGGCCACTTTCTTGTAATTGCTAAATTTCAAAATTTTCCATTTTTTTGGGATTTTTTTCAGTTGCATTTCTTTTGATCATATCTCCTATCCAGAGTGTTTGTAAGCCTTTCTTTTCAGGGTCGCAAGATTTCGTTTCCCGTCCCGAAAGGAAATTTCATTTCCTTTCGGGACGGGAAACGAAATCTTGCGATTTCAATGGGAATCAATGGGGCAAGCTTTGGTGCAAGTCCCAGCACTTGATGGCATGCCATGCCTTTTGATGGTTTTGACTTTGGGAGAGATTTTTTTTTTCTTTTTTTTTTTTTTTTAAGTATCGATGTCATGTCCTTCATATCTTCCCCTCCAAGTTGTGTCTGCCTCCTTGATTTTTGCCCTGCTTTTGCAACAGCTGGGAGGTGAGTTTTGGCCTCTTTTGATCCTTTGCACTGCACCTCATTTTGTCCCAGACCACTTTCTTGTAGGTGCGAAATTTCAAAATTTTCTTTTTTTTCTCCTTCAATTTCATTTCCCTTGATGCTATCTCCATTCCAGAGTGTTCATATGTCCTTCTTATTTGTTTTGGCCTTCAGCGTGGGTCAGTTTTGGAAGCCTTGGTGTATGTTGTACATGTCCCTGCACTTGATGGCATGCCATGCCTTCTGATGGTTTTGAATTTGGGAGTTTTTTTTTTCTTTTTTTTTTTTTTTTAAGTATCGATGTCATGTCCCTCATATCTTCCCCTCCAAGTTGTGTCTGCCTCCTTGATTTTTGCCCTGCTTTTGCAACAGCTGGGAGGTGAGTTTTGGCCTCTTTTGATCCTTTGCACTTCACTTCATTTTGTCCCAGGCCACTTTCTTGTAATTGCTAAATTTCAAAATTTTCCATTTTTTTGGGATTTTTTTCAGTTGCATTTCTTTTGATCATATCTCCTATCCAGAGTGTTTGTAAGCCTTTCTTTTCAGGGTCGCAAGATTTCGTTTCCCGTCCCGAAAGGAAATTTCATTTCCTTTCGGGACGGGAAACGAAATCTTGCGATTTCAATGGGAATCAATGGGGCAAGCTTTGGTGCAAGTCCCAGCACTTGATGGCATGCCATGCCTTCTGATGGTATTGAATTTGGGAGATTTTTTTTTTCTTTTTTTTTTTTTTTTAAGTATCCATGTCATGTCCCTCATATCTTCCCCTCCAAGTTGTGTCTGCCTCCTTGATTTTTGCCCTGCTTTTGCAACAGCTGGGAGGTGAGTTTTGGCCTCTTTTGGTCCTTTGCACTGCACCTCATTTTGTCCCAGACCACTTTCTTGTAGTTGCTAAATTTCAAAATTTTCTTTTTTTTCTCCTTCAATTTCATTTCCCTTGATGCTATCTCCATTCCAAAGTGGTCCTAAGTCCTTCTTATTTGTTTTGGCCTTCAGCGTGGGTCAGTTTTTGAAGCCTTGGTGTATGTTGTGCATGTCCCTGCACTTGATGGCATGCCATGCCTTTTGAAGGCTTTGACTGTGGGAGAGATTTTTTTTTCTTTTTTTTTTTTTTTTTTAAGTATCGATGTCATGTCCCTCATATCTTCCCCTCCAAGTTGTGTCTGCCTCCTTGATTTTTGCCCTGCTTTTGCAACAGCTGGGAGGTGAGTTTTGGCCTCTTTTGGTCCTTTGCACTTAACTTCATTTTGTCCCAGACCACTTTCTTGTAATTGCTAAATTTCAAAATTTTCTTTTTTTTCTCCTTCAATTTCATTTCCTTTGATGCTATCTCCATTCCAGAGTGTTCATATGTCCTTCTTATTTGTTTTGGCCTTCAGCGTGGGTCAGTTTTGGAAGCCTTGGTGTATGTTGTACATGTCCCTGCACTTGATGGCATGCCATGCCTTCTGATGGTTTTGAAATTGGGAGTTTTTTTTTTCTTTTTTTTTTTTTTCAAGTATCCATGTCATGTCCCTCATATCTTCCCATCCAAGTTGTGTCTGCCTCCTTGATTTTTGCCCTGCTTTTGCAACAGCTGGGAGGTGAGTTTTGGCCTCTTTTGGTCCTTTGCACTGCACCTCATTTTGTCCCAGACCACTTTCTTGTAGTTGCTAAATTTCAAAATTTTCTTTTTTTTCTCCTTCAATTTCATTTCCCTTGATGCTATCTCCATTCCAAAGTGGTCCTAAGTCCTTCTTATTTGTTTTGGCCTTCAGCGTGGGTCAGTTTTTGAAGCCTTGGTGTATGTTGTGCATGTCCCTGCACTTGATGGCATGCCATGCCTTTTGAAGTCTTTGACTGTGGGAGAGATTTTTTTTTTCTTTTTTTTTTTTTTTTTTAAGTATCGATGTCATGTCCCTCATATCTTCCCCTCCAAGTTGTGTCTGCCTCCTTGATTTTTGCCCTGCTTTTGCAACAGCTGGGAGGTGAGTTTTGGCCTCTTTTGGTCCTTTGCACTTCACTTCATTTTGTCCCAGACCACTTTCTTGTAATTGCTAAATTTCAAAATTTTCCATTTTTTTGGGATTTTTTTCAGTTGCATTTCTTTTGATCATATCTCCTATCCAGAGTGTTTGTAAGCCTTTCTTTTCAGGGTCGCAAGATTTCGTTTCCCGTCCCGAAAGGAAATTTCATTTCCTTTCGGGACGGGAAGCGAAATCTTGCGATTTCAATGGGAATCAATGGGGCAAGCTTTGGTGCAAGTCCCAGCACTTGATGGCATGCCATGCCTTTTGATGGTTTTGACTTTGGGAGAGATTTTTTTTTCTTTTTTTTTTTTTTTAAGTATCCATGTCATGTCCCTCATATCTTCCCCTCCAAGTTGTGTCTGCCTCCTTGATTTTTGCCCTGCTTTTGCAACAGCTGGGAGGTGAGTTTTGGCCTCTTTTGGTCCTTTGCACTGCACCTCATTTTGTCCCAGACCACTTTCTTGTAGTTGCTAAATTTCAAAATTTTCTTTTTTTTCTCCTTCAATTTCATTTCCCTTGATGCTATCTCCATTCCAGAGTGTTCATATGTCCTTCTTATTTGTTTTGGCCTTCAGCGTGGGTCAGTTTTTGAAGCCTTGGTGTATGATGTGCATGTCCCTGCACTTGATGGCATGCCATGCCTTCTGATGGTTTTGAATTTGGGAGAGTTTTTTTTTTCTTTTTTTTTTTTTTTTAAACTATCGATGTCATGTCCCTCATATCTTCCCCTCCAAGTTGTGTCTGCCTCCTTGATTTTTGCCCTGCTTTTGCAACAGCTGGGAGGTGAGTTTTGGCCTCTTTTGGTCCTTTGCACTGCACCTCATTTTCTCCCAGACCACTTTCTTGTAGTTGCTAAATTTCAAAATTTTCTTTTTTTTCTCCTTCAATTTCATTTCCCTTGATGCTATCTCCATTCCAAAGTGGTCCTAAGTCCTTCTTATTTGTTTTGGCCTTCAGCGTGGGTCAGTTTTGGAAGTCTTGGTGTATGTTGTGCATGTCCCTGCACTTGATGGCATGCCATGCCTTTTGAAGGCTTTGACTGTGGGACAGATTTTTTTTTCTTTTTTTTTTTTTTTAAGTATCCATGTCATGTCCCTCATTTCTTCCCCTCCAAGTTGTGTCTGCCTCCTTGATTTTTGCCCTGCTTTTGCAACAGCTGGGAGGTGAGTTTTGGCCTTTTTTGGTCCTTTGCACTGCACCTCATTTTGTCCCAGACCACTTTCTTGTAGTTGCTAAATTTCAAAATTTTCTTTTTTTTCTCCTTCAATTTCATTTCCTTTGATGCTATCTCCATTCCAGAGTGTTCATATGTCCTTCTTATTTGTTTTGGCCTTCAGCGTGGGTCAGTTTTTGAAGCCTTGCTGTATGTTGTGCATGTCCCTGCACTTGATGGCATGCCATGCCTTCTGATGGTTTTGAATTTGGGAGATTTTTTTTTTCTTTTTTTTTTTTTTTTTTAAGTATCGATGTCATGTCCCTCATATCTTCCCCTCCAAGTTGTGTCTGCCTCCTTGATTTTTGCCCTGCTTTTGCAACAGCTGGGAGGTGAGTTTTGGCCTCTTTTGATCCTTTGCACTTCACTTCATTTTGTCCCAGGCCACTTTCTTGTAATTGCTAAATTTCAAAATTTTCCATTTTTTTGGGATTTTTTTCAGTTGCATTTCTTTTGATCATATCTCCTATCCAGAGTGTTTGTAAGCCTTTCTTTTCAGGGTCGCAAGATTTCGTTTCCCGTCCCGAAAGGAAATTTCATTTCCTTTCGGGACGGGAAACGAAATCTTGCGATTTCAATGGGAATCAATGGGGCAAGCTTTGGTGCAAGTCCCAGCACTTGATGGCATGCCATGCCTTTTGATGGTTTTGACTTTGGGAGAGATTTTTTTTTTCTTTTTTTTTTTTTTTAAGTATCCATGTCATGTCCCTCATATCTTCCCCTCCAAGTTGTGTCTGCCTCCTTGATTTTTGCCCTGCTTTTGCAACAGCTGGGAGGTGAGTTTTGGCCTCTTTTGGTCCTTTGCACTGCACCTCATTTTGTCCCAGACCACTTTCTTGTAGTTGCTAAATTTCAAAATTTTCTTTTTTTTCTCCTTCAATTTCATTTCCCTTGATGCTATCTCCATTCCAGAGTGTTCATATGTCCTTCTTATTTGTTTTGGCCTTCAGCGTGGGTCAGTTTTTGAAGCCTTGGTGTATGTAGTGCATGTCCCTGCACTTGATGGCATGCCATGCCTTCTGATGGTTTTGAATTTGGGAGAGTTTTTTTTTTTTTTTTTTTTTTTTTTAAACTATCGATGTCATGTCCCTCATTTCTTCCCATCCAAGTTGTGTCTGCCTCCTTGATTTTTGCCCTGCTTTTGCAACAGCTGGGAGGTGAGTTTTGGCCTCTTTTGGTCCTTTGCACTGCACCTCATTTTGTCCCAGACCACTTTCTTGTAGTTGCTAAATTTCAAAATTTTCTTTTTTTTCTCCTTCAATTTCATTTCCCTTGATGCTATCTCCATTCCAAAGTGGTCCTAAGTCCTTCTTATTTGTTTTGGCCTTCAGCGTGGGTCAGTTTTGGAAGTCTTGGTGTATGTTGTGCATGTCCCTGCACTTGATGGCATGCCATGCCTTTTGAAGGCTTTGACTGTGGGACAGATTTTTTTTTCTTTTTTTTTTTTTTTAAGTATCCATGTCATGTCCCTCATTTCTTCCCCTCCAAGTTGTGTCTGCCTCCTTGATTTTTGCCCTGCTTTTGCAACAGCTGGGAGGTGAGTTTTGGCCTTTTTTGGTCCTTTGCACTGCACCTCATTTTGTCCCAGACCACTTTCTTGTAGTTGCTAAATTTCAAAATTTTCTTTTTTTTCTCCTTCAATTTCATTTCCTTTGATGCTATCTCCATTCCAGAGTGTTCATATGTCCTTCTTATTTGTTTTGGCCTTCAGCGTGGGTCAGTTTTTGAAGCCTTGCTGTATGTTGTGCATGTCCCTGCACTTGATGGCATGCCATGCCTTCTGATGGTTTTGAATTTGGGAGATTTTTTTTTTCTTTTTTTTTTTTTTTTTTAAGTATCGATGTCATGTCCCTCATATCTTCCCCTCCAAGTTGTGTCTGCCTCCTTGATTTTTGCCCTGCTTTTGCAACAGCTGGGAGGTGAGTTTTGGCCTCTTTTGGTCCTTTGCACTTAACTTCATTTTGTCCCAGACCACTTTCTTGTAATTGCTAAATTTCAAAATTTTCTTTTTTTTCTCCTTCAATTTCATTTCCTTTGATGCTATCTCCATTCCAGAGTGTTCATATGTCCTTCTTATTTGTTTTGGCCTTCAGCGTGGGTCAGTTTTGGAAGCCTTGGTGTATGTTGTACATGTCCCTGCACTTGATGGCATGCCATGCCTTCTGATGGTTTTGAAATTGGGAGTTTTTTTTTTCTTTTTTTTTTTTTTCAAGTATCCATGTCATGTCCCTCATATCTTCCCATCCAAGTTGTGTCTGCCTCCTTGATTTTTGCCCTGCTTTTGCAACAGCTGGGAGGTGAGTTTTGGCCTCTTTTGGTCCTTTGCACTGCACCTCATTTTGTCCCAGACCACTTTCTTGTAGTTGCTAAATTTCAAAATTTTCTTTTTTTTCTCCTTCAATTTCATTTCCCTTGATGCTATCTCCATTCCAAAGTGGTCCTAAGTCCTTCTTATTTGTTTTGGCCTTCAGCGTGGGTCAGTTTTTGAAGCCTTGGTGTATGTTGTGCATGTCCCTGCACTTGATGGCATGCCATGCCTTTTGAAGTCTTTGACTGTGGGAGAGATTTTTTTTTCTTTTTTTTTTTTTTTTTTAAGTATCGATGTCATGTCCCTCATATCTTCCCCTCCAAGTTGTGTCTGCCTCCTTGATTTTTGCCCTGCTTTTGCAACAGCTGGGAGGTGAGTTTTGGCCTCTTTTGGTCCTTTGCACTTAACTTCATTTTGTCCCAGACCACTTTCTTGTAATTGCTAAATTTCAAAATTTTCCATTTTTTTGGGATTTTTTTCAGTTGCATTTCTTTTGATCATATCTCCTATCCAGAGTGTTTGTAAGCCTTTCTTTTCAGGGTCGCAAGATTTCGTTTCCCGTCCCGAAAGGAAATTTCATTTCCTTTCGGGACGGGAAGCGAAATCTTGCGATTTCAATGGGAATCAATGGGGCAAGCTTTGGTGCAAGTCCCAGCACTTGATGGCATGCCATGCCTTTTGATGGTTTTGACTTTGGGAGAGATTTTTTTTTCTTTTTTTTTTTTTTTAAGTATCCATGTCATGTCCCTCATATCTTCCCCTCCAAGTTGTGTCTGCCTCCTTGATTTTTGCCCTGCTTTTGCAACAGCTGGGAGGTGAGTTTTGGCCTCTTTTGGTCCTTTGCACTGCACCTCATTTTGTCCCAGACCACTTTCTTGTAGTTGCTAAATTTCAAAATTTTCTTTTTTTTCTCCTTCAATTTCATTTCCCTTGATGCTATCTCCATTCCAGAGTGTTCATATGTCCTTCTTATTTGTTTTGGCCTTCCGCGTGGGTCAGTTTTTGAAGCCTTGGTGTATGATGTGCATGTCCCTGCACTTGATGGCATGCCATGCCTTCTGATGGTTTTGAATTTGGGAGAGTTTTTTTTTTCTTTTTTTTTTTTTTTTAAACTATCGATGTCATGTCCCTCATATCTTCCCCTCCAAGTTGTGTCTGCCTCCTTGATTTTTGCCCTGCTTTTGCAACAGCTGGGAGGTGAGTTTTGGCCTCTTTTGGTCCTTTGCACTGCACCTCATTTTGTCCCAGACCACTTTCTTGTAGTTGCTAAATTTCAAAATTTTCTTTTTTTTCTCCTTCAATTTCATTTCCTTTGATGCTATCTCCATTCCAGAGTGTTCATATGTCCTTCTTATTTGTTTTGGCCTTCAGCGTGGGTCAGTTTTGGAAGCCTTGGTGTATGTTGTACATGTCCCTGCACTTGATGGCATGCCATGCCTTCTGATGGTTTTGAAATTGGGAGTTTTTTTTTTCTTTTTTTTTTTTTTCAAGTATCCATGTCATGTCCCTCATATCTTCCCATCCAAGTTGTGTCTGCCTCCTTGATTTTTGCCCTGCTTTTGCAACAGCTGGGAGGTGACTTTTGGCCTCTTTTGGTCCTTTGCACTTGACTTCATTTTGTCCCAGACCACTTTCTTGTAATTGCTAAATTTCAAAATTTTCCATTTTTTTGTGATTTTTTTCAGTTGCATTTCTTTTGATCATATCTCCTATCCAGAGTGTTTGTAAGCCTTTCTTTTCAGGGTCGCAAGATTTCGTTTCCCGTCCCGAAAGGAAATTTCATTTCCTTTCGGGACGGGAAACGAAATCTTGCGATTTCAATGGGAATCAATGGGGCAAGCTTTGGTGCAAGTCCCAGCACTTGATGGCATGCCATGCCTTTTGATGGTTTTGACTTTGGGAGAGATTTTTTTTTTCTTTTTTTTTTTTTTTAAGTATCCATGTCATGTCCCTCATATCTTCCCCTCCAAGTTGTGTCTGCCTCCTTGATTTTTGCCCTGCTTTTGCAACAGCTGGGAGGTGAGTTTTGGCCTCTTTTGGTCCTTTGCACTGCACCTCATTTTGTCCCAGACCACTTTCTTGTAGTTGCTAAATTTCAAAATTTTCTTTTTTTTCTCCTTCAATTTCATTTCCCTTGATGCTATCTCCATTCCAGAGTGTTCATATGTCCTTCTTATTTGTTTTGGCCTTCAGCGTGGGTCAGTTTTTGAAGCCTTGGTGTATGTAGTGCATGTCCCTGCACTTGATGGCATGCCATGCCTTTTGATGGTTTTGAATTTGGGAGAGTTTTTTTTTTTTTTTTTTTTTTTTTAAACTATCGATGTCATGTCCCTCATTTCTTCCCATCCAAGTTGTGTCTGCCTCCTTGATTTTTGCCCTGCTTTTGCAACAGCTGGGAGGTGAGTTTTGGCCTCTTTTGGTCCTTTGCACTGCACCTCATTTTGTCCCAGACCACTTTCTTGTAGTTGCTAAATTTCAAAATTTTCTTTTTTTTCTCCTTCAATTTCATTTCCCTTGATGCTATCTCCATTCCAAAGTGGTCCTAAGTCCTTCTTATTTGTTTTGGCCTTCAGCGTGGGTCAGTTTTGGAAGTCTTGGTGTATGTTGTGCATGTCCCTGCACTTGATGGCATGCCATGCCTTTTGAAGGCTTTGACTGTGGGACAGATTTTTTTTTCTTTTTTTTTTTTTTTAAGTATCCATGTCATGTCCCTCATTTCTTCCCCTCCAAGTTGTGTCTGCCTCCTTGATTTTTGCCCTGCTTTTGCAACAGCTGGGAGGTGAGTTTTGGCCTTTTTTGGTCCTTTGCACTGCACCTCATTTTGTCCCAGACCACTTTCTTGTAGTTGCTAAATTTCAAAATTTTCTTTTTTTTCTCCTTCAATTTCATTTCCTTTGATGCTATCTCCATTCCAGAGTGTTCATATGTCCTTCTTATTTGTTTTGGCCTTCAGCGTGGGTCAGTTTTTGAAGCCTTGCTGTATGTTGTGCATGTCCCTGCACTTGATGGCATGCCATGCCTTCTGATGGTTTTGAATTTGGGAGATTTTTTTTTTCTTTTTTTTTTTTTTTTTTAAGTATCGATGTCATGTCCCTCATATCTTCCCCTCCAAGTTGTGTCTGCCTCCTTGATTTTTGCCCTGCTTTTGCAACAGCTGGGAGGTGAGTTTTGGCCTCTTTTGATCCTTTGCACTTCACTTCATTTTGTCCCAGGCCACTTTCTTGTAATTGCTAAATTTCAAAATTTTCCATTTTTTTGGGATTTTTTTCAGTTGCATTTCTTTTGATCATATCTCCTATCCAGAGTGTTTGTAAGCCTTTCTTTTCAGGGTCGCAAGATTTCGTTTCCCGTCCCGAAAGGAAATTTCATTTCCTTTCGGGACGGGAAACGAAATCTTGCGATTTCAATGGGAATCAATGGGGCAAGCTTTGGTGCAAGTCCCAGCACTTGATGGCATGCCATGCCTTTTGATGGTTTTGACTTTGGGAGAGATTTTTTTTTTCTTTTTTTTTTTTTTTTAAGTATCGATGTCATGTCCCTCATATCTTCCCCTCCAAGTTGTGTCTGCCTCCTTGATTTTTGCCCTGCTTTTGCAACAGCTGGGAGGTGAGTTTTGGCCTCTTTTGGTCCTTTGCACTTCACTTCATTTTGTCCCAGACCACTTTCTTGTAATTGCTAAATTTCAAAATTTTCCATTTTTTTGGGATTTTTTTCAGTTGCATTTCTTTTGATCATATCTCCTATCCAGAGTGTTTGTAAGCCTTTCTTTTCAGGGTCGCAAGATTTCGTTTCCCGTCCCGAAAGGAAATTTCATTTCCTTTCGGGACGGGAAACGAAATCTTGCGATTTCAATGGGAATCAATGGGGCAAGCTTTGGTGCAAGTCCCAGCACATGATGGCATGCCATGCCTTTTGATGGTTTTGACTTTGGGAGAGATTTTTTTTTTCTTTTTTTTTTTTTTTTAAGTATCCATGTCATGTCCCTCATATCTTCCCCTCCAAGTTGTGTCTGCCTCCTTGATTTTTGCCCTGCTTTTGCAACAGCTGGGAGGTGAGTTTTGGCCTCTTTTGGTCCTTTGCACTGCACCTCATTTTGTCCCAGACCACTTTCTTGTAGTTGCTAAATTTCAAAATTTTCTTTTTTTTCTCCTTCAATTTCATTTCCCTTGATGCTATCTCCATTCCAGAGTGTTCATATGTCCTTCTTATTTGTTTTGGCCTTCAGCGTGGGTCAGTTTTGGAAGCCTTGGTGTATGATGCGCATGTCCCTGCACTTGATGGCATGCCATGCCTTCTGATGGTTTTGAATTTGGGAATTTTTTTTTTCTTTTTTTTTTTTTTCAAGTATCCATGTCATGTCCCTCATATCTTCCCCTCCAAGTTGTGTCTGCCTCCTTGATTTTTGCCCTGCTTTTGCAACAGCTGGGAGGTGAGTTTTGGCCTCTTTTGGTCCTTTGCACTGCACCTCATTTTGTCCCAGACCACTTTCTTGTAGTTGCTAAATTTCAAAATTTTCTTTTTTTTCTCCTTCAATTTCATTTCCCTTGATGCTATCTCCATTCCAAAGTGGTCCTAAGTCCTTCTTATTTGTTTTGGCCTGCAGCGTGGGTCAGTTTTGGAAGCCTTGGTGTATGTTGTGCATGTCCCTGCACTTGATGGCATGCCATGCCTTTTGAAGGCTTTGACTGTGGGACAGATTTTTTTTTCTTTTTTTTTTTTTTTTTAAGTATCGATGTCATGTCCCTCATATCTTCCCCTCCAAGTTGTGTCTGCCTCCTTGATTTTTGCCCTGCTTTTGCAACAGCTGGGAGGTGAGTTTTGGCCTCTTTTGGTCCTTTGCACTTCACTTCATTTTGTCCCAGACCACTTTCTTGTAATTGCTAAATTTCAAAATTTTCCATTTTTTTGGGATTTTTTTCAGTTGCATTTCTTTTGATCATATCTCCTATCCAGAGTGTTTGTAAGCCTTTCTTTTCAGGGTCGCAAGATTTCGTTTCCCGTCCCGAAAGGAAATTTCATTTCCTTTCGGGACGGGAAACGAAAACTTGCGATTTCAATGGGAATCAATGGGGCAAGCTTTGGTGCAAGTCCCAGCACTTGATGGCATGCCATGCCTTTTGATGGTTTTGACTTTGGGAGAGATTTTTTTTTTCTTTTTTTTTTTTTTTAAGTATCCATGTCATGTCCCTCATATCTTCCCCTCCAAGTTGTGTCTGCCTCCTTGATTTTTGCCCTGCTTTTGCAACAGCTGGGAGGTGAGTTTTGGCCTCTTTTGGTCCTTTGCACTGCACCTCATTTTGTCCCAGACCACTTTCTTGTAGTTGCTAAATTTCAAAATTTTCTTTTTTTTCTCCTTCAATTTCATTTCCCTTGATGCTATCTCCATTCCAGAGTGTTCATATGTCCTTCTTATTTGTTTTGGCCTTCAGCGTGGGTCAGTTTTTGAAGCCTTGGTGTATGTAGTGCATGTCCCTGCACTTGATGGCATGCCATGCCTTCTGATGGTTTTGAATTTGGGAGAGTTTTTTTTTTTTTTTTTTTTTTTTTTAAACTATCGATGTCATGTCCCTCATATCTTCCCCTCCAAGTTGTGTCTGCCTCCTTGATTTTTGCCCTGCTTTTGCAACAGCTGGGAGGTGAGTTTTGGCCTCTTTTGGTCCTTTGCACTGCACCTCATTTTGTCCCAGACCACTTTCTTGTAGTTGCTAAATTTCAAAATTTTCTTTTTTTTCTCCTTCAATTTCATTTCCCTTGATGCTATCTCCATTCCAAAGTGGTCCTAAGTCCTTCTTATTTGTTTTGGCCTTCAGCGTGGGTCAGTTTTTGAAGTCTTGGTGTATGTAGTGCATGTCCCTGCACTTGATGGCATGCCATGCCTTTTGAAGGCTTTGACTGTGGGACAGATTTTTTTTTCTTTTTTTTTTTTTTTAAGTATCCATGTCATGTCCCTCATATCTTCCCCTCCAAGTTGTGTCTGCCTCCTTGATTTTTGCCCTGCTTTTGCAACAGCTGGGAGGTGAGTTTTGGCCTCTTTTGGTCCTTTGCACTGCACCTCATTTTGTCCCAGACCACTTTCTTGTAGTTGCTAAATTTCAAAATTTTCTTTTTTTTCTCCTTCAATTTCATTTCCCTTGATGCTATCTCCATTCCAAAGTGGTCCTAAGTCCTTCTTATTTGTTTTGGCCTTCAGCGTGGGTCAGTTTTTGAAGCCTTGGTGTATGTAGTGCATGTCCCTGCACTTGATGGCATGCCATGCCTTTTGAAGGCTTTGACTGTGGGACAGATTTTTTTTTCTTTTTTTTTTTTTTTAAGTATCCATGTCATGTCCCTCATATCTTCCCCTCCAAGTTGTGTCTGCCTCCTTGATTTTTGCCCTGCTTTTGCAACAGCTGGGAGGTGAGTTTTGGCCTCTTTTGGTCCTTTGCACTTAACTTCATTTTGTCCCAGACCACTTTCTTGTAATTGCTAAATTTCAAAATTTTCCATTTTTTTGGGATTTTTTTCAGTTGCATTTCTTTTGATCATATCTCCTATCCAGAGTGTTTGTAAGCCTTTCTTTTCAGGGTCGCAAGATTTCGTTTCCCGTCCCGAAAGGAAATTTCATTTCCTTTCGGGACGGGAAACGAAATCTTGCGATTTCAATGGGAATCAATGGGGCAAGCTTTGGTGCAAGTCCCAGCACTTGATGGCATGCCATGCCTTTTGATGGTTTTGACTTTGGGAGAGATTTTTTTTTTCTTTTTTTTTTTTTTTAAGTATCCATGTCATGTCCCTCATATCTTCCCCTCCAAGTTGTGTCTGCCTCCTTGATTTTTGCCCTGCTTTTGCAACAGCTGGGAGGTGAGTTTTGGCCTCTTTTGGTCCTTTGCACTGCACCTCATTTTGTCCCAGACCACTTTCTTGTAGTTGCTAAATTTCAAAATTTTCTTTTTTTTCTCCTTCAATTTCATTTCCCTTGATGCTATCTCCATTCCAGAGTGTTCATATGTCCTTCTTATTTGTTTTGGCCTTCAGCGTGGGTCAGTTTTTGAAGCCTTGGTGTATGTTGTGCATGTCCCTGCACTTGATGGCATGCCATGCCTTTTGAAGGCTTTGACTGTGGGACAGATTTTTTTTTCTTTTTTTTTTTTTTTAAGTATCCATGTCATGTCCCTCATATCTTCCCCTCCAAGTTGTGTCTGCCTCCTTGATTTTTGCCCTGCTTTTGCAACAGCTGGGAGGTGAGTTTTGGCCTCTTTTGGTCCTTTGCACTGCACCTCATTTTGTCCCAGACCACTTTCTTGTAGTTGCTAAATTTCAAAATTTTCTTTTTTTTCTCCTTCAATTTCATTTCCTTTGATGCTATCTCCATTCCAGAGTGTTCATATGTCCTTCTTATTTGTTTTGGCCTTCTGCGTGGGTCAGTTTTGGAAGCCTTGGTGTATGTTGTGCATGTCCCTGCACTTGATGGCATGCCATGCCTTCTGATGGTTTTGAATTTGGGAGTTTTTTTTTTCTTTTTTTTTTTTTTCAAGTATCCATGTCATGTCCCTCATATCTTCCCATCCAAGTTGTGTCTGCCTCCTTGATTTTTGCCCTGCTTTTACAACAGCTGGGAGGTGAGTTTTGGCCTCTTTTGGTCCTTTGCACTGCACCTCATTTTGTCCCAGACCACTTTCTTGTAGTTGCTAAATTTCAAAATTTTCTTTTTTTTCTCCTTCAATTTCATTTCCCTTGATGCTATCTCCATTCCAAAGTGGTCCTAAGTCCTTCTTATTTGTTTTGGCCTGCAGCGTGGGTCAGTTTTGGAAGCCTTGGTGTATGTTGTGCATGTCCCTGCACTTGATGGCATGCCATGCCTTCTGATGGTTTTGAATTTGGGAGAGTTTTTTTTGTTTTTTTTTTTTTTTTAAACTATCGATGTCATGTCCCTCATATCTTCCCCTCCAAGTTGTGTCTGCCTCCTTGATTTTTGCCCTGCTTTTGCAACAGCTGGGAGGTGAGTTTTGGCCTCTTTTGGTCCTTTGCACTGCACCTCATTTTGTCCCAGACCACTTTCTTGTAGTTGCTAAATTTCAAAATTTTCTTTTTTTTCTCCTTCAATTTCATTTCCCTTGATGCTATCTCCATTCCAGAGTGTTCATATGTCCTTCTTATTTGTTTTGGCCTTCAGCGTGGGTCAGTTTTTGAAGCCTTGGTGTATGTAGTGCATGTCCCTGCACTTGATGGCATGCCATGCCTTCTGATGGTTTTGAATTTGGGAGAGTTTTTTTTTTTTTTTTTTTTTTTTTTTAAGTATCCATGTCATGTCCCTCATATCTTCCCCTCCAAGTTGTGTCTGCCTCCTTGATTTTTGCCCTGCTTTTGCAACAGCTGGGAGGTGAGTTTTGGCCTCTTTTGGTCCTTTGCACTGCACCTCATTTTGTCCCAGACCACTTTCTTGTAGTTGCTAAATTTCAAAATTTTCTTTTTTTTCTCCTTCAATTTCATTTCCCTTGATGCTATCTCCATTCCAAAGTGGTCCTAAGTCCTTCTTATTTGTTTTGGCCTTCAGCGTGGGTCAGTTTTTGAAGCCTTGGTGTATGTAGTGCATGTCCCTGCACTTGATGGCATGCCATGCCTTTTGAAGGCTTTGACTGTGGGACAGATTTTTTTTTCTTTTTTTTTTTTTTTAAGTATCCATGTCATGTCCCTCATATCTTCCCCTCCAAGTTGTGTCTGCCTCCTTGATTTTTGCCCTGCTTTTGCAACAGCTGGGAGGTGAGTTTTGGCCTCTTTTGGTCCTTTGCACTTCACTTCATTTTGTCCCAGACCACTTTCTTGTAATTGCTAAATTTCAAAATTTTCCATTTTTTTGGGATTTTTTTCAGTTGCATTTCTTTTGATCATATCTCCTATCCAGAGTGTTTGTAAGCCTTTCTTTTCAGGGTCGCAAGATTTCGTTTCCCGTCCCGAAAGGAAATTTCATTTCCTTTCGGGACGGGAAACGAAATCTTGCGATTTCAATGGGAATCAATGGGGCAAGCTTTGGTGCAAGTCCCAGCACTTGATGGCATGCCATGCCTTTTGATGGTTTTGACTTTGGGAGAGATTTTTTTTTTCTTTTTTTTTTTTTTTAACTATCCATGTCATGTCCCTCATATCTTCCCCTCCAAGTTGTGTCTGCCTCCTTGATTTTTGCCCTGCTTTTGCAACAGCTGGGAGGTGAGTTTTGGCCTCTTTTGGTCCTTTGCACTGCACCTCATTTTGTCCCAGACCACTTTCTTGTAGTTGCTAAATTTCAAAATTTTCTTTTTTTTCTCCTTCAATTTCATTTCCCTTGATGCTATCTCCATTCCAGAGTGTTCATATGTCCTTCTTATTTGTTTTGGCCTTCAGCGTGGGTCAGTTTTTGAAGCCTTGGTGTATGTTGTGCATGTCCCTGCACTTGATGGCATGCCATGCCTTTTGAAGGCTTTGACTGTGGGACAGATTTTTTTTTCTTTTTTTTTTTTTTTAAGTATCCATGTCATGTCCCTCATATCTTCCCCTCCAAGTTGTGTCTGCCTCCTTGATTTTTGCCCTGCTTTTGCAACAGCTGGGAGGTGAGTTTTGGCCTCTTTTGGTCCTTTGCACTGCACCTCATTTTGTCCCAGACCACTTTCTTGTAGTTGCTAAATTTCAAAATTTTCTTTTTTTTCTCCTTCAATTTCATTTCCTTTGATGCTATCTCCATTCCAGAGTGTTCATATGTCCTTCTTATTTGTTTTGGCCTTCTGCGTGGGTCAGTTTTGGAAGCCTTGGTGTATGTTGTGCATGTCCCTGCACTTGATGGCATGCCATGCCTTCTGATGGTTTTGAATTTGGGAGTTTTTTTTTTCTTTTTTTTTTTTTTCAAGTATCCATGTCATGTCCCTCATATCTTCCCATCCAAGTTGTGTCTGCCTCCTTGATTTTTGCCCTGCTTTTACAACAGCTGGGAGGTGAGTTTTGGCCTCTTTTGGTCCTTTGCACTGCACCTCATTTTGTCCCAGACCACTTTCTTGTAGTTGCTAAATTTCAAAATTTTCTTTTTTTTCTCCTTCAATTTCATTTCCCTTGATGCTATCTCCATTCCAAAGTGGTCCTAAGTCCTTCTTATTTGTTTTGGCCTGCAGCGTGGGTCAGTTTTGGAAGCCTTGGTGTATGTTGTGCATGTCCCTGCACTTGATGGCATGCCATGCCTTCTGATGGTTTTGAATTTGGGAGAGTTTTTTTTGTTTTTTTTTTTTTTTTAAACTATCGATGTCATGTCCCTCATATCTTCCCCTCCAAGTTGTGTCTGCCTCCTTGATTTTTGCCCTGCTTTTGCAACAGCTGGGAGGTGAGTTTTGGCCTCTTTTGGTCCTTTGCACTGCACCTCATTTTGTCCCAGACCACTTTCTTGTAGTTGCTAAATTTCAAAATTTTCTTTTTTTTCTCCTTCAATTTCATTTCCCTTGATGCTATCTCCATTCCAGAGTGTTCATATGTCCTTCTTATTTGTTTTGGCCTTCAGCGTGGGTCAGTTTTTGAAGCCTTGGTGTATGTAGTGCATGTCCCTGCACTTGATGGCATGCCATGCCTTCTGATGGTTTTGAATTTGGGAGAGTTTTTTTTTTTTTTTTTTTTTTTTTTTAAGTATCCATGTCATGTCCCTCATATCTTCCCCTCCAAGTTGTGTCTGCCTCCTTGATTTTTGCCCTGCTTTTGCAACAGCTGGGAGGTGAGTTTTGGCCTCTTTTGGTCCTTTGCACTGCACCTCATTTTGTCCCAGACCACTTTCTTGTAGTTGCTAAATTTCAAAATTTTCTTTTTTTTCTCCTTCAATTTCATTTCCCTTGATGCTATCTCCATTCCAAAGTGGTCCTAAGTCCTTCTTATTTGTTTTGGCCTTCAGCGTGGGTCAGTTTTTGAAGCCTTGGTGTATGTAGTGCATGTCCCTGCACTTGATGGCATGCCATGCCTTTTGAAGGCTTTGACTGTGGGACAGATTTTTTTTTCTTTTTTTTTTTTTTTAAGTATCCATGTCATGTCCCTCATATCTTCCCCTCCAAGTTGTGTCTGCCTCCTTGATTTTTGCCCTGCTTTTGCAACAGCTGGGAGGTGAGTTTTGGCCTCTTTTGGTCCTTTGCACTTCACTTCATTTTGTCCCAGACCACTTTCTTGTAATTGCTAAATTTCAAAATTTTCCATTTTTTTGGGATTTTTTTCAGTTGCATTTCTTTTGATCATATCTCCTATCCAGAGTGTTTGTAAGCCTTTCTTTTCAGGGTCGCAAGATTTCGTTTCCCGTCCCGAAAGGAAATTTCATTTCCTTTCGGGACGGGAAACGAAATCTTGCGATTTCAATGGGAATCAATGGGGCAAGCTTTGGTGCAAGTCCCAGCACTTGATGGCATGCCATGCCTTTTGATGGTTTTGACTTTGGGAGAGATTTTTTTTTTCTTTTTTTTTTTTTTTAACTATCCATGTCATGTCCCTCATTTCTTCCCATCCAAGTTGTGTCTGCCTCCTTGATTTTTGCCCTGCTTTTGCAACAGCTGGGAGGTGAGTTTTGGCCTCTTTTGGTCCTTTGCACTGCACCTCATTTTGTCCCAGACCACTTTCTTGTAGTTGCTAAATTTCAAAATTTTCTTTTTTTTCTCCTTCAATTTCATTTCCCTTGATGCTATCTCCATTCCAGAGTGTTCATATGTCCTTCTTATTTGTTTTGGCCTTCAGCGTGGGTCAGTTTTTGAAGCCTTGGTGTATGTAGTGCATGTCCCTGCACTTGATGGCATGCCATGCCTTCTGATGGTTTTGAATTTGGGAGAGTTTTTTTTTTTTTTTTTTTTTTTTTTTAAACTATCGATGTCATGTCCCTCATATCTTCCCCTCCAAGTTGTGTCTGCCTCCTTGATTTTTGCCCTGCTTTTGCAACAGCTGGGAGGTGAGTTTTGGCCTCTTTTGGTCCTTTGCACTGCACCTCATTTTGTCCCAGACCACTTTCTTGTAGTTGCTAAATTTCAAAATTTTCTTTTTTTTCTCCTTCAATTTCATTTCCCTTGATGCTATCTCCATTCCAAAGTGGTCCTAAGTCCTTCTTATTTGTTTTGGCCTTCAGCGTGGGTCAGTTTTGGAAGCCTTGGTGTATGTTGTGCATGTCCCTGCACTTGATGGCATGCCATGCCTTTTGAAGGCTTTGACTGTGGGACAGATTTTTTTTTCTTTTTTTTTTTTTTTAAGTATCCATGTCATGTCCCTCATATCTTCCCCTCCAAGTTGTGTCTGCCTCCTTGATTTTTGCCCTGCTTTTGCAACAGCTGGGAGGTGAGTTTTGGCCTCTTTTGGTCCTTTGCACTTCACTTCATTTTGTCCCAGACCACTTTCTTGTAATTGCTAAATTTCAAAATTTTCCATTTTTTTGGGATTTTTTTCAGTTGCATTTCTTTTGATCATATCTCCTATCCAGAGTGTTTGTAAGCCTTTCTTTTCAGGGTCGCAAGATTTCGTTTCCCGTCCCGAAAGGAAATTTCATTTCCTTTCGGGACGGGAAACGAAATCTTGCGATTTCAATGGGAATCAATGGGGCAAGCTTTGGTGCAAGTCCCAGCACTTGATGGCATGCCATGCCTTTTGATGGTTTTGACTTTGGGAGAGATTTTTTTTTTCTTTTTTTTTTTTTTTAAGTATCCATGTCATGTCCCTCATATCTTCCCCTCCAAGTTGTGTCTGCCTCCTTGATTTTTGCCCTGCTTTTGCAACAGCTGGGAGGTGAGTTTTGGCCTCTTTTGGTCCTTTGCACTGCACCTCATTTTGTCCCAGACCACTTTCTTGTAGTTGCTAAATTTCAAAATTTTCTTTTTTTTCTCCTTCAATTTCATTTCCCTTGATGCTATCTCCATTCCAAAGTGGTCCTAAGTCCTTCTTATTTGTTTTGGCCTTCAGCGTGGGTCAGTTTTGGAAGTCTTGGTGTATGTTGTGCATGTCCCTGCACTTGATGGCATGCCATGCCTTTTGAAGGCTTTGACTGTGGGACAGATTTTTTTTTCTTTTTTTTTTTTTTTAAGTATCGATGTCATGTCCCTCATATCTTCCCCTCCAAGTTGTGTCTGCCTCCTTGATTTTTGCCCTGCTTTTGCAACAGCTGGGAGGTGAGTTTTGGCCTCTTTTGGTCCTTTGCACTGCACCTCATTTTGTCCCAGACCACTTTCTTGTAGTTGCTAAATTTCAAAATTTTCTTTTTTTTCTCCTTCAATTTCATTTCCTTTGATGCTATCTCCATTCCAAAGTGGTCCTAAGTCCTTCTTATTTGTTTTGGCCTTCAGCGTGGGTCAGTTTTGGAAGTCTTGGTGTATGTTGTGCATGTCCCTGCACTTGATGGCATGCCATGCCTTTTGAAGGCTTTGACTGTGGGACAGATTTTTTTTTCTTTTTTTTTTTTTTTAAGTATCGATGTCATGTCCCTCATATCTTCCCCTCCAAGTTGTGTCTGCCTCCTTGATTTTTGCCCTGCTTTTGCAACAGCTGGGAGGTGAGTTTTGGCCTCTTTTGGTCCTTTGCACTTAACTTCATTTTGTCCCAGACCACTTTCTTGTAATTGCTAAATTTCAAAATTTTCCATTTTTTTGGGATTTTTTTCAGTTTCATTTCTTTTGATCATATCTCCTATCCAGAGTGTTTGTAAGCCTTTCTTTTCAGGGTCGCAAGATTTCGTTTCCCGTCCCGAAAGGAAATTTCATTTCCTTTCGGGACGGGAAACGAAATCTTGCGATTTCAATGGGAATCAATGGGGCAAGCTTTGGTGCAAGTCCCAGCACTTGATGGCATGCCATGCCTTTTGATGGTTTTGACTTTGGGAGAGATTTTTTTTTTCTTTTTTTTTTTTTTAAGTATCTATGTCATGTCCCTCATATCTTCCCCTCCAAGTTGTGTCTGCCTCCTTGATTTTTGCCCTGCTTTTGCAACAGCTGGGAGGTGAGTTTTGGCCTCTTTTGGTCCTTTGCACTGCACCTCATTTTGTCCCAGACCACTTTCTTGTAGTTGCTAAATTTCAAAATTTTCTTTTTTTTCTCCTTCAATTTCATTTCCCTTGATGCTATCTCCATTCCAGAGTGTTCATATGTCCTTCTTATTTGTTTTGGCCTTCAGCGTGGGTCAGTTTTTGAAGCCTTGGTGTATGTAGTGCATGTCCCTGCACTTGATGGCATGCCATGCCTTCTGATGGTTTTGAATTTGGGAGAGTTTTTTTTTTTTTTTTTTTTTTTTAAACTATCGATGTCATGTCCCTCATATCTTCCCCTCCAAGTTGTGTCTGCCTCCTTGATTTTTGCCCTGCTTTTGCAACAGCTGGGAGGTGAGTTTTGGCCTCTTTTGGTCCTTTGCACTGCACCTCATTTTGTCCCAGACCACTTTCTTGTAGTTGCTAAATTTCAAAATTTTCTTTTTTTTCTCCTTCAATTTCATTTCCCTTGATGCTATCTCCATTCCAAAGTGGTCCTAAGTCCTTCTTATTTGTTTTGGCCTTCAGCGTGGGTCAGTTTTTGAAGCCTTGGTGTATGTAGTGCATGTCCCTGCACTTGATGGCATGCCATGCCTTTTGAAGGCTTTGACTGTGGGACAGATTTTTTTTTCTTTTTTTTTTTTTTTAAGTATCCATGTCATGTCCCTCATATCTTCCCCTCCAAGTTGTGTCTGCCTCCTTGATTTTTGCCCTGCTTTTGCAACAGCTGGGAGGTGAGTTTTGGTCTCTTTTGGTCCTTTGCACTTAACTTCATTTTGTCCCAGACCACTTTCTTGTAATTGCTAAATTTCAAAATTTTCCATTTTTTGGGGATTTTTTTCAGTTGCATTTCTTTTGATCATATCTCCTATCCAGAGTGTTTGTAAGCCTTTCTTTTCAGGGTCGCAAGATTTCGTTTCCCGTCCCGAAAGGAAATTTCATTTCCTTTCGGGACGGGAAACGAAATCTTGCGATTTCAATGGGAATCAATGGGGCAAGCTTTGGTGCAAGTCCCAGCACTTGATGGCATGCCATGCCTTTTGATGGTTTTGACTTTGGGAGAGATTTTTTTTTTCTTTTTTTTTTTTTTTAAGTATCCATGTCATGTCCCTCATATCTTCCCCTCCAAGTTGTGTCTGCCTCCTTGATTTTTGCCCTGCTTTTGCAACAGCTGGGAGGTGAGTTTTGGCCTCTTTTGGTCCTTTGCACTGCACCTCATTTTGTCCCAGACCACTTTCTTGTAGTTGCTAAATTTCAAAATTTTCTTTTTTTTCTCCTTCAATTTCATTTCCCTTGATGCTATCTCCATTCCAGAGTGTTCATATGTCCTTCTTATTTGTTTTGGCCTTCAGCGTGGGTCAGTTTTTGAAGCCTTGGTGTATGTAGTGCATGTCCCTGCACTTGATGGCATGCCATGCCTTTTGAAGGCTTTGACTGTGGGACAGATTTTTTTTTCTTTTTTTTTTTTTTTAAGTATCCATGTCATGTCCCTCATATCTTCCCCTCCAAGTTGTGTCTGCCTCCTTGATTTTTGCCCTGCTTTTGCAACAGCTGGGAGGTGAGTTTTGGCCTCTTTTGGTCCTTTGCACTGCACCTCATTTTGTCCCAGACCACTTTCTTGTAGTTGCTAAATTTCAAAATTTTCTTTTTTTTCTCCTTCAATTTCATTTCCCTTGATGCTATCTCCATTCCAGAGTGTTCATATGTCCTTCTTATTTGTTTTGGCCTTCCGCGTGGGTCAGTTTTGGAAGCCTTGGTGTATGATGTGCATGTCCCTGCACTTGATGGCATGCCATGCCTTCTGATGGTTTTGAATTTGGGAGAGTTTTTTGTTTTTTTTTTTTTTTTTTTTTTTTAAACTATCGATGTCATGTCCCTCATATCTTCCCCTCCAAGTTGTGTCTGCCTCCTTGATTTTTGCCCTGCTTTTGCAACAGCTGGGAGGTGAGTTTTGGCCTCTTTTGGTCCTTTGCACTGCACCTCATTTTGTCCCAGACCACTTTCTTGTAGTTGCTAAATTTCAAAATTTTCTTTTTTTTCTCCTTCAATTTCATTTCCCTTGATGCTATCTCCATTCCAAAGTGGTCCTAAGTCCTTCTTATTTGTTTTGGCCTTCAGCGTGGGTCAGTTTTGGAAGCCTTGGTGTATGTTGTGCATGTCCCTGCACTTGATGGCATGCCATGCCTTTTGAAGGCTTTGACTGTGGGACAGATTTTTTTTTCTTTTTTTTTTTTTTTAAGTATCAAAGCGATGTCCCTCATTTCTTCCCCTCCAAGTTGTGTCTGCCTCCTTGATTTTTGCCCTGCTTTTGCAACAGCTGGGAGGTGAGTTTTGGCCTCTTTTGGTCCTTTGCACTGCACCTCATTTTGTCCCAGACCACTTTCTTGTAATTGCTAAATTTCAAAATTTTCTTTTTTTTGGGATTTTTTTCAGTTGCATTTCTTTTGATCATATCTCCTATCCAGAGTGTTTGTAAGCCCTTCTTTTCAGGGTCGCAAGATTTCGTTTCCCGTCCCGAAAAAAAATTTCATTTCCTTTCGGGACGGGAAACGAAATCTTGCGATTTCAATGGGAATCAATGGGGCAAGCTTTGGTGCAAGTCCCAGCACTTGATGGCATGCCATGCCTTTTGATGGTTTTGACTTTGGGAGAGATTTTTTTTTTCTTTTTTTTTTTTTTTAAGTATCCATGTCATGTCCCTCATATCTTCCCCTCCAAGTTGTGTCTGCCTCCTTGATTTTTGCCCTGCTTTTGCAACAGCTGGGAGGTGAGTTTTGGCCTCTTTTGGTCCTTTGCACTGCACCTCATTTTGTCCCAGACCACTTTCTTGTAGTTGCTAAATTTCAAAATTTTCTTTTTTTTCTCCTTCAATTTCATTTCCTTTGATGCTATCTCCATTCCAGAGTGTTCATATGTCCTTCTTATTTGTTTTGGCCTTCAGCGTGGGTCAGTTTTTGAAGCCTTGGTGTATGATGTGCATGTCCCTGCACTTGATGGCATGCCATGCCTTCTAATGGTTTTGAATTTGGGAGAGTTTTTTTTTTTTTTTTTTTTTTTTTAATTTAACTATCGCTGTCATGTCCCTCATATCTTCTCCTCCAAGTTGTGTCTGCCTCCTTGATTTTTGCCCTGCTTTTGCAACAGCTGGGAGGTGAGTTTTGGCCTCTTTTGGTCCTTTGCACTGCACCTCATTTTGTCCCAGACCACTTTCTTGTAGTTGCTAAATTTCAAAATTTTCTTTTTTTTCTCCTTCAATTTCATTTCCCTTGATGCTATCTCCATTCCAAAGTGGTCCTAAGTCCTTCTTATTTGTTTTGGCCTTCAGCGTGGGTCAGTTTTTGAAGCCTTGGTGTATGTAGTGCATGTCCCTGCACTTGATGGCATGCCATGCCTTTTGATGGTTTTGACTTTGGGAGAGATTTTTTTTTTCTTTTTTTTTTTTTTAAGTATCAAAGCTATGCCCCTCATTTCTTCCCCTCCAAGTTGTGTCTGCCTCCTTGATTTTTGCCCTGCTTTTGCAACAGCTGGGAGGTGAGTTTTGGCCTCTTTTGGTCCTTTGCACTGCACCTCATTTTGTCCCAGACCACTTTCTTGTAGTTGCTAAATTTCAAAATTTTCTTTTTTTTCTCCTTCAATTTCATTTCCCTTGATGCTATCTCCATTCCAGAGTGTTCATATGTCCTTCTTATTTGTTTTGGCCTTCAGCGTGGGTCAGTTTTTGAAGCCTTGGTGTATGTAGTGCATGTCCCTGCACTTGATGGCATGCCATGCCTTCTGATGGTTTTGAATTTGGGAGAGTTTTTTTTTTTTTTTTTTTTTTTTAAACTATCGATGTCATGTCCCTCATATCTTCCCCTCCAAGTTGTGTCTGCCTCCTTGATTTTTGCCCTGCTTTTGCAACAGCTGGGAGGTGAGTTTTGGCCTCTTTTGGTCCTTTGCACTGCACCTCATTTTGTCCCAGACCACTTTCTTGTAGTTGCTAAATTTCAAAATTTTCTTTTTTTTCTCCTTCAATTTCATTTCCCTTGATGCTATCTCCATTCCAAAGTGGTCCTAAGTCCTTCTTATTTGTTTTGGCCTTCAGCGTGGGTCAGTTTTTGAAGCGTTGGTGTATGTAGTGCATGTCCCTGCACTTGATGGCATGCCATGCCTTTTGAAGGCTTTGACTGTGGGACAGATTTTTTTTTCTTTTTTTTTTTTTTTAAGTATCCATGTCATGTCCCTCATTTCTTCCCCTCCAAGTTGTGTCTGCCTCCTTGATTTTTGCCCTGCTTTTGCAACAGCTGGGAGGTGAGTTTTGGCCTCTTTTGGTCCTTTGCACTTCACTTCATTTTGTCCCAGACCACTTTCTTGTAATTGCTAAATTTCAAAATTTTCCATTTTTTTGGGATTTTTTTCAGTTGCATTTCTTTTGATCATATCTCCTATCCAGAGTGTTTGTAAGCCTTTCTTTTCAGGGTCGCAAGATTTCGTTTCCCGTCCCGAAAGGAAATTTCATTTCGGGACGGGAAACGAAATCTTGCGATTTCAATGGGAATCAATGGGGCAAGCTTTGGTGCAAGTCCCAGCACTTGATGGCATGCCATGCCTTTTGATGGTTTTGACTTTGGGAGAGATTTTTTTTTTCTTTTTTTTTTTTTTTAAGTATCCATGTCATGTCCCTCATATCTTCCCCTCCAAGTTGTGTCTGCCTCCTTGATTTTTGCCCTGCTTTTGCAACAGCTGGGAGGTGAGTTTTGGCCTCTTTTGGTCCTTTGCACTGCACTTCATTTTGTCCCAGACCACTTTCTTGTAGTTGCTAAATTTCAAAATTTTCTTTTTTTTCTCCTTCAATTTCATTTCCCTTGATACTATCTCCATTCCAAAGTGGTCCTAAGTCCTTCTTATTTGTTTTGGCCTTCAGCGTGGGTCAGTTTTTGAAGTCTTGGTGTATGTAGTGCATGTCCCTGCACTTGATGGCAGGCCATGCCTTTTGAAGGCTTTGACTGTGGGACAGATTTTTTTTTCTTTTTTTTTTTTTTAAGTATCCATGTCATGTCCCTCATTTCTTCCCCTCCAAGTTGTGTCTGCCTCCTTGATTTTTGCCCTGCTTTTGCAACAGCTGGGAGGTGAGTTTTGGCCTCTTTTGGTCCTTTGCACTGCACCTCATTTTGTCCCAGACCACTTTCTTGTAGTTGCTAAATTTCAAAATTTTCTTTTTTTTCTCCTTCAATTTCATTTCCCTTGATGCTATCTCCATTCCAAAGTGGTCCTAAGTCCTTCTTATTTGTTTTGGCCTTCAGCGTGGGTCAGTTTTTGAAGCCTTGGTGTATGTAGTGCATGTCCCTGCACTTGATGGCATGCCATGCCTTTTGAAGGCTTTGACTGTGGGACAGATTTTTTTTTTCTTTTTTTTTTTTTTTAAGTATCCATGTCATGTCCCTCATATCTTCCCCTCCAAGTTGTGTCTGCCTCCTTGATTTTTGCCCTGCTTTTGCAACAGCTGGGAGGTGAGTTTTGGCCTCTTTTGGTCCTTTGCACTTCACTTCATTTTGTCCCAGACCACTTTCTTGTAATTGCTAAATTTCAAAAGTTTCCATTTTTTTGGGATTTTTTTCAGTTGCATTTCTTTTGATCATATCTCCTATCCAGAGTGTTTGTAAGCCTTTCTTTTCAGGGTCGCAAGATTTCGTTTCCCGTCCCGAAAGGAAATTTCATTTCCTTTCGGGACGGGAAACGAAATCTTGCGATTTCAATGGGAATCAATGGGGCAAGCTTTGGTGCAAGTCCCAGCACTTGATGGCATGCCATGCCTTTTGATGGTTTTGACTTTGGGAGAGATTTTTTTTTTCTTTTTTTTTTTTTTTAAGTATCCATGTCATGTCCCTCATATCTTCCCCTCCAAGTTGTGTCTGCCTCCTTGATTTTTGCCCTGCTTTTGCAACAGCTGGGAGGTGAGTTTTGGCCTCTTTTGGTCCTTTGCACTGCACCTCATTTTGTCCCAGACCACTTTCTTGTAGTTGCTAAATTTCAAAATTTTCTTTTTTTTCTCCTTCAATTTCATTTCCCTTGATGCTATCTCCATTCCAGAGTGTTCATATGTCCTTCTTATTTGTTTTGGCCTTCAGCGTGGGTCAGTTTTTGAAGCCTTGGTGTATGTAGTGCATGTCCCTGCACTTGATGGCATGCCATGCCTTTTGAAGGCTTTGACTGTGGGACAGATTTTTTTTTCTTTTTTTTTTTTTTTAAGTATCCATGTCATGTCCCTCATATCTTCCCCTCCAAGTTGTGTCTGCCTCCTTGATTTTTGCCCTGCTTTTGCAACAGCTGGGAGGTGAGTTTTGGCCTCTTTTGGTCCTTTGCACTGCACCTCATTTTGTCCCAGACCACTTTCTTGTAGTTGCTAAATTTCAAAATTTTCTTTTTTTTCTCCTTCAATTTCATTTCCCTTGATGCTATCTCCATTCCAAAGTGGTCCTAAGTCCTTCTTATTTGTTTTGGCCTTCAGCGTGGGTCAGTTTTTGAAGCCTTGGTGTATGTAGTGCATGTCCCTGCACTTGATGGCATGCCATGCCTTTTGAAGGCTTTGACTGTGGGACAGATTTTTTTTTCTTTTTTTTTTTTTTTAAACTATCGATGTCATGTCCCTCATATCTTCCCCTCCAAGTTGTGTCTGCCTCCTTGATTTTTGCCCTGCTTTTGCAACAGCTGGGAGGTGAGTTTTGGCCTCTTTTGGTCCTTTGCACTTCACTTCATTTTGTCCCAGACCACTTCCTTGTAATTGCTAAAATTCAAAATTTTCCATTTTTTTGGGATTTTTTTCAGTTGCATTTCTTTTGATCATATCTCCTATCCAGAGTGTTTGTAAGCCTTTCTTTTCAGGGTCGCAAGATTTCGTTTCCCGTCCCGAAAGGAAATTTCATTTCCTTTCGGGACGGGAAAGGAAATCTTGCGATTTCAATGGGAATCAATGGGGCAAGCTTTGGTGCAAGTCCCAGCACTTGATGGCATGCCATGCCTTTTGATGGTTTTGACTTTGGGAGAGATTTTTTTTTTCTTTTTTTTTTTTTTTAAGTATCCATGTCATGTCCCTCATATCTTCCCCTCCAAGTTGTGTCTGCCTCCTTGATTTTTGCCCTGCTTTTGCAACAGCTGGGAGGTGAGTTTTGGCCTCTTTTGGTCCTTTGCACTTAACTTCATTTTGTCCCAGACCACTTTCTTGTAGTTGCTAAATTTCAAAATTTTCTTTTTTTTCTCCTTCAATTTCATTTCCCTTGATGCTATCTCCATTCCAGAGTGTTCATATGTCCTTCTTATTTGTTTTGGCCTTCAGCGTGGGTCAGTTTTGGAAGCCTTGGTGTATGATGTGCATGTCCCTGCACTTGATGGCATGCCATGCCTTCTGATGGTTTTGAATTTGGGAGAGTTTTTTTTTTTTTTTTTTTTTTTTAAACTATCGATGTCATGTCCCTCATATCTTCCCCTCCAAGTTGTGTCTGCCTCCTTGATTTTTGCCCTGCTTTTGCAACAGCTGGGAGGTGAGTTTTGGCCTCTTTTGGTCCTTTGCACTGCACCTCATTTTGTCCCAGACCACTTTCTTGTAGTTGCTAAATTTCAAAATTTTCTTTTTTTTCTCCTTCAATTTCATTTCCCTTGATGCTATCTCCATTCCAAAGTGGTCCTAAGTCCTTCTTATTTGTTTTGGCCTTCAGCGTGGGTCAGTTTTTGAAGCCTTGGTGTATGTAGTGCATGTCCCTGCACTTGATGGCATGCCATGCCTTTTGAAGGCTTTGACTGTGGGACAGATTTTTTTTTCTTTTTTTTTTTTTTTAAGTATCCATGTCATGTCCCTCATATCTTCCCCTCCAAGTTGTGTCTGCCTCCTTGATTTTTGCCCTGCTTTTGCAACAGCTGGGAGGTGAGTTTTGGCCTCTTTTGGTCCTTTGCACTTAACTTCATTTTGTCCCAGACCACTTTCTTGTAATTGCTAAATTTCAAAATTTTCCATTTTTTTGGGATTTTTTTCAGTTGCATTTCTTTTGATCATATCTCCTATCCAGAGTGTTTGTAAGCCTTTCTTTTCAGGGTCGCAAGATTTCGTTTCCCGTCCCGAAAGGAAATTTCATTTCCTTTCGGGACGGGAAACGAAATCTTGCGATTTCAATGGGAATCAATGGGGCAAGCTTTGGTGCAAGTCCCAGCACTTGATGGCATGCCATGCCTTTTGATGGTTTTGACTTTGGGAGAGATTTTTTTTTTCTTTTTTTTTTTTTTTAAGTATCCATATCATGTCCCTCATATCTTCCCCTCCAAGTTGTGTCTGCCTCCTTGATTTTTGCCCTGCTTTTGCAACAGCTGGGAGGTGAGTTTTGGCCTCTTTTGGTCCTTTGCACTGCACCTCATTTTGTCCCAGACCACTTTCTTGTAGTTGCTAAATTTCAAAATTTTCTTTTTTTTCTCCTTCAATTTAATTTCCCTTGATGCTATCTCCATTCCAGAGTGTTCATATGTCCTTCTTATTTGTTTTGGCCTTCAGCGTGGGTCAGTTTTTGAAGCCTTGGTGTATGTTGTGCATGTCCCTGCACTTGATGGCATGCCATGCCTTTTGAAGGCTTTGACTGTGGGACAGATTTTTTTTTCTTTTTTTTTTTTTTTAAGTATCCATGTCATGTCCCTCATATCTTCCCCTCCAAGTTGTGTCTGCCTCCTTGATTTTTGCCCTGCTTTTGCAACAGCTGGGAGGTGAGTTTTGGCCTCTTTTGGTCCTTTGCACTGCACCTCATTTTGTCCCAGACCACTTTCTTGTAGTTGCTAAATTTCAAAATTTTCTTTTTTTTCTCCTTCAATTTCATTTCCTTTGATGCTATCTCCATTCCAGAGTGTTCATATGTCCTTCTTATTTGTTTTGGCCTTCCGCGTGGGTCAGTTTTGGAAGCCTTGGTGTATGTTGTGCATGTCCCTGCACTTGATGGCATGCCATGCCTTCTGATGGTTTTGAATTTGGGAGTTTTTTTTTTCTTTTTTTTTTTTTTCAAGTATCCATGTCATGTCCCTCATATCTTCCCATCCAAGTTGTGTCTGCCTCCTTGATTTTTGCCCTGCTTTTACAACAGCTGGGAGGTGAGTTTTGGCCTCTTTTGGTCCTTTGCACTGCACCTCATTTTGTCCCAGACCACTTTCTTGTAGTTGCTAAATTTCAAAATTTTCTTTTTTTTCTCCTTCAATTTCATTTCCCTTGATGCTATCTCCATTCCAAAGTGGTCCTAAGTCCTTCTTATTTGTTTTGGCCTGCAGCGTGGGTCAGTTTTGGAAGCCTTGGTGTATGTTGTGCATGTCCCTGCACTTGATGGCATGCCATGCCTTCTGATGGTTTTGAATTTGGGAGATTTTTTTTTTCTTTTTTTTTTTTTTTTAAGTATCCATGTCATGTCCCTCATATCTTCCCCTCCAAGTTGTGTCTGCCTCCTTGATTTTTGCCCTGCTTTTGCAACAGCTGGGAGGTGAGTTTTGGCCTCTTTTGGTCCTTTGCACTGCACCTCATTTTGTCCCAGACCACTTTCTTGTAGTTGCTAAATTTCAAAATTTTCTTTTTTTTCTCCTTCAATTTCATTTCCCTTGATGCTATCTCCATTCCAGAGTGTTCATATGTCCTTCTTATTTGTTTTGGCCTTCAGCGTGGGTCAGTTTTTGAAGCCTTGGTGTATGTAGTGCATGTCCCTGCACTTGATGGCATGCCATGCCTTCTGATGGTTTTGAATTTGGGAGAGTTTTTTTTTTTTTTTTTTTTTTTTTTTAAACTATCGATGTCATGTCCCTCATATCTTCCCCTCCAAGTTGTGTCTGCCTCCTTGATTTTTGCCCTGCTTTTGCAACAGCTGGGAGGTGAGTTTTGGCCTCTTTTGGTCCTTTGCACTGCACCTCATTTTGTCCCAGACCACTTTCTTGTAGTTGCTAAATTTCAAAATTTTCTTTTTTTTCTCCTTCAATTTCATTTCCTTTGATGCTATCTCCATTCCAAAGTGGTCCTAAGTCCTTCTTATTTGTTTTGGCCTTCAGCGTGGGTCAGTTTTGGAAGTCTTGGTGTATGTAGTGCATGTCCCTGCACTTGATGGCATGCCATGCCTTTTGAAGGCTTTGACTGTGGGACAGATTTTTTTTTCTTTTTTTTTTTTTTTAAGTATCCATGTCATGTCCCTCATATCTTCCCCTCCAAGTTGTGTCTGCCTCCTTGATTTTTGCCCTGCTTTTGCAACAGCTGGGAGGTGAGTTTTGGCCTCTTTTGGTCCTTTGCACTTAACTTCATTTTGTCCCAGACCACTTTCTTGTAATTGCTAAATTTCAAAAGTTTCCATTTTTTTGGGATTTTTTTCAGTTGCATTTCTTTTGATCATATCTCCTATCCAGAGTGTTTGTAAGCCTTTCTTTTCAGGGTCGCAAGATTTCGTTTCCCGTCCCGAAAGGAAATTTCATTTCCTTTCGGGACGGGAAACGAAATCTTGCGATTTCAATGGGAATCAATGGGGCAAGCTTTGGTGCAAGTCCCTGCACTTGATGGCATGCCATGCCTTCTGATGGTTTTGAATTTGGGAGAGTTTTTTTTTTTTTTTTTTTTTTTTTTTTTTAAACTATCGATGTCATGTCCCTCATATCTTCCCCTCCAAGTTGTGTCTGCCTCCTTGATTTTTGCCCTGCTTTTGCAACAGCTGGGAGGTGAGTTTTGGCCTCTTTTGGTCCTTTGCACTGCACCTCATTTTGTCCCAGACCACTTTCTTGTAGTTGCTAAATTTCAAAATTTTCTTTTTTTTCTCCTTCAATTTCATTTCCCTTGATGCTATCTCCATTCCAAAGTGGTCCTAAGTCCTTCTTATTTGTTTTGGCCTTCAGCGTGGGTCAGTTTTTGAAGCCTTGGTGTATGTAGTGCATGTCCCTGCACTTGATGGCATGCCATGCCTTTTGAAGGCTTTGACTGTGGGACAGATTTTTTTTTCTTTTTTTTTTTTTTTAAACTATCGATGTCATGTCCCTCATATCTTCCCCTCCAAGTTGTGTCTGCCTCCTTGATTTTTGCCCTGCTTTTGCAACAGCTGGGAGGTGAGTTTTGGCCTCTTTTGGTCCTTTGCACTTCACTTCATTTTGTCCCAGACCACTTCCTTGTAATTGCTAAAATTCAAAATTTTCCATTTTTTTGGGATTTTTTTCAGTTGCATTTCTTTTGATCATATCTCCTATCCAGAGTGTTTGTAAGCCTTTCTTTTCAGGGTCGCAAGATTTCGTTTCCCGTCCCGAAAGGAAATTTCATTTCCTTTCGGGACGGGAAAGGAAATCTTGCGATTTCAATGGGAATCAATGGGGCAAGCTTTGGTGCAAGTCCCAGCACTTGATGGCATGCCATGCCTTTTGATGGTTTTGACTTTGGGAGAGATTTTTTTTTTCTTTTTTTTTTTTTTTAAGTATCCATGTCATGTCCCTCATATCTTCCCCTCCAAGTTGTGTCTGCCTCCTTGATTTTTGCCCTGCTTTTGCAACAGCTGGGAGGTGAGTTTTGGCCTCTTTTGGTCCTTTGCACTTAACTTCATTTTGTCCCAGACCACTTTCTTGTAGTTGCTAAATTTCAAAATTTTCTTTTTTTTCTCCTTCAATTTCATTTCCCTTGATGCTATCTCCATTCCAGAGTGTTCATATGTCCTTCTTATTTGTTTTGGCCTTCAGCGTGGGTCAGTTTTGGAAGCCTTGGTGTATGATGTGCATGTCCCTGCACTTGATGGCATGCCATGCCTTCTGATGGTTTTGAATTTGGGAGAGTTTTTTTTTTTTTTTTTTTTTTTTAAACTATCGATGTCATGTCCCTCATATCTTCCCCTCCAAGTTGTGTCTGCCTCCTTGATTTTTGCCCTGCTTTTGCAACAGCTGGGAGGTGAGTTTTGGCCTCTTTTGGTCCTTTGCACTGCACCTCATTTTGTCCCAGACCACTTTCTTGTAGTTGCTAAATTTCAAAATTTTCTTTTTTTTCTCCTTCAATTTCATTTCCCTTGATGCTATCTCCATTCCAAAGTGGTCCTAAGTCCTTCTTATTTGTTTTGGCCTTCAGCGTGGGTCAGTTTTTGAAGCCTTGGTGTATGTAGTGCATGTCCCTGCACTTGATGGCATGCCATGCCTTTTGAAGGCTTTGACTGTGGGACAGATTTTTTTTTCTTTTTTTTTTTTTTTAAGTATCCATGTCATGTCCCTCATATCTTCCCCTCCAAGTTGTGTCTGCCTCCTTGATTTTTGCCCTGCTTTTGCAACAGCTGGGAGGTGAGTTTTGGCCTCTTTTGGTCCTTTGCACTTAACTTCATTTTGTCCCAGACCACTTTCTTGTAATTGCTAAATTTCAAAATTTTCCATTTTTTTGGGATTTTTTTCAGTTGCATTTCTTTTGATCATATCTCCTATCCAGAGTGTTTGTAAGCCTTTCTTTTCAGGGTCGCAAGATTTCGTTTCCCGTCCCGAAAGGAAATTTCATTTCCTTTCGGGACGGGAAACGAAATCTTGCGATTTCAATGGGAATCAATGGGGCAAGCTTTGGTGCAAGTCCCAGCACTTGATGGCATGCCATGCCTTTTGATGGTTTTGACTTTGGGAGAGATTTTTTTTTTCTTTTTTTTTTTTTTTAAGTATCCATATCATGTCCCTCATATCTTCCCCTCCAAGTTGTGTCTGCCTCCTTGATTTTTGCCCTGCTTTTGCAACAGCTGGGAGGTGAGTTTTGGCCTCTTTTGGTCCTTTGCACTGCACCTCATTTTGTCCCAGACCACTTTCTTGTAGTTGCTAAATTTCAAAATTTTCTTTTTTTTCTCCTTCAATTTAATTTCCCTTGATGCTATCTCCATTCCAGAGTGTTCATATGTCCTTCTTATTTGTTTTGGCCTTCAGCGTGGGTCAGTTTTTGAAGCCTTGGTGTATGTTGTGCATGTCCCTGCACTTGATGGCATGCCATGCCTTTTGAAGGCTTTGACTGTGGGACAGATTTTTTTTTCTTTTTTTTTTTTTTTAAGTATCCATGTCATGTCCCTCATATCTTCCCCTCCAAGTTGTGTCTGCCTCCTTGATTTTTGCCCTGCTTTTGCAACAGCTGGGAGGTGAGTTTTGGCCTCTTTTGGTCCTTTGCACTGCACCTCATTTTGTCCCAGACCACTTTCTTGTAGTTGCTAAATTTCAAAATTTTCTTTTTTTTCTCCTTCAATTTCATTTCCTTTGATGCTATCTCCATTCCAGAGTGTTCATATGTCCTTCTTATTTGTTTTGGCCTTCCGCGTGGGTCAGTTTTGGAAGCCTTGGTGTATGTTGTGCATGTCCCTGCACTTGATGGCATGCCATGCCTTCTGATGGTTTTGAATTTGGGAGTTTTTTTTTTCTTTTTTTTTTTTTTCAAGTATCCATGTCATGTCCCTCATATCTTCCCATCCAAGTTGTGTCTGCCTCCTTGATTTTTGCCCTGCTTTTACAACAGCTGGGAGGTGAGTTTTGGCCTCTTTTGGTCCTTTGCACTGCACCTCATTTTGTCCCAGACCACTTTCTTGTAGTTGCTAAATTTCAAAATTTTCTTTTTTTTCTCCTTCAATTTCATTTCCCTTGATGCTATCTCCATTCCAAAGTGGTCCTAAGTCCTTCTTATTTGTTTTGGCCTGCAGCGTGGGTCAGTTTTGGAAGCCTTGGTGTATGTTGTGCATGTCCCTGCACTTGATGGCATGCCATGCCTTCTGATGGTTTTGAATTTGGGAGATTTTTTTTTTCTTTTTTTTTTTTTTTTAAGTATCCATGTCATGTCCCTCATATCTTCCCCTCCAAGTTGTGTCTGCCTCCTTGATTTTTGCCCTGCTTTTGCAACAGCTGGGAGGTGAGTTTTGGCCTCTTTTGGTCCTTTGCACTGCACCTCATTTTGTCCCAGACCACTTTCTTGTAGTTGCTAAATTTCAAAATTTTCTTTTTTTTCTCCTTCAATTTCATTTCCCTTGATGCTATCTCCATTCCAGAGTGTTCATATGTCCTTCTTATTTGTTTTGGCCTTCAGCGTGGGTCAGTTTTTGAAGCCTTGGTGTATGTAGTGCATGTCCCTGCACTTGATGGCATGCCATGCCTTCTGATGGTTTTGAATTTGGGAGAGTTTTTTTTTTTTTTTTTTTTTTTTTTTAAACTATCGATGTCATGTCCCTCATATCTTCCCCTCCAAGTTGTGTCTGCCTCCTTGATTTTTGCCCTGCTTTTGCAACAGCTGGGAGGTGAGTTTTGGCCTCTTTTGGTCCTTTGCACTGCACCTCATTTTGTCCCAGACCACTTTCTTGTAGTTGCTAAATTTCAAAATTTTCTTTTTTTTCTCCTTCAATTTCATTTCCTTTGATGCTATCTCCATTCCAAAGTGGTCCTAAGTCCTTCTTATTTGTTTTGGCCTTCAGCGTGGGTCAGTTTTGGAAGTCTTGGTGTATGTTGTGCATGTCCCTGCACTTGATGGCATGCCATGCCTTTTGAAGGCTTTGACTGTGGGACAGATTTTTTTTTCTTTTTTTTTTTTTTTAAGTATCCATGTCATGTCCCTCATATCTTCCCCTCCAAGTTGTGTCTGCCTCCTTGATTTTTGCCCTGCTTTTGCAACAGCTGGGAGGTGAGTTTTGGCCTCTTTTGGTCCTTTGCACTTAACTTCATTTTGTCCCAGACCACTTTCTTGTAATTGCTAAATTTCAAAAGTTTCCATTTTTTTGGGATTTTTTTCAGTTGCATTTCTTTTGATCATATCTCCTATCCAGAGTGTTTGTAAGCCTTTCTTTTCAGGGTCGCAAGATTTCGTTTCCCGTCCCGAAAGGAAATTTCATTTCCTTTCGGGACGGGAAACGAAATCTTGCGATTTCAATGGGAATCAATGGGGCAAGCTTTGGTGCAAGTCCCTGCACTTGATGGCATGCCATGCCTTCTGATGGTTTTGAATTTGGGAGAGTTTTTTTTTTTTTTTTTTTTTTTTTTTTTAAACTATCGATGTCATGTCCCTCATATCTTCCCCTCCAAGTTGTGTCTGCCTCCTTGATTTTTGCCCTGCTTTTGCAACAGCTGGGAGGTGAGTTTTGGCCTCTTTTGGTCCTTTGCACTGCACCTCATTTTGTCCCAGACCACTTTCTTGTAGTTGCTAAATTTCAAAATTTTCTTTTTTTTCTCCTTCAATTTCATTTCCCTTGATGCTATCTCCATTCCAAAGTGGTCCTAAGTCCTTCTTATTTGTTTTGGCCTTCAGCGTGGGTCAGTTTTGGAAGCCTTGGTGTATGTTGTGCATGTCCCTGCACTTGATGGCATGCCATGCCTTTTGAAGGCTTTGACTGTGGGACAGATTTTTTTTTCTTTTTTTTTTTTTTTAAACTATCGATGTCATGTCCCTCATATCTTCCCCTCCAAGTTGTGTCTGCCTCCTTGATTTTTGCCCTGCTTTTGCAACAGCTGGGAGGTGAGTTTTGGCCTCTTTTGGTCCTTTGCACTTCACTTCATTTTGTCCCAGACCACTTCCTTGTAATTGCTAAAATTCAAAATTTTCCATTTTTTTGGGATTTTTTTCAGTTGCATTTCTTTTGATCATATCTCCTATCCAGAGTGTTTGTAAGCCTTTCTTTTCAGGGTCGCAAGATTTCGTTTCCCGTCCCGAAAGGAAATTTCATTTCCTTTCGGGACGGGAAAGGAAATCTTGCGATTTCAATGGGAATCAATGGGGCAAGCTTTGGTGCAAGTCCCAGCACTTGATGGCATGCCATGCCTTTTGATGGTTTTGACTTTGGGAGAGATTTTTTTTTTCTTTTTTTTTTTTTTTAAGTATCCATGTCATGTCCCTCATATCTTCCCCTCCAAGTTGTGTCTGCCTCCTTGATTTTTGCCCTGCTTTTGCAACAGCTGGGAGGTGAGTTTTGGCCTCTTTTGGTCCTTTGCACTTAACTTCATTTTGTCCCAGACCACTTTCTTGTAGTTGCTAAATTTCAAAATTTTCTTTTTTTTCTCCTTCAATTTCATTTCCCTTGATGCTATCTCCATTCCAGAGTGTTCATATGTCCTTCTTATTTGTTTTGGCCTTCAGCGTGGGTCAGTTTTGGAAGCCTTGGTGTATGATGTGCATGTCCCTGCACTTGATGGCATGCCATGCCTTCTGATGGTTTTGAATTTGGGAGAGTTTTTTTTTTTTTTTTTTTTTTTTTAAACTATCGATGTCATGTCCCTCATATCTTCCCCTCCAAGTTGTGTCTGCCTCCTTGATTTTTGCCCTGCTTTTGCAACAGCTGGGAGGTGAGTTTTGGCCTCTTTTGGTCCTTTGCACTGCACCTCATTTTGTCCCAGACCACTTTCTTGTAGTTGCTAAATTTCAAAATTTTCTTTTTTTTCTCCTTCAATTTCATTTCCCTTGATGCTATCTCCATTCCAAAGTGGTCCTAAGTCCTTCTTATTTGTTTTGGCCTTCAGCGTGGGTCAGTTTTTGAAGCCTTGGTGTATGTAGTGCATGTCCCTGCACTTGATGGCATGCCATGCCTTTTGAAGGCTTTGACTGTGGGACAGATTTTTTTTTCTTTTTTTTTTTTTTTAAGTATCCATGTCATGTCCCTCATATCTTCCCCTCCAAGTTGTGTCTGCCTCCTTGATTTTTGCCCTGCTTTTGCAACAGCTGGGAGGTGAGTTTTGGCCTCTTTTGGTCCTTTGCACTTAACTTCATTTTGTCCCAGACCACTTTCTTGTAATTGCTAAATTTCAAAATTTTCCATTTTTTTGGGATTTTTTTCAGTTGCATTTCTTTTGATCATATCTCCTATCCAGAGTGTTTGTAAGCCTTTCTTTTCAGGGTCGCAAGATTTCGTTTCCCGTCCCGAAAGGAAATTTCATTTCCTTTCGGGACGGGAAACGAAATCTTGCGATTTCAATGGGAATCAATGGGGCAAGCTTTGGTGCAAGTCCCAGCACTTGATGGCATGCCATGCCTTTTGATGGTTTTGACTTTGGGAGAGATTTTTTTTTTCTTTTTTTTTTTTTTTAAGTATCCATATCATGTCCCTCATATCTTCCCCTCCAAGTTGTGTCTGCCTCCTTGATTTTTGCCCTGCTTTTGCAACAGCTGGGAGGTGAGTTTTGGCCTCTTTTGGTCCTTTGCACTGCACCTCATTTTGTCCCAGACCACTTTCTTGTAGTTGCTAAATTTCAAAATTTTCTTTTTTTTCTCCTTCAATTTAATTTCCCTTGATGCTATCTCCATTCCAGAGTGTTCATATGTCCTTCTTATTTGTTTTGGCCTTCAGCGTGGGTCAGTTTTTGAAGCCTTGGTGTATGTTGTGCATGTCCCTGCACTTGATGGCATGCCATGCCTTTTGAAGGCTTTGACTGTGGGACAGATTTTTTTTTCTTTTTTTTTTTTTTTAAACTATCGATGTCATGTCCCTCATATCTTCCCCTCCAAGTTGTGTCTGCCTCCTTGATTTTTGCCCTGCTTTTGCAACAGCTGGGAGGTGAGTTTTGGCCTCTTTTGGTCCTTTGCACTGCACCTCATTTTGTCCCAGACCACTTTCTTGTAGTTGCTAAATTTCAAAATTTTCTTTTTTTTCTCCTTCAATTTCATTTCCCTTGATGCTATCTCCATTCCAAAGTGGTCCTAAGTCCTTCTTATTTGTTTTGGCCTTCAGCGTGGGTCAGTTTTGGAAGCCTTGGTGTATGTTGTGCATGTCCCTGCACTTGATGGCATGCCATGCCTTTTGAAGGCTTTGACTGTGGGACAGATTTTTTTTTCTTTTTTTTTTTTTTTAAGTATCCATGTCATGTCCCTCATATCTTCCCCTCCAAGTTGTGTCTGCCTCCTTGATTTTTGCCCTGCTTTTGCAACAGCTGGGAGGTGAGTTTTGGCCTCTTTTGGTCCTTTGCACTGCACCTCATTTTGTCCCAGACCACTTTCTTGTAGTTGCTAAATTTCAAAATTTTCTTTTTTTTCTCCTTCAATTTCATTTCCCTTGATGCTATCTCCATTCCAGAGTGTTCATATGTCCTTCTTATTTGTTTTGGCCTTCAGCGTGGGTCAGTTTTTGAAGCCTTGGTGTATGTAGTGCATGTCCCTGCACTTGATGGCATGCCATGCCTTCTGATGGTTTTGAATTTGGGAGAGTTTTTTTTTTTTTTTTTTTTTTTTTTAACTATCGATGTCATGTCCCTCATATCTTCCCCTCCAAGTTGTGTCTGCCTCCTTGATTTTTGCCCTGCTTTTGCAACAGCTGGGAGGTGAGTTTTGGCCTCTTTTGGTCCTTTGCACTGCACCTCATTTTGTCCCAGACCACTTTCTTGTAGTTGCTAAATTTCAAAATTTTCTTTTTTTTCTCCTTCAATTTCATTTCCCTTGATGCTATCTCCATTCCAAAGTGGTCCTAAGTCCTTCTTATTTGTTTTGGCCTTCAGCGTGGGTCAGTTTTTGAAGCCTTGGTGTATGTAGTGCATGTCCCTGCACTTGATGGCATGCCATGCCTTTTGAAGGCTTTGACTGTGGGACAGATTTTTTTTTCTTTTTTTTTTTTTTTAAGTATCCATGTCATGTCCCTCATATCTTCCCCTCCAAGTTGTGTCTGCCTCCTTGATTTTTGCCCTGCTTTTGCAACAGCTGGGAGGTGAGTTTTGGCCTCTTTTGGTCCTTTGCACTTAACTTCATTTTGTCCCAGACCACTTTCTTGTAATTGCTAAATTTCAAAATTTTCCATTTTTTTGGGATTTTTTTCAGTTGCATTTCTTTTGATCATATCTCCTATCCAGAGTGTTTGTAAGCCTTTCTTTTCAGGGTCGCAAGATTTCGTTTCCCGTCCCGAAAGGAAATTTCATTTCCTTTCGGGACGGGAAACGAAATCTTGCGATTTCAATGGGAATCAATGGGGCAAGCTTTGGTGCAAGTCCCAGCACTTGATGGCATGCCATGCCTTTTGATGGTTTTGACTTTGGGAGAGATTTTTTTTTTCTTTTTTTTTTTTTTTAAGTATCCATATCATGTCCCTCATATCTTCCCCTCCAAGTTGTGTCTGCCTCCTTGATTTTTGCCCTGCTTTTGCAACAGCTGGGAGGTGAGTTTTGGCCTCTTTTGGTCCTTTGCACTGCACCTCATTTTGTCCCAGACCACTTTCTTGTAGTTGCTAAATTTCAAAATTTTCTTTTTTTTCTCCTTCAATTTCATTTCCCTTGATGCTATCTCCATTCCAGAGTGTTCATATGTCCTTCTTATTTGTTTTGGCCTTCAGCGTGGGTCAGTTTTTGAAGCCTTGGTGTATGTAGTGCATGTCCCTGCACTTGATGGCATGCCATGCCTTCTGATGGTTTTGAATTTGGGAGAGTTTTTTTTTTTTTTTTTTTTTTTTTTAACTATCGATGTCATGTCCCTCATATCTTCCCCTCCAAGTTGTGTCTGCCTCCTTGATTTTTGCCCTGCTTTTGCAACAGCTGGGAGGTGAGTTTTGGCCTCTTTTGGTCCTTTGCACTGCACCTCATTTTGTCCCAGACCACTTTCTTGTAGTTGCTAAATTTCAAAATTTTCTTTTTTTTCTCCTTCAATTTCATTTCCCTTGATGCTATCTCCATTCCAAAGTGGTCCTAAGTCCTTCTTATTTGTTTTGGCCTTCAGCGTGGGTCAGTTTTTGAAGCCTTGGTGTATGTAGTGCATGTCCCTGCACTTGATGGCATGCCATGCCTTTTGAAGGCTTTGACTGTGGGACAGATTTTTTTTTCTTTTTTTTTTTTTTTAAGTATCCATGTCATGTCCCTCATATCTTCCCCTCCAAGTTGTGTCTGCCTCCTTGATTTTTGCCCTGCTTTTGCAACAGCTGGGAGGTGAGTTTTGGCCTCTTTTGATCCTTTGCACTTCACTTCATTTTGTCCCAGGCCACTTTCTTGTAATTGCTAAATTTCAAAATTTTCCATTTTTTTGGGATTTTTTTCAGTTGCATTTCTTTTGATCATATCTCCTATCCAGAGTGTTTGTAAGCCTTTCTTTTCAGGGTCGCAAGATTTCGTTTCCCGTCCCGAAAGGAAATTTCATTTCCTTTCGGGACGGGAAACGAAATCTTGCGATTTCAATGGGAATCAATGGGGCAAGCTTTGGTGCAAGTCCCAGCACTTGATGGCATGCCATGCCTTTTGATGGTTTTGACTTTGGGAGAGATTTTTTTTTTCTTTTTTTTTTTTTTTAAGTATCCATGTCATGTCCCTCATATCTTCCCCTCCAAGTTGTGTCTGCCTCCTTGATTTTTGCCCTGCTTTTGCAACAGCTGGGAGGTGAGTTTTGGCCTCTTTTGGTCCTTTGCACTGCACCTCATTTTGTCCCAGACCACTTTCTTGTAGTTGCTAAATTTCAAAATTTTCTTTTTTTTCTCCTTCAATTTCATTTCCCTTGATGCTATCTCCATTCCAAAGTGGTCCTAAGTCCTTCTTATTTGTTTTGGCCTTCAGCGTGGGTCAGTTTTGGAAGCCTTGGTGTATGTTGTGCATGTCCCTGCACTTGATGGCATGCCATGCCTTTTGAAGGCTTTGACTGTGGGACAGATTTTTTTTTCTTTTTTTTTTTTTTTTTAAGTATCGATGTCATGTCCCTCATATCTTCCCCTCCAAGTTGTGTCTGCCTCCTTGATTTTTGCCCTGCTTTTGCAACAGCTGGGAGGTGAGTTTTGGCCTCTTTTGGTCCTTTGCACTGCACCTCATTTTGTCCCAGACCACTTTCTTGTAATTGCTAAATTTCAAAAGTTTCCATTTTTTTGGGATTTTTTTCAGTTGCATTTCTTTTGATCATATCTCCTATCCAGAGTGTTTGTAAGCCTTTCTTTTCAGGGTCGCAAGATTTCCTTTCCCGTCCCGAAAGGAAATTTCATTTCCTTTCGGGACGGGAAAGGAAATCTTGCGATTTCAATGGGAATCAATGGGGCAAGCTTTGGTGCAAGTCCCAGCACTTGATGGCATGCCATGCCTTTTGATGGTTTTGACTTTGGGAGAGATTTTTTTTTTCTTTTTTTTTTTTTTTAAGTATCCATGTCATGTCCCTCATATCTTCCCCTCCAAGTTGTGTCTGCCTCCTTGATTTTTGCCCTGCTTTTGCAACAGCTGGGAGGTGAGTTTTGGCCTCTTTTGGTCCTTTGCACTGCACCTCATTTTGTCCCAGACCACTTTCTTGTAGTTGCTAAATTTCAAAATTTTCTTTTTTTTCTCCTTCAATTTCATTTCCCTTGATGCTATCTCCATTCCAAAGTGGTCCTAAGTCCTTCTTATTTGTTTTGGCCTTCCGCGTGGGTCAGTTTTGGAAGCCTTGGTGTATGTTGTGCATGTCCCTGCACTTGATGGCATGCCATGCCTTTTGAAGGCTTTGACTGTGGGACAGATTTTTTTTTCTTTTTTTTTTTTTTTAAGTATCCATGTCATGTCCCTCATATCTTCCCCTCCAAGTTGTGTCTGCCTCCTTGATTTTTGCCCTGCTTTTGCAACAGCTGGGAGTTGAGTTTTGGCCTCTTTTGGTCCTTTGCACTTCACTTCATTTTGTCCCAGACCACTTTCTTGTAATTGCTAAATTTCAAAAGTTTCCATTTTTTTGGGATTTTTTTCAGTTGCATTTCTTTTGATCATATCTCCTATCCAGAGTGTTTGTAAGCCTTTCTTTTCAGGGTCGCAAGATTTCCTTTCCCGTCCCGAAAGGAAATTTCATTTCCTTTCGGGACGGGAAAGGAAATCTTGCGATTTCAATGGGAATCAATGGGGCAAGCTTTGGTGCAAGTCCCAGCACTTGATGGCATGCCATGCCTTTTGATGGTTTTGACTTTGGGAGAGATTTTTTTTTTCTTTTTTTTTTTTTTTAAGTATCCATGTCATGTCCCTCATATCTTCCCCTCCAAGTTGTGTCTGCCTCCTTGATTTTTGCCCTGCTTTTGCAACAGCTGGGAGGTGAGTTTTGGCCTCTTTTGGTCCTTTGCACTGCACCTCATTTTGTCCCAGACCACTTTCTTGTAGTTGCTAAATTTCAAAATTTTCTTTTTTTTCTCCTTCAATTTCATTTCCCTTGATGCTATCTCCATTCCAAAGTGGTCCTAAGTCCTTCTTATTTGTTTTGGCCTTCAGCGTGGGTCAGTTTTTGAAGCCTTGGTGTATGTTGTGCATGTCCCTGCACTTGATGGCATGCCATGCCTTTTGAAGGCTTTGACTCTGGGACAGATTTTTTTTTCTTTTTTTTTTTTTTTAAGTATCCATGTCATGTCCCTCATATCTTCCCCTCCAAGTTGTGTCTGCCTCCTTGATTTTTGCCCTGCTTTTGCAACAGCTGGGAGGTGAGTTTTGGCCTCTTTTGGTCCTTTGCACTTCACTTCATTTTGTCCCAGACCACTTTCTTGTAATTGCTAAATTTCAAAAGTTTCCATTTTTTTGGGATTTTTTTCAGTTGCATTTCTTTTGATCATATCTCCTATCCAGAGTGTTTGTAAGCCTTTTTTTTCAGGGTCGCAAGATTTCCTTTCCCGTCCCGAAAGGAAATTTCATTTCCTTTCGGGACGGGAAAGGAAATCTTGCGATTTCAATGGGAATCAATGGGGCAAGCTTTGGTGCAAGTCCCAGCACTTGATGGCATGCCATGCCTTTTGATGGTTTTGACTTTGGGAGAGATTTTTTTTTTCTTTTTTTTTTTTTTTAAGTATCCATGTCATGTCCCTCATATCTTCCCCTCCAAGTTGTGTCTGCCTCCTTGATTTTTGCCCTGCTTTTGCAACAGCTGGGAGGTGAGTTTTGGCCTCTTTTGGTCCTTTGCACTTAACTTCATTTTGTCCCAGACCACTTTCTTGTAGTTGCTAAATTTCAAAATTTTCTTTTTTTTCTCCTTCAATTTCATTTCCCTTGATGCTATCTCCATTCCAGAGTGTTCATATGTCCTTCTTATTTGTTTTGGCCTTCAGCGTGGGGCAGTTTTTGAAGCCTTGGTGTATGTAGTGCATGTCCCTGCACTTGATGGCATGCCATGCCTTTTGAAGGCTTTGACTGTGGGACAGATTTTTTTTTCTTTTTTTTTTTTTTTTTTAAGTATCCATGTCATGTCCCTCATATCTTCCCCTCCAAGTTGTGTCTGCCTCCTTGATTTTTGCCCTGCTTTTGCAACAGCTGGGAGGTGAGTTTTGGCCTCTTTTGGTCCTTTGCACTGCACCTCATTTTGTCCCAGACCACTTTCTTGTAGTTGCTAAATTTCAAAATTTTCTTTTTTTTCTCCTTCAATTTAATTTCCCTTGATGCTATCTCCATTCCAGAGTGTTCATATGTCCTTCTTATTTGTTTTGGCCTTCAGCGTGGGTCAGTTTTTGAAGCCTTGGTGTATGTAGTGCATGTCCCAGCACTTGATGGCATGCCATGCCTTTTGAAGGCTTTGACTGTGGGACAGATTTTTTTTCCTTTTTTTTTTTTTTAAGTATCCATGTCATGTCCCTCATATCTTCCCCTCCAAGTTGTGTCTGCCTCCTTGATTTTTGCCCTGCTTTTGCAACAGCTGGGAGGTGAGTTTTGGCCTCTTTTGGTCCTTTGCACTTCACTTCATTTTGTCCCAGACCACTTTCTTGTAATTGCTAAATTTCAAAATTTTCCATTTTTTTGGGATTTTTTTCAGTTGCATTTCTTTTGATCATATCTCCTATCCAGAGTGTTTGTAAGCCTTTCTTTTCAGGGTCGCAAGATTTCCTTTCCCGTCCCGAAAGGAAATTTCATTTCCTTTCGGGACGGGAAAGGAAATCTTGCGATTTCAATGGGAATCAATGGGGCAAGCTTTGGTGCAAGTCCCAGCACATGATGGCATGCCATGCCTTTTGATGGTTTTGACTTTGGGAGAGATTTTTTTTTTCTTTTTTTTTTTTTTTTAAGTATCCATGTCATGTCCCTCATATCTTCCCCTCCAAGTTGTGTCTGCCTCCTTGATTTTTGCCCTGCTTTTGCAACAGCTGGGAGGTGAGTTTTGGCCTCTTTTGGTCCTTTGCACTGCACCTCATTTTGTCCCAGACCACTTTCTTGTAGTTGCTAAATTTCAAAATTTTCTTTTTTTTCTCCTTCAATTTCATTTCCCTTGATGCTATCTCCATTCCAGAGTGTTCATATGTCCTTCTTATTTGTTTTGGCCTTCAGCGTGGGGCAGTTTTTGAAGCCTTGGTGTATGTAGTGCATGTCCCTGCACTTGATGGCATGCCATGCCTTTTGAAGGCTTTGACTGTGGGACAGATTTTTTTTTCTTTTTTTTTTTTTTTTTTAAGTATCCATGTCATGTCCCTCATATCTTCCCCTCCAAGTTGTGTCTGCCTCCTTGATTTTTGCCCTGCTTTTGCAACAGCTGGGAGGTGAGTTTTGGCCTCTTTTGGTCCTTTGCACTGCACCTCATTTTGTCCCAGACCACTTTCTTGTAGTTGCTAAATTTCAAAATTTTCTTTTTTTTCTCCTTCAATTTAATTTCCCTTGATGCTATCTCCATTCCAGAGTGTTCATATGTCCTTCTTATTTGTTTTGGCCTTCAGCGTGGGTCAGTTTTTGAAGCCTTGGTGTATGTAGTGCATGTCCCAGCACTTGATGGCATGCCATGCCTTTTGAAGGCTTTGACTGTGGGACAGATTTTTTTTCCTTTTTTTTTTTTTTAAGTATCCATGTCATGTCCCTCATATCTTCCCCTCCAAGTTGTGTCTGCCTCCTTGATTTTTGCCCTGCTTTTGCAACAGCTGGGAGGTGAGTTTTGGCCTCTTTTGGTCCTTTGCACTTCACTTCATTTTGTCCCAGACCACTTTCTTGTAATTGCTAAATTTCAAAATTTTCCATTTTTTTGGGATTTTTTTCAGTTGCATTTCTTTTGATCATATCTCCTATCCAGAGTGTTTGTAAGCCTTTCTTTTCAGGGTCGCAAGATTTCCTTTCCCGTCCCGAAAGGAAATTTCATTTCCTTTCGGGACGGGAAAGGAAATCTTGCGATTTCAATGGGAATCAATGGGGCAAGCTTTGGTGCAAGTCCCAGCACATGATGGCATGCCATGCCTTTTGATGGTTTTGACTTTGGGAGAGATTTTTTTTTTCTTTTTTTTTTTTTTTTAAGTATCCATGTCATGTCCCTCATATCTTCCCCTCCAAGTTGTGTCTGCCTCCTTGATTTTTGCCCTGCTTTTGCAACAGCTGGGAGGTGAGTTTTGGCCTCTTTTGGTCCTTTGCACTGCACCTCATTTTGTCCCAGACCACTTTCTTGTAGTTGCTAAATTTCAAAATTTTCTTTTTTTTCTCCTTCAATTTCATTTCCCTTGATGCTATCTCCATTCCAGAGTGTTCATATGTCCTTCTTATTTGTTTTGGCCTTCAGCGTGGGTCAGTTTTTGAAGCCTTGGTGTATGTAGTGCATGTCCCAGCACTTGATGGCATGCCATGCCTTTTGAAGGCTTTGACTGTGGGACAGATTTTTTTTCCTTTTTTTTTTTTTTAAGTATCCATGTCATGTCCCTCATATCTTCCCCTCCAAGTTGTGTCTGCCTCCTTGATTTTTGCCCTGCTTTTGCAACAGCTGGGAGGTGAGTTTTGGCCTCTTTTGGTCCTTTGCACTTCACTTCATTTTGTCCCAGACCACTTTCTTGTAATTGCTAAATTTCAAAATTTTCCATTTTTTTGGGATTTTTTTCAGTTGCATTTCTTTTGATCATATCTCCTATCCAGAGTGTTTGTAAGCCTTTCTTTTCAGGGTCGCAAGATTTCCTTTCCCGTCCCGAAAGGAAATTTCATTTCCTTTCGGGACGGGAAAGGAAATCTTGCGATTTCAATGGGAATCAATGGGGCAAGCTTTGGTGCAAGTCCCAGCACATGATGGCATGCCATGCCTTTTGATGGTTTTGACTTTGGGAGAGATTTTTTTTTTCTTTTTTTTTTTTTTTTAAGTATCCATGTCATGTCCCTCATATCTTCCCCTCCAAGTTGTGTCTGCCTCCTTGATTTTTGCCCTGCTTTTGCAACAGCTGGGAGGTGAGTTTTGGCCTCTTTTGGTCCTTTGCACTGCACCTCATTTTGTCCCAGACCACTTTCTTGTAGTTGCTAAATTTCAAAATTTTCTTTTTTTTCTCCTTCAATTTCATTTCCCTTGATGCTATCTCCATTCCAGAGTGTTCATATGTCCTTCTTATTTGTTTTGGCCTTCAGCGTGGGTCAGTTTTGGAAGCCTTGGTGTATGATGTGCATGTCCCTGCACTTGATGGCATGCCATGCCTTCTGATGGTTTTGAATTTGGGAATTTTTTTTTTCTTTTTTTTTTTTTTCAAGTATCCATGTCATGTCCCTCATATCTTCCCCTCCAAGTTGTGTCTGCCTCCTTGATTTTTGCCCTGCTTTTGCAACAGCTGGGAGGTGAGTTTTGGCCTCTTTTGGTCCTTTGCACTGCACCTCATTTTGTCCCAGACCACTTTCTTGTAGTTGCTAAATTTCAAAATTTTCTTTTTTTTCTCCTTCAATTTCATTTCCCTTGATGCTATCTCCATTCCAAAGTGGTCCTAAGTCCTTCTTATTTGTTTTGGCCTGCAGCGTGGGTCAGTTTTGGAAGCCTTGGTGTATGTTGTGCATGTCCCTGCACTTGATGGCATGCCATGCCTTTTGAAGGCTTTGACTGTGGGACAGATTTTTTTTTCTTTTTTTTTTTTTTTTTAAGTATCGATGTCATGTCCCTCATATCTTCCCCTCCAAGTTGTGTCTGCCTCCTTGATTTTTGCCCTGCTTTTGCAACAGCTGGGAGGTGAGTTTTGGCCTCTTTTGGTCCTTTGCACTTCACTTCATTTTGTCCCAGACCACTTTCTTGTAATTGCTAAATTTCAAAATTTTCCATTTTTTTGGGATTTTTTTCAGTTGCATTTCTTTTGATCATATCTCCTATCCAGAGTGTTTGTAAGCCTTTCTTTTCAGGGTCGCAAGATTTCGTTTCCCGTCCCGAAAGGAAATTTCATTTCCTTTCGGGACGGGAAACGAAAACTTGCGATTTCAATGGGAATCAATGGGGCAAGCTTTGGTGCAAGTCCCAGCACTTGATGGCATGCCATGCCTTTTGATGGTTTTGACTTTGGGAGAGATTTTTTTTTTCTTTTTTTTTTTTTTTAAGTATCCATGTCATGTCCCTCATATCTTCCCCTCCAAGTTGTGTCTGCCTCCTTGATTTTTGCCCTGCTTTTGCAACAGCTGGGAGGTGAGTTTTGGCCTCTTTTGGTCCTTTGCACTGCACCTCATTTTGTCCCAGACCACTTTCTTGTAGTTGCTAAATTTCAAAATTTTCTTTTTTTTCTCCTTCAATTTCATTTCCCTTGATGCTATCTCCATTCCAGAGTGTTCATATGTCCTTCTTATTTGTTTTGGCCTTCAGCGTGGGTCAGTTTTTGAAGCCTTGGTGTATGTTGTGCATGTCCCTGCACTTGATGGCATGCCATGCCTTCTGATGGTTTTGAATTTGGGAGAGTTTTTTTTTTTTTTTTTTTTTTTTTAAACTATCGATGTCATGTCCCTCATATCTTCCCCTCCAAGTTGTGTCTGCCTCCTTGATTTTTGCCCTGCTTTTGCAACAGCTGGGAGGTGAGTTTTGGCCTCTTTTGGTCCTTTGCACTGCACCTCATTTTGTCCCAGACCACTTTCTTGTAGTTGCTAAATTTCAAAATTTTCTTTTTTTTCTCCTTCAATTTCATTTCCCTTGATGCTATCTCCATTCCAAAGTGGTCCTAAGTCCTTCTTATTTGTTTTGGCCTTCAGCGTGGGTCAGTTTTTGAAGTCTTGGTGTATGTAGTGCATGTCCCTGCACTTGATGGCATGCCATGCCTTTTGAAGGCTTTGACTGTGGGACAGATTTTTTTTTCTTTTTTTTTTTTTTTAAGTATCCATGTCATGTCCCTCATATCTTCCCCTCCAAGTTGTGTCTGCCTCCTTGATTTTTGCCCTGCTTTTGCAACAGCTGGGAGGTGAGTTTTGGCCTCTTTTGGTCCTTTGCACTGCACCTCATTTTGTCCCAGACCACTTTCTTGTAGTTGCTAAATTTCAAAATTTTCTTTTTTTTCTCCTTCAATTTCATTTCCCTTGATGCTATCTCCATTCCAAAGTGGTCCTAAGTCCTTCTTATTTGTTTTGGCCTTCAGCGTGGGTCAGTTTTTGAAGCCTTGGTGTATGTAGTGCATGTCCCTGCACTTGATGGCATGCCATGCCTTTTGAAGGCTTTGACTGTGGGACAGATTTTTTTTTCTTTTTTTTTTTTTTTAAGTATCCATGTCATGTCCCTCATATCTTCCCCTCCAAGTTGTGTCTGCCTCCTTGATTTTTGCCCTGCTTTTGCAACAGCTGGGAGGTGAGTTTTGGCCTCTTTTGGTCCTTTGCACTTAACTTCATTTTGTCCCAGACCACTTTCTTGTAATTGCTAAATTTCAAAATTTTCCATTTTTTTGGGATTTTTTTCAGTTGCATTTCTTTTGATCATATCTCCTATCCAGAGTGTTTGTAAGCCTTTCTTTTCAGGGTCGCAAGATTTCGTTTCCCGTCCCGAAAGGAAATTTCATTTCCTTTCGGGACGGGAAACGAAATCTTGCGATTTCAATGGGAATCAATGGGGCAAGCTTTGGTGCAAGTCCCAGCACTTGATGGCATGCCATGCCTTTTGATGGTTTTGACTTTGGGAGAGATTTTTTTTTTCTTTTTTTTTTTTTTTAAGTATCCATGTCATGTCCCTCATATCTTCCCCTCCAAGTTGTGTCTGCCTCCTTGATTTTTGCCCTGCTTTTGCAACAGCTGGGAGGTGAGTTTTGGCCTCTTTTGGTCCTTTGCACTGCACCTCATTTTGTCCCAGACCACTTTCTTGTAGTTGCTAAATTTCAAAATTTTCTTTTTTTTCTCCTTCAATTTCATTTCCCTTGATGCTATCTCCATTCCAGAGTGTTCATATGTCCTTCTTATTTGTTTTGGCCTTCAGCATGGGTCAGTTTTTGAAGCCTTGGTGTATGTTGTGCATGTCCCTGCACTTGATGGCATGCCATGCCTTTTGAAGGCTTTGACTGTGGGACAGATTTTTTTTTCTTTTTTTTTTTTTTTAAGTATCCATGTCATGTCCCTCATATCTTCCCCTCCAAGTTGTGTCTGCCTCCTTGATTTTTGCCCTGCTTTTGCAACAGCTGGGAGGTGAGTTTTGGCCTCTTTTGGTCCTTTGCACTGCACCTCATTTTGTCCCAGACCACTTTCTTGTAGTTGCTAAATTTCAAAATTTTCTTTTTTTTCTCCTTCAATTTCATTTCCTTTGATGCTATCTCCATTCCAGAGTGTTCATATGTCCTTCTTATTTGTTTTGGCCTTCTGCGTGGGTCAGTTTTGGAAGCCTTGGTGTATGTTGTGCATGTCCCTGCACTTGATGGCATGCCATGCCTTCTGATGGTTTTGAATTTGGGAGTTTTTTTTTTCTTTTTTTTTTTTTTTTAAGTATCCATGTCATGTCCCTCATTTCTTCCCATCCAAGTTGTGTCTGCCTCCTTGATTTTTGCCCTGCTTTTGCAACAGCTGGGAGGTGAGTTTTGGCCTCTTTTAGTCCTTTCCACTGCACCTCATTTTGTCCCAGACCACTTTCTTGTAGTTGCTAAATTTCAAAATTTTCTTTTTTTTCTCCTTCAATTTCATTTCCCTTGATGCTATCTCCATTCCAGAGTGTTCATATGTCCTTCTTATTTGTTTTGGCCTTCAGCGTGGGTCAGTTTTTGAAGCCTTGGTGTATGTAGTGCATGTCCCTGCACTTGATGGCATGCCATGCCTTCTGATGGTTTTGAATTTGGGAGAGTTTTTTTTGTTTTTTTTTTTTTTTTAAACTATCGATGTCATGTCCCTCATATCTTCCCCTCCAAGTTGTGTCTGCCTCCTTGATTTTTGCCCTGCTTTTGCAACAGCTGGGAGGTGAGTTTTGGCCTCTTTTGGTCCTTTGCACTGCACCTCATTTTGTCCCAGACCACTTTCTTGTAGTTGCTAAATTTCAAAATTTTCTTTTTTTTCTCCTTCAATTTCATTTCCCTTGATGCTATCTCCATTCCAGAGTGTTCATATGTCCTTCTTATTTGTTTTGGCCTTCAGCGTGGGTCAGTTTTTGAAGCCTTGGTGTATGTAGTGCATGTCCCTGCACTTGATGGCATGCCATGCCTTCTGATGGTTTTGAATTTGGGAGAGTTTTTTTTTTTCTTTTTTTTTTTTTTTAAGTATCCATGTCATGTCCCTCATATCTTCCCCTCCAAGTTGTGTCTGCCTCCTTGATTTTTGCCCTGCTTTTGCAACAGCTGGGAGGTGAGTTTTGGCCTCTTTTGGTCCTTTGCACTGCACCTCATTTTGTCCCAGACCACTTTCTTGTAGTTGCTAAATTTCAAAATTTTCTTTTTTTTCTCCTTCAATTTCATTTCCCTTGATGCTATCTCCATTCCAAAGTGGTCCTAAGTCCTTCTTATTTGTTTTGGCCTTCAGCGTGGGTCAGTTTTTGAAGCCTTGGTGTATGTAGTGCATGTCCCTGCACTTGATGGCATGCCATGCCTTTTGAAGGCTTTGACTGTGGGACAGATTTTTTTTTCTTTTTTTTTTTTTTTAAGTATCCATGTCATGTCCCTCATATCTTCCCCTCCAAGTTGTGTCTGCCTCCTTGATTTTTGCCCTGCTTTTGCAACAGCTGGGAGGTGAGTTTTGGCCTCTTTTGGTCCTTTGCACTTCACTTCATTTTGTCCCAGACCACTTTCTTGTAATTGCTAAATTTCAAAATTTTCCATTTTTTTGGGATTTTTTTCAGTTGCATTTCTTTTGATCATATCTCCTATCCAGAGTGTTTGTAAGCCTTTCTTTTCAGGGTCGCAAGATTTCGTTTCCCGTCCCGAAAGGAAATTTCATTTCCTTTCGGGACGGGAAACGAAATCTTGCGATTTCAATGGGAATCAATGGGGCAAGCTTTGGTGCAAGTCCCAGCACTTGATGGCATGCCATGCCTTTTGATGGTTTTGACTTTGGGAGAGATTTTTTTTTTCTTTTTTTTTTTTTTTAACTATCCATGTCATGTCCCTCATTTCTTCCCATCCAAGTTGTGTCTGCCTCCTTGATTTTTGCCCTGCTTTTGCAACAGCTGGGAGGTGAGTTTTGGCCTCTTTTGGTCCTTTGCACTGCACCTCATTTTGTCCCAGACCACTTTCTTGTAGTTGCTAAATTTCAAAATTTTCTTTTTTTTCTCCTTCAATTTCATTTCCCTTGATGCTATCTCCATTCCAGAGTGTTCATATGTCCTTCTTATTTGTTTTGGCCTTCAGCGTGGGTCAGTTTTTGAAGCCTTGGTGTATGTAGTGCATGTCCCTGCACTTGATGGCATGCCATGCCTTCTGATGGTTTTGAATTTGGGAGAGTTTTTTTTTTTTTTTTTTTTTTTTTTTAAACTATCGATGTCATGTCCCTCATATCTTCCCCTCCAAGTTGTGTCTGCCTCCTTGATTTTTGCCCTGCTTTTGCAACAGCTGGGAGGTGAGTTTTGGCCTCTTTTGGTCCTTTGCACTGCACCTCATTTTGTCCCAGACCACTTTCTTGTAGTTGCTAAATTTCAAAATTTTCTTTTTTTTCTCCTTCAATTTCATTTCCTTTGATGCTATCTCCATTCCAAAGTGGTCCTAAGTCCTTCTTATTTGTTTTGGCCTTCAGCGTGGGTCAGTTTTGGAAGTCTTGGTGTATGTTGTGCATGTCCCTGCACTTGATGGCATGCCATGCCTTTTGAAGGCTTTGACTGTGGGACAGATTTTTTTTTCTTTTTTTTTTTTTTTAAGTATCCATGTCATGTCCCTCATATCTTCCCCTCCAAGTTGTGTCTGCCTCCTTGATTTTTGCCCTGCTTTTGCAACAGCTGGGAGGTGAGTTTTGGCCTCTTTTGGTCCTTTGCACTTAACTTCATTTTGTCCCAGACCACTTTCTTGTAATTGCTAAATTTCAAAAGTTTCCATTTTTTTGGGATTTTTTTCAGTTGCATTTCTTTTGATCATATCTCCTATCCAGAGTGTTTGTAAGCCTTTCTTTTCAGGGTCGCAAGATTTCGTTTCCCGTCCCGAAAGGAAATTTCATTTCCTTTCGGGACGGGAAACGAAATCTTGCGATTTCAATGGGAATCAATGGGGCAAGCTTTGGTGCAAGTCCCTGCACTTGATGGCATGCCATGCCTTCTGATGGTTTTGAATTTGGGAGAGTTTTTTTTTTTTTTTTTTTTTTTTTTTTTAAACTATCGATGTCATGTCCCTCATATCTTCCCCTCCAAGTTGTGTCTGCCTCCTTGATTTTTGCCCTGCTTTTGCAACAGCTGGGAGGTGAGTTTTGGCCTCTTTTGGTCCTTTGCACTGCACCTCATTTTGTCCCAGACCACTTTCTTGTAGTTGCTAAATTTCAAAATTTTCTTTTTTTTCTCCTTCAATTTCATTTCCCTTGATGCTATCTCCATTCCAAAGTGGTCCTAAGTCCTTCTTATTTGTTTTGGCCTTCAGCGTGGGTCAGTTTTGGAAGCCTTGGTGTATGTTGTGCATGTCCCTGCACTTGATGGCATGCCATGCCTTTTGAAGGCTTTGACTGTGGGACAGATTTTTTTTTCTTTTTTTTTTTTTTTAAGTATCCATGTCATGTCCCTCATATCTTCCCCTCCAAGTTGTGTCTGCCTCCTTGATTTTTGCCCTGCTTTTGCAACAGCTGGGAGGTGAGTTTTGGCCTCTTTTGGTCCTTTGCACTGCACCTCATTTTGTCCCAGACCACTTTCTTGTAGTTGCTAAATTTCAAAATTTTCTTTTTTTTCTCCTTCAATTTCATTTCCCTTGATGCTATCTCCATTCCAGAGTGTTCATATGTCCTTCTTATTTGTTTTGGCCTTCAGCGTGGGTCAGTTTTTGAAGCCTTGGTGTATGTAGTGCATGTCCCTGCACTTGATGGCATGCCATGCCTTCTGATGGTTTTGAATTTGGGAGAGTTTTTTTTTTTGTTTTTTTTTTTTTAACTATCGATGTCATGTCCCTCATATCTTCCCCTCCAAGTTGTGTCTGCCTCCTTGATTTTTGCCCTGCTTTTGCAACAGCTGGGAGGTGAGTTTTGGCCTCTTTTGGTCCTTTGCACTGCACCTCATTTTGTCCCAGACCACTTTCTTGTAGTTGCTAAATTTCAAAATTTTCTTTTTTTTCTCCTTCAATTTCATTTCCCTTGATGCTATCTCCATTCCAAAGTGGTCCTAAGTCCTTCTTATTTGTTTTGGCCTTCAGCGTGGGTCAGTTTTTGAAGCCTTGGTGTATGTAGTGCATGTCCCTGCACTTGATGGCATGCCATGCCTTTTGAAGGCTTTGACTGTGGGACAGATTTTTTTTTCTTTTTTTTTTTTTTTAAGTATCCATGTCATGTCCCTCATATCTTCCCCTCCAAGTTGTGTCTGCCTCCTTGATTTTTGCCCTGCTTTTGCAACAGCTGGGAGGTGAGTTTTGGCCTCTTTTGGTCCTTTGCACTTCACTTCATTTTGTCCCAGACCACTTTCTTGTAATTGCTAAATTTCAAAATTTTCCATTTTTTTGGGATTTTTTTCAGTTGCATTTCTTTTGATCATATCTCCTATCCAGAGTGTTTGTAAGCCTTTCTTTTCAGGGTCGCAAGATTTCGTTTCCCGTCCCGAAAGGAAATTTCATTTCCTTTCGGGACGGGAAACGAAATCTTGCGATTTCAATGGGAATCAATGGGGCAAGCTTTGGTGCAAGTCCCAGCACTTGATGGCATGCCATGCCTTTTGATGGTTTTGACTTTGGGAGAGATTTTTTTTTTCTTTTTTTTTTTTTTTAACTATCCATGTCATGTCCCTCATTTCTTCCCATCCAAGTTGTGTCTGCCTCCTTGATTTTTGCCCTGCTTTTGCAACAGCTGGGAGGTGAGTTTTGGCCTCTTTTGGTCCTTTGCACTGCACCTCATTTTGTCCCAGACCACTTTCTTGTAGTTGCTAAATTTCAAAATTTTCTTTTTTTTCTCCTTCAATTTCATTTCCCTTGATGCTATCTCCATTCCAGAGTGTTCATATGTCCTTCTTATTTGTTTTGGCCTTCAGCGTGGGTCAGTTTTTGAAGCCTTGGTGTATGTAGTGCATGTCCCTGCACTTGATGGCATGCCATGCCTTCTGATGGTTTTGAATTTGGGAGAGTTTTTTTTTTTTTTTTTTTTTTTTTTTAAACTATCGATGTCATGTCCCTCATATCTTCCCCTCCAAGTTGTGTCTGCCTCCTTGATTTTTGCCCTGCTTTTGCAACAGCTGGGAGGTGAGTTTTGGCCTCTTTTGGTCCTTTGCACTGCACCTCATTTTGTCCCAGACCACTTTCTTGTAGTTGCTAAATTTCAAAATTTTCTTTTTTTTCTCCTTCAATTTCATTTCCTTTGATGCTATCTCCATTCCAAAGTGGTCCTAAGTCCTTCTTATTTGTTTTGGCCTTCAGCGTGGGTCAGTTTTGGAAGTCTTGGTGTATGTTGTGCATGTCCCTGCACTTGATGGCATGCCATACCTTTTGAAGGCTTTGACTGTGGGACAGATTTTTTTTTCTTTTTTTTTTTTTTTAAGTATCCATGTCATGTCCCTCATATCTTCCCCTCCAAGTTGTGTCTGCCTCCTTGATTTTTGCCCTGCTTTTGCAACAGCTGGGAGGTGAGTTTTGGCCTCTTTTGGTCCTTTGCACTTAACTTCATTTTGTCCCAGACCACTTTCTTGTAATTGCTAAATTTCAAAAGTTTCCATTTTTTTGGGATTTTTTTCAGTTGCATTTCTTTTGATCATATCTCCTATCCAGAGTGTTTGTAAGCCTTTCTTTTCAGGGTCGCAAGATTTCGTTTCCCGTCCCGAAAGGAAATTTCATTTCCTTTCGGGACGGGAAACGAAATCTTGCGATTTCAATGGGAATCAATGGGGCAAGCTTTGGTGCAAGTCCCTGCACTTGATGGCATGCCATGCCTTCTGATGGTTTTGAATTTGGGAGAGTTTTTTTTTTTTTTTTTTTTTTTTTTTTTTAAACTATCGATGTCATGTCCCTCATATCTTCCCCTCCAAGTTGTGTCTGCCTCCTTGATTTTTGCCCTGCTTTTGCAACAGCTGGGAGGTGAGTTTTGGCCTCTTTTGGTCCTTTGCACTGCACCTCATTTTGTCCCAGACCACTTTCTTGTAGTTGCTAAATTTCAAAATTTTCTTTTTTTTCTCCTTCAATTTCATTTCCCTTGATGCTATCTCCATTCCAAAGTGGTCCTAAGTCCTTCTTATTTGTTTTGGCCTTCAGCGTGGGTCAGTTTTGGAAGCCTTGGTGTATGTTGTGCATGTCCCTGCACTTGATGGCATGCCATGCCTTTTGAAGGCTTTGACTGTGGGACAGATTTTTTTTTCTTTTTTTTTTTTTTTAAGTATCCATGTCATGTCCCTCATATCTTCCCCTCCAAGTTGTGTCTGCCTCCTTGATTTTTGCCCTGCTTTTGCAACAGCTGGGAGGTGAGTTTTGGCCTCTTTTGGTCCTTTGCACTGCACCTCATTTTGTCCCAGACCACTTTCTTGTAGTTGCTAAATTTCAAAATTTTCTTTTTTTTCTCCTTCAATTTCATTTCCCTTGATGCTATCTCCATTCCAGAGTGTTCATATGTCCTTCTTATTTGTTTTGGCCTTCAGCGTGGGTCAGTTTTTGAAGCCTTGGTGTATGTAGTGCATGTCCCTGCACTTGATGGCATGCCATGCCTTCTGATGGTTTTGAATTTGGGAGAGTTTTTTTTTTTGTTTTTTTTTTTTTAACTATCGATGTCATGTCCCTCATATCTTCCCCTCCAAGTTGTGTCTGCCTCCTTGATTTTTGCCCTGCTTTTGCAACAGCTGGGAGGTGAGTTTTGGCCTCTTTTGGTCCTTTGCACTGCACCTCATTTTGTCCCAGACCACTTTCTTGTAGTTGCTAAATTTCAAAATTTTCTTTTTTTTCTCCTTCAATTTCATTTCCCTTGATGCTATCTCCATTCCAAAGTGGTCCTAAGTCCTTCTTATTTGTTTTGGCCTTCAGCGTGGGTCAGTTTTTGAAGCCTTGGTGTATGTAGTGCATGTCCCTGCACTTGATGGCATGCCATGCCTTTTGAAGGCTTTGACTGTGGGACAGATTTTTTTTTCTTTTTTTTTTTTTTTAAGTATCCATGTCATGTCCCTCATATCTTCCCCTCCAAGTTGTGTCTGCCTCCTTGATTTTTGCCCTGCTTTTGCAACAGCTGGGAGGTGAGTTTTGGCCTCTTTTGGTCCTTTGCACTTCACTTCATTTTGTCCCAGACCACTTTCTTGTAATTGCTAAATTTCAAAATTTTCCATTTTTTTGGGATTTTTTTCAGTTGCATTTCTTTTGATCATATCTCCTATCCAGAGTGTTTGTAAGCCTTTCTTTTCAGGGTCGCAAGATTTCGTTTCCCGTCCCGAAAGGAAATTTCATTTCCTTTCGGGACGGGAAAGGAAATCTTGCGATTTCAATGGGAATCAATGGGGCAAGCTTTGGTGCAAGTCCCAGCACTTGATGGCATGCCATGCCTTTTGATGGTTTTGACTTTGGGAGAGATTTTTTTTTTCTTTTTTTTTTTTTTTAAGTATCCATGTCATGTCCCTCATATCTTCCCCTCCAAGTTGTGTCTGCCTCCTTGATTTTTGCCCTGCTTTTGCAACAGCTGGGAGGTGAGTTTTGGCCTCTTTTGGTCCTTTGCACTGCACCTCATTTTGTCCCAGACCACTTTCTTGTAGTTGCTAAATTTCAAAATTTTCTTTTTTTTCTCCTTCAATTTCATTTCCCTTGATGCTATCTCCATTCCAAAGTGGTCCTAAGTCCTTCTTATTTGTTTTGGCCTTCAGCGTGGGTCAGTTTTGGAAGTCTTGGTGTATGTTGTGCATGTCCCTGCACTTGATGGCATGCCATGCCTTTTGAAGGCTTTGACTGTGGGACAGATTTTTTTTTCTTTTTTTTTTTTTTTAAGTATCGATGTCATGTCCCTCATATCTTCCCCTCCAAGTTGTGTCTGCCTCCTTGATTTTTGCCCTGCTTTTGCAACAGCTGGGAGGTGAGTTTTGGCCTCTTTTGGTCCTTTGCACTGCACCTCATTTTGTCCCAGACCACTTTCTTGTAATTGCTAAATTTCAAAATTTTCCATTTTTTTGGGATTTTTTTCAGTTTCATTTCTTTTGATCATATCTCCTATCCAGAGTGTTTGTAAGCCTTTCTTTTCAGGGTCGCAAGATTTCGTTTCCCGTCCCGAAAGGAAATTTCATTTCCTTTCGGGACGGGAAACGAAATCTTGCGATTTCAATGGGAATCAATGGGGCAAGCTTTGGTGCAAGTCCCAGCACTTGATGGCATGCCATGCCTTTTGATGGTTTTGACTTTGGGAGAGATTTTTTTTTTCTTTTTTTTTTTTTTAAGTATCTATGTCATGTCCCTCATATCTTCCCCTCCAAGTTGTGTCTGCCTCCTTGATTTTTGCCCTGCTTTTGCAACAGCTGGGAGGTGAGTTTTGGCCTCTTTTGGTCCTTTGCACTGCACCTCATTTTGTCCCAGACCACTTTCTTGTAGTTGCTAAATTTCAAAATTTTCTTTTTTTTCTCCTTCAATTTCATTTCCCTTGATGCTATCTCCATTCCAGAGTGTTCATATGTCCTTCTTATTTGTTTTGGCCTTCAGCGTGGGTCAGTTTTTGAAGCCTTGGTGTATGTAGTGCATGTCCCTGCACTTGATGGCATGCCATGCCTTCTGATGGTTTTGAATTTGGGAGAGTTTTTTTTTTTTTTTTTTTTTTTTAAACTATCGATGTCATGTCCCTCATATCTTCCCCTCCAAGTTGTGTCTGCCTCCTTGATTTTTGCCCTGCTTTTGCAACAGCTGGGAGGTGAGTTTTGGCCTCTTTTGGTCCTTTGCACTGCACCTCATTTTGTCCCAGACCACTTTCTTGTAGTTGCTAAATTTCAAAATTTTCTTTTTTTTCTCCTTCAATTTCATTTCCCTTGATGCTATCTCCATTCCAAAGTGGTCCTAAGTCCTTCTTATTTGTTTTGGCCTTCAGCGTGGGTCAGTTTTTGAAGCCTTGGTGTATGTAGTGCATGTCCCTGCACTTGATGGCATGCCATGCCTTTTGAAGGCTTTGACTGTGGGACAGATTTTTTTTTCTTTTTTTTTTTTTTTAAGTATCCATGTCATGTCCCTCATATCTTCCCCTCCAAGTTGTGTCTGCCTCCTTGATTTTTGCCCTGCTTTTGCAACAGCTGGGAGGTGAGTTTTGGTCTCTTTTGGTCCTTTGCACTTAACTTCATTTTGTCCCAGACCACTTTCTTGTAATTGCTAAATTTCAAAATTTTCCATTTTTTGGGGATTTTTTTCAGTTGCATTTCTTTTGATCATATCTCCTATCCAGAGTGTTTGTAAGCCTTTCTTTTCAGGGTCGCAAGATTTCGTTTCCCGTCCCGAAAGGAAATTTCATTTCCTTTCGGGACGGGAAACGAAATCTTGCGATTTCAATGGGAATCAATGGGGCAAGCTTTGGTGCAAGTCCCAGCACTTGATGGCATGCCATGCCTTTTGATGGTTTTGACTTTGGGAGAGATTTTTTTTTTCTTTTTTTTTTTTTTTAAGTATCCATGTCATGTCCCTCATATCTTCCCCTCCAAGTTGTGTCTGCCTCCTTGATTTTTGCCCTGCTTTTGCAACAGCTGGGAGGTGAGTTTTGGCCTCTTTTGGTCCTTTGCACTGCACCTCATTTTGTCCCAGACCACTTTCTTGTAGTTGCTAAATTTCAAAATTTTCTTTTTTTTCTCCTTCAATTTCATTTCCCTTGATGCTATCTCCATTCCAGAGTGTTCATATGTCCTTCTTATTTGTTTTGGCCTTCAGCGTGGGTCAGTTTTTGAAGCCTTGGTGTATGTAGTGCATGTCCCTGCACTTGATGGCATGCCATGCCTTTTGAAGGCTTTGACTGTGGGACAGATTTTTTTTTCTTTTTTTTTTTTTTTAAGTATCCATGTCATGTCCCTCATATCTTCCCCTCCAAGTTGTGTCTGCCTCCTTGATTTTTGCCCTGCTTTTGCAACAGCTGGGAGGTGAGTTTTGGCCTCTTTTGGTCCTTTGCACTGCACCTCATTTTGTCCCAGACCACTTTCTTGTAGTTGCTAAATTTCAAAATTTTCTTTTTTTTCTCCTTCAATTTCATTTCCCTTGATGCTATCTCCATTCCAGAGTGTTCATATGTCCTTCTTATTTGTTTGGGCCTTCCACGTGGGTCAGTTTTGGAAGCCTTGGTGTATGATGTGCATGTCCCTGCACTTGATGGCATGCCATGCCTTCTGATGGTTTTGAATTTGGGAGAGTTTTTTGTTTTTTTTTTTTTTTTTTTTTTTTAAACTATCGATGTCATGTCCCTCATATCTTCCCCTCCAAGTTGTGTCTGCCTCCTTGATTTTTGCCCTGCTTTTGCAACAGCTGGGAGGTGAGTTTTGGCCTCTTTTGGTCCTTTGCACTGCACCTCATTTTGTCCCAGACCACTTTCTTGTAGTTGCTAAATTTCAAAATTTTCTTTTTTTTCTCCTTCAATTTCATTTCCCTTGATGCTATCTCCATTCCAAAGTGGTCCTAAGTCCTTCTTATTTGTTTTGGCCTTCAGCGTGGGTCAGTTTTGGAAGCCTTGGTGTATGTTGTGCATGTCCCTGCACTTGATGGCATGCCATGCCTTTTGAAGGCTTTGACTGTGGGACAGATTTTTTTTTCTTTTTTTTTTTTTTAAGTATCAAAGCTATGTCCCTCATATCTTCCCCTCCAAGTTGTGTCTGCCTCCTTGATTTTTGCCCTGCTTTTGCAACAGCTGGGAGGTGAGTTTTGGCCTCTTTTGGTCCTTTGCACTGCACCTCATTTTGTCCCAGACCACTTTCTTGTAATTGCTAAATTTCAAAATTTTCTTTTTTTTGGGATTTTTTTCAGTTGCATTTCTTTTGATCATATCTCCTATCCAGAGTGTTTGTAAGCCCTTCTTTTCAGGGTCGCAAGATTTCGTTTCCCGTCCCGAAAAAAAATTTCATTTCCTTTCGGGACGGGAAACGAAATCTTGCGATTTCAATGGGAATCAATGGGGCAAGCTTTGGTGCAAGTCCCAGCACTTGATGGCATGCCATGCCTTTTGATGGTTTTGACTTTGGGAGAGATTTTTTTTTTCTTTTTTTTTTTTTTTAAGTATCCATGTCATGTCCCTCATTTCTTCCCCTCCAAGTTGTGTCTGCCTCCTTGATTTTTGCCCTGCTTTTGCAACAGCTGGGAGGTGAGTTTTGGCCTCTTTTGGTCCTTTGCACTGCACCTCATTTTGTCCCAGACCACTTTCTTGTAGTTGCTAAATTTCAAAATTTTCTTTTTTTTCTCCTTCAATTTCATTTCCTTTGATGCTATCTCCATTCCAGAGTGTTCATATGTCCTTCTTATTTGTTTTGGCCTTCAGCGTGGGTCAGTTTTGGAAGCCTTGGTGTATGTTGTGCATGTCCCTGCACTTGATGGCATGCCATGCCTTCTGATGGTTTTGAATTTGGGAGAGTTTTTTTTTTTTTTTTTTTTTTTTTATTTAACTATCGCTGTCATGTCCCTCATATCTTCTCCTCCAAGTTGTGTCTGCCTCCTTGATTTTTGCCCTGCTTTTGCAACAGCTGGGAGGTGAGTTTTGGCCTCTTTTGGTCCTTTGCACTGCACTTCATTTTGTCCCAGACCACTTTCTTGTAGTTGCTAAATTTCAAAATTTTCTTTTTTTTCTCCTTCAATTTCATTTCCCTTGATACTATCTCCATTCCAAAGTGGTCCTAAGTCCTTCTTATTTGTTTTGGCCTTCAGCGTGGGTCAGTTTTTGAAGTCTTGGTGTATGTAGTGCATGTCCCTGCACTTGATGGCAGGCCATGCCTTTTGAAGGCTTTGACTGTGGGACAGATTTTTTTTTCTTTTTTTTTTTTTTAAGTATCCATGTCATGTCCCTCATATCTTCCCCTCCAAGTTGTGTCTGCCTCCTTGATTTTTGCCCTGCTTTTGCAACAGCTGGGAGGTGAGTTTTGGCCTCTTTTGGTCCTTTGCACTGCACCTCATTTTGTCCCAGACCACTTTCTTGTAGTTGCTAAATTTCAAAATTTTCTTTTTTTTCTCCTTCAATTTCATTTCCCTTGATGCTATCTCCATTCCAAAGTGGTCCTAAGTCCTTCTTATTTGTTTTGGCCTTCAGCGTGGGTCAGTTTTTGAAGCCTTGGTGTATGTAGTGCATGTCCCTGCACTTGATGGCATGCCATGCCTTTTGAAGGCTTTGACTGTGGGACAGATTTTTTTTTTCTTTTTTTTTTTTTTTAAGTATCCATGTCATGTCCCTCATATCTTCCCCTCCAAGTTGTGTCTGCCTCCTTGATTTTTGCCCTGCTTTTGCAACAGCTGGGAGGTGAGTTTTGGCCTCTTTTGGTCCTTTGCACTTAACTTCATTTTGTCCCAGACCACTTTCTTGTAATTGCTAAATTTCAAAATTTTCCATTTTTTTGGGATTTTTTTCAGTTGCATTTCTTTTGATCATATCTCCTATCCAGAGTGTTTGTAAGCCTTTCTTTTCAGGGTCGCAAGATTTCGTTTCCCGTCCCGAAAGGAAATTTCATTTCCTTTCGGGACGGGAAACGAAATCTTGCGATTTCAATGGGAATCAATGGGGCAAGCTTTGGTGCAAGTCCCAGCACTTGATGGCATGCCATGCCTTTTGATGGTTTTGACTTTGGGAGAGATTTTTTTTTTCTTTTTTTTTTTTTTTAAGTATCCATGTCATGTCCCTCATATCTTCCCCTCCAAGTTGTGTCTGCCTCCTTGATTTTTGCCCTGCTTTTGCAACAGCTGGGAGGTGAGTTTTGGCCTCTTTTGGTCCTTTGCACTGCACCTCATTTTGTCCCAGACCACTTTCTTGTAGTTGCTAAATTTCAAAATTTTCTTTTTTTTCTCCTTCAATTTCATTTCCCTTGATGCTATCTCCATTCCAGAGTGTTCATATGTCCTTCTTATTTGTTTTGGCCTTCAGCGTGGGTCAGTTTTTGAAGCCTTGGTGTATGTAGTGCATGTCCCTGCACTTGATGGCATGCCATGCCTTTTGAAGGCTTTGACTGTGGGACAGATTTTTTTTTCTTTTTTTTTTTTTTTAAGTATCCATGTCATGTCCCTCATATCTTCCCCTCCAAGTTGTGTCTGCCTCCTTGATTTTTGCCCTGCTTTTGCAACAGCTGGGAGGTGAGTTTTGGCCTCTTTTGGTCCTTTGCACTGCACCTCATTTTGTCCCAGACCACTTTCTTGTAGTTGCTAAATTTCAAAATTTTCTTTTTTTTCTCCTTCAATTTCATTTCCCTTGATGCTATCTCCATTCCAAAGTGGTCCTAAGTCCTTCTTATTTGTTTTGGCCTTCAGCGTGGGTCAGTTTTTGAAGCCTTGGTGTATGTAGTGCATGTCCCTGCACTTGATGGCATGCCATGCCTTTTGAAGGCTTTGACTGTGGGACAGATTTTTTTTTCTTTTTTTTTTTTTTTAAACTATCGATGTCATGTCCCTCATATCTTCCCCTCCAAGTTGTGTCTGCCTCCTTGATTTTTGCCCTGCTTTTGCAACAGCTGGGAGGTGAGTTTTGGCCTCTTTTGGTCCTTTGCACTTCACTTCATTTTGTCCCAGACCACTTTCTTGTAATTGCTAAATTTCAAAATTTTCCATTTTTTTGGGATTTTTTTCAGTTGCATTTCTTTTGATCATATCTCCTATCCAGAGTGTTTGTAAGCCTTTCTTTTCAGGGTCGCAAGATTTCGTTTCCCGTCCCGAAAGGAAATTTCATTTCCTTTCGGGACGGGAAACGAAATCTTGCGATTTCAATGGGAATCAATGGGGCAAGCTTTGGTGCAAGTCCCAGCACTTGATGGCATGCCATGCCTTTTGATGGTTTTGACTTTGGGAGAGATTTTTTTTTTCTTTTTTTTTTTTTTTAAGTATCGATGTCATGTCCCTCATATCTTCCCCTCCAAGTTGTGTCTGCCTCCTTGATTTTTGCCCTGCTTTTGCAACAGCTGGGAGGTGAGTTTTGGCCTCTTTTGGTCCTTTGCACTGCACCTCATTTTGTCCCAGACCACTTTCTTGTAGTTGCTAAATTTCAAAATTTTCTTTTTTTTCTCCTTCAATTTCATTTCCCTTGATGCTATCTCCATTCCAGAGTGTTCATATGTCCTTCTTATTTGTTTTGGCCTTCAGCGTGGGTCAGTTTTTGAAGCCTTGGTGTATGTAGTGCATGTCCCTGCACTTGATGGCATGCCATGCCTTCTGATGGTTTTGAATTTGGGAGAGTTTTTTTTTTTTTTTTTTTTTTTTAAACTATCGATGTCATGTCCCTCATATCTTCCCCTCCAAGTTGTGTCTGCCTCCTTGATTTTTGCCCTGCTTTTGCAACAGCTGGGAGGTGAGTTTTGGCCTCTTTTGGTCCTTTGCACTGCACCTCATTTTGTCCCAGACCACTTTCTTGTAGTTGCTAAATTTCAAAATTTTCTTTTTTTTCTCCTTCAATTTCATTTCCCTTGATGCTATCTCCATTCCAAAGTGGTCCTAAGTCCTTCTTATTTGTTTTGGCCTTCAGCGTGGGTCAGTTTTTGAAGCCTTGGTGTATGTAGTGCATGTCCCTGCACTTGATGGCATGCCATGCCTTTTGAAGGCTTTGACTGTGGGACAGATTTTTTTTTCTTTTTTTTTTTTTTTAAGTATCCATGTCATGTCCCTCATATCTTCCCCTCCAAGTTGTGTCTGCCTCCTTGATTTTTGCCCTGCTTTTGCAACAGCTGGGAGGTGAGTTTTGGTCTCTTTTGGTCCTTTGCACTTAACTTCATTTTGTCCCAGACCACTTTCTTGTAATTGCTAAATTTCAAAATTTTCCATTTTTTGGGGATTTTTTTCAGTTGCATTTCTTTTGATCATATCTCCTATCCAGAGTGTTTGTAAGCCTTTCTTTTCAGGGTCGCAAGATTTCGTTTCCCGTCCCGAAAGGAAATTTCATTTCCTTTCGGGACGGGAAACGAAATCTTGCGATTTCAATGGGAATCAATGGGGCAAGCTTTGGTGCAAGTCCCAGCACTTGATGGCATGCCATGCCTTTTGATGGTTTTGACTTTGGGAGAGATTTTTTTTTTCTTTTTTTTTTTTTTTAAGTATCCATGTCATGTCCCTCATATCTTCCCCTCCAAGTTGTGTCTGCCTCCTTGATTTTTGCCCTGCTTTTGCAACAGCTGGGAGGTGAGTTTTGGCCTCTTTTGGTCCTTTGCACTGCACCTCATTTTGTCCCAGACCACTTTCTTGTAGTTGCTAAATTTCAAAATTTTCTTTTTTTTCTCCTTCAATTTCATTTCCCTTGATGCTATCTCCATTCCAGAGTGTTCATATGTCCTTCTTATTTGTTTTGGCCTTCAGCGTGGGTCAGTTTTTGAAGCCTTGGTGTATGTAGTGCATGTCCCTGCACTTGATGGCATGCCATGCCTTTTGAAGGCTTTGACTGTGGGACAGATTTTTTTTTCTTTTTTTTTTTTTTTAAGTATCCATGTCATGTCCCTCATATCTTCCCCTCCAAGTTGTGTCTGCCTCCTTGATTTTTGCCCTGCTTTTGCAACAGCTGGGAGGTGAGTTTTGGCCTCTTTTGGTCCTTTGCACTGCACCTCATTTTGTCCCAGACCACTTTCTTGTAGTTGCTAAATTTCAAAATTTTCTTTTTTTTCTCCTTCAATTTCATTTCCCTTGATGCTATCTCCATTCCAGAGTGTTCATATGTCCTTCTTATTTGTTTTGGCCTTCCGCGTGGGTCAGTTTTGGAAGCCTTGGTGTATGATGTGCATGTCCCTGCACTTGATGGCATGCCATGCCTTCTGATGGTTTTGAATTTGGGAGAGTTTTTTGTTTTTTTTTTTTTTTTTTTTTTTAAACTATCGATGTCATGTCCCTCATATCTTCCCCTCCAAGTTGTGTCTGCCTCCTTGATTTTTGCCCTGCTTTTGCAACAGCTGGGAGGTGAGTTTTGGCCTCTTTTGGTCCTTTGCACTGCACCTCATTTTGTCCCAGACCACTTTCTTGTAGTTGCTAAATTTCAAAATTTTCTTTTTTTTCTCCTTCAATTTCATTTCCCTTGATGCTATCTCCATTCCAAAGTGGTCCTAAGTCCTTCTTATTTGTTTTGGCCTTCAGCGTGGGTCAGTTTTGGAAGCCTTGGTGTATGTTGTGCATGTCCCTGCACTTGATGGCATGCCATGCCTTTTGAAGGCTTTGACTGTGGGACAGATTTTTTTTTCTTTTTTTTTTTTTTTAAGTATCAAAGCGATGTCCCTCATTTCTTCCCCTCCAAGTTGTGTCTGCCTCCTTGATTTTTGCCCTGCTTTTGCAACAGCTGGGAGGTGAGTTTTGGCCTCTTTTGGTCCTTTGCACTGCACCTCATTTTGTCCCAGACCACTTTCTTGTAATTGCTAAATTTCAAAATTTTCTTTTTTTTGGGATTTTTTTCAGTTGCATTTCTTTTGATCATATCTCCTATCCAGAGTGTTTGTAAGCCCTTCTTTTCAGGGTCGCAAGATTTCGTTTCCCGTCCCGAAAAAAAATTTCATTTCCTTTCGGGACGGGAAACGAAATCTTGCGATTTCAATGGGAATCAATGGGGCAAGCTTTGGTGCAAGTCCCAGCACTTGATGGCATGCCATGCCTTTTGATGGTTTTGACTTTGGGAGAGATTTTTTTTTTCTTTTTTTTTTTTTTTAAGTATCCATGTCATGTCCCTCATTTCTTCCCCTCCAAGTTGTGTCTGCCTCCTTGATTTTTGCCCTGCTTTTGCAACAGCTGGGAGGTGAGTTTTGGCCTCTTTTGGTCCTTTGCACTGCACCTCATTTTGTCCCAGACCACTTTCTTGTAGTTGCTAAATTTCAAAATTTTCTTTTTTTTCTCCTTCAATTTCATTTCCTTTGATGCTATCTCCATTCCAGAGTGTTCATATGTCCTTCTTATTTGTTTTGGCCTTCAGCGTGGGTCAGTTTTGGAAGCCTTGGTGTATGTTGTGCATGTCCCTGCACTTGATGGCATGCCATGCCTTCTGATGGTTTTGAATTTGGGAGAGTTTTTTTTTTTTTTTTTTTTTTTTTATTTAACTATCGCTGTCATGTCCCTCATATCTTCTCCTCCAAGTTGTGTCTGCCTCCTTGATTTTTGCCCTGCTTTTGCAACAGCTGGGAGGTGAGTTTTGGCCTCTTTTGGTCCTTTGCACTGCACTTCATTTTGTCCCAGACCACTTTCTTGTAGTTGCTAAATTTCAAAATTTTCTTTTTTTTCTCCTTCAATTTCATTTCCCTTGATACTATCTCCATTCCAAAGTGGTCCTAAGTCCTTCTTATTTGTTTTGGCCTTCAGCGTGGGTCAGTTTTTGAAGTCTTGGTGTATGTAGTGCATGTCCCTGCACTTGATGGCAGGCCATGCTTTTTGAAGGCTTTGACTGTGGGACAGATTTTTTTTTCTTTTTTTTTTTTTTAAGTATCCATGTCATGTCCCTCATATCTTCCCCTCCAAGTTGTGTCTGCCTCCTTGATTTTTGCCCTGCTTTTGCAACAGCTGGGAGGTGAGTTTTGGCCTCTTTTGGTCCTTTGCACTGCACCTCATTTTGTCCCAGACCACTTTCTTGTAGTTGCTAAATTTCAAAATTTTCTTTTTTTTCTCCTTCAATTTCATTTCCCTTGATGCTATCTCCATTCCAAAGTGGTCCTAAGTCCTTCTTATTTGTTTTGGCCTTCAGCGTGGGTCAGTTTTTGAAGCCTTGGTGTATGTAGTGCATGTCCCTGCACTTGATGGCATGCCATGCCTTTTGAAGGCTTTGACTGTGGGACAGATTTTTTTTTTCTTTTTTTTTTTTTTTAAGTATCCATGTCATGTCCCTCATATCTTCCCCTCCAAGTTGTGTCTGCCTCCTTGATTTTTGCCCTGCTTTTGCAACAGCTGGGAGGTGAGTTTTGGCCTCTTTTGGTCCTTTGCACTTCACTTCATTTTGTCCCAGACCACTTTCTTGTAATTGCTAAATTTCAAAATTTTCCATTTTTTTGGGATTTTTTTCAGTTGCATTTCTTTTGATCATATCTCCTATCCAGAGTGTTTGTAAGCCTTTCTTTTCAGGGTCGCAAGATTTCGTTTCCCGTCCCGAAAGGAAATTTCATTTCCTTTCGGGACGGGAAACGAAATCTTGCGATTTCAATGGGAATCAATGGGGCAAGCTTTGGTGCAAGTCCCAGCACTTGATGGCATGCCATGCCTTTTGATGGTTTTGACTTTGGGAGAGATTTTTTTTTTTCTTTTTTTTTTTTTTTAAGTATCCATGTCATGTCCCTCATATCTTCCCCTCCAAGTTGTGTCTGCCTCCTTGATTTTTGCCCTGCTTTTGCAACAGCTGGGAGGTGAGTTTTGGCCTCTTTTGGTCCTTTGCACTGCACCTCATTTTGTCCCAGACCACTTTCTTGTAGTTGCTAAATTTCAAAATTTTCTTTTTTTTCTCCTTCAATTTCATTTCCCTTGATGCTATCTCCATTCCAGAGTGTTCATATGTCCTTCTTATTTGTTTTGGCCTTCAGCGTGGGTCAGTTTTTGAAGCCTTGGTGTATGTAGTGCATGTCCCTGCACTTGATGGCATGCCATGCCTTTTGAAGGCTTTGACTGTGGGACAGATTTTTTTTTCTTTTTTTTTTTTTTTAAGTATCCATGTCATGTCCCTCATATCTTCCCCTCCAAGTTGTGTCTGCCTCCTTGATTTTTGCCCTGCTTTTGCAACAGCTGGGAGGTGAGTTTTGGCCTCTTTTGGTCCTTTGCACTGCACCTCATTTTGTCCCAGACCACTTTCTTGTAGTTGCTAAATTTCAAAATTTTCTTTTTTTTCTCCTTCAATTTCATTTCCCTTGATGCTATCTCCATTCCAAAGTGGTCCTAAGTCCTTCTTATTTGTTTTGGCCTTCAGCGTGGGTCAGTTTTTGAAGCCTTGGTGTATGTAGTGCATGTCCCTGCACTTGATGGCATGCCATGCCTTTTGAAGGCTTTGACTGTGGGACAGATTTTTTTTTCTTTTTTTTTTTTTTTAAACTATCGATGTCATGTCCCTCATATCTTCCCCTCCAAGTTGTGTCTGCCTCCTTGATTTTTGCCCTGCTTTTGCAACAGCTGGGAGGTGAGTTTTGGCCTCTTTTGGTCCTTTGCACTTAACTTCATTTTGTCCCAGACCACTTTCTTGTAATTGCTAAATTTCAAAATTTTCCATTTTTTGGGGATTTTTTTCAGTTGCATTTCTTTTGATCATATCTCCTATCCAGAGTGTTTGTAAGCCTTTCTTTTCAGGGTCGCAAGATTTCGTTTCCCGTCCCGAAAGGAAATTTCATTTCCTTTCGGGACGGGAAACGAAATCTTGCGATTTCAATGGGAATCAATGGGGCAAGCTTTGGTGCAAGTCCCAGCACTTGATGGCATGCCATGCCTTTTGATGGTTTTGACTTTGGGAGAGATTTTTTTTTTCTTTTTTTTTTTTTTTAAGTATCCATGTCATGTCCCTCATATCTTCCCCTCCAAGTTGTGTCTGCCTCCTTGATTTTTGCCCTGCTTTTGCAACAGCTGGGAGGTGAGTTTTGGCCTCTTTTGGTCCTTTGCACTGCACCTCATTTTGTCCCAGACCACTTTCTTGTAGTTGCTAAATTTCAAAATTTTCTTTTTTTTCTCCTTCAATTTCATTTCCCTTGATGCTATCTCCATTCCAGAGTGTTCATATGTCCTTCTTATTTGTTTTGGCCTTCAGCGTGGGTCAGTTTTTGAAGCCTTGGTGTATGTAGTGCATGTCCCTGCACTTGATGGCATGCCATGCCTTTTGAAGGCTTTGACTGTGGGACAGATTTTTTTTTCTTTTTTTTTTTTTTTAAGTATCCATGTCATGTCCCTCATATCTTCCCCTCCAAGTTGTGTCTGCCTCCTTGATTTTTGCCCTGCTTTTGCAACAGCTGGGAGGTGAGTTTTGGCCTCTTTTGGTCCTTTGCACTGCACCTCATTTTGTCCCAGACCACTTTCTTGTAGTTGCTAAATTTCAAAATTTTCTTTTTTTTCTCCTTCAATTTCATTTCCCTTGATGCTATCTCCATTCCAGAGTGTTCATATGTCCTTCTTATTTGTTTTGGCCTTCCGCGTGGGTCAGTTTTGGAAGCCTTGGTGTATGATGTGCATGTCCCTGCACTTGATGGCATGCCATGCCTTCTGATGGTTTTGAATTTGGGAGAGTTTTTTGTTTTTTTTTTTTTTTTTTTTTTTTAAACTATCGATGTCATGTCCCTCATATCTTCCCCTCCAAGTTGTGTCTGCCTCCTTGATTTTTGCCCTGCTTTTGCAACAGCTGGGAGGTGAGTTTTGGCCTCTTTTGGTCCTTTGCACTGCACCTCATTTTGTCCCAGACCACTTTCTTGTAGTTGCTAAATTTCAAAATTTTCTTTTTTTTCTCCTTCAATTTCATTTCCCTTGATGCTATCTCCATTCCAAAGTGGTCCTAAGTCCTTCTTATTTGTTTTGGCCTTCAGCGTGGGTCAGTTTTGGAAGCCTTGGTGTATGTTGTGCATGTCCCTGCACTTGATGGCATGCCATGCCTTTTGAAGGCTTTGACTGTGGGACAGATTTTTTTTTCTTTTTTTTTTTTTTTAAGTATCAAAGCGATGTCCCTCATTTCTTCCCCTCCAAGTTGTGTCTGCCTCCTTGATTTTTGCCCTGCTTTTGCAACAGCTGGGAGGTGAGTTTTGGCCTCTTTTGGTCCTTTGCACTGCACCTCATTTTGTCCCAGACCACTTTCTTGTAATTGCTAAATTTCAAAATTTTCTTTTTTTTGGGATTTTTTTCAGTTGCATTTCTTTTGATCATATCTCCTATCCAGAGTGTTTGTAAGCCCTTCTTTTCAGGGTCGCAAGATTTCGTTTCCCGTCCCGAAAAAAAATTTCATTTCCTTTCGGGACGGGAAACGAAATCTTGCGATTTCAATGGGAATCAATGGGGCAAGCTTTGGTGCAAGTCCCAGCACTTGATGGCATGCCATGCCTTTTGATGGTTTTGACTTTGGGAGAGATTTTTTTTTTCTTTTTTTTTTTTTTTAAGTATCCATGTCATGTCCCTCATTTCTTCCCCTCCAAGTTGTGTCTGCCTCCTTGATTTTTGCCCTGCTTTTGCAACAGCTGGGAGGTGAGTTTTGGCCTCTTTTGGTCCTTTGCACTGCACCTCATTTTGTCCCAGACCACTTTCTTGTAGTTGCTAAATTTCAAAATTTTCTTTTTTTTCTCCTTCAATTTCATTTCCTTTGATGCTATCTCCATTCCAGAGTGTTCATATGTCCTTCTTATTTGTTTTGGCCTTCAGCGTGGGTCAGTTTTGGAAGCCTTGGTGTATGTTGTGCATGTCCCTGCACTTGATGGCATGCCATGCCTTCTGATGGTTTTGAATTTGGGAGAGTTTTTTTTTTTTTTTTTTTTTTTTTATTTAACTATCGCTGTCATGTCCCTCATATCTTCTCCTCCAAGTTGTGTCTGCCTCCTTGATTTTTGCCCTGCTTTTGCAACAGCTGGGAGGTGAGTTTTGGCCTCTTTTGGTCCTTTGCACTGCACCTCATTTTGTCCCAGACCACTTTCTTGTAGTTGCTAAATTTCAAAATTTTCTTTTTTTTCTCCTTCAATTTCATTTCCCTTGATGCTATCTCCATTCCAGAGTGTTCATATGTCCTTCTTATTTGTTTTGGCCTTCAGCGTGGGTCAGTTTTTGAAGCCTTGGTGTATGTAGTGCATGTCCCTGCACTTGATGGCATGCCATGCCTTTTGAAGGCTTTGACTGTGGGACAGATTTTTTTTTCTTTTTTTTTTTTTTTAAGTATCCATGTCATGTCCCTCATATCTTCCCCTCCAAGTTGTGTCTGCCTCCTTGATTTTTGCCCTGCTTTTGCAACAGCTGGGAGGTGAGTTTTGGCCTCTTTTGGTCCTTTGCACTGCACCTCATTTTGTCCCAGACCACTTTCTTGTAGTTGCTAAATTTCAAAATTTTCTTTTTTTTCTCCTTCAATTTCATTTCCCTTGATGCTATCTCCATTCCAAAGTGGTCCTAAGTCCTTCTTATTTGTTTTGGCCTTCAGCGTGGGTCAGTTTTTGAAGCCTTGGTGTATGTAGTGCATGTCCCTGCACTTGATGGCATGCCATGCCTTTTGAAGGCTTTGACTGTGGGACAGATTTTTTTTTCTTTTTTTTTTTTTTTAAACTATCGATGTCATGTCCCTCATATCTTCCCCTCCAAGTTGTGTCTGCCTCCTTGATTTTTGCCCTGCTTTTGCAACAGCTGGGAGGTGAGTTTTGGCCTCTTTTGGTCCTTTGCACTTCACTTCATTTTGTCCCAGACCACTTTCTTGTAATTGCTAAATTTCAAAATTTTCCATTTTTTTGGGATTTTTTTCAGTTGCATTTCTTTTGATCATATCTCCTATCCAGAGTGTTTGTAAGCCTTTCTTTTCAGGGTCGCAAGATTTCGTTTCCCGTCCCGAAAGGAAATTTCATTTCCTTTCGGGACGGGAAACGAAATCTTGCGATTTCAATGGGAATCAATGGGGCAAGCTTTGGTGCAAGTCCCAGCACTTGATGGCATGCCATGCCTTTTGATGGTTTTGACTTTGGGAGAGATTTTTTTTTTCTTTTTTTTTTTTTTTAAGTATCCATGTCATGTCCCTCATATCTTCCCCTCCAAGTTGTGTCTGCCTCCTTGATTTTTGCCCTGCTTTTGCAACAGCTGGGAGGTGAGTTTTGGCCTCTTTTGGTCCTTTGCACTTAACTTCATTTTGTCCCAGACCACTTTCTTGTAGTTGCTAAATTTCAAAATTTTCTTTTTTTTCTCCTTCAATTTCATTTCCCTTGATGCTATCTCCATTCCAGAGTGTTCATATGTCCTTCTTATTTGTTTTGGCCTTCAGCGTGGGTCAGTTTTGGAAGCCTTGGTGTATGATGTGCATGTCCCTGCACTTGATGGCATGCCATGCCTTCTGATGGTTTTGAATTTGGGAGAGTTTTTTTTTTTTTTTTTTTTTTTTTAAACTATCGATGTCATGTCCCTCATATCTTCCCCTCCAAGTTGTGTCTGCCTCCTTGATTTTTGCCCTGCTTTTGCAACAGCTGGGAGGTGAGTTTTGGCCTCTTTTGGTCCTTTGCACTGCACCTCATTTTGTCCCAGACCACTTTCTTGTAGTTGCTAAATTTCAAAATTTTCTTTTTTTTCTCCTTCAATTTCATTTCCCTTGATGCTATCTCCATTCCAAAGTGGTCCTAAGTCCTTCTTATTTGTTTTGGCCTTCAGCGTGGGTCAGTTTTTGAAGCCTTGGTGTATGTAGTGCATGTCCCTGCACTTGATGGCATGCCATGCCTTTTGAAGGCTTTGACTGTGGGACAGATTTTTTTTTCTTTTTTTTTTTTTTTAAGTATCCATGTCATGTCCCTCATATCTTCCCCTCCAAGTTGTGTCTGCCTCCTTGATTTTTGCCCTGCTTTTGCAACAGCTGGGAGGTGAGTTTTGGCCTCTTTTGGTCCTTTGCACTGCACCTCATTTTGTCCCAGACCACTTTCTTGTAGTTGCTAAATTTCAAAATTTTCTTTTTTTTCTCCTTCAATTTCATTTCCTTTGATGCTATCTCCATTCCAGAGTGTTCATATGTCCTTCTTATTTGTTTTGGCCTTCCGCGTGGGTCAGTTTTGGAAGCCTTGGTGTATGTTGTGCATGTCCCTGCACTTGATGGCATGCCATGCCTTCTGATGGTTTTGAATTTGGGAGTTTTTTTTTTCTTTTTTTTTTTTTTCAAGTATCCATGTCATGTCCCTCATATCTTCCCATCCAAGTTGTGTCTGCCTCCTTGATTTTTGCCCTGCTTTTACAACAGCTGGGAGGTGAGTTTTGGCCTCTTTTGGTCCTTTGCACTGCACCTCATTTTGTCCCAGACCACTTTCTTGTAGTTGCTAAATTTCAAAATTTTCTTTTTTTTCTCCTTCAATTTCATTTCCCTTGATGCTATCTCCATTCCAAAGTGGTCCTAAGTCCTTCTTATTTGTTTTGGCCTGCAGCGTGGGTCAGTTTTGGAAGCCTTGGTGTATGTTGTGCATGTCCCTGCACTTGATGGCATGCCATGCCTTCTGATGGTTTTGAATTTGGGAGATTTTTTTTTTCTTTTTTTTTTTTTTTTAAGTATCCATGTCATGTCCCTCATATCTTCCCCTCCAAGTTGTGTCTGCCTCCTTGATTTTTGCCCTGCTTTTGCAACAGCTGGGAGGTGAGTTTTGGCCTCTTTTGGTCCTTTGCACTGCACCTCATTTTGTCCCAGACCACTTTCTTGTAGTTGCTAAATTTCAAAATTTTCTTTTTTTTCTCCTTCAATTTCATTTCCCTTGATGCTATCTCCATTCCAGAGTGTTCATATGTCCTTCTTATTTGTTTTGGCCTTCAGCGTGGGTCAGTTTTTGAAGCCTTGGTGTATGTAGTGCATGTCCCTGCACTTGATGGCATGCCATGCCTTCTGATGGTTTTGAATTTGGGAGAGTTTTTTTTTTTTTTTTTTTTTTTTTTTAAACTATCGATGTCATGTCCCTCATATCTTCCCCTCCAAGTTGTGTCTGCCTCCTTGATTTTTGCCCTGCTTTTGCAACAGCTGGGAGGTGAGTTTTGGCCTCTTTTGGTCCTTTGCACTGCACCTCATTTTGTCCCAGACCACTTTCTTGTAGTTGCTAAATTTCAAAATTTTCTTTTTTTTCTCCTTCAATTTCCTTTCCTTTGATGCTATCTCCATTCCAAAGTGGTCCTAAGTCCTTCTTATTTGTTTTGGCCTTCAGCGTGGGTCAGTTTTGGAAGTCTTGGTGTATGTTGTGCATGTCCCTGCACTTGATGGCATGCCATGCCTTTTGAAGGCTTTGACTGTGTGAGAGATTTTTTTTTCTTTTTTTTTTTTTTTAAGTATCCATGTCATGTCCCTCATATCTTCCCCTCCAAGTTGTGTCTGCCTCCTTGATTTTTGCCCTGCTTTTGCAACAGCTGGGAGGTGAGTTTTGGCCTCTTTTGGTCCTTTGCACTTCACTTCATTTTGTCCCAGACCACTTTCTTGTAATTGCTAAATTTCAAAAGTTTCCATTTTTTTGGGATTTTTTTCAGTTGCATTTCTTTTGATCATATCTCCTATCCAGAGTGTTTGTAAGCCTTTCTTTTCAGGGTCGCAAGATTTCGTTTCCCGTCCCGAAAGGAAATTTCATTTCCTTTCGGGACGGGAAACGAAATCTTGCGATTTCAATGGGAATCAATGGGGCAAGCTTTGGTGCAAGTCCCTGCACTTGATGGCATGCCATGCCTTCTGATGGTTTTGAATTTGGGAGAGTTTTTTTTTTTTTTTTTTTTTTTTTTTTTTAAACTATCGATGTCATGTCCCTCATATCTTCCCCTCCAAGTTGTGTCTGCCTCCTTGATTTTTGCCCTGCTTTTGCAACAGCTGGGAGGTGAGTTTTGGCCTCTTTTGGTCCTTTGCACTGCGCCTCATTTTGTCCCAGACCACTTTCTTGTAGTTGCTAAATTTCAAAATTTTCTTTTTTTTCTCCTTCAATTTCATTTCCCTTGATGCTATCTCCATTCCAAAGTGGTCCTAAGTCCTTCTTATTTGTTTTGGCCTTCAGCGTGGGTCAGTTTTGGAAGCCTTGGTGTATGTTGTGCATGTCCCTGCACTTGATGGCATGCCATGCCTTTTGAAGGCTTTGACTGTGGGACAGATTTTTTTTTCTTTTTTTTTTTTTTTAAGTATCCATGTCATGTCCCTCATATCTTCCCCTCCAAGTTGTGTCTGCCTCCTTGATTTTTGCCCTGCTTTTGCAACAGCTGGGAGGTGAGTTTTGGCCTCTTTTGGTCCTTTGCACTGCACCTCATTTTGTCCCAGACCACTTTCTTGTAGTTGCTAAATTTCAAAATTTTCTTTTTTTTCTCCTTCAATTTCATTTCCCTTGATGCTATCTCCATTCCAGAGTGTTCATATGTCCTTCTTATTTGTTTTGGCCTTCAGCGTGGGTCAGTTTTTGAAGCCTTGGTGTATGTAGTGCATGTCCCTGCACTTGATGGCATGCCATGCCTTCTGATGGTTTTGAATTTGGGAGAGTTTTTTTTTTTTTTTTTTTTTTTTTTAACTATCCATATCATGTCCCTCATATCTTCCCCTCCAAGTTGTGTCTGCCTCCTTGATTTTTGCCCTGCTTTTGCAACAGCTGGGAGGTGAGTTTTGGCCTCTTTTGGTCCTTTGCACTGCACCTCATTTTGTCCCAGACCACTTTCTTGTAGTTGCTAAATTTCAAAATTTTCTTTTTTTTCTCCTTCAATTTCATTTCCCTTGATGCTATCTCCATTCCAAAGTGGTCCTAAGTCCTTCTTATTTGTTTTGGCCTTCAGCGTGGGTCAGTTTTTGAAGCCTTGGTGTATGTAGTGCATGTCCCTGCACTTGATGGCATGCCATGCCTTTTGAAGGCTTTGACTGTGGGACAGATTTTTTTTTCTTTTTTTTTTTTTTTAAGTATCCATGTCATGTCCCTCATATCTTCCCCTCCAAGTTGTGTCTGCCTCCTTGATTTTTGCCCTGCTTTTGCAACAGCTGGGAGGTGAGTTTTGGCCTCTTTTGGTCCTTTGCACTTAACTTCATTTTGTCCCAGACCACTTTCTTGTAATTGCTAAATTTCAAAATTTTCCATTTTTTTGGGATTTTTTTCAGTTGCATTTCTTTTGATCATATCTCCTATCCAGAGTGTTTGTAAGCCTTTCTTTTCAGGGTCGCAAGATTTCGTTTCCCGTCCCGAAAGGAAATTTCATTTCCTTTCGGGACGGGAAACGAAATCTTGCGATTTCAATGGGAATCAATGGGGCAAGCTTTGGTGCAAGTCCCAGCACTTGATGGCATGCCATGCCTTTTGATGGTTTTGACTTTGGGAGAGATTTTTTTTTTCTTTTTTTTTTTTTTTAAGTATCCATATCATGTCCCTCATATCTTCCCCTCCAAGTTGTGTCTGCCTCCTTGATTTTTGCCCTGCTTTTGCAACAGCTGGGAGGTGAGTTTTGGCCTCTTTTGGTCCTTTGCACTGCACCTCATTTTGTCCCAGACCACTTTCTTGTAGTTGCTAAATTTCAAAATTTTCTTTTTTTTCTCCTTCAATTTCATTTCCCTTGATGCTATCTCCATTCCAGAGTGTTCATATGTCCTTCTTATTTGTTTTGGCCTTCAGCGTGGGTCAGTTTTTGAAGCCTTGGTGTATGTAGTGCATGTCCCTGCACTTGATGGCATGCCATGCCTTTTGAAGGCTTTGACTGTGGGACAGATTTTTTTTTCTTTTTTTTTTTTTTTAAGTATCCATGTCATGTCCCTCATATCTTCCCCTCCAAGTTGTGTCTGCCTCCTTGATTTTTGCCCTGCTTTTGCAACAGCTGGGAGGTGAGTTTTGGCCTCTTTTGGTCCTTTGCACTGCACCTCATTTTGTCCCAGACCACTTTCTTGTAGTTGCTAAATTTCAAAATTTTCTTTTTTTTCTCCTTCAATTTCATTTCCTTTGATGCTATCTCCATTCCAGAGTGTTCATATGTCCTTCTTATTTGTTTTGGCCTTCCGCGTGGGTCAGTTTTGGAAGCCTTGGTGTATGTTGTGCATGTCCCTGCACTTGATGGCATGCCATGCCTTCTGATGGTTTTGAATTTGGGAGTTTTTTTTTTCTTTTTTTTTTTTTTCAAGTATCCATGTCATGTCCCTCATATCTTCCCATCCAAGTTGTGTCTGCCTCCTTGATTTTTGCCCTGCTTTTACAACAGCTGGGAGGTGAGTTTTGGCCTCTTTTGGTCCTTTGCACTGCACCTCATTTTGTCCCAGACCACTTTCTTGTAGTTGCTAAATTTCAAAATTTTCTTTTTTTTCTCCTTCAATTTCATTTCCCTTGATGCTATCTCCATTCCAAAGTGGTCCTAAGTCCTTCTTATTTGTTTTGGCCTTCAGCGTGGGTCAGTTTTGGAAGCCTTGGTGTATGTTGTGCATGTCCCTGCACTTGATGGCATGCCATGCCTTCTGATGGTTTTGAATTTGGGAGATTTTTTTTTTCTTTTTTTTTTTTTTTTAAGTATCCATGTCATGTCCCTCATATCTTCCCCTCCAAGTTGTGTCTGCCTCCTTGATTTTTGCCCTGCTTTTGCAACAGCTGGGAGGTGAGTTTTGGCCTCTTTTGGTCCTTTGCACTGCACCTCATTTTGTCCCAGACCACTTTCTTGTAGTTGCTAAATTTCAAAATTTTCTTTTTTTTCTCCTTCAATTTCATTTCCCTTGATGCTATCTCCATTCCAGAGTGTTCATATGTCCTTCTTATTTGTTTTGGCCTTCAGCGTGGGTCAGTTTTGGAAGTCTTGGTGTATGTTGTGCATGTCCCTGCACTTGATGGCATGCCATGCCTTTTGAAGGCTTTGACTGTGGGACAGATTTTTTTTTCTTTTTTTTTTTTTTTAAGTATCCATGTCATGTCCCTCATATCTTCCCCTCCAAGTTGTGTCTGCCTCCTTGATTTTTGCCCTGCTTTTGCAACAGCTGGGAGGTGAGTTTTGGCCTCTTTTGGTCCTTTGCACTTAACTTCATTTTGTCCCAGACCACTTTCTTGTAATTGCTAAATTTCAAAAGTTTCCATTTTTTTGGGATTTTTTTCAGTTGCATTTCTTTTGATCATATCTCCTATCCAGAGTGTTTGTAAGCCTTTCTTTTCAGGGTCGCAAGATTTCGTTTCCCGTCCCGAAAGGAAATTTCATTTCCTTTCGGGACGGGAAACGAAATCTTGCGATTTCAATGGGAATCAATGGGGCAAGCTTTGGTGCAAGTCCCTGCACTTGATGGCATGCCATGCCTTCTGATGGTTTTGAATTTGGGAGAGTTTTTTTTTTTTTTTTTTTTTTTTTTTTTTAAACTATCGATGTCATGTCCCTCATATCTTCCCCTCCAAGTTGTGTCTGCCTCCTTGATTTTTGCCCTGCTTTTGCAACAGCTGGGAGGTGAGTTTTGGCCTCTTTTGGTCCTTTGCACTGCACCTCATTTTGTCCCAGACCACTTTCTTGTAGTTGCTAAATTTCAAAATTTTCTTTTTTTTCTCCTTCAATTTCATTTCCCTTGATGCTATCTCCATTCCAAAGTGGTCCTAAGTCCTTCTTATTTGTTTTGGCCTTCAGCGTGGGTCAGTTTTGGAAGCCTTGGTGTATGCTGTGCATGTCCCTGCACTTGATGGCATGCCATGCCTTTTGAAGGCTTTGACTGTGGGACAGATTTTTTTTTCTTTTTTTTTTTTTTTAAGTATCCATGTCATGTCCCTCATATCTTCCCCTCCAAGTTGTGTCTGCCTCCTTGATTTTTGCCCTGCTTTTGCAACAGCTGGGAGGTGAGTTTTGGCCTCTTTTGGTCCTTTGCACTGCACCTCATTTTGTCCCAGACCACTTTCTTGTAGTTGCTAAATTTCAAAATTTTCTTTTTTTTCTCCTTCAATTTCATTTCCCTTGATGCTATCTCCATTCCAGAGTGTTCATATGTCCTTCTTATTTGTTTTGGCCTTCAGCGTGGGTCAGTTTTTGAAGCCTTGGTGTATGTAGTGCATGTCCCTGCACTTGATGGCATGCCATGCCTTCTGATGGTTTTGAATTTGGGAGAGTTTTTTTTTTTTTTTTTTTTTTTTTTAACTATCGATGTCATGTCCCTCATATCTTCCCCTCCAAGTTGTGTCTGCCTCCTTGATTTTTGCCCTGCTTTTGCAACAGCTGGGAGGTGAGTTTTGGCCTCTTTTGGTCCTTTGCACTGCACCTCATTTTGTCCCAGACCACTTTCTTGTAGTTGCTAAATTTCAAAATTTTCTTTTTTTTCTCCTTCAATTTCATTTCCCTTGATGCTATCTCCATTCCAAAGTGGTCCTAAGTCCTTCTTATTTGTTTTGGCCTTCAGCGTGGGTCAGTTTTTGAAGCCTTGGTGTATGTAGTGCATGTCCCTGCACTTGATGGCATGCCATGCCTTTTGAAGGCTTTGACTGTGGGACAGATTTTTTTTTCTTTTTTTTTTTTTTTAAGTATCCATGTCATGTCCCTCATATCTTCCCCTCCAAGTTGTGTCTGCCTCCTTGATTTTTGCCCTGCTTTTGCAACAGCTGGGAGGTGAGTTTTGGTCTCTTTTGGTCCTTTGCACTTCACTTCATTTTGTCCCAGACCACTTTCTTGTAATTGCTAAATTTCAAAATTTTCCATTTTTTTGGGATTTTTTTCAGTTGCATTTCTTTTGATCATATCTCCTATCCAGAGTGTTTGTAAGCCTTTCTTTTCAGGGTCGCAAGATTTCGTTTCCCGTCCCGAAAGGAAATTTCATTTCCTTTCGGGACGGGAAACGAAATCTTGCGATTTCAATGGGAATCAATGGGGCAAGCTTTGGTGCAAGTCCCAGCACTTGATGGCATGCCATGCCTTTTGATGGTTTTGACTTTGGGAGAGATTTTTTTTTTCTTTTTTTTTTTTTTTAAGTATCCATGTCATGTCCCTCATATCTTCCCCTCCAAGTTGTGTCTGCCTCCTTGATTTTTGCCCTGCTTTTGCAACAGCTGGGAGGTGAGTTTTGGCCTCTTTTGGTCCTTTGCACTGCACCTCATTTTGTCCCAGACCACTTTCTTGTAGTTGCTAAATTTCAAAATTTTCTTTTTTTTCTCCTTCAATTTCATTTCCCTTGATGCTATCTCCATTCCAAAGTGGTCCTAAGTCCTTCTTATTTGTTTTGGCCTTCAGCGTGGGTCAGTTTTTGAAGCCTTGGTGTATGTAGTGCATGTCCCTGCACTTGATGGCATGCCATGCCTTCTGATGGTTTTGAATTTGGGAGAGTTTTTTTTTTTTTTTTTTTTTTTTTTAACTATCGATGTCATGTCCCTCATATCTTCCCCTCCAAGTTGTGTCTGCCTCCTTGATTTTTGCCCTGCTTTTGCAACAGCTGGGAGGTGAGTTTTGGCCTCTTTTGGTCCTTTGCACTGCACCTCATTTTGTCCCAGACCACTTTCTTGTAGTTGCTAAATTTCAAAATTTTCTTTTTTTTCTCCTTCAATTTCATTTCCCTTGATGCTATCTCCATTCCAAAGTGGTCCTAAGTCCTTCTTATTTGTTTTGGCCTTCAGCGTGGGTCAGTTTTGGAAGTCTTGGTGTATGTTGTGCATGTCCCTGCACTTGATGGCATGCCATGCCTTTTGAAGGCTTTGACTGTGGGACAGATTTTTTTTTTTTTTTTTTTTTTTTTAAGTATCGATGTCATGTCCCTCATATCTTCCCCTCCAAGTTGTGTCTGCCTCCTTGATTTTTGCCCTGCTTTTGCAACAGCTGGGAGGTGAGTTTTGGCCTCTTTTGGTCCTTTGCACTGCACCTCATTTTGTCCCAGACCACTTTCTTGTAGTTGCTAAATTTCAAAATTTTCTTTTTTTTCTCCTTCAATTTCATTTCCTTTGATGCTATCTCCATTCCAAAGTGGTCCTAAGTCCTTCTTATTTGTTTTGGCCTTCAGCGTGGGTCAGTTTTGGAAGTCTTGGTGTATGTTGTGCATGTCCCTGCACTTGATGGCATGCCATGCCTTTTGAAGGCTTTGACTGTGGGACAGATTTTTTTTTCTTTTTTTTTTTTTTTAAGTATCGATGTCATGTCCCTCATATCTTCCCCTCCAAGTTGTGTCTGCCTCCTTGATTTTTGCCCTGCTTTTGCAACAGCTGGGAGGTGAGTTTTGGCCTCTTTTGGTCCTTTGCACTTCACTTCATTTTGTCCCAGACCACTTTCTTGTAATTGCTAAATTTCAAAAGTTTCCATTTTTTTGGGATTTTTTTCAGTTGCATTTCTTTTGATCATATCTCCTATCCAGAGTGTTTGTAAGCCTTTCTTTTCAGGGTCGCAAGATTTCGTTTCCCGTCCCGAAAGGAAATTTCATTTCCTTTCGGGACGGGAAACGAAATCTTGCGATTTCAATGGGAATCAATGGGGCAAGCTTTGGTGCAAGTCCCAGCACTTGATGGCATGCCATGCCTTTTGATGGTTTTGACTTTGGGAGAGATTTTTTTTTTCTTTTTTTTTTTTTTAAGTATCTATGTCATGTCCCTCATATCTTCCCCTCCAAGTTGTGTCTGCCTCCTTGATTTTTGCCCTGCTTTTGCAACAGCTGGGAGGTGAGTTTTGGCCTCTTTTGGTCCTTTGCACTGCACCTCATTTTGTCCCAGACCACTTTCTTGTAGTTGCTAAATTTCAAAATTTTCTTTTTTTTCTCCTTCAATTTCATTTCCCTTGATGCTATCTCCATTCCAGAGTGTTCATATGTCCTTCTTATTTGTTTTGGCCTTCAGCGTGGGTCAGTTTTTGAAGCCTTGGTGTATGTAGTGCATGTCCCTGCACTTGATGGCATGCCATGCCTTCTGATGGTTTTGAATTTGGGAGAGTTTTTTTTTTTTTTTTTTTTTTTTAAACTATCGATGTCATGTCCCTCATATCTTCCCCTCCAAGTTGTGTCTGCCTCCTTGATTTTTGCCCTGCTTTTGCAACAGCTGGGAGGTGAGTTTTGGCCTCTTTTGGTCCTTTGCACTGCACCTCATTTTGTCCCAGACCACTTTCTTGTAGTTGCTAAATTTCAAAATTTTCTTTTTTTTCTCCTTCAATTTCATTTCCCTTGATGCTATCTCCATTCCAAAGTGGTCCTAAGTCCTTCTTATTTGTTTTGGCCTTCAGCGTGGGTCAGTTTTTGAAGCCTTGGTGTATGTAGTGCATGTCCCTGCACTTGATGGCATGCCATGCCTTTTGAAGGCTTTGACTGTGGGACAGATTTTTTTTTCTTTTTTTTTTTTTTTAAGTATCCATGTCATGTCCCTCATATCTTCCCCTCCAAGTTGTGTCTGCCTCCTTGATTTTTGCCCTGCTTTTGCAACAGCTGGGAGGTGAGTTTTGGCCTCTTTTGGTCCTTTGCACTGCACCTCATTTTGTCCCAGACCACTTTCTTGTAGTTGCTAAATTTCAAAATTTTCTTTTTTTTCTCCTTCAATTTCATTTCCCTTGATACTATCTCCATTCCAAAGTGGTCCTAAGTCCTTCTTATTTGTTTTGGCCTTCAGCGTGGGTCAGTTTTGGAAGCCTTGGTGTATGTTGTGCATGTCCCTGCACTTGATGGCATGCCATGCCTTTTGAAGGCTTTGACTGTGGGACAGATTTTTTTTTCTTTTTTTTTTTTTTTAAGTATCAAAGCGATGTCCCTCATTTCTTCCCCTCCAAGTTGTGTCTGCCTCCTTGATTTTTGCCCTGCTTTTGCAACAGCTGGGAGGTGAGTTTTGGCCTCTTTTGGTCCTTTGCACTGCACCTCATTTTGTCCCAGACCACTTTCTTGTAATTGCTAAATTTCAAAATTTTCTTTTTTTTGGGATTTTTTTCAGTTGCATTTCTTTTGATCATATCTCCTATCCAGAGTGTTTGTAAGCCCTTCTTTTCAGGGTCGCAAGATTTCGTTTCCCGTCCCGAAAAAAAATTTCATTTCCTTTCGGGACGGGAAACGAAATCTTGCGATTTCAATGGGAATCAATGGGGCAAGCTTTGGTGCAAGTCCCAGCACTTGATGGCATGCCATGCCTTTTGATGGTTTTGACTTTGGGAGAGATTTTTTTTTTCTTTTTTTTTTTTTTTAAGTATCCATGTCATGTCCCTCATTTCTTCCCCTCCAAGTTGTGTCTGCCTCCTTGATTTTTGCCCTGCTTTTGCAACAGCTGGGAGGTGAGTTTTGGCCTCTTTTGGTCCTTTGCACTGCACCTCATTTTGTCCCAGACCACTTTCTTGTAGTTGCTAAATTTCAAAATTTTCTTTTTTTTCTCCTTCAATTTCATTTCCTTTGATGCTATCTCCATTCCAGAGTGTTCATATGTCCTTCTTATCTGTTTTGGCCTTCAGCGTGGGTCAGTTTTTGAAGCCTTGGTGTATGATGTGCATGTCCCTGCACTTGATGGCATGCCATGCCTTCTAATGGTTTTGAATTTGGGAGAGTTTTTTTTTTTTTTTTTTTTTTTTTATTTAACTATCGCTGTCATGTCCCTCATATCTTCTCCTCCAAGTTGTGTCTGCCTCCTTGATTTTTGCCCTGCTTTTGCAACAGCTGGGAGGTGAGTTTTGGCCTCTTTTGGTCCTTTGCACTGCACCTCATTTTGTCCCAGACCACTTTCTTGTAGTTGCTAAATTTCAAAATTTTCTTTTTTTTCTCCTTCAATTTCATTTCCCTTGATGCTATCTCCATTCCAAAGTGGTCCTAAGTCCTTCTTATTTGTTTTGGCCTTCAGCGTGGGTCAGTTTTTGAAGCCTTGGTGTATGTAGTGCATGTCCCTGCACTTGATGGCATGCCATGCCTTTTGATGGTTTTGACTTTGGGAGAGATTTTTTTTTTCTTTTTTTTTTTTTTAAGTATCAAAGCTATGCCCCTCATTTCTTCCCCTCCAAGTTGTGTCTGCCTCCTTGATTTTTGCCCTGCTTTTGCAACAGCTGGGAGGTGAGTTTTGGCCTCTTTTGGTCCTTTGCACTGCACCTCATTTTGTCCCAGACCACTTTCTTGTAGTTGCTAAATTTCAAAATTTTCTTTTTTTTCTCCTTCAATTTCATTTCCCTTGATGCTATCTCCATTCCAGAGTGTTCATATGTCCTTCTTATTTGTTTTGGCCTTCAGCGTGGGTCAGTTTTTGAAGCCTTGGTGTATGTAGTGCATGTCCCTGCACTTGATGGCATGCCATGCCTTCTGATGGTTTTGAATTTGGGAGAGTTTTTTTCTCTTTTTTTTTTTTTTAAACTATCGATGTCATGTCCCTCATATCTTCCCCTCCAAGTTGTGTCTGCCTCCTTGATTTTTGCCCTGCTTTTGCAACAGCTGGGAGGTGAGTTTTGGCCTCTTTTGGTCCTTTGCACTGCACCTCATTTTGTCCCAGACCACTTTCTTGTAGTTGCTAAATTTCAAAATTTTCTTTTTTTTCTCCTTCAATTTCATTTCCTTTGATGCTATCTCCATTCCAAAGTGGTCCTAAGTCCTTCTTATTTGTTTTGGCCTTCAGCGTGGGTCAGTTTTGGAAGTCTTGGTGTATGTTGTGCATGTCCCTGCACTTGATGGCATGCCATGCCTTTTGAAGGCTTTGACTGTGGGACAGATTTTTTTTTCTTTTTTTTTTTTTTTAAGTATCGATGTCATGTCCCTCATATCTTCCCCTCCAAGTTGTGTCTGCCTCCTTGATTTTTGCCCTGCTTTTGCAACAGCTGGGAGGTGAGTTTTGGCCTCTTTTGGTCCTTTGCACTTAACTTCATTTTGTCCCAGACCACTTTCTTGTAATTGCTAAATTTCAAAATTTTCCATTTTTTTGGGATTTTTTTCAGTTTCATTTCTTTTGATCATATCTCCTATGCAGAGTGTTTGTAAGCCTTTCTTTTCAGGGTCGCAAGATTTCGTTTCCCGTCCCGAAAGGAAATTTCATTTCCTTTCGGGACGGGAAACGAAATCTTGCGATTTCAATGGGAATCAATGGGGCAAGCTTTGGTGCAAGTCCCAGCACTTGATGGCATGCCATGCCTTTTGATGGTTTTGACTTTGGGAGAGATTTTTTTTTTCTTTTTTTTTTTTTTAAGTATCTATGTCATGTCCCTCATATCTTCCCCTCCAAGTTGTGTCTGCCTCCTTGATTTTTGCCCTGCTTTTGCAACAGCTGGGAGGTGAGTTTTGGCCTCTTTTGGTCCTTTGCACTGCACCTCATTTTGTCCCAGACCACTTTCTTGTAGTTGCTAAATTTCAAAATTTTCTTTTTTTTCTCCTTCAATTTCATTTCCCTTGATGCTATCTCCATTCCAAAGTGGTCCTAAGTCCTTCTTATTTGTTTTGGCCTTCAGCGTGGGTCAGTTTTTGAAGCCTTGGTGTATGTAGTGCATGTCCCTGCACTTGATGGCATGCCATGCCTTTTGAAGGCTTTGACTGTGGGACAGATTTTTTTTTCTTTTTTTTTTTTTTTAAGTATCCATGTCATGTCCCTCATATCTTCCCCTCCAAGTTGTGTCTGCCTCCTTGATTTTTGCCCTGCTTTTGCAACAGCTGGGAGGTGAGTTTTGGCCTCTTTTGGTCCTTTGCACTGCACCTCATTTTGTCCCAGACCACTTTCTTGTAGTTGCTAAATTTCAAAATTTTCTTTTTTTTCTCCTTCAATTTCATTTCCCTTGATGCTATCTCCATTCCAAAGTGGTCCTAAGTCCTTCTTATTTGTTTTGGCCTTCAGCGTGGGTCAGTTTTGGAAGCCTTGGTGTATGTTGTGCATGTCCCTGCACTTGATGGCATGCCATGCCTTTTGAAGGCTTTGACTGTGGGACAGATTTTTTTTTCTTTTTTTTTTTTTTTAAGTATCAAAGCGATGTCCCTCATTTCTTCCCCTCCAAGTTGTGTCTGCCTCCTTGATTTTTGCCCTGCTTTTGCAACAGCTGGGAGGTGAGTTTTGGCCTCTTTTGGTCCTTTGCACTGCACCTCATTTTGTCCCAGACCACTTTCTTGTAATTGCTAAATTTCAAAATTTTCTTTTTTTTGGGATTTTTTTCAGTTGCATTTCTTTTGATCATATCTCCTATCCAGAGTGTTTGTAAGCCCTTCTTTTCAGGGTCGCAAGATTTCGTTTCCCGTCCCGAAAAAAAATTTCATTTCCTTTCGGGACGGGAAACGAAATCTTGCGATTTCAATGGGAATCAATGGGGCAAGCTTTGGTGCAAGTCCCAGCACTTGATGGCATGCCATGCCTTTTGATGGTTTTGACTTTGGGAGAGATTTTTTTTTTCTTTTTTTTTTTTTTTAAGTATCCATGTCATGTCCCTCATTTCTTCCCCTCCAAGTTGTGTCTGCCTCCTTGATTTTTGCCCTGCTTTTGCAACAGCTGGGAGGTGAGTTTTGGCCTCTTTTGGTCCTTTGCACTGCACCTCATTTTGTCCCAGACCACTTTCTTGTAGTTGCTAAATTTCAAAATTTTCTTTTTTTTCTCCTTCAATTTCATTTCCTTTGATGCTATCTCCATTCCAGAGTGTTCATATGTCCTTCTTATCTGTTTTGGCCTTCAGCGTGGGTCAGTTTTTGAAGCCTTGGTGTATGATGTGCATGTCCCTGCACTTGATGGCATGCCATGCCTTCTAATGGTTTTGAATTTGGGAGAGTTTTTTTTTTTTTTTTTTTTTTTTTATTTAACTATCGCTGTCATGTCCCTCATATCTTCTCCTCCAAGTTGTGTCTGCCTCCTTGATTTTTGCCCTGCTTTTGCAACAGCTGGGAGGTGAGTTTTGGCCTCTTTTGGTCCTTTGCACTGCACCTCATTTTGTCCCAGACCACTTTCTTGTAGTTGCTAAATTTCAAAATTTTCTTTTTTTTCTCCTTCAATTTCATTTCCCTTGATGCTATCTCCATTCCAAAGTGGTCCTAAGTCCTTCTTATTTGTTTTGGCCTTCAGCGTGGGTCAGTTTTTGAAGCCTTGGTGTATGTAGTGCATGTCCCTGCACTTGATGGCATGCCATGCCTTTTGATGGTTTTGACTTTGGGAGAGATTTTTTTTTTCTTTTTTTTTTTTTTAAGTATCAAAGCTATGCCCCTCATTTCTTCCCCTCCAAGTTGTGTCTGCCTCCTTGATTTTTGCCCTGCTTTTGCAACAGCTGGGAGGTGAGTTTTGGCCTCTTTTGGTCCTTTGCACTGCACCTCATTTTGTCCCAGACCACTTTCTTGTAGTTGCTAAATTTCAAAATTTTCTTTTTTTTCTCCTTCAATTTCATTTCCCTTGATGCTATCTCCATTCCAGAGTGTTCATATGTCCTTCTTATTTGTTTTGGCCTTCAGCGTGGGTCAGTTTTTGAAGCCTTGGTGTATGTAGTGCATGTCCCTGCACTTGATGGCATGCCATGCCTTCTGATGGTTTTGAATTTGGGAGAGTTTTTTTCTCTTTTTTTTTTTTTTAAACTATCGATGTCATGTCCCTCATATCTTCCCCTCCAAGTTGTGTCTGCCTCCTTGATTTTTGCCCTGCTTTTGCAACAGCTGGGAGGTGAGTTTTGGCCTCTTTTGGTCCTTTGCACTGCACCTCATTTTGTCCCAGACCACTTTCTTGTAGTTGCTAAATTTCAAAATTTTCTTTTTTTTCTCCTTCAATTTCATTTCCCTTGATGCTATCTCCATTCCAAAGTGGTCCTAAGTCCTTCTTATTTGTTTTGGCCTTCAGCGTGGGTCAGTTTTTGAAGCGTTGGTGTATGTAGTGCATGTCCCTGCACTTGATGGCATGCCATGCCTTTTGAACGCTTTGACTGTGGGACAGATTTTTTTTTCTTTTTTTTTTTTTTTAAGTATCCATGTCATGTCCCTCATTTCTTCCCCTCCAAGTTGTGTCTGCCTCCTTGATTTTTGCCCTGCTTTTGCAACAGCTGGGAGGTGAGTTTTGGCCTCTTTTGGTCCTTTGCACTTCACTTCATTTTGTCCCAGACCACTTTCTTGTAATTGCTAAATTTCAAAATTTTCCATTTTTTTGGGATTTTTTTCAGTTGCATTTCTTTTGATCATATCTCCTATCCAGAGTGTTTGTAAGCCTTTCTTTTCAGGGTCGCAAGATTTCGTTTCCCGTCCCGAAAGGAAATTTCATTTCCTTTCGGGACGGGAAACGAAATCTTGCGATTTCAATGGGAATCAATGGGGCAAGCTTTGGTGCAAGTCCCAGCACTTGATGGCATGCCATGCCTTTTGATGGTTTTGACTTTGGGAGAGATTTTTTTTTTCTTTTTTTTTTTTTTTAAGTATCCATGTCATGTCCCTCATATCTTCCCCTCCAAGTTGTGTCTGCCTCCTTGATTTTTGCCCTGCTTTTGCAACAGCTGGGAGGTGAGTTTTGGCCTCTTTTGGTCCTTTGCACTGCACCTCATTTTGTCCCAGACCACTTTCTTGTAGTTGCTAAATTTCAAAATTTTCTTTTTTTTCTCCTTCAATTTCATTTCCCTTGATGCTATCTCCATTCCAGAGTGTTCATATGTCCTTCTTATTTGTTTTGGCCTTCCGCGTGGGTCAGTTTTGGAAGCCTTGGTGTATGTTGTGCATGTCCCTGCACTTGATGGCATGCCATGCCTTCTGATGGTTTTGAATTTGGGAGAGTTTTTTTTTTTTTTTTTTTTTTTTTTTTTAAACTATCGATGTCATGTCCCTCATATCTTCCCCTCCAAGTTGTGTCTGCCTCCTTGATTTTTGCCCTGCTTTTGCAACAGCTGGGAGGTGAGTTTTGGCCTCTTTTGGTCCTTTGCACTGCACCTCATTTTGTCCCAGACCACTTTCTTGTAGTTGCTAAATTTCAAAATTTTCTTTTTTTTCTCCTTCAATTTCATTTCCCTTGATACTATCTCCATTCCAAAGTGGTCCTAAGTCCTTCTTATTTGTTTTGGCCTTCAGCGTGGGTCAGTTTTTGAAGTCTTGGTGTATGTAGTGCATGTCCCTGCACTTGATGGCAGGCCATGCCTTTTGAAGGCTTTGACTGTGGGACAGATTTTTTTTTCTTTTTTTTTTTTTTAAGTATCCATGTCATGTCCCTCATATCTTCCCCTCCAAGTTGTGTCTGCCTCCTTGATTTTTGCCCTGCTTTTGCAACAGCTGGTAGGTGAGTTTTGGCCTCTTTTGGTCCTTTGCACTGCACCTCATTTTGTCCCAGACCACTTTCTTGTAGTTGCTAAATTTCAAAATTTTCTTTTTTTTCTCCTTCAATTTCATTTCCCTTGATGCTATCTCCATTCCAAAGTGGTCCTAAGTCCTTCTTATTTGTTTTGGCCTTCAGCGTGGGTCAGTTTTTGAAGCCTTGGTGTATGTAGTGCATGTCCCTGCACTTGATGGCATGCCATGCCTTTTGAAGGCTTTGACTGTGGGACAGATTTTTTTTTTCTTTTTTTTTTTTTTTAAGTATCCATGTCATGTCCCTCATATCTTCCCCTCCAAGTTGTGTCTGCCTCCTTGATTTTTGCCCTGCTTTTGCAACAGCTGGGAGGTGAGTTTTGGCCTCTTTTGGTCCTTTGCACTGCACCTCATTTTGTCCCAGACCACTTTCTTGTAGTTGCTAAATTTCAAAATTTTCTTTTTTTTCTCCTTCAATTTCATTTCCCTTGATGCTATCTCCATTCCAGAGTGTTCATATGTCCTTCTTATTTGTTTTGGCCTTCAGCGTGGGTCAGTTTTTGAAGCCTTGGTGTATGTAGTGCATGTCCCTGCACTTGATGGCATGCCATGCCTTTTGAAGGCTTTGACTGTGGGACAGATTTTTTTTTCTTTTTTTTTTTTTTTAAGTATCCATGTCATGTCCCTCATATCTTCCCCTCCAAGTTGTGTCTGCCTCCTTGATTTTTGCCCTGCTTTTGCAACAGCTGGGAGGTGAGTTTTGGCCTCTTTTGGTCCTTTGCACTTAACTTCATTTTGTCCCAGACCACTTTCTTGTAATTGCTAAATTTCAAAAGTTTCCATTTTTTTGGGATTTTTTTCAGTTGCATTTCTTTTGATCATATCTCCTATCCAGAGTGTTTGTAAGCCTTTCTTTTCAGGGTCGCAAGATTTCGTTTCCCGTCCCGAAAGGAAATTTCATTTCCTTTCGGGACGGGAAACGAAATCTTGCGATTTCAATGGGAATCAATGGGGCAAGCTTTGGTGCAAGTCCCAGCACTTGATGGCATGCCATGCCTTTTGATGGTTTTGACTTTGGGAGAGATTTTTTTTTTCTTTTTTTTTTTTTTTAAGTATCCATGTCATGTCCCTCATATCTTCCCCTCCAAGTTGTGTCTGCCTCCTTGATTTTTGCCCTGCTTTTGCAACAGCTGGGAGGTGAGTTTTGGCCTCTTTTGGTCCTTTGCACTGCACCTCATTTTGTCCCAGACCACTTTCTTGTAGTTGCTAAATTTCAAAATTTTCTTTTTTTTCTCCTTCAATTTCATTTCCCTTGATGCTATCTCCATTCCAGAGTGTTCATATGTCCTTCTTATTTGTTTTGGCCTTCAGCGTGGGTCAGTTTTTGAAGCCTTGGTGTATGTAGTGCATGTCCCTGCACTTGATGGCATGCCATGCCTTTTGAAGGCTTTGACTGTGGGACAGATTTTTTTTTCTTTTTTTTTTTTTTTAAGTATCCATGTCATGTCCCTCATATCTTCCCCTCCAAGTTGTGTCTGCCTCCTTGATTTTTGCCCTGCTTTTGCAACAGCTGGGAGGTGAGTTTTGGCCTCTTTTGGTCCTTTGCACTGCACCTCATTTTGTCCCAGACCACTTTCTTGTAGTTGCTAAATTTCAAAATTTTCTTTTTTTTCTCCTTCAATTTCATTTCCCTTGATGCTATCTCCATTCCAAAGTGGTCCTAAGTCCTTCTTATTTGTTTTGGCCTTCAGCGTGGGTCAGTTTTTGAAGCCTTGGTGTATGTAGTGCATGTCCCTGCACTTGATGGCATGCCATGCCTTTTGAAGGCTTTGACTGTGGGACAGATTTTTTTTTCTTTTTTTTTTTTTTTAAACTATCGATGTCATGTCCCTCATATCTTCCCCTCCAAGTTGTGTCTGCCTCCTTGATTTTTGCCCTGCTTTTGCAACAGCTGGGAGGTGAGTTTTGGCCTCTTTTGGTCCTTTGCACTTCACTTCATTTTGTCCCAGACCACTTCCTTGTAATTGCTAAAATTCAAAATTTTCCATTTTTTTGGGATTTTTTTCAGTTGCATTTCTTTTGATCATATCTCCTATCCAGAGTGTTTGTAAGCCTTTCTTTTCAGGGTCGCAAGATTTCGTTTCCCGTCCCGAAAGGAAATTTCATTTCCTTTCGGGACGGGAAACGAAATCTTGCGATTTCAATGGGAATCAATGGGGCAAGCTTTGGTGCAAGTCCCAGCACTTGATGGCATGCCATGCCTTTTGATGGTTTTGACTTTGGGAGAGATTTTTTTTTTCTTTTTTTTTTTTTTTAAGTATCCATGTCATGTCCCTCATATCTTCCCCTCCAAGTTGTGTCTGCCTCCTTGATTTTTGCCCTGCTTTTGCAACAGCTGGGAGGTGAGTTTTGGCCTCTTTTGGTCCTTTGCACTGCACCTCATTTTGTCCCAGACCACTTTCTTGTAGTTGCTAAATTTCAAAATTTTCTTTTTTTTCTCCTTCAATTTCATTTCCCTTGATGCTATCTCCATTCCAGAGTGTTCATATGTCCTTCTTATTTGTTTTGGCCTTCAGCGTGGGTCAGTTTTTGAAGCCTTGGTGTATGTAGTGCATGTCCCTGCACTTGATGGCATGCCATGCCTTCTGATGGTTTTGAATTTGGGAGAGTTTTTTTTTTTTTTTTTTTTTTTTTTTTAAACTATCGATGTCATGTCCCTCATATCTTCCCCTCCAAGTTGTGTCTGCCTCCTTGATTTTTGCCCTGCTTTTGCAACAGCTGGGAGGTGAGTTTTGGCCTCTTTTGGTCCTTTGCACTGCACCTCATTTTGTCCCAGACCACTTTCTTGTAGTTGCTAAATTTCAAAATTTTCTTTTTTTTCTCCTTCAATTTCATTTCCCTTGATGCTATCTCCATTCCAAAGTGGTCCTAAGTCCTTCTTATTTGTTTTGGCCTTCAGCGTGGGTCAGTTTTTGAAGCCTTGGTGTATGTAGTGCATGTCCCTGCACTTGATGGCATGCCATGCCTTATGAAGGCTTTGACTGTGGGACAGATTTTTTTTTCTTTTTTTTTTTTTTTTAAGTATCGATGTCATGTCCCTCATATCTTCCCCTCCAAGTTGTGTCTGCCTCCTTGATTTTTGCCCTGCTTTTGCAACAGCTGGGAGGTGAGTTTTGGCCTCTTTTGGTCCTTTGCACTGCACCTCATTTTGTCCCAGACCACTTTCTTGTAGTTGCTAAATTTCAAAATTTTCTTTTTTTTCTCCTTCAATTTCATTTCCTTTGATGCTATCTCCATTCCAGAGTGTTCATATGTCCTTCTTATTTGTTTTGGCCTTCAGCGTGGGTCAGTTTTGAAGCCTTGGTGTATGTAGTGCATGTCCCTGCACTTGATGGCATGCCATGCCTTCTAATGGTTTTGAATTTGGGAGAGTTTTTTGTTTGTTTTTTTTTTTTTTTTTTATTTAACTATCGCTGTCATGTCCCTCATATCTTCCCCTCCAAGTTGTGTCTGCCTCCTTGATTTTTGCCCTGCTTTTGCAACAGCTGGGAGGTGAGTTTTGGCCTCTTTTGGTCCTTTGCACTGCACCTCATTTTGTCCCAGACCACTTTCTTGTAGTTGCTAAATTTCAAAATTTTCTTTTTTTTCTCCTTCAATTTCATTTCCCTTGATGCTATCTCCATTCCAAAGTGGTCCTAAGTCCTTCTTATTTGTTTTGGCCTTCAGCGTGGGTCAGTTTTGAAGCCTTGGTGTATGTTGTGCATGTCCCTGCACTTGATGGCATGCCATGCCTTTTGAAGGCTTTGACTGTGGGAGAGATTTTTTTTTTCTTTTTTTTTTTTTTAAGTATCAAAGCTATGCCCCTCATTTCTTCCCATCCAAGTTGTGTCTGCCTCCTTGATTTTTGCCCTGCTTTTGCAACAGCTGGGAGGTGAGTTTTGGCCTCTTTTGGTCCTTTGCACTGCACCTCATTTTGTCCCAGACCACTTTCTTGTAGTTGCTAAATTTCAAAATTTTCTTTTTTTTCTCCTTCAATTTCATTTCCCTTGATGCTATCTCCATTCCAGAGTGTTCATATGTCCTTCCTATTTGTTTTGGCCTTCAGCGTGGGTCAGTTTTGGAAGCCTTGGTGTATGTAGTGCATGTCCCTGCACTTGATGGCATGCCATGCCTTCTGATGGTTTTGAATTTGGGAGAGTTTTTTTTTTTTTTTTTTTTTTTTTAAACTATCGATGTCATGTCCCTCATATCTTCCCCTCCAAGTTGTGTCTGCCTCCTTGATTTTTGCCCTGCTTTTGCAACAGCTGGGAGGTGAGTTTTGGCCTCTTTTGGTCCTTTGCACTGCACCTCATTTTGTCCCAGACCACTTTCTTGTAGTTGCTAAATTTCAAAATTTTCTTTTTTTTCTCCTTCAATTTCATTTCCCTTGATGCTATCTCCATTCCAAAGTGGTCCTAAGTCCTTCTTATTTGTTTTGGCCTTCAGCGTGGGTCAGTTTTTGAAGCCTTGGTGTATGTAGTGCATGTCCCTGCACTTGATGGCATGCCATGCCTTTTGAAGGCTTTGACTGTGGGACAGATTTTTTTTTCTTTTTTTTTTTTTTTAAGTATCCATGTCATGTCCCTCATTTCTTCCCCTCCAAGTTGTGTCTGCCTCCTTGATTTTTGCCCTGCTTTTGCAACAGCTGGGAGGTGAGTTTTGGCCTCTTTTGGTCCTTTGCACTTCACTTCATTTTGTCCCAGGCCACTTTCTTGTAATTGCTAAATTTCAAAATTTTCCATTTTTTTGGGATTTTTTTCAGTTGCATTTCTTTTGATCATATCTCCTATCCAGAGTGTTTGTAAGCCTTTCTTTTCAGGGTCGCAAGATTTCGTTTCCCGTCCCGAAAGGAAATTTCATTTCCTTTCGGGACGGGAAACGAAATCTTGCGATTTCAATGGGAATCAATGGGGCAAGCTTTGGTGCAAGTCCCAGCACTTGATGGCATGCCATGCCTTTTGATGGTTTTGACTTTGGGAGAGATTTTTTTTTTCTTTTTTTTTTTTTTTAACTATCCATGTCATGTCCCTCATTTCTTCCCCTCCAAGTTGTGTCTGCCTCCTTGATTTTTGCCCTGCTTTTGCAACAGCTGGGAGGTGAGTTTTGGCCTCTTTTGGTCCTTTGCACTGCACCTCATTTTGTCCCAGACCACTTTCTTGTAGTTGCTAAATTTCAAAATTTTCTTTTTTTTCTCCTTCAATTTCATTTCCCTTGATGCTATCTCCATTCCAGAGTGTTCATATGTCCTTCTTATTTGTTTTGGCCTTCCGCGTGGGTCAGTTTTTGAAGCCTTGGTGTATGTTGTGCATGTCCCTGCACTTGATGGCATGCCATGCCTTCTGATGGTTTTGAATTTGGGAGAGTTTTTTTTTTTTTTTTTTTTTTTTTTTTTTTAAACTATCCATGTCATGTCCCTCATATCTTCCCCTCCAAGTTGTGTCTGCCTCCTTGATTTTTGCCCTGCTTTTGCAACAGCTGGGAGGTGAGTTTTGGCCTCTTTTGGTCCTTTGCACTGCACCTCATTTTGTCCCAGACCACTTTCTTGTAGTTGCTAAATTTCAAAATTTTCTTTTTTTTCTCCTTCAATTTCATTTCCCTTGATGCTATCTCCATTCCAGAGTGTTCATATGTCCTTCTTATTTGTTTTGGCCTTCAGCGTGGGTCAGTTTTTGAAGCCTTGGTGTATGTAGTGCATGTCCCTGCACTTGATGGCATGCCATGCCTTTTGAAGGCTTTGACTGTGGGACAGATTTTTTTTTCTTTTTTTTTTTTTTAAGTATCCATGTCATGTCCCTCATATCTTCCCCTCCAAGTTGTGTCTGCCTCCTTGATTTTTGCCCTGCTTTTGCAACAGCTGGGAGGTGAGTTTTGGCCTCTTTTGGTCCTTTGCACTGCACCTCATTTTGTCCCAGACCACTTTCTTGTAGTTGCTAAATTTCAAAATTTTCTCTTTTTTCTCCTTCAATTTCATTTCCCTTGATGCTATCTCCATTCCAAAGTGGTCCTAAGTCCTTCTTATTTGTTTTGGCCTTCAGCGTGGGTCAGTTTTTGAAGCCTTGGTGTATGTAGTGCATGTCCCTGCACTTGATGGCATGCCATGCCTTTTGAAGGCTTTGACTGTGGGACAGATTTTTTTTTCTTTTTTTTTTTTTTTAAGTATCCATGTCATGTCCCTCATATCTTCCCCTCCAAGTTGTGTCTGCCTCCTTGATTTTTGCCCTGCTTTTGCAACAGCTGGGAGGTGAGTTTTGGCCTCTTTTGGTCCTTTGCACTTCACTTCATTTTGTCCCAGACCACTTTCTTGTAATTGCTAAAATTCAAAATTTTCCATTTTTTTGGGATTTTTTTCAGTTGCATTTCTTTTGATCATATCTCCTATCCAGAGTGTTTGTAAGCCTTTCTTTTCAGGGTCGCAAGATTTCGTTTCCCGTCCCGAAAGGAAATTTCATTTCCTTTCGGGACGGGAAACGAAATCTTGCGATTTCAATGGGAATCAATGGGGCAAGCTTTGGTGCAAGTCCCAGCACTTGATGGCATGCCATGCCTTTTGATGGTTTTGACTTTGGGAGAGATTTTTTTTTTCTTTTTTTTTTTTTTTAAGTATCCATGTCATGTCCCTCATATCTTCCCCTCCAAGTTGTGTCTGCCTCCTTGATTTTTGCCCTGCTTTTGCAACAGCTGGGAGGTGAGTTTTGGCCTCTTTTGGTCCTTTGCACTGCACCTCATTTTGTCCCAGACCACTTTCTTGTAGTTGCTAAATTTCAAAATTTTCTTTTTTTTCTCCTTCAATTTCATTTCCCTTGATGCTATCTCCATTCCAAAGTGGTCCTAAGTCCTTCTTATTTGTTTTGGCCTTCAGCGTGGGTCAGTTTTGGAAGTCTTGGTGTATGTTGTGCATGTCCCTGCACTTGATGGCATGCCATGCCTTTTGAAGGCTTTGACTGTGGGACAGATTTTTTTTTCTTTTTTTTTTTTTTTAAGTATCCATGTCATGTCCCTCATATCTTCCCCTCCAAGTTGTGTCTGCCTCCTTGATTTTTGCCCTGCTTTTGCAACAGCTGGGAGGTGAGTTTTGGCCTCTTTTGGTCCTTTGCACTGCACCTCATTTTGTCCCAGACCACTTTCTTGTAGTTGCTAAATTTCAAAATTTTCTTTTTTTTCTCCTTCAATTTCATTTCCTTTGATGCTATCTCCATTCCAGAGTGTTCATATGTCCTTCTTATTTGTTTTGGCCTTCCGCGTGGGTCAGTTTTGGAAGCCTTGGTGTATGATGTGCATGTCCCTGCACTTGATGGCATGCCATGCCTTCTGATGGTTTTGAATTTGGGAGTTTTTTTTTTCTTTTTTTTTTTTTTCAAGTATCCATGTCATGTCCCTCATATCTTCCCATCCAAGTTGTGTCTGCCTCCTTGATTTTTGTCCTGCTTTTGCAACAGCTGGGAGGTGAGTTTTGGCCTCTTTTGGTCCTTTGCACTGCACCTCATTTTGTCCCAGACCACTTTCTTGTAGTTGCTAAATTTCAAAATTTTCTTTTTTTTCTCCTTCAATTTCATTTCCCTTGATGCTATCTCCATTCCAAAGTGGTCCTAAGTCCTTCTTATTTGTTTTGGCCTTCAGCGTGGGTCAGTTTTTGAAGCCTTGGTGTATGTAGTGCATGTCCCTGCACTTGATGGCATGCAATGCCTTTTGAAGGCTTTGACTGTGGGACAGATTTTTTTTTCTTTTTTTTTTTTTTTAAGTATCAAAGCTATGTCCCTCATTTCTTCCCCTCCAAGTTGTGTCTGCCTCCTTGATTTTTGCCCTGCTTTTGCAACAGCTGGCAGGTGAGTTTTGGCCTTTTTTGGTCCTTTGCACTGCACCTCATTTTGTCCCAGACCACTTTCTTGTAATTGCTAAATTTCAAAATTTTCTTTTTTTTGGGATTTTTTTCAGTTGCATTTCTTTTGATCATATCTCCTATCCAGAGTGTTTGTAAGCCTTTCTTTTCAGGGTCGCAAGATTTCGTTTCTCGTCCCGAAAGGAAATTTCATTTCCTTTCGGGACGGGAAACGAAATCTTGCGATTTCAATGGGAATCAATGGGGGAAGCTTTGGTGCAAGTCCCTGCACTTGATGGCATGCCATGCCTTTTGATGGTTTTGACTTTGGGAAAGATTTTTTTTTCTTTTTTTTTTTTTTTAAGTATCCATGTCATGTCCCTCATTTCTTCCCCTCCAAGTTGTGTCTGCCTCCTTGATTTTTGCCCTGCTTTTGCAACAGCTGGGAGGTGAGTTTTGGCCTCTTTTGGTCCTTTGCACTGCACCTCATTTTGTCCCAGACCACTTTCTTGTAGTTGCTAAATTTCAAAATTTTCTTTTTTTTCTCCTTCAATTTCATTTCCCTTGATGCTATCTCCATTCCAGAGTGTTCATATGTCCTTCTTATTTGTTTTGGCCTTCAGCGTGGGTCAGTTTTTGAAGCCTTGGTGTATGTTGTGCATGTCCCTGCACTTGATGGCATGCCATGCCTTCTAATGGTTTTGAATTTGGGAGAGTTTTTTTTTTTTTTTTTTTTTTTTTATTTAACTATCGATGTCATGTCCCTCATATCTTCTCCTCCAAGTTGTGTCTGCCTCCTTGATTTTTGCCCTGCTTTTGCAACAGCTGGGAGGTGAGTTTTGGCCTCTTTTGGTCTTTTGCACTGCACCTCATTTTGTCCCAGACCACTTTCTTGTAGTTGCTAAATTTCAAAATTTTCTTTTTTTTCTCCTTCAATTTCATTTCCCTTGATGCTATCTCCATTCCAAAGTGGTCCTAAGTCCTTCTTATTTGTTTTGGCCTTCAGCGTGGGTCAGTTTTTGAAGCCTTGGTGTATGTAGTGCATGTCCCTGCACTTGATGGCATGCCATGCCTTCTGATGGTTTTTAATTTGGGAGATTTTTTTTTTCTTTTTTTTTTTTTTTTAAGTATCCATGTCATGTCCCTCATTTCTTCCCATCCAAGTTGTGTCTGCCTCCTTGATTTTTGCCCTGCTTTTGCAACAGCTGGGAGGTGAGTTTTGGCCTCTTTTGGTCCTTTGCACTGCACCTCATTTTGTCCCAGACCACTTTCTTGTAGTTGCTAAATTTCAAAATTTTCTTTTTTTTCTCCTTCAATTTCATTTCCCTTGATGCTATCTCCATTCCAGAGTGTTCATATGTCCTTCTTATTTGTTTTGGCCTTCAGCGTGGGTCAGTTTTTGAAGCCTTGGTGTATGTAGTGCATGTCCCTGCACTTGATGGCATGCCATGCCTTCTGATGGTTTTGAATTTGGGAGAGTTTTTTTTTTTTTTTTTTTTTTTTTAAACTATCGATGTCATGTCCCTCATATCTTCCCCTCCAAGTTGTGTCTGCCTCCTTGATTTTTGCCCTGCTTTTGCAACAGCTGGGAGGTGAGTTTTGGCCTCTTTTGGTCCTTTGCACTGCACCTCATTTTGTCCCAGACCACTTTCTTGTAGTTGCTAAATTTCAAAATTTTCTTTTTTTTCTCCTTCAATTTCATTTCCCTTGATGCTATCTCCATTCCAAAGTGGTCCTAAGTCCTTCTTATTTGTTTTGGCCTTCAGCGTGGGTCAGTTTTTGAAGCCTTGGTGTATGTAGTGCATGTCCCTGCACTTGATGGCATGCCATGCCTTTTGAAGGCTTTGACTGTGGGACAGATTTTTTTTTCTTTTTTTTTTTTTTTAAGTATCCATGTCATGTCCCTCATATCTTCCCCTCCAAGTTGTGTCTGCCTCCTTGATTTTTGCCCTGCTTTTGCAACAGCTGGGAGGTGAGTTTTGGCCTCTTTTGGTCCTTTGCACTTAACTTCATTTTGTCCCAGACCACTTTCTTGTAATTGCTAAAATTCAAAATTTTCCATTTTTTTGGGATTTTTTTCAGTTGCATTTTTTTTGATCATATCTCCTATCCAGAGTGTTTGTAAGCCTTTCTTTTCAGGGTCGCAAGATTTCGTTTCCCGTCCCGAAAGGAAATTTCATTTCCTTTCGGGACGGGAAACGAAATCTTGCGATTTCAATGGGAATCAATGGGGCAAGCTTTGGTGCAAGTCCCAGCACTTGATGGCATGCCATGCCTTTTGATGGTTTTGACTTTGGGAGAGATTTTTTTTTTCTTTTTTTTTTTTTTTTAAGTATCCATGTCATGTCCCTCATATCTTCCCCTCCAAGTTGTGTCTGCCTCCTTGATTTTTGCCCTGCTTTTGCAACAGCTGGGAGGTGAGTTTTGGCCTCTTTTGGTCCTTTGCACTGCACCTCATTTTGTCCCAGACCACTTTCTTGTAGTTGCTAAATTTCAAAATTTTCTTTTTTTTCTCCTTCAATTTCATTTCCCTTGATGCTATCTCCATTCCAGAGTGTTCATATGTCCTTCTTATTTGTTTTGGCCTTCAGCGTGGGTCAGTTTTTGAAGCCTTGGTGTATGTAGTGCATGTCCCTGCACTTGATGGCATGCCATGCCTTCTGATGGTTTTGAATTTGGGAGAGATTTTTTTTTTTCTTTTTTTTTTTTTTTTAAGTATCCATGTCATGTCCCTCATATCTTCCCCTCCAAGTTGTGTCTGCCTCCTTGATTTTTGCCCTGCTTTTGCAACAGCTGGGAGGTGAGTTTTGGCCTCTTTTGGTCCTTTGCACTGCACCTCATTTTGTCCCAGACCACTTTCTTGTAGTTGCTAAATTTCAAAATTTTCTTTTTTTTCTCCTTCAATTTCATTTCCCTTGATGCTATCTCCATTCCAAAGTGGTCCTAAGTCCTTCTTATTTGTTTTGGCCTTCAGCGTGGGTCAGTTTTGGAAGTCTTGGTGTATGTTGTGCATGTCCCTGCACTTGATGGCATGCCATGCCTTCTGATGGTTTTGAATTTGGGAGAGTTTTTTTTTTTGTTTTTTTTTTTTTAACTATCGATGTCATGTCCCTCATATCTTCCCCTCCAAGTTGTGTCTGCCTCCTTGATTTTTGCCCTGCTTTTGCAACAGCTGGGAGGTGAGTTTTGGCCTCTTTTGGTCCTTTGCACTGCACCTCATTTTGTCCCAGACCACTTTCTTGTAGTTGCTAAATTTCAAAATTTTCTTTTTTTTCTCCTTCAATTTCATTTCCCTTGATGCTATCTCCATTCCAGAGTGTTCATATGTCCTTCTTATTTGTTTTGGCCTTCAGCGTGGGTCAGTTTTTGAAGCCTTGGTGTATGTAGTGCATGTCCCTGCACTTGATGGCATGCCATGCCTTCTGATGGTTTTGAATTTGGGAGAGTTTTTTTTTTTTTTTTTTTTTTTTTCTTAAACTATCGATGTCATGTCCCTCATATCTTCCCCTCCAAGTTGTGTCTGCCTCCTTGATTTTTGCCCTGCTTTTGCAACAGCTGGGAGGTGAGTTTTGGCCTCTTTTGGTCCTTTGCACTGCACCTCATTTTGTCCCAGACCACTTTCTTGTAGTTGCTAAATTTCAAAATTTTCTTTTTTTTCTCCTTCAATTTCATTTCCCTTGATGCTATCTCCATTCCAAAGTGGTCCTAAGTCCTTCTTATTTGTTTTGGCCTTCAGCGTGGGTCAGTTTTGGAAGTCTTGGTGTATGTTGTGCATGTCCCTGCACTTGATGGCATGCCATGCCTTTTGAAGGCTTTGACTGTGGGACAGATTTTTTTTTCTTTTTTTTTTTTTTTAAGTATCCATGTCATGTCCCTCATATCTTCCCCTCCAAGTTGTGTCTGCCTCCTTGATTTTTGCCCTGCTTTTGCAACAGCTGGGAGGTGAGTTTTGGCCTCTTTTGGTCCTTTGCACTGCACCTCATTTTGTCCCAGACCACTTTCTTGTAGTTGCTAAATTTCAAAATTTTCTTTTTTTTCTCCTTCAATTTCATTTCCCTTGATGCTATCTCCATTCCAGAGTGTTCATATGTCCTTCTTATTTGTTTTGGCCTTCAGCGTGGGTCAGTTTTTGAAGCCTTGGTGTATGTAGTGCATGTCCCTGCACTTGATGGCGTGCCATGCCTTCTGATGGTTTTGAATTTGGGAGAGTTTTTTTTTTTTTTTTTTTTTTTTTTTAAACTATCGATGTCATGTCCCTCATATCTTCCCCTCCAAGTTGTGTCTGCCTCCTTGATTTTTGCCCTGCTTTTGCAACAGCTGGGAGGTGAGTTTTGGCCTCTTTTGGTCCTTTGCACTGCACCTCATTTTGTCCCAGACCACTTTCTTGTAGTTGCTAAATTTCAAAATTTTCTTTTTTTTCTCCTTCAATTTCATTTCCCTTGATGCTATCTCCATTCCAAAGTGGTCCTAAGTCCTTCTTATTTGTTTTGGCCTTCAGCGTGGGTCAGTTTTGGAAGTCTTGGTGTATGTTGTGCATGTCCCTGCACTTGATGGCATGCCATGCCTTTTGAAGGCTTTGACTGTGGGACAGATTTTTTTTTCTTTTTTTTTTTTTTTAAGTATCCATGTCATGTCCCTCATATCTTCCCCTCCAAGTTGTGTCTGCCTCCTTGATTTTTGCCCTGCTTTTGCAACAGCTGGGAGGTGAGTTTTGGCCTCTTTTGGTCCTTTGCACTGCACCTCATTTTGTCCCAGACCACTTTCTTGTAGTTGCTAAATTTCAAAATTTTCTTTTTTTTTGGGATTTTTTTCAGTTGCATTTCTTTTGATCATATCTCCTATCCAGAGTGTTTGTAAGCCTTTCTTTTCAGGGTCGCAAGATTTCGTTTCCCGTCCCGAAAGGAAATTTCATTTCCTTTCGGGACGGGAAACGAAATCTTGCGATTTCAATGGGAATCAATGGGGCAAGCTTTGGTGCAAGTCCCAGCACTTGATGGCATGCCATGCCTTTTGATGGTTTTGAATTTGGGAGAGTTTTTTTTTTTCTTTTTTTTTTTTTTTAACTATCCATGTCATGTCCCTCATATCTTCCCCTCCAAGTTGTGTCTGCCTCCTTGATTTTTGCCCTGCTTTTGCAACAGCTGGGAGGTGAGTTTTGGCCTCTTTTGGTCCTTTGCACTGCACCTCATTTTGTCCCAGACCACTTTCTTGTAGTTGCTAAATTTCAAAATTTTCTTTTTTTTGGGATTTTTTTCAGTTGCATTTCTTTTGATCATATCTCCTATCCAGAGTGTTTGTAAGCCTTTCTTTTCAGGGTCGCAAGATTTCGTTTCCCGTCCCGAAAGGAAATTTCATTTCCTTTCGGGACGGGAAACGAAATCTTGCGATTTCAATGGGAATCAATGGGGCAAGCTTTGGTGCAAGTCCCAGCACTTGATGGCATGCCATGCCTTTTGATGGTTTTGACTATGGGAGCGATTTTTTTTTTCTTTTTTTTTTTTTTTTTTAAGTATCCATGTCATGTCCCTCATATCTTCCCCTCCAAGTTGTGTCTGCCTCCTTGATTTTTGCCCTGCTTTTGCAACAGCTGGGAGGTGAGTTTTGGCCTCTTTTGGTCCTTTGCACTGCACCTCATTTTGTCCCAGACCACTTTCTTGTAGTTGCTAAATTTCAAAACTTTCTTTTTTTTCTCCTTCAATTTCATTTCCTTTGATGCTATCTCCATTCCAGAGTGTTCATATGTCCTTCTTATTTGTTTTGGCCTTCAGCGTGGGTCAGTTTTGGAAGCCTTGGTGTATGTTGTGCATGTCCCTGCACTTGATGGCATGCCATGCCTTTTGAAGGCTTTGACTGTGGGACAGAGTTTTTTTCTTTTTTTTTTTTTTTTCAAGTATCGAAGTCATGTCCCTCATATCTTCCCCTCCAAGTTGTGTCTGCCTCCTTGATTTTTGCCCTGCTTTTGCAACAGCTGGGAGGTGAGTTTTGGCCTCTTTTGGTCCTTTGCACTGCACCTCATTTTGTCCCAGACCACTTTCTTGTAGTTGCTAAATTTCAAAATTTTCTTTTTTTTCTCCTTCAATTTCATTTCCCTTGATGCTATCTCCATTCCAAAGTGGTCCTAAGTCCTTCTTATTTGTTTTGGCCTTCAGCGTGGGTCAGTTTTTGAAGCCTTGGTGTATGTAGTGCATGTCCCTGCACTTGATGGCATGCCATGCCTTTTGAAGGCTTTGACTGTGGGACAGCTTTTTTTTTTCTTTTTTTTTTTTTTTAAGTATCGATGTCATGTCCCTCATATCTTCCCCTCCAAGTTGTGTCTGCCTCCTTGATTTTTGCCCTGCTTTTGCAACAGCTGGGAGGTGAGTTTTGGCCTCTTTTGGTCCTTTGCACTTCACTTCATTTTGTCCCAGACCACTTTCTTGTAATTGCTAAATTTCAAAATTTTCCATTTTTTGGGGATTTTTTTCAGTTGCATTTCTTTTGATCATATCTCCTATCCAGAGTGTTTGTAAGCCTTTCTTTTCAGGGTCGCAAGATTTCGTTTCCCGTCCCGAAAGGAAATTTCATTTCCTTTCGGGACGGGAAACGAAATCTTGCGATTTCAATGGGAATCAATGGGGCAAGCTTTGGTGCAAGTCCCAGCACTTGATGGCATGCCATGCCTTTTGATGGTTTTGACTTTGGGAGAGATTTTTTTTTTCTTTTTTTTTTTTTTTAAGTATCCATGTCATGTCCCTCATTTCTTCCCCTCCAAGTTGTGTCTGCCTCCTTGATTTTTGCCCCGCTTTTGCAACAGCTGGGAGGTGAGTTTTGGCCTCTTTTGGTCCTTTGCACTGCACCTCATTTTGTCCCAGACCGCTTTCTTGTAGTTGCTAAATTTCAAAATTTTCTTTTTTTTCTCCTTCAATTTCATTTCCCTTGATGCTATCTCCATTCCAGAGTGTTCATATGTCCTTCTTATTTGTTTTGGCCTGCAGCGTGGGTCAGTTTTGGAAGCCTTGGTGTATGTTGTGCATGTCCCTGCACTTGATGGCATGCCATGCATTCTGATGGTTTTGAATTTGGGAGATTTTTTTTTTTTTTTTTTTTTTTTTAAGTATCCATGTCATGTCCCTCATATCTTCCCCTCCAAGTTGTGTCTGCCTCCTTGATTTTTGCCCTGCTTTTGCAACAGCTGGGAGGTGAGTTTTGGCCTCTTTTGGTCCTTTGCACTTCACTTCATTTTGTCCCAGACCACTTTCTTGTAGTTGCTAAATTTCAAAATTTTCCATTTTTTTGGGATTTTTTTCAGTTGCATTTCTTTTGATCATATCTCCTATCCAGAGTGTTTGTAAGCCTTTCTTTTCAGGGTCGCAAGATTTCGTTTCCCGTCCCGAAAGGAAATTTCATTTCCTTTCGGGACGGGAAACGAAATCTTGCGATTTCAATGGGAATCAATGGGGCAAGCTTTGGTGCAAGTCCCAGCACTTGATGGCATGCCATGCCTTTTGATGGTTTTGAATTTGGGAGATTTTTTTTTTCTTTTTTTTTTTTTTTAAGTATCCATGTCATGTCCCTCATATCTTCCCCTCCAAGTTGTGTCTGCCTCCTTGATTTTTGCCCTGCTTTTGCAACAGCTGGGAGGTGAGTTTTGGCCTCTTTTGGTCCTTTGCACTGCACCTCATTTTGTCCCAGACCACTTTCTTGTAGTTGCTAAATTTCAAAATTTTCTTTTTTTTCTCCTTCAATTTCATTTCCTTTGATGCTATCTCCATTCCAGAGTGTTCATATGTCCTTCTTATTTGTTTTGGCCTTCAGCGTGGGTCAGTTTTGGAAGCCTTGGTGTATGTTGTGCATGTCCCTGCACTTGATGGCATGCCATGCCTTTTGATGGTTTTGACTTTGGGAGACTTTTTTTCTTTTTTTTTTTTTTTAAGTATCCATGTCATGTCCTTCATATCTTCCCCTCCAAGTTGTGTCTGCCTCCTTGATTTTTGCCCTGCTTTTGCAACAGCTGGGAGGTGAGTTTTGGCCTCTTTTGGTCTATTGCACTGCGCCTCATTTCAGCACAGACCATTTTTTTGTCGTCTCTAAATCTCCCCATTTTTCATTTTTTTGTGTTTTTTCTCAATTGTATTTCTTTTGCAAAAGCCTTAGCAAAATATTACTGTAATTATGTTAATATAATCATTTTTTAGTGAATTTCTCATAATACTTGCGTTGAATGATTGCAATCACTTTAGTTACTAAGACTGACTTAGATGGTAGACATAGTATTTTGCATCTGCCTGAAGGCGCGATTGCAGCATTGCAAGCAGTCATGTTCTGTTACAATTCGGAAATTACTTCCTTTCAGGAGGTGTTTGGTTACACTGTAATCATAACTCATTGCAATGCCAAAAAATATGGATTAATTTCTGCAACTCATTCAATAAACCCTAATTCATGAGCAGCGCACAGATGAAGGCCTTGGGTATGGTGGAAAACACCAATTTTGGGAAGATACGGAGCCCTCAGAAATGTGAATGATCCAGGAGCGAGTGTGAAACAGATGCAGCAGACACCTACTTCTACTTTTACCATTCAGATGGGTGCCATTAATTCAAAGCAATACGCTACACTTGAATTCTTTTCCTGCTAACAGTTTTGTCAAGACTCAGGTAATCCTGTGGGAAGTATCCATTATTTTTCTGTGAGAAACTTGAAATTGCTCTTACTATGAACAGCAAATATTCTGTTGTGTAAATTGAAATTGGTTTTATTTTGTCTGGCAGCAAAAAATAGTTAACATAACAGCAGTAATAATGGGCCATCTGAGCTAATGGGGGTATTAATGGAATATAATAGAAATTACAATCTTACGCCATTAAAAAAAAAAAAATCTCTTTAAAACAGCTTTGTATGAAATAAGTATTTCTATATAGGTACTTCATGTGACAAGATCCTTTTCACTGATCCATCAAAATGGCAACATTAACATTTTTGTTTATTTTGTCAGTCCCATTGACTAGAGAACAAAAGGAGCTTAAAAATAAAACAGTAACTAAATAGCATCATAAGAAAAATTTGAGTCGGACTACAAAAGCAGACAGGTAAAATCATGGTTCTACTGACATCTAAGGTAATCTAGGTTTGATCCATGCAATCACTTTCATAAAGTGTATAGAGAACTGTTTTGAAGAGGATGGAGTTATAACATGGCCAGATGTTTTAATAAAAATTGCTAGGGCAAGTGCCAGTTTCTCTATGTGGGACAGGGCAACCCTGAAAGTGCAGATGGAGTAGGGAATGAAAGGCTGGAGAGCAGCACCACAAACCTGCGGGTCCTAGTTGGTGGCAAATTGATGTCAGCAGTGGCCTGGTAGCTAAAAGGACCAGTGATTCCCACAGCATCACCAGCAAGACAAGGGTCTTCATTTAGAAGTTCTTCACCAAGAGGGTGACTGGGCACTGGAACAGGCTCCCCGGGGAATTGGCCATGCCAGAGTTCCAGAAGTGTTTGGACAAGTGCGTGCTCTCAGGTGCATGGTGTGATTCTTGAGGTTGCCCTGTGCAGGGCCAAGATTTGGACTTGATGATCCTTGTGGGTCCTTTCCAACTCAGGATATTCTGTGATTCTATGATAATCTCACTGGATTGTCTTGATTTCGGAAATAAAATGGTGAGACAACAAAAATAGTAAAATTCTTTACTGCTGTCACAATGCTTCACAACATGGGGCATATTCCAAGGAAAAGAGGAAAGACACGGATGAAAAGGAAAAGTACCTCTTTCTCTTATTTATTAGTCTGTGATTTGGTGTGAAACTGAAAACAATGTTGCATACCATACTAGCTCTTCATTTTGATAAAGATCTCAGGCTGTTTTCAGACGCCTCATTTTCTACAGTGTTATCAGGACACCCAATTTCTTTTTAACAGCAATCCTTACTATTCACAAAAAAAGTTCAAGACAAATGTAGAAAGGAAATAACTTTGTGTCTTTGGCATGTAGGCATTTGCTGTTACTAAAGGCTATGGAATTCAAGTCTAACTTTTAATTTTATGAGTATTCTTCTCTAATATTGACTTTTATTTTCTTGGGGGACAGGTGGAGTTGGAAAGACAATATTGAAGCTCTGAAAGATACAACTTTTTTATTGTTTGTTTTCAATAACTAAATAAATAAACTTTTTTGTCCTTATCCTGTGAAATAATGCTCTGCTTATTTAAAATGTCTACCTCAGCTACTGAACAGAACAAAGAAGACTGCCAACAGCATGTTTTACAGGATATGGATATCAATTTATTTAAAATGCTTTCTAAGATAAGTGAGAATGCACTGTACTATAATTTAAGCATTCTTCTGTGTGGTAACTCAGGAAGCTGTTAATATAAAGAAAGAAAAAAGGAAAGAAAAAAAAGTCATTTTACTGATACCTGCGGGAAAATCTAGAATACTGGTCACTCATATTAAATTTATATCAACTTTATGAGGTTTTTGTCATCTTGACACATTTATGGAGCTGTTAAATTTTTGCTGCCTGGGGGATATAATGTACTTGATGTGACCCCACTTATTAAATCGAGATGATGCAAGTAACATTGATGACTTGTCATTCAGGAATAAAACAGAGTCAACCCTTCTCTGGTTCTAGAGGAAGGACATGTTTGTAGCAAAATAGGGAGAGAAATAGATATGATAATCTATATCAAGAAGACACTTGGAAAGAGGATGAAGGAGAAACATGCTGGCCTTTAATCAGGTACTCTCAAACTTCCTGCAGTAGTTCATGGCTGGTGAAACAGGGACACATGGTACAATAGCCTGAAAGACCTTCCAGTGTCTCAACATAAAACCTAAGAGGTCAAGCAAATATACAGGATTTTTTATACATTTCAGATTTCTGTATTGATGTACTTTATAGGAGCTATGTTTTCTATACGGCTTTGCAAGCGAGTGTACATTGAATTAAAGCTCATATCACCACTGTGTTGTTGTCACTGCCTTGTAATTACCATGATCATAAAGTAGAATCAAATTCAGTTTAAATTAAAAAAAAAATCAGTCTAACTTATTTTTGTTGGAACCAGATCAAATAATCAAAGACTGTTGGTATCCACTGAAGTTCAGAGAGATGAAATTTAAAATTATTTTGCCTAGAATAACTATAAGTTAGGATTCTGTTTCATTAACCATGAGGAATCAAGCTCATCAGTAAGTCATCATGAAGAAAGCATTCTGTTGCTAAATATATGAGTTTTGTACTTTATTTTTCCCAATCACTGAAAAATTTAGAGTGATTTTAAAATAAGTTAATATGTTCATATTCGGACATTCATATTCTCTACAGGAGATGGTATTTTGGGCTAAAATTTTGAGTGAGAAGGGAACATTTCTACTTCTCTAATATTTATTTAAGAACTTGTATAACTAAGACATTTTGATTAGATTCAAATGAATAGCAATACACACAATTTTTTCATTGACAGTTTTTGTTTATTATATAAAGCTAAATGGCTTTATATGTTTGATGTTTTGAAGTGAATCAATGGGTTTATTTTCACTACTTCATTTCTTTTTTTTTTTTTTCGTGGTGGGGCACATTCTTCTGGTAAAAAATATGTGTTCTCTGTTTCACAGCCAGAATCTTTCTATTTTTACTAGGCACTGACTTTCATGGTCACGCACCTATTACTGAAACAGCAGGAACCATTGATTATTTAGCTTTTAGCTTTTTTGTCAGGAAGTCTCATTGTAAATATTCCCATGTCTAAATATGGTGCTATATGGTATTTACTGAACTGAATCATAGCCCTGCAGATTTGTAACTTGTGTTTGGAAGTGTCCCAATTCCCTCCTTTTACATGGGATTTCATCAAAATTTATTAACACTGTGGTGATTCTCTGATATTAACATTGTGAAACTATTTACCTTGACAAACTGTTCAAGAACTTCTACAAGAATATGTGTTCTGGCAAGCATTTGTGGCAAAATGTTTCTGTTCAAATGAAAACCACACTGAGTATAAACCATTCTTTAAGGTTTTATTACTGTTATTTATTTTTCTAAGTAAAGAAATTCAGTGACACATGAAAACATATATGGGAATGAATCAAAGCTTTTCTGTGTTAGAGCTGAAGAATCCATACTTTTTATCCTTTCCACTTTTCCTATGGTCATTACTATTCTCAACACATAAAAATGCTCACAAATGATGAAAGTTATGGGAAAAAAACCAACAACAGGAGTAAATATTTCAGAGTTAAATATGTCTTTGCTATTCCAACTAGCGACATTAACAAAATTCCATATGCAGCACGAAGAACTGAGAATGTCTTTCCTGTGTAGGAGACAACCAGCTATGACTAATGGTAGAATAGCCACAAGGTTTCCTCCTGAGAGCAAATTTTTTTTCTAAACAGGCAAGAGACAGGCAACAAATCTAGCTTGATCAATAAATCTTCTTGACAGATTATAAATTAGCATGCAGACTCTTTCAGCAGGGAGATGATTGAATGAATCTGGAAACAAAGGTATTAATATTATTACATCAAAGATATATATTGAGTCATCTACCATATATTAGATATGGCACTGGAACTTCTTTCATTTATGTAGCTATAATAAAAGCTTAGGAAATTACTTGAGAAGAACAGTAGTTTTAATTTCTTGTATCAAAGCCAATTTTATCAAGCTTTCAGTTCTTATGCTATTTATTAATAGAATAAAGCAACATAAGCAATTTTATTTAGGTATTGTTTTATCCTCTTTGTGGGGTATTAGGGGGTTTTTCTGGTTGTTTCCCAAAAGGTTGCAAGCCCATTTAGAACAATTTTCCTATTTAACTTTGTGCTTGGTTTATGAGGACAGTATCAGAATATTTAATGAAAATTGAGCAACTTTTGTATTTTTATAACTAAAAAAAGAATATATAGCAAAACTAAAGTTTTACAGTTATGCCTCCCTATGTTTAGGCAAATTAGGAATTGATTACAAAAAGACCTGTCTACTTTTTTTTCAGGATAATCATATTTTTCAGAATGGTTGTGCTGTGTGCCACACCTGTTTCATGTGGATCAGTAACAAAGGTAGAGGTAGCACAGAACAATTTAAAATTATTTTTTTCAGATCGTAACATGTTAATGTACTACATAGCATGGTAGACAGAGAAGTTAGTTTGTACTTATAACTTACTCTAATTAAAAAAAATATACTGTATCCAGTGTCCCATTTCTGATAAGGTATACGGATGTTAGTATAAAATATTTTAGAAAATAAGGCAAATATTTTGAATTTTACTTGCTTAGTCATATCTGTTTGAGCAACAAGCCCTCCATGTTTCCAGCTATCATGGGATCAGACCAGTCAGTTTTCAAGAATTGAACCCTATAATAAGCATCCCCAACTGCTGACCTCTGACTTGCTGGCATTCTATGAGTTCTCTCCACACATAGATCCAGGACTGACTGGACCTCGCTATTGGAAAGAGGAGCCCAGTGAAAAAAGGAAAAACTTAGTAGTAATGAGGAACACTGGCTGTTTCCTGTCCTACCCTCTCCATTCCATGCTTTCTTACATTCATCAAAACACCCATTTTATGGCTAAATGGGCTTAGTTACAGTCTTACAGTTTTTGTAATAGCTATGCTGCACATAAAATATGCCTAGTAGAAAGAATGTATTTATTACAAAAAATGCAAACCATTGAAGAAAACTAAACCACAGATATTTAAAGGAATGTGCATTACACATAGGAATGTGAGACGTGCTATATCTAAAATGTATTACTATCTTAACAAGATTTACTATTGATTGCAATAGTTGAAACTGAAAGTGATTTTTTTTTTAATCCTGTCTGGCAAGAGGTGTCTTTTATAGCTCAGCATAAGGAAGAGAATAAATTTTAAGTTTATATTTATGAGCAGTTTCTCTTAATCTGTTGATTCTGTACCTGAGTTAGAAAATATCATTGGAGTCTGGGTGTATGGGATGACTAGGTTAACATAAAAAAAATTCTTCTGAGATATTGAAAAATTACTGTTCTGATTGAAAGAAAACTGCAGACTTTTTCAATGACCTGATCTTTTGAATGCTGTATCAATGAGAGCTTCTAGTTACAAGATTTGTACCAGGTTCCAGCTATAAGTAGGTTTATCTATTAGTTAGTTCAATTTTTTTCCAGTCTGTGCTCCCGCTATTTATCAAAAGCCAGTCAGACAAGATGAGACTTCTCACTAAGATAGATAAAGTATTTCATTACAATTTCCATTATCACAGAAATAGAGAAAAATCATTCTAAACTAAAAACTCTGTCAAAATATTTAAACCAAATATAAATTTCAGGAGTTCAAATATTTAGTTTATTCATCCTGCATGAGTCTATTTTTAAAGCCAATGCTTTGAAATCTGCTGGTGGTGTTTAAATGAGCTTTTCCATCAGGATACTCTTCATTTGCAGGATATTTTATTTCAGCTGCTCACCTATTTTCTCATTCACTTTGTTACCAAGTGGAAATAGGTATTGAGCTATTTGAGGGGGAAAATCACCTCTTCAGGAAAAAGAAAGTAACTCTCAAATGCATCAGGTTTTACAACACTGTCTCAGTACCAGTGAGCAATTCTATAATAAATAAGTTATTGTAGTGGACTTTTCAACTGCTAATTGAAGGAGTGCCATGAGCATTTTAGGTGAAATAATGCAAGCAAATGCAGGAAACATGCTTTTATCACTTGAATATTACAGAAGCAACAACTATTAAAGGCAAAAGGTGAAGACAAATAACATGTCACTGAGAATACAGATTAGTTTAAGAAATAACAAAAAAAAAGTAGAACTGACTTTCTTTGTTGTGTTTTAAGCAAGTCTTGGTGAGAAAACAAATGTTTAAATGGTAATCTGAAATGGTAACTTGCGTGGCATTGAGACTCTTTCCTGTTGTAGCTAGGAGTGAGGACAAGAGTGGAGGATAAGAGACTACAGCTCATAGATATCTGTGAAATTCAGAAAAGAGAGTCCTATTTCTCTGCATCTGAAAGTAAATATATGACAACCTAGCAAAATATGTATCTATATTTTAAAACTCCTTTCAGCAGCATAGAAGAACTATGGTTTTATCTGCAAAAGTAAAACATTTGTCCACAAAACTAAATATACTGAGAGAGTAGTGACAAATGAGACCCAGTATTTGACATCTTAAGCAGAAAAAGAACTGTATTTAATGTGGAATAGAATTGCAAAGCACACGTGTGATCCTCCTCCCTTTTTTCTTGTTTTTAAGACAAAACTCCTGCATATTTTAGAATAACATTTAGCTCACAATGGATGAAGGAGATAAAGTAAGTACAGTATTATCTCAAAATCACTACAGTCCTTTAAGTGGTTCTGGTGAATGAAGCACAAAAGTAGTTACATGACTGGTATTTTTTTGCTTCTGCAAAAGAAGAAATGTCTAGGAATGTAGTTTTACTGGGTGCTTGACAAAAACAGTAACCAGTCATAAATCTTTGAGCAGTGTTAATTTTGGATCTCAACACCTCCTTGAGTGTCTTTACAGATTCATTTTTTTATCAAATTCTGGAATTATGTCATATTTAAGCATATAACCTTGTTCTTAAATTGGAGTGTTATGATTCTGGAGCTGCTGGGTAAATCAGTGCACTCAGTATATCAGGCTTAGATCTTGATATGTTTCCCAATCAAGTAAAAGTAGAAGTTCCTTGGAACACAACCAAGATCAGGCATAGTGTCTCAGTGGAGAATGAGGTTGAGCCCCAGAAGTGTTATTTTTTCATCTAGGTAGAATACTTTCATACTTTCAGTTGCAGAAACAATTTAATCCATTCAGATAGGAAAAAACCCATCTTTTAAGACTTCATTTTTAAATTAATATATACAATGAAGTGAACTATAAGGCTTTTTTCATGTAGCACCTGAAATTCAAAGATCACATTTACCATTTGTATGTCTGTAAATGCAAGTGTAAATTATGAGAGACATATTTAATTATAAGCATAGAAAAGCAAAATAAAAAGGGCTTGATTATCACAAAGATGCAGAAATAAGAAACTGGGGATAAGAATCTTTTTATCCAGCTCAATAATTCATGTTCTCACTTTCTTATGCAAAAATATTTATTTTGAAGGAACGCTGGCCAAAAAAACCACCCAAACCTTTTCTTTTATTTCCACACATAAAATGATAACTGCAAACCATGACAATTAGGATTATTAACATGCATAAGTGGAAATTCCTTTTTCCAGGGCATTTTCTAAGTTATACTTTTTTTCAGTGAGTTTCAATATATACATCTGCATGGTACTCAGATACTAATATGAAGATTTCTGACTGTTAAAATCCTTGTTTGTCATGTTTTAATTCATAATTAATTAATATGCTCTCCCCAACAGTGAAAAATTGCTGTTTCTTTTTCCTGAAAGATGTAAGGAGTTGTCAGTTCCTTTATCCATGTTTTAAGGACAAATCATAGACTAAATATATGTGAAGCTGTGGCTTGGTTCTGTCTTGCCCTCTGAATCATTCCTCTGGTTACAATTTGTAAGGCAGAACTTACATTTTAAGTTTTGTAGGCATCACTCACTTTTTGAGTAGCATGCAGCCTGTGTCCTTTCTCCCACTTTGCAGTACTGGCAGCACAAACTGCAGTGCTTCTCCAGTTTTGTGTTTGCTTGACCCTGTGCCTTGGGGAAAAGTGCAGGCTGTTGGACCTGGCCTGATGTCCTTCCTGCATACATGAGCTTGATACAAATAATTCTAACACTGCAGAGGGGCGTATTGCTATTTAAAAAAAAAAAAAAAAAGGATATATAGGATATATGTGAAGCAACAGCACTTAAAAGTTTCACAGGAGCCCAGAAAGACATCCAGTGACCTTTGGGAAAATGTATTAGATCTCTTTGGAAATGCCAGCCATGCTGCCCACTGGCAGTAGTGTGTTATAAAAGCAAAGATTGGCAAGGGCAGGGTGCTAGCCTGAGCTCCCAAGCATGCCTCTTCCAGCCCACAGTTTGTGCCTCAGATCATCATTAAGCCATGTTATTTTCACAGTTTTTTAACAGTCCTTGCACTGTTCAGTTCTAGGGAGATATAACCCACGTAAGATTTTTGTGTCCTCATTTTAGTGCCTTCAAGATCTTACACCAAGAAATTGCACAGGTTAATTAAATGTGTGACCATGCAGTTATAAAAAAACCAACCAAACAAACAAACCAAGACCTAACAAACAAACAAGTTAAACCGAAAAAAAACCTGAACCAAACAACAAAAATTTAGCCAAACCCACTACCATTGTTTTCTATCTGCATCCTTGTTTAATTTGATTTTCCATAAGTCTTGGAAAAGGTTGGTAATTACTATTTTCCTTTTGTCTCTTTTCATTTTTTTTTAAATAATACATAGATGTTCATCTTCCTGTAAACGGTCTCTTTTCCAGACTGAAGAATTCTAGTTTTAAGTCATATTAATTTGTTTTCTCTGGACTTTTCCAGAGAAGCTTCCCTGTTACTCCATGAATTTCCAGAGAAACTTCACATTTTTTCAGAGAAACTTCCCATTTACTCCATAAATTTACTGAGATGACATCCAACTGTATACAGTATTCCAGACATCAGTGCATGATGCATTCCATTGACAGCATAACAATGCATTCCACTTTGCTCTTTTTCTTATTGTTTCTTCAGTTCAATTCCTTTTTTTTCATTGTTCCTGAGCTTTGAACCAAAGTAGTGAAAACCAGTCCTGAGAAAGAATAGCATTAATTATTTTGTATGTGAAATTCAGATTTTTTTTTCCATATGCATCACTATCTTTCTACACCTATTTCTTACTGCCATTTTATGATATAATTGTTCAGTCTTTCTTCCTCCCTGAAATTATACACATTTGGCTCCTTCCTTACTACCCTCAAAAACCTTATATTGTGAAACTTGGTTCTTCACCTTCTCAGACAAGTTGTGGATATACTAAACAAAGTAACAACTAGAACAAATCCGGAGGTACTCTCTGCTGAAAACTGGTCATTCCTTTTACTGCTTTTTATTCAGTTTGAATTCATTCTTACAGAGCCTTCACTATTATCTAAAGCTGAAAGAGGAACTTTCTTAAATATCTCATAAATAGACAAGTGGATTTTTCTTTCCCCTCTCCTATTTCAGTCAAGAGATCTGGATGTTCAGTTTTCCTGATGAACCTCAAAGAAAACTTGTGTTGAGACCAGTAGAGTAGAAGTTTATTTTCCTCTGTGATCGTGCCTTATGCCAATGAAACGTGTACTGAGCAAAATCACTGCAAACTTAATTACTCCTAAAAGAACATCCTCCGTTTCTGAGATATTCACCCATTTGCAAGGCCTGTGGCAGTACAGGTTTTATATGGTTTCTTGCATTGTACTCTTTTACAATTTTACTTAGCAGTCCAGCCAGGAAGTAACAAGTGTAGCCCATTTGTCCCTAGTCATTATATATCATAAGACATGCCAGAACGCTGACCAAATGATATGTGTTCTACTTAATGTATTACATTTTGTGCTTAAAAGTAAAGAGATTTATTGATAAAATTATTTTGGCAGTGTTTGAAGTTGAATTCCTTCTCATTCACTTATTCATTCTGTGCACTCATTTGTGCATACTTAAGATTTGCAGCTAAAGGATGGACCTAGACTGTGCCCTCATTTTACTGTGCTGTATCCACTGTGTAATGTAATGGACTGAATCCAGCATGTGAAAACCATAAGACTATCTTTTTCAGTAATTGTATCCCTGTGATTATATGGTTCTCTCTTTAAGGATGGCTGGGGAAATATATTCTAAACATCACTAACAAAACAAGTTCTTTTTTTTTCTTGGTCAGAGTTGAAAAGGGACAACTTTTGTGTGAAATTGATTTGCAGTACTCTGAAAGCCATTATCCCTATCCCAATGGCAATTACTTTTGATTATTAAGTGTATGTATGCTTTAATAAGAGCTGCTTTTTGAAATCAGCTCCACCTCAGACCTAATCGAGGAATGAAGCTGTAATGCCAAGTTTATGATATCTTAGTGTGTTGCTATGGAAGTGATATTAGCAATATTAGAAATCCAGCACTGTGGGCTGTGAGGCAATAGGATGTGATAGAAACCATAAGCATGGATGCAGTAGAAGAAGATTTATTTCAACACAGATATATTCAATTCTTTGGAAAAATATGAGAGAAAAAGAAGGCAGTATATCTGAGTAAGTAAGTATTTTTAGATATGGAAGTGTATCTTGATCAGGATGTCTAGAATGTAAGAATATAAAGTTATTAATTGTCAAAAATGTTTTTAACAAAATAAATTTAAATGTTAAAATTGCTGCACACAAATTAATATTATTTTTAAGAAAAAAGAAAGTTTTATATGGCTTGCTGTTTTGATTATAGGCTTCTTTTCCTTTCATGTTTGCTTATTATTTCCAATTTCTTTTTTTTTTTTCATTTATACTTTTTACTTTTCATCTATACTGCAATGGGAAGCAGCCCAAGCAGATGGTAGCAACCTAGTTCTGTTCCTTTTTTGCTGTGATTATTTCCAGTGACAGTTAAGGTTGTCTTGGGCCCTTGTATAGTAAGCCTGTTGATACTGAGTGATTATTGAATAGCTCTCTAATATGTATTTATGTGTAATTTAAGATACAAAATGATCAGTGGAAGTTTTGTTACAATGTGCTTAGATGCATGGAAAGATGAAAGACTGAAGAGTGGATCAATAAAGTCATTACTAGATGGAATATGTTATGAGAACACGCTGGTGATGTACGATTAAACCGAAGAACAAAAATGGTATACAATGACTGCTTCCAGCTTTTGACAGGAAACATGAGCCTTTAGGCATAAATGACTGTGAATGGCAAAATGCAGCTGCTGCCTTCATTTGAATAGCCTGAGGAAGACAGGAGAGCAATCAAAACATGCCCCAGCTATAAGCAATCATTTCAGAGCTTTAGCTGACTTAAAGAGCGATAGCAAGTTAGGCTCTGAAGAGTACTAGACAGGATCCTGTGATGTGGCACTGCCAAACCCTTTGGAGGAGATACAGTGAATAAAGGAATATTCATGAGAAAAGGAATGTTCCATAGAGAATTAAACAGCTGCACATCCCACAGTCTCTGCATGAAGCATCACGTACGTTCCAGTTTCTGCAGCTGCCCTTCAACCTCCCTTCAGCTGCTGAAGCTCTCGTCTTTGCCTCCCTCTTTCTGATCCTAACGAGTGCTCTGCAGCAGCAGCTCAGGACTCTTTGGCTGTTCTTCAGCAGCTAGATACTAAAATCCACTCTCAGGTGCACTGTTTTACATTTACTGCCCCATTATTTCTTCTTTTAAATTTTATTCTGCTAAGAACTTTAAAAGTGAGAACATAGCAGCTGCCCTGAGAATGCACTTGAGCCGTGGGGCTGCCCACAGTAACCATCACAAATTCCTGCTGTGAGTACACTTTAAATACAGCAGTGGCTTCAGGAGGAAAGAAATTCCAGGGGAGGCAAACCAGAGGTGTCATATCCTCACAGCACAGGGCAGTTCCAAGATTTTTAAGAGCCTTGGACACAATAATAGCACAGGTCTAGAAACAATAGAACCATATGAAGAACATGCCGTCCCAGCTAAAATCCCGTTTTTATTTTCCTTCTAGTTCTGAAGCAGATTTGATCAGCAAAAGGAGGAAGGTTGGTATCATGCTGTTTGGTATATTTTGCAGATATATGTGTAGCTATCTTTAATCTTTCTGATATCAAATGCAGCATTTTGGGGGAAAGAAGAACTGATGAAACAATGCAAAATATGAAAACAAATGTGTCCATATTATCAGAGGAGCATATTTTGTTGACCTAGGTCTAGATTTTGCTGGTTTATATAGTTCTATTTCTCTTCATTCACCATTCTTCCTTTTATTGCATTCCATAACTGCCAGAAACAAATGAAATCCAAAAGTTCTGTAGAGAAAAACAAGTCAAGCACCCCCAGCTGTTTGCAACAGCATAAACTGCTGCTTCATTAATTCCAATATGTATGTGCAAAGGCCTCCAGCACAGCCTTGCTCCAGCAACTGCTAGGATACAGAATTATTGTTTATTATAAATCATTGTAAGCCAATTGGAGCTCTGGGTACCCTGGTGTTGTGACACATGCTGCATTTGTGAGAATGGCTTTTCCAAATGTTAAAAAACTATGGGAAAACTTCATTTTGTTATTGTCTTTTGCTGAACTTCTGACTATTGTCAACATCATTCTTTAAAAAAAAGGGGAAGAAAATATTTGATTGCCAGTGTAAAGAAAAAGAGCTTAAGTAGCTCATAGAAGGGTAATGATGCTGTATAGCTTTGCTTACACAGAGAAAAGTTTAACCCAAGAGCCATATTAATTTGAGAAGGGTTAAACCATTCCTGTGCCACCATTCCTGTGCCATCATTCTTATGTTGGTTGCTTCCTGCGAGTATTCTATGGAGGCGAGACAAAAAATAGCACTGTCCAGAAGAAATTGATAAACTGAGACAGAAGATAACATGAGTTGCTCTGGAGAATAAGGAGTTGCCCAAGGAGAATAAATAAAGAATTAACTCCAAGTCTTCTTGAAAGGTCTGGTACATGGAACCATTTTTTTTTTTCCTTAATAGAAGATTTTACAATGGTTAAGGGAGAATTCTGCTTAAAAGTTGTGAAAACAATATGGCCAATAGCTGCATCATTTAATACATCATGTGTGGAGATCACAAGTAAGGATTTTTTCAGATGAATCCAGGGCCTTATATAAATATAGGAAATACACCAATTCTAATTAGTTTGGATTTACTTGAGCTGAATTGAAGTCTAGTTTATAATCTAGGCCTCATTTTTAATTAAGTAAATACACTTACAATCTTTTGCACTATCTATGTATGCCAATTTAGATAGCACTAATTATTTTTTTTTATTGGAAGGTGTGAAAGTCTAAAAGGCTTGCTTTGTTTATTTTGGTTTTAAAAGAAAGCTAAAACCTACTTCTATTTGTTTACTTACTCCTCTCTGCTGTCAGGATCTAAGTTAAAACAATTCTAGTTCCTTTAGCTAAAGTGAGAAAAATTAAGTTGGAATTTGCAAGTGGTTTGATATTGGTGTTTAGCAGCATGTTTTCACTGCACAATTAACTAGACACTCTATTTGAGTACACACCTCAATCTTATCATCTACACAGAGGAGCTAGGTTAATAGGCTCACCGACTTAGAGGAGAGTGCAAGCAAGTGTTTAAACACTGTTTTCCAGCTGAAACCCTCTGGTGAGGTTTCAGATAATGTCAATAAGGAGAGAAGAGCCATTCACTGATAGTACAGGTGTCAGATTGGCTGTCAGTCACCTCTGTACACTGTTCAGTGAGAAGCCATGGCATATCATGCAAGTAAACATAATGAAACATTAGAGCTTGCTGGTGTGCATGGTACACTTAAATTGTGAGGCTGGGAGATAGGAAATCAATGTTTTTTGGAACTAAATAAATCTGCCCTTGTGGGGTTATTATTAAAGAGTGTTCTAAACCATGCTCATGTCTTAAAACCTTACAAAACTGTCCATACATTAAATCTGAGTTTTGTCCAGCGAAATGAAAATTTCTACACATGAGAGGAATTCACATTGTTAGCATTTACCTGAAGATGCAAATCTTAGTAAATGCAACTAGACAGGCAACATAGGTGATTTGAGAAGAAACACAAAATAAGGCTGCAAAAGTAAGTCTTAATGAAAGTAAAATTTGAGTTGAATATCAAAACTGTTGAGTGAATGGAAATCAATGATACAATTGCCTTTGGAATCTGAATATAGCCAAAAAAGTTTATGTGCTTTCAAGTGAAAATAAAGCACATTCCTGCTTAAATGATAAGTCATTTTATAATTGGTGTAGCTTGGACTGTAAATGTAAGGTGCAAAAGGAAATCTATCAAAATTAGAACTGGAGCATAACAGTGCTAGGATCAGGAAGTAGCAATTATGCAGTTTATTTGACAGTTCACTGCTTTGCTGAGAGAGCCAGAGCAGGTATCTACTGATTAACCAAATGCTTGGGGGTAATTGATCTGAAAAAGAGAGCAAACTTTAAAGAACGTGGAAATTATCTATGTTGGGAGAAAAAAGGCCAAGCCAGTGTTAGTTCAAAATCCTTGTAATTACAAGTTAGTGCCTGGCACGGTGAATCTGGAAACTGCAGTAAAATTTGTCTCCTCTCAATTTAACATGAGCTTTGCCACAGTTTGAGATTAACCTTTTATTCAGTGGCTGTTCCACAGCTGACTATATATGACCTTGTTACTTCTGTGAACTCATGAAATTCCCCATCTGTAAAGCAGATCCCATTTTTCTGCTTAAAATGGATGTTCTGAGACTTAATTAAGTGTTCTTTGCTTATAAAGAGATTCTTCTATCAACAAAGCCTATAAGCAGTCAAAGCTGATGAAATCTTTGTGAGCGTTACAAGAGAAAAGGCACAGGCTTAGCTAAATTTTGGGTATGCAGTAAATTACAAGTCATACCTTGCCAGAATTGTTTTGATAGTTTAAAAAAAAAAATCTTGAGGAATGTGGTGAGAATATAGGAAAATGCCTTCTGTGCTTGTGTGGGAAAGCTTTCTTTATATGTTAAGATTTTATTTGGCAGACTGGATTGACTGTATTTTTCCTGAGTATTGTTAAATACTGGAATAGGCTAGAATCTCATAATAGGATTGGTTTTGTTGTTGCTACTATTACTATTGTTGCTATCATTATTATTAGTTTAGCTCTGATGATTTTCATTATATTGTTTTGATTGTATATTAATAAGTGAAAGGATACTTCATTTGCATGTTTACTTTTGTAGCTATTACCTCAATTTCTATACATATGCCATATGAGTTTATACATTTGATTTAAACTATCTAAAAGTTGCTCATAACATGAAATTTGTTGATTGTTTTTACAATATTTACACCAAAACATTTTTTTTAGTAGAATTGAAAAGGTCAAGTTTATTTTATTGCATCCTACCTTAACAAGGACTGAATTTGAGTTAGCACATCACTGCATGAAAATGCAGATGTCTATTTTGCATATAATTTTAACAGTTAGAGGAAAGTTAATGTACAACTAGAAACATTTTTGTGTGACAAGGAGTCACATTCTCATGTGAATTAGATTGCGTGGCCACAGCACTTTGAAAATGCTTCAGTAATCCAAAACAAAGTTCTACTTTACATTTCCAAGTGTTCTGTAATACACTTTCCCTATAAACCCAAAATGTTTTATAAAAGCTATTCTAAATCATAGCTGTAATTTAGTCTTAGCACGGGCCAGGTAAATATGGCCTCAAGATACTGATCTAAGATGAATTTTGTGCCATGAGTGTAGAGGACAGCTTCCTGATTCATTTGTCTTACTTTTTTGCACCCTCTTTTTTTCTGGCAATGCTTTTAAACTCATTCACAAAAATCTATGTGTTTTTCATTTCTCCCGTATTCTGGTATTTGAGACATACATCAAATAGAACCCAGGGTACTGTGGGATGTGTGTTATGTCATGCATCTCTTACTTGATTGTGTCATTACTGCACATCTATTATAAACACTCTGCTTATTCACTGTTTGGGCTCTCTGCACCAGACAGTTTGAGCACATCTCCATCCCAGGCACAACCCACCCACCTCCTTCAACACTCGCTCTCTGATATACAGCACTTTATGTTAACCTTGCCTGATATTGCATCATTCTGACAATGACTTTTGTCATCCTCCTGCAGGGAAGGATGTTTCCTGGGCTGAAACCCTATGTGATGCACGTATGTGATGTATCTGTACAAAAATGATAGCTTTCCTTTCCCATCTCTCCTTCTCTCCTACATTGCAGCAGATTTTATGAACTCCCCTTTGATAGTGGCTGTTGTCCTCTGGAATCCAAAGACAAATATGAGGAAAATATAGATATGATTTTTTTTTTGTTATTTTGTTATTTTGTTATTTGGGATTTTTTTCTCCCTCCTTTTAAAGTGTCCTGTGTTTTTAGGAAAATAATTAATGCACAGGCTTGAATGGTCTAACAAAGCAGGATCAAGGTCATCATCACCGTAAGGGTAATATTTGTATATTAATTTAAATTACTTTGATTCAATGCTGAAGTCATACAGGGTGTCAGCTTGAAGACATTCTTCTCCCCTTTCTTCCTCAATCAATAGCATTTGTTAGTAGGATTATGCTATGAATTGTGAATAATTTACCTATCAGTTCAAGCTGGATTCATATTAAAACTATCTATTTCTCATCAGATAGCATTATTTTCATTTGTTTCCAATTTTTTACAGTTAGTTAGTGACAGTTTAATTCTTGTTAACTCGTGCTTTCTTTTCTACTACATAACATAATTGTATGGAATGCATAATTAACTGCATTAATTTTATGTAGTCCTTAACTGAGTTTTGAAGCTGAATATTGTTTTCTAATTATAGGAGTCTCTTTAAGTGAGCTGTTAAATACTACCTCGGGCTCAGTTAGAATGATATACTAGTTAACTGTAGAGTATGATCATTTCTGTCAGTATTTCCAATTTTTCTATATAACTTTGGAACTTGCACATTTTTCAAAGCAGGTAGAAGTTGTTTATATTACTAAGAAACATATTTTATCAATCTAGAGGAAAATATGAAGATTTTTGTTGATCTGTGGGTTTTTGACCTTGTCTTAAGTAGGAAATTTATATTCATTATATTTAGGAAAGCTAATACCTTGATTGGAAGACTCAGACCTTATAATTTATCCCATATTATGACTTTATCAGTTAGGCCATGATTCTAATAATGAAATGCCACTCTGGAGTTTAAATCCATTTTTATCACCCAGAACATCTTATCTGTCAATATCTGATTAGAGGTCCTTGCTGCTTGAGACAGCTTTTCTCTGTCTGACAGATAATCTGAGGCTCTGAGACCATCAATTGAGGATTCATCTGTAGGAGGTGGGGGAATAAAAAGAAAAAGGCTAGAAAGAGCTAGGAGATAATTTTTGATTATACTTCCACCTATGACTTTTGCCTTAAGCCCAATGGAATGGCTGAATCTTTCTGTCTTATCACTGCAAAGACAGAATACTCCTGTATTGATTTAAACAGAGAAGTTCACATAAGTTTCAGCTTGATTATTTCATCATAACATCTCATCTGAGTCTAAGGAAAACTGTACTATTGTTTTTCCTTTCAGTCCATTTTTCTCCTTTTAATTTTCAATGCAATAAATACAAGTTGTTGGACTAACACAGGCCTTTGATACCTCTGTCCACAGGGCTACCCAGACCACAAGAAGCTTTCTGTTCAAGCACCCTCTCTGAGGTGATTACTTCATTACAATACAGTAACTTTCTTGAAGATGAAACAGAAACTAAATTTTCCAGGTAAGATATACTAAAATCAGAAAGAGAGAAACTGGTTTTTATTTGAAGATCTTGAAAGGTCTTTCACACCTACTTGCTACAGTGACAAGTGTTTGTCTAATCTACTCATAAATATGTCTTTTGGGGAAAATTTAATTATAGTTCTTGGTACTTGTAGGAAGAAAAATACTGCATTTAATGTTTACAAATATTCACTTTAGTTCCCAAGTCTGTATTTGGCAGTAAGTAGCACAATCATATTTTCCTGACATAGCAATTTTGAGTGCAGAATATCAGGCATTTATTTTGATATTTACCATAAATATGGGAATAGACTTTTACTTTCAGCTCTACAAGTAATTTTTAATCTAAATGCATAGGGTGTGTGCATTGTTTACTCTTCTTAGAAGGATAACTGTGTTCTTCCTTGTACTGACAGATGTGGATACTGGATAAGATAAATTCTGAGCCAAGAGGCAGAAATACATTAACTGACTATCCAAAAGCTATGGCACATATTTTATAATTTTATACTCATATCTACTGTGTGGAAATTTGCTAGCATTCTAGGTTTGAAGATAGATTTAATGTCAGAAACAGAAGTGCTGGTGAAAAGCAAGATGAAACTGTGCTATGTCTGGGTGTATTTAGCATAGACAGAGTCCAGGGTTTTATCTCAGGTCAGAGTGAAAAGCCAAATTAGCCAGGGACACCAGAGAGTACCTGAGATTTCAAGATATCCAAAGATGTAGTATCAAACTTATTGAAGCCAAGCATATGTGAAAACAGGAAATACAAACACTAAAAATGTGCCAAAATTTTTACAAAGAACTCATCTCTGTTGACATTCACATTAATAATTTGATATAATAGATAGCTGGCAACCAATGTAGGACTCAAAGGGGTTGTTCCTTAGTTTAGCTGTAAGGTCAGAACAATGATAGGGACCCTTAGTAATAGATGTCCAAACAAATGTACCTCAGAGACACTCACAATTATTAGATAACTCATATCTAATTAAGCTCTCCATTGGGTTTCTGAACTAATGACCTGATTAAATTTGACTTGCAGCCTTGCCAATTATGTGTTTTCCTTTTATACATCCTTTTTTGAAGGAAATTCACAGTATGAGCACAGAGCAGTGGTTTGCACACATCACATAAATGCCATCGTCTGCCCCAGCTGGAATGTTTCCTAACCATTCTTGTGAAATGCAATACTCTGCTACTTCCAGTAATCTGAGATTTCTTTATGGAGCTATGTTTGGATTAATCTGCTTTGTCAAAAGCCTTTGAAAATAATTAATAGCTTATATATATTTTTTTTTTTACAAGAATGGGCAATAATTGTTGATTTTAACCAAACTTCATGTTGAATCTGCAGGTTTTTCAAGTTTTGGAGCTCAAGCAGTGAAAAAAATGATCCTGCTCAGATCCTCAAAGTTTCAAAAACTGTGTTTTGAAAGTTCCCTGAAAATAAGGGATCTTGGGTATCGTGATGGTAATTTTGAGTATATGAAGAAGAGAAGGTAAAAGCAACAGGAAAAACAAAATTTAGTCTTTCTTTTGAAGGAAAGAAAAGCAGTTTAAGCAGATGTACAAAATTTTCTCTGAGACTAGACTGGAAGGATGAGCATAATTATTACTAAGGAAAAAAGATTTCATTCACTTTCATTACTGTAGGAATGAAAATGTCATTTCAAGTAACATATTGAATCTGATTCATATTGAATCTGATGCATGTTGAACTTCTATAACCACAACTATAAGCAAAATTAGCTAAAAAAGTGTAGGGGGATACAAGATAAGAAATTAAAAGTAGTAGAGAAAGTAATCTTACCCCTAAAGAGTTGCAGCTGAGTCAATTATCAGAGATTAGGAACAGGCCTGACTCTAACAGGCTGTAGCTGTAGCAAATAAGAAGAGTGTTATAGAAGAGTGGATTGGTTGGTTGAGGGGGAACTGGAGTCAGTTCCAGAAGAAGGAGGAATCAGTGCTTAGAGGAGCTGCCTATAAGAAACATCAAGGAGGTACAAAACTCCAGCAATATGGAACCTTTGCACTATAATAACAACAGCAAAGTTAACTAAATTTCTTTATTTGCATTGGTCTTTTATACTATGTTTAAATGTGAGTGAGTGAAAAGCAATTGAATAAAGATTAACTCTTCCAGATATTATTCTGGAGAACGGGCAGAAGAAAAGCCAATTTTCCTTCTAAATACTAGAAAATCCTAGAAGAAAGTGAGCTAAATAAAGGGTTTTTTCTGTCTTTTCATTAGTCCATTGATGCATTAATTATGAGCTTCAAGAAGGAAATAACATATAGGTTGTTCATCATTCAGTACAACTTCACATTATATTAATGCTCAGAGCACTTTGTTATTATTTTTTTTTCTTTAATTTGCTTTATTTGGAGAGATTCAAAGACTTAAAGCAGGATTGGCATCAACAGATGAAGCTGCCAATTTCAATTTTGCTTTTCTGTACTACCATTTGCATTGTACCAACCTATTTCAATTCCAGAATTTCCAACACTGCCTTGTGTTGCTTTTCCACAGCAAACATCCTTGCTTTGTTTTAAAAAATTTACGTTTAGATCACCTTGCAAGATGAGAAGGTTACATGCTGTCATATTCTGTCATACATGGAGATGAAGGTCAAAGTGCCACTCAGCTTGGGTGACAAACTGAGCCACCCATGACCTGCTTTCCAGAATACTTGGCATTCCAAACAGCTCCGTGGTACCGTGGCTCAAAGCAAAGCCTCTGCTGATTTTCTGCTGCAGCATTTACTATTCAGTAGGTTTTCATATTGGGTGCATAGGTTAGAAATCAGGTGATCCCTAATTATATGACCTTAATAATGGCCATCCAAGAGAAATGTATTTCAAGTAACTTGCTCATTAATACATAGCACTTCAGTAGCTAAGGAAAGAATATTATTTCCTTCTTCAGATTTTCATTCAGCTCTTTTAATTGTGAGTGTGGTTTTGTGATGTTGCTATTAGCCCAAGTTTGTTCTAGGGAAGCTGAGACTGGGGAGGAAAGCAAAAAGGAAGAACTGAGCCTGAGATTGGCTCCTATAATCAGTGTTAACAAGCAGACTTGGATTATGCATGATCCCCAGATGCTGCTAACTAAATATCTGATGGCCTCTGTCTGAACCATTCATAGTACCAATGTAATTTATCAGTTACAGTAAAGCTGTCTTTTATAAACACGTAAACACTTTCTAAACATGTTTTTAAAAGCAGGCAGTTTGGGCAAACTTCCACAGGCATAACCAGCTCATTATTTCTATGAGAACAGTCCCTGCTATATTTTAAATGCAAACTTTGAAAGCACAGTTTTCCAGTTAATAGTTGATGAGAATCTATCATCAATAAGAATATATTTTCATATTAGGGAAAAACCAAATCATTTTTGCTAAAATCAAGGTAAAACAAATTCAAGTAACCTTATATGGAAAATTTAATCTTTAATGGTTCTGTTTTGTCAAAATTATAGATAATTGAAATCACTATCTTAAAATACTAACTTGTAAACACCTGAGTTGGCACAGTTACACTTCTAATATTTAATGACAAAAATTAACACAGGAATTTTTTTTATCTCTCCTGTTTCAACAAAATACACTGTTCTCTGAAACCCTGAAGTGAACTGAAACTATCACTGGTTTTAAATAGGCTTTAAACACAGCTTATATTGGAGCCACAATATAACAAAATTTCTCATCTCAACAGGCATTTTTCAAACCCTGTGTATTACACTTTGAAAGAGCCTGGCTGAAAGTGCATTAGTAATTGTTTCCTTTTATTCCAAGGCATTCTGTCCACCAGTTCAGGTTTTTGATGCAGATTTTATAATATTCTTTAGTCACTTGGCCAGTCAACTTTCTTTATATGTGTCTCAGCAGATGGGTTGTTGGAGGTCTCACCTCACAAATGCTCATCTCATATTTCTATTTGTTTAAAACTTTGATCATTCATGTAAGATCTTCGCTGTTCCTCTTATTGAATATTTGATACATGCATATATACATATTTTTGTGTGTACACACCCCTATATATATGTGTGTGTGTATATATATATATATGTATATTTAAGGCACACACACTTACATAGAGAGGGGAACACCAAAAAAGAACCCAGGTATTCAGGGTCTGAATTTTATGTTCAAGAAAAAAGCTGCCACTGCACTGTATCTGCTCATAGCTAACCAGACTGGAAGCTTTTAACTTCACTTTTCCTGTGTGCAGAGATATATTGACAGAAATGTGGGAGGCTTTTACATAGCTGAATACATCTGGTTCAGTTGAAAGGGAAAGAAGCATGTCAATTATTTGACAGACTGATAAGACACATTAAGAAAATGTCCATCAGGTATGCTTAGACATTCAGCTTCCAAGAAGAAGTTGCAGCTAGGAATGCAGTACTTTGATGATTGTATTATTCAGCTTTAAAAAAATCATGTTCTGATGCTGTTATGCTTTTGGAAGACTCTTTATTAATCTAATATTATATTTTGTTATCTTGGTAATGAAATCCCTTAAGTTTCCAGAAAAGTGCAAAGGCTTTTTTTTAAAAATCACACTTGAGAATTTCACAAGGATTTGTGTCTTTTATTAAATGGTCATAAATTCCAAGGAAAGTGTATTATTCATTATTCATTACTAAACTCTACCATGTGTCATGATCTATCTGTTTTTTTCTTTTTGCACGGTAGATGTCCATAGAGTCTAGTGAGACTCTTGAAGCAATGCAATCTCTGCATTGCATACAAGGCTGTCTTCTTTTAATATTTGCAGGAAAATGCCAAGATGTTTCCCCAAACCCAAAGACGACTTTTCTTACTTGCCTAAAATTAATGGTAGGAATTTTAAAGGCATCTCCTTTTCTGTGTAGGACAAAAGACTTTTGGAAAACTCAGAAATCTGGACATTTCTTGAAATCCCTTGCAATGTTTATTTAAAGTAAAGCTATAAACTACAATTAGGGTTCTCAGGATTTTGCCTGGACCTAAAACCAAGAAAATATTAAATTATTCTGAAGGTCAAAGAGCTGAAATATGGATACAGAAATAAATTCAACAACTGTAGATCTTCACTTCTACTGTTCCCTTTTTATGTTCATTTTAACTGAGAAATAATTATCTCCTCATCTTTTCAAACTGATGAAACCATAAATGCTCTGCATTACACTGATGCACAGGATATTCTGATCTATCGAGCAAGTGGACCCATTCTTATTTTTAGTTTAAAAGTTTGATCATCTAACAGAATGTGAATAAATGATAAAGTAGATCAGTCCAGCTGGACTTTGGTCATTTCTCATCCATTGCTGTATATAGACTGCATTTTCTGGTGGTACAAGTTCAGCTTCCACATCTGTGAACAAGAGAATCTTATTTCAGAAATGTCCTGAAGAATTGCTCTTAATATGTTACTTCAAAAGTGGGAACTTGTGCTGAAATAGATCACTGTGTAGATTATCCTGCTACGGTGTAGACCTAGACGTAGATACCACTTTAGTCTTATGTCAGTGTTCAGGTTCAGGAACAGCTTTTTGCTGAACTTAGAGCTGAACTTAATGTCACCCAGAGGAGTCATGCATCTCATGAGAGAATTGGATGCTTCACAGGAAATATAAATAGAAACTGTTTGGAAAATGCAGTGTTAATTATTTCATCTTGCTGGAAAGAAAAACATTTTTCTGACGTATTGATCCAGTTGAGTGCCACTAGCTGGCTGTTAGGGGCTCCCTATTTTTATATCTTAGCAGTTAGCAACAAAAATGATTATGTGAATTTTATATGTGAGAAAAATGTAATTGGAAAATTATACAATGTAAAGCACCTAGAAAAAGGAATCATTTAGTCAGAAACACTCCTAAATGTGTTAATGGCTTTACAAGTAAATGGCTTTGTAGTTTCCTGTACTAAAGACATTTTTTTTCTGATTATTTTAATGAACTCTTTAATATGTCTTAAAGCTAATTCTCAATTTGACCAAGTTTTCTGTGCTGTATGTAGTTGGCACATAAAAATAAATAATGTTGAGAGGGTATTTTAATATGTCTGGTTTTAATTCCCATCTCTAAAAATCTTCTTATAAGTTTGGATAGTTGACCTTTAGAATTGCATTTTCCCTTCATTCTGTATTGAGTCTAATACCAGGTAATGCATTCTAAACAAAATCCATGACTCACAGAAAGAGTTGCATGGTAGGACTGTTCAAGAAGTATTTGTGTTTTGTTCTGAGATGTATAGATAAATATGCTGTAAGTCTGGAGAAAGGCATCTTTATTAACTACTATTTTTGTGCTGGTGAGATAGAGGTCATTCTGTAAAATGTCCTTGTTGTATTCAACAGTTCTTAGTTGCTGTTACAGAAAATGTGAAGTTTCTATTCTCTAAAGTGCTTTAAAGACAGTGTGAGCAGAACCTTTTTCAATATGTGCCAGTGCAAATTCAAGGAATCAGTGGTAACATTTTTGCATTTGAAAATAGCACAGCTGCCTTTCTGGTGTTGTGGTTGAAAGATGACAAAAGGTGTACAGTAGGAATAGATCAATGGCTAATATTTTTTTATACATGAGCTTCACTGTTTTCTTTGCTCTGGCTAATCTGCTCTGTGCCATTCTTGGCTTTTTTTTCTCTTTTTTTTAGCTCAGTTAACCTTCTTGCCATTTTATTATCGAAATCCACTCTTTCCTCCTCTCAGTTCATGTCCTTGTCAGCAATTTGTCCCTTCTTTGTAACTAAAATGTGAATACTTGATAAGTCATCCTCTATGCTTATGTCTCTGCTCAACTCTGGGGGTTTTACCTTCATCTCCTGCAGAATCAAATTCAAACCCTTTGCCACATTTTTAACAATGGGTCTTGCCTCACATATTTAAACTAAAAACTGCCTCTTTTCTTTTATCTCCCTTGCTTCACATTACTGATTTGTTTTTCATTGCTACTCTTCTTGCTTCCTGTGACATGAATAGTATTTCTGGTATATCCTCTTACTACAAATTCTTTCTAAAAAATTCCTTTGAGAAAATTCTTTATTCCTTTTGTATCCAAAACTTCCAGTTCTTATATATCTGGAGCAATGGCTTCTGAAAGCCTCTAGAGGATAATATTCCTTAGAAGCAATGGTATTGATAAATTAGCATGGAAAAAGGAAGAGTAAGTGATGTGACACAAGACTGACTGAACTGGTGACATGGGTTAAGATTCTCTGACCTGGCTTTGGCTGTTTTCCCTGACCTGCTGCATTAGTTTTACAGCTTCAGTTGTTTTAGATGGAATGATTTACAAAACATAGAACATCAGTTGCCAAAAAAATGACAGAGAAATGACTAATGTGCTTTTTTAGTAGGGAGGTTTGCTTTCTCTTTTTTTTTTTTTTTTTAACCTCTGTCTCAGGCATGAATAATTCTATACTGTATTAAATGAATATGTAGTAGGTTTCCAGATTTTCATCACTAATGAAGACTAAGAGTAAAAAGCTCTGATCTGAAACAAAGCCTAAATGATCCTCCCCACCAAAAGAGATATTAAAGGAAACAGGAGAAATGTAATAAATGAAATCCCTCCCACATTCACCCTTGAAATGATTGGTGTTAGATATGGTGTGCTCTGCAAAGCATCAGTATTTGTGCCAGAGTAAATTGAATTAATAGTGCTGAAAGGTGAATTATGTCATAGCACCGATTTTGGTTTTTTCTACTGCAATCTTCATAAAAGAGAAAATTAAAATGTATGAACTTTCTGTCATGAATTATTTTCTTATTTATAGTATTTAACTTCGCTAGAACATCATTGTGCACATCATTTCTGATGGATAAAATATTCTTGCAGCATTTATAGTTAAACTTTTTCTACTTTTGATGTATAAATTATTAGAAACATTTACGTAGTGGAACAACTTAATTAGATATCATTTCCCTTTCTGGTATATTGCACTAAAAAGCCTCTATAAATATATATATTTAACATACTATAAAGTAAAATTGTGGAGTGGGAAAGTAGATTTGGGATGAAATTGCTGATATGATTCTTTTTAGTTTTGACAGTGGAGGTTTCTTGGAGAGAGGTGGTAAAATGCAGTTTAGGAAGTAAGTGTTCTGTTTTCAGTTTACATTAAAAGAAGTTAATCTATTAAATATCAAATTGCAAATATTATTTTAGAGAGTATTAAAATCTGAGATTTTAATTTTTGGGGGGAATTGTAAATATTGCTGTTAGTTTTAACCTTGAAAATTCAGTTATCAAAATCACTTGTTGAGCAAACACCAAAATTTCCAATTGAAACATTTGTGTGGCTATGCCTCATAATTAAGCAGAATTTTTTATGAACTTAATTCTGAGGCCTTCAATGGGATCACTCTTTCCCAGAAAATCAGTATTTTCTTTCATGTGCCACAAAGATCAGACCTCTAGAAAGCACAAAAATAATTTAGTAAGTGGGGAAACTCTGTGGCAAGACAGGAGACCAACCTAAACTTCAGAGATGAACAGCGAACACGAAACACCTGGGATGCATTGCCTCAGAGATGCTCAGGGGAATGCACAAATTAATGTTCTGTGATTGATATATGCACTGCAGATCCACAGGCTGTGAATGTGGTGGATTTGTACTGGGGTGGTTCCACGTTTTCTTGTTTGCACTCTTTTTTCCCCCTTGGATGTCAAATTGTTCTTAGGAGAGAAACAAAGAAAGTAGAGCTATCCAGCTCACTTTCCATTAGGAATACCTCTGGAAGACTGGTAGGAAGGATAAAATCAGTTCAGCTCTTTGGCCATCTCACCCAGAAAAATCTTGTGTGTTCTTTTCCACTGTTGTTATTCCTTATTTCCCTTTCCTGGTTAATGTACAACATTAAGCATAAATCTGCCTGAGTCCTGTCCTGAAACTCAAAACCTCCAGGTTCTCAGACACAGAAATAACAACCACAAGGACAAGCGAGCCCTCTAAAAAACAACATTAATGTCATTCCAGGTGGAAATAAATGTGACTTTTTCCCTTTTGTGTAGAACAGATTCTGCTTGCCACAGCCTTGTCAGTATTCAATAAAACAGTCAAATTTCAAGGTCCAGAAAAGAAAGTGTTTCAGCAAACACTAGAAACTCCTTTAGAATGAATTTTTTTCTCTCAATTGAGATTCCATTTCTAAGATTGTTGTCCAAAGTTTTCTACAGATATTTTCATAGCCTCCAAAGTATTTAAAGCAGAACAGGACATTTGAAATAACTGGAATATTTTTACTATTATCATTTTTATTTTCAGTCTTTCATGATAATCAAAACTCCTTTCTTTGAAATGGTTAGCAGAGGAAAAATGTATGTTACTGGGGTCTTTGGCACTGTGCATTTATAGGTGATAGAAACAATATGCACTGTTGGAGAGAGGAGCAAAGGTGATAGAAAGGAGATGACACCTCCTCTGGGAAATTTCACATATAGGCTGGAATCTTAGATCCTGTAGTTTAAAAGTGGGCTTTCCTCTTACAGATCATTCTCTGTACAATGGATGCATTCTGCCATCTAGATATATTCCACTGAACTGGTGATAATCTCAAGTGCATTTCTGATGCTCCATTCAGTTTGAAAATGGTAGATGCATTTTGATGTTCCTTTTACCCTGCTTTACATTTATATGCAGTGGAATGGTGAACAAATAGTTCAAAGAAACACAGTTTTGAAGACAAGAGTACACCAGAATCATTGAAATGCGTGCAAGGGTGTATGCCTGTATACTAATGCTTTCCAAAGCACTGTTTTTATAAAATCCATATATTAATAAATATTAATAATTGATGGTGTAATCTTGATTAAAGAAGTCACTGTGTTTTGAAGCCAGGGTATGACCAATATGAAATACCACCTTCAGGTCCAAGTAGGAAACACAAGCAATTCAATACTGTTGAAAGATTATGTTCTATACAATTTTTCATAGTGACATTTTAAATATTATTCAGAGAAGAGGTAATTAGGAATTCATGCCATTGGTGAGAAAGATTGGCCATATGTTATTTGAAGTTGCTAATACAGAGTGTTTCATTTTACACTGTATCTCTAAATGAAGTATTTTAGAGCCCACACTGTCCATAGATACCCTTATTATCTCCTCTGTAAAGGGATATTGAATCATTTTTGTTGTTCGGTCATGGATCTAAATGAGTAAGACAAATCGTTGGCCTCTATAAAGAGACCTATTTCTCTGGACAAAGACAAATAGTAATGGCAAGAGTCAAAATTATACCTGCCTGAACTGCCTGAACATTTGTTTGAATGAGAAACACCACCTAACAACCAAAGAATTTGATTCAGTGATGAATCTTTCTCTGCAAACTACTTATTTTTATGGTCAACATAAGGTCATTGACTATGATCAAAAATTATGAGGATCTTCCTTTAAATTGATGTGAATGTTTTTAGTTTTGCTTGTCTTGTCTTTTTTAAAAGCCAATTTCTGATTTTTAGTTTTCATATAAAAACATGAATCCATGAGAGAAAAATTTAGGAGAGTTATTGGTGATGCCAAGGATTGAATGAAAGAAATTATGCTATCTCTACTGTGATTGTCACTACTTTGCCTGGTATAATCGTAAAGAAAAATATATGAAAGATTCTTGGATCCTTAATTCTTGGATCTATAAATGATAAGCTGTCTTTATGGTTTTGAGCGCTTGTTTTTGTAGGATTAGCAATTAATGCTAAGTAGAACTCCAAGACTTACGTTTTTCACAGTTTATGGTTCACCTTAAAATTTAGTCTGTATTTAAATACAATGTAAATATACACAGTGTAGAATAAGTAGGGTAAAAGATTTCTTTTTCATTAAAAATGCAGCTCAGCAGATCTGTGATAAATGGTGACATTATGTATATGCCAATCCCTTCTGGAAAATTGGAGTGATTCTAGACTTTGCCAAGAATTTGACAGGCCACCCTAAATGTTTAATCAGGGATGCTGTGACATTCAATACTGCTTGTATAAATGTGTCAGTCTAATTTTTATTAAACCTCTTCAAAATGAAACATTTCTGCAGAAAAGAAAAATCATGAGTGAACCAAATTAATGCTATTAATGTTTCTCACGGGATATGATATAAATAATCTAAAGTTAACTATGATCCTCACTACACTGAGCACAAACTTACCTAGTAAAAGTTTTGAGTTGGAATAGAACTCAGAGGAGGGCTGTGTCAAATTAATGATCGTGAAGCAAGGCTCACAGAGCATTAGTTGTCAGCTTCTGCCTTGGGTGAGACCAGGGAATAGATGCCATTCAGGAATTTGAGTGGAATTTCTGTGTTAAAATTCTACCCTTCAAAAACCAGAGGAGCCTAATGGGGCTTTCCTGTGACTTCTTCATTGCATGATTCTAGTCTGGCCATGGAAAACACACATTGGATTTCAGATAAGGGCCGGGGAAGCCAATTAGGAAGAATCCTTCTTAAACTGTTACTGCTGTGGATTAAAAGGGCTATATTAGCTAGTACTTCCAATTCTAACAAGTTTTGCTTACATGCATTGTTTTTCATTTTTACATATATTCTGAGGCTTTTTAAAGTGAGACTAGATGCATAATTAAGAATTTAGCAGAATTTAGGTTTATGGGTATGAGTTAAATTTCCCAATATATAATGTATTTTTAAATTATTATTTGTATTTCATAATGATGCTCTTAGTGGTGTTTCTTCAGATAGTCTCTTATATACATTTTGTTTGCTTTTTGTCCCTGTTCTGGTATTGAAATAGAAAAGTAATGAGATTCTATTCTGCCATCAATAAGTGATAAATGTTTTACCAATGCCAGGTCATCCAGGCTTTAATTCCCAGCGCTTGTGAGAAAGTAATGGATCCCATCATCGTTTGCATATTGATTTTTATTTGTTCTGGCTTAGGACACTGGGAGATGCTGGCTTGGGGGGAGCTGTGCTTTAAACACAGAACACGGACACGTTCCATAGGATAGACAAGGTAGAGGCATATGCACAGGGGAAGCATAAGGCGAGGAGACAGTGCTGGTCAGCGTAATAAGCATTGGGGTTTTGTGCATGCTCTAAGTCTTCTGAAATGTTACAGAAACTGTGATTCTGAAGCATAAAAACACATTGTAAGACACACCTAAAATATTAATGCAAGAGAGGGCAAGTTTTCTCTTTTTATATGGCCAAAGCTTCCAGTCAAGTTGAGAGGAAAAAAGAACATTTTCTTACGCTGTTTCTCGCAATGTTTCCAACAAGATGTTGTACCATATTAATTTTTGACAAAATAATGAAACCTCTAATACCTTGACCAGCTCTGGATTCTAAAGCTATTTACATACTCTTATTTAATCAACCTGTGGCATTGTGTTCTTAAAGATTTGTTATTATTGGTTGTGTTAGTTGTTTTGTGTTAAGAAAATGGTTTGGTCCTTGGTTCCCCCTATGTTCTCCCCTCACAATGGTTTGTCCCAGGTTGTTTGTTACTTTCCTTTCCCGCCACTTGCCTGCCCATCAAACCCAGCGATCCTTCCCTCCTCCCTCCCTGCCCTTATAAGTCCTCTCCCCTCCCAGTGGTGCCACCTATTCCCCTTGTCAGTTACTGTAACCACCCCCCTTTTGTTCGAGATTTTTCGATGTCACTCATCCTTACTGTGCTGTATGATTTGCCTCCAGGGCTTTTCCCCTCCTATGTATGATCCCCATTGCTTCAGGTATGTTGTCCATTCCCCCCCTGCCCTTTCCTTATTGGCTACCCTGAGTCTCCTCCTTCCACGCCCACTCCCTTCATCAGTTCCTCCCCGAGCCTGTCTCCTTGGTCACTTGCCGCTGGACCTTTTGAGGAATAAAGCGTCCTTGACAGCCACGCGAGTGTCCTCTCTTTTTTCCTTTACCTTGGGCTGCTCGTGGTCTCATCCTCGCCTGTGCCCCCCACGCCACAGACGGCACCACCACTGGGGTCCTCTAAGAGATCCCGGGGGTGGCAAATCTCGTGGCTGCCTCCGGCCAAGCTTGGGGAGCAGCTAGCTGGGACTGACTTGCTCCCGTGGCTGCAGGGAAGGACCACATCAACCCAAAACTGCAGAATTGCTGTATTTGTCAGCATTCTTTCCCACCTGGAAAGTGGGTACATCCAGAATCCCCAGGATCTTTTCTCCATGTGTCTAGTGGAAACAAATACTGCTGTTCTGTATTTTCTTTTGTGCAATGTTGTGGCCCAGGCTATGTACTGCAGCACTTCTACCTAGACCTATTACTCACCTCTGCTGCTGGGTGGGAAGAGAAAGTACAGCCCGGGGTTATATTCACAATTAGAAGTTATGCTTAAAAAGAGGCATCAGGTAATCTGGAGCTTTCATGGTTCCTGCAGATTCAAGGGGTTTTTTTGAAAATTGGTACTTAACCTGTTAATACAGAGTTTTTATGATTTAAGATAAAGAAAATTCCTGTTTAATTTCCTATAGTCATGTTTCAGGAAGAATTATGATAGACGTACTCTCTGAAATATTTTATATAGAAACAACAAATATTTCTAGCACATAGAGAAAAAAAATCAATAGGGAAGAGGATTTGGGGTTCCTAAGAGAGAAAAAAAATATTCGTTGGTTTATCTTGTATGAGGTCTAGTAAGAGTCTAACTTTCTTATCTGGTAGTTGGATCTTTAATCTTACCTACTCAGCCATCCTTCTTTTAATGTACCCAGTCATAATTTTCCTATCATCAGCAAAATTTGATATATCCAACAATGAACTGAAATGCAGGAATAAAACAAAAGGAGAGCAATGAAAGACGGCAAATGTAAGCTAATGTTTCTTACAGTCCTAAAACTCCTTTTGCCATATGGCTGAAGTCCTAAACTTAAGTCACAAATGCATTCACTTCCTCTGTGCTTTAGATTTCTGTAAATTATACTGTGGCAACTCAAGAAAATAGCAGGCTGCCCATTTGTTCTTCCATGTCCCCCCCCCAGTCCAACCTGCCTCCCAGTCACCCTGACAGATGGTTAATTCATGACCTTCAATGTAATTCATGATTAGATGAAGGATGAGGATGTTTTAACATTGCTGCTGAGGGCACTATACTGTTAAGTGTTGCTGCGGTCTCTAGAAAAAAATATTTTTCATTAAGACACTTTTTTTTCCCCTTACAGCGCTTTTAACTGTATGTATGTTTGTGTTTATGTGTAATTGCAAAATTTTGAATCTTACAAGTATTTCCAGCCTAAGCTGAAGAGGCAGTCATACAAGTCATGTGGCTTCTTTGGGGAAGGGTGGAGAAGATTGACTATGGACAAAATAGTATTGATTTGGTATCCAAAGCTATCTTGTTTACTCTACTTGAAATATTTAAGTTGCATTAACAGTATGCTCCATTTGGGGATTACTTGGAGTTTGATGACAAGTTGGGAAGATAAAGAAAAAATATGCAGGCTGACAGGAAACCATTTGTTTGCTGTCTGAAGGCAGTTACTTCCCAGGCCTTAAACAGAGAGGAAAAAAATTCTGGACACAAAAATTTCCTTTAATGAAAATGTGAGGAATAGGTTTAAAAATGGGGCTTCTGAAAAAAGGCCATTGAGAAATCATATAGAAATACAGAGAAAAGTATTTGTTATTAAAACTCCCTGTGATTTGATCATGTTTGATCAAATGTTCAGCAACTGAGGAAAAGTAGCACTTGGATTTTCTATATTATAGAAGACAATGAAAAATGGGAATATAAAATATATAAATGACTGGGAAAAAAAGATATTTTACTGTAGTGCACAAAGTAATGTTTGCATTCTGGGATGAAAAAGTGAAAAAATGGAGAGATCTTTTAATCATGCTAAAGACTGTATGATGACATACCAAGCCCAGTGTTCCCTAGCTACCACAGCAGGGTGGTAAAGTCATATTTGCTATTCATATCCCAGCAGTAAAAGTGAGGAGAACGTGCCCTGGATTCTGGAGACAATCTGAGCATATAGAAAACAAAAGAGGGATTAGAAAAACTGTGGAGTCTTCAAAGTTGCCTAAGATGTCCTTTGTGGCAGAATGATTCCTAGCCTCAGAGTAAAACAACAACTACCTGATCAATGTATCACATAAATTGCTTTACTCTGTAATCTCACAGAGCATTGTTTAGTTCATAATTTGCTTTTGAAATGTTTTATTTTACTGCATACCCATAACAATAACTGCCATAACTTAAATGATGTTTTAATATCATGAGATCTCATAACACTCTGGTTATTCAGTTTTTGCTGATAAGTTATGTAAGAATGCCAGCTGTTCTAGTTGCATTGCTGGGTTTATGGATTACTGAAAAGAAAATTAATATACTCATTATTTTTTTTTCTACTGAGTAGCATTTAGAGGCTCTAGTCAGAATTAGTCTCATTATTATAGATGTTGTATAAACATTAAAGATGCCCTCACATGGTAAATGCAACATGCTGTTATTGTTTAGTTTAATGTTGAAACAAGCTGAGATTTGTTTACAGTTTCAGAAAGAGAGGTCATGTTTAAATGTTGCTCATATTTAACTAATACATTTAACTCAGTTATCCAAAACCTGTATAAAGACTAGCAAAATATATATCTTAGGTCTAACATTACTCTGGAAACTAAGATGTACTTCAATGATTTTGTACTGACAGCCTAAATATTGTATTGCATACTGATCTGGGGGTGGAGAAATTGAAGTAAAACAAATTGTTTTCCATCACAAAACAACTCTGAATACAGTAGCACTATTTTATTTACAGCATAGGTGCTTATTAAATAAATTTATTGGTAGCAACCTAAAGAAAATTGAACCAAGTTGAAAAAATGTGGCATTTCATCACATACTGAAAGAAGAATGTGTGCAGATATGTTGCAATTTATTGAAATGTGCTGTATTTTGATATACATTGCATACTGCAGGCAAGAAAATTTATCTTTATATCCTATGTTATTATCATATGTGTCAAACAGAAGTTTCATTTGTCACATTTCAGAAAAATATTGGCTCATTTCAGGAAGGCAGTTATCACTCTATGTGTATGTCTGCCATGTTTATTTTAAAGTTTTAACTGTCACCTCAACTTGATTTTTCTTGGAGAGACAGAAAGAAAGAACCATCTTTCTCACTATTTAACCGAGAAAACTCATGGGAAAATTGGTAAAATCTCCCAAGATTGTTGGAGCATTAGTTCATCTGGAGTGTGATACTGAGGAAAAAAAGGGTGCAGGGCATTTTTGCCATGGTGTTCAAGTAAACACATGGAAGGAACCCATTCTTGGAATCAGCAACCTCCTCATGTAAAGAAGGGGCTGTAAAAACATTGTCAGTGATTTGAAGTAATTAAAACATTTTTAGCTCTGCTTCTTAAAAACTGTTTTTAAATCAGCAAATCATGCCAAAATGTCAGAATTCTTTGCAAAGGGGAAGTTTCAAAATTTTGCCCAAACTTTTCTTAGAAAAAAATGTTGTACTTCTTATGCTCTCATTAAGTGACAAACTTTCAGTTGCAAATAACTCACTTTGATTACACTAAAAAGGAGAAATAAGCAACTCTGTTTCTTTTCAGTTATTGGCTGCAAGAAGAGAAGCTTAAAATTTGTTAACCTGGGATTGGAAAGATCTCTGAGGATCTTGTAACAAGTCAAGTAGGTAACAGATTTTTCCCATTTTTACTTTTTAAAGAATCCCTGCTTTTGAAAGAAAACAATGGCTACATTATTTTGTAGGTATTTAAAAGAAAACGTTTAAAAATGAAGATGAGAATGTAGATTATACATTGCTTTTTCTCATTTTGCTTTCAGCTGCATATTTTCATATAAAAATTATTTTTAAATGACTAAAATTTGAAATTATATTGTTGCAAAAACATTATTTCACACAGGAATAGCAGTTAGCAATGATCACTTGGAAAAAAAGTGTAACTCGTTTATATAAATTGATAGCTCAGAGGAACCCCAGAACTATAAAATAAATACCCATAACATTACATGAGATAAATGCAGCTTTTGCAGAAATAATTTTCAAAGCTTAATTAGAAAATTTTATTTCTGGCAGAAATCTATGGCTTGAATTAGCAAATGTAATAAAATATCCAGACTAAAACTTAGACTTTTTCCTTTACCCTTTGAGACATAACTTAAATGGGAATGGAACACATACAGGGTATTTTTAATGCAATAGACAGAAAAGAATCTTCAGTGTAGCAACATTTTCATGTTAATATATTGTCTATGCTTTAGTAGGATATTTGCAGAACAACATGTAACATGTTGGGTCACTGCAGTGTGTCCCAGAAACAACTCATTGGTTTTTGCAACAATCTGTGTCTACAATAGTTGGGTATGGACAGTACAGTGCACAGAAAGTATTTAGTTGGTTTTTTGACACTATCACATCATTTAACACTTTGTCAACAAAAAAAATCAGACTCTTTTTGTTATATAACATAAGAGAAATGCCAATAATTCAGTTACAGACGATTTATTCATATCCAAAGTAATTAATGTCATTTAGCAATGCCAAAGATTGAAGCTCAGCATAGAGGATAAAAGTCCAGCAATATGTTTACCTGTATCAGGCAACCTCACAGGCCAATCATTTTGTCAAAGATTATACATGCAATAATGTGTATGAGCATGTCTCAACCTTCGTAATTATGACACAACCCTCAGAATGTATAGTAGATGTTTGAATTGCAGAAAAATTTGCTTTTGGGAGCATTGTGGTAAGTGTTGCTATAGTTCAGTGTAACAAGATTTGGGGTATTTATGAAGATTAATTTTATGCAACACACAGATCAGTCAGAGCTGAAAGGGTGAATAAATTAAAGCTATGCTGCACTTTAATGCAGTGTGATTGCTGATTGATTAGTATTGCAATATGTAAACATTCCTTTCTCAGCCACCAGTTAAGATCGAATTAGTGAGAGATGCCTCTGCCCAAATTAAGGTGCAAACAAGACCATATGCTGAAGTCAGCAATGTGGTTTTATTTAACAGTAAGTGCGAGGTAGAGAGAAGGAAATCAAAGAGAGAGAAATAAAAGAGAGACAGGGAGGAAGAGATAGAAGGGGAGAAAGAGAAAGAGGAAGGAAGGAGGGTCAGAGGAAGGGCGAGAAAGAAGGGGGGAAAGGGAGGGAGGGCAGTGAAGAGAGGAGAGAGGAACTCAGAGAAATCAAGCAATTAAGAGATAGTCATCACCAGTGTCCTGTTGGTCCTACTTTGCCCTGGGCTTCTTTGTGGTGGGGGCCCCAGAGCTGTTCTTCTGGAGGGTACCATCTTGATACAGTCCAAGTTCCAGGTATCCACAGAGGTGTATTCCCTTAACTTGGGGTGATTGCTTGATCAGTGGTATGTGTACAAGCAGTTTGCCTCAGTGGAAATTCTTGTCTGGATATGAAGTAGAACCAGAATCAGAATGTTCTTTCCAGATTTCACTTCTGCCAGGGCTGGAATTAGTGCCTTCCTGTCTCAGATTCCTGCCTTCTGTGCTTATCTCAAGTTGTCACTGTGGGAGCTTATCTTGTGTCATGTTCCTTCTGTGGTCTTGACAGTGTTTCAGACAGGTAACTGTATCCTTTAAGGCCTTAGAATACTTCTGTAACTATTTGTTCTTTCCCTGTTTCTTGCTAATGGCTGATTCAGTTAATCCTTATCTTCTGACATGAATTCTAATGTCAGGAATTGTCTGACAGGTTCACTTGTAACAGGTAATCTTGGAGGCACTTAAATTTGATCTCATCCAGCTAAACAGTTCTTGTCTGTACTTATTTCCTGTGTTTCTGAGCTTCAGGGTTGGAGGGGATTTTTTGTTTTACAGGTTTGTTTTTTTTTTTCCATTTGTTTTGGATGGTTGGTTGAGGTTTTTTGAAGGAATAAGAATAGATTCAGTACAGAAATGGGAATCAGAGATGGAAATGCTCATGTTTCTTATCATATTGTATTCTATCCAAGTGTCTAGTTTGTTTATTAAAACACCTTGTCCTTCCAGGGTGTGTATCAGAAATGTTGATGAAATTTATTGTCTCTAAATCTGAGCCCCAAGCTACTAATTTTCCACCTTATTCATCTGATTTAAACTCCTACAAGTGTACAGCATGGCTGTATTACAAAATGTTAGGTAGATTATGTTTTATTTCAACAGGCAAACACAAAACCTGATAGGTAGCTTCAGCTGCTCACTGGTGTGGTGATGATATTCTCTGTCCTGTTATGGCTGCTTGGATGTTCAAAAGAAAGTTGACTTTGAAGGTTTCAAAAATGATGCCTTTTATGGCAGACAGGCAAAGGCATGGGCAGTCAAAGACCTGCTGTCATTTTTGGCTGAAGACCAAGCAACTTGGAAAAATTCAGCACAAAGTTGGAATTCTTCACTCCATCTTTTTAGTAGAATGAGGCTAATAGTCAAAATTATTTTTAATGATCAAAATTTTATACCATGGTAGGCTCAAAATGCTGAAAATCCATTTTATGTATGAGGAGTTAAAATAACAGATTCAGAGGCTTCTGGCAATGTCTTTGGTGTTGCTATAATTTCAGCATCACCTGACAGCTATAATAAAGATCAGTGAGTTATTGCAAATAAGTTGCTTATCATGTAGCTTTGCACTGGAAGAATATTTAATGAAATTAATGTCAGTGTTAGTGACAGTGAAACCATTTGGCAAATCTAGCAGGGAATTTAAAAACTAATAGAGAAATAACAGCTGTATCCTGCCCTCCTTCTCCCTGTAGTGTATAAACATGAGGACTCTCATATCAGATAAGCCTAAATCTCCCATCTAATCTAAAAAAAATTTTAATAATTAATCAGATCTACATGTATTGATATTTCTTCTGAATTCCTGATAGCAAGCTGGCCAGAGTTACTATGTTCAGGTAAACCTTAAACATGTTATCTTTGACCAGTACTTCTCTCCTATTTTCTGTGAGCAACTTATTGGCCATGAAATACAAAGGTACAGTTTCTTCATGCATCCCAAAGATTGTCTATCCTTATTTTCTTCAGATTTCAGAGTACACTTTGGCCTAAGAGGAGAAAAATACTGCTTGTTTTCATTGCATCAGGGAAGATCTGTGTAGACTACAATATTTCCAAGGCTGTGTACCAAGTACAAAAGATGAAACTAGGACTGGGGGGAGGCAGGAGTAGAAGAGCTGAGGCATTTGAATCACACCACACAAGTGGGAGAGTGACTCATCCTAGGCAGAGCTCACTGGGATGCTGCTGCTGTCCGCTGGATTATATCAGCCAGAATGGATCACCCAAGCAAGGCAAAGAAATTCCCTTTTCCTGTGCTTTTGAATGTGTCTGTCCACTCCTCTGACCAATTTTTGTGTCACATCAGGACAAGAATTAAAACTCTAAATTGTAAAAAAGTTAAGTTTGCATTTTGGAAGGGAGGGTATTTTTTATTTTATTTTATTATCTTTTTTTGTGCATTTCAGTTTTTTTCATGTATTAAAAAAAATTACCCAATTAAATAAGTTTTGATTATATTAATGTCAGGCATTCAGTATCAGATTTCTTGCTTTCCAGAATAGCTTCAAGAAAGTATATAAAGGATTTAAATCCTGATAAGCGTGATTCTGGGGGAAGTTTGCTAAAATGTCAAGTCCATTTTTTTGTTTGCTTCTACTTTTCAAACCTTAATAGTACAGGCAGTTTCCTTTTAGCATTCATTCTGGATTTATTTACAATCTGCTGAGAACAGAAAAAAAACCTTAGCGTGAGTTGCCTTATCTTAAACAGTGGACAATGGAGCCAACAAGTAAAACCATAGATTAGCATGTCAGAGTGCTTTTGTACTCCCCCAAAATAGTAGGTCTACTTCAAACAAGACTGTGATTTATGATTCAGAATAACAAAAACTCTCCTTCTAAGCCAATAAAGAAAACATCTAGGAAGAGTAGATCTAAGCTTCTATGAAGCTCAGAGATTTTAGCTTTTATAAAGTCAAGTTATCTGCTTTCAACACTGAAATAGCACTTCATTTTTACAAAAGGATCTGATCACTGGTGTACAACAGCCTGACTTAACCACAGGCTTCACTGGAAGTGTGCAGGAGAGGTTTTGTAAATGTGGCATTAAAAATAATTAGTGGTTGTCTTGTTTTGGTGTGAGCAAGAAAATAAATCCTAGTAAATGTAAATGATGGTTCTTTGATGGCAGCTCCCATTAAATTTGTGTCTTCTTTTAATAATTATACTTCTGAGAGAATGAAGGAACTGTAAATGCTGTTGATTTCAGAATTTATTTGAAGCTCTAAGAACCACAGAGTTTGTCCCATACAGAGTAAACAAAGGTGACTTGACAGATCTTCACACACAAAGGAAGTCAATGGTTGAAGCTGAAGCTGAAGAAGGCAGACCAAAAACATGAATGACAACTGTCTAATGTTCACAAAGTTATCAGATGCTGAAATGACATTTGGTGATGTGGTTCACAGAATCACTAGTTTGGGAGACCTTCAAGATCATTGAGTCCAACCCAGGCCTAACACCTCAACTAAACCATGGCACTGAGTTCTACATCCAGTCTTTGTTTAAACACATCCAGGGATGGTGACTCCACCTCTTCCCTGGGCAGACAATTCAGTACTTGATCATTCTAACCATATAAAATCTTCTCCTAATATCCAGCCTTTATTTGCCTTGGTGCAGCTTAAGACTGTGTCCTCTGGTTCTGTCAGTTGCTTCCTGGAGAAACAGACCAGCCCCACCTGACTACAACCACCTTTCAGGAAATTTCATTTTAAATGCCTGCTTTGGACTGAATGTAAGATCTGGAATAATAAAGCAAAGGATGAGGTTTCTGATTCCAGCATACTTGAGGGTGAAGCTTTCATTGACTTGAGTTGAGCCAGGAAAACACCCAGCAGGTATTTTTGCAAAGATAGTACAAAACATAGGCACTACATATTCTGAGATTCTGCTCAGTACATTTGAACCTCTTGCTTTGCTTGTCTTTTCTACTGACCATGTCAAGAGTTCCTGCTCATCCTCTTTATATCATACTTACCAGACTGTCGTAGGAAAAAAAAAAAAAGAAAGAGAAATATACAGAACTTTTTGTAACATACTATCAAACCAACTTCTGAATCAGGGTGAAAGTATTTTGCAGAAGATGAAACTCACACTAAATCTGTCAATGCAAAATTCTAAGTCTTGTTCTCTTAGCTTTGTTGGGGGATTTACCTACTAAATCCAAGTGCTTCAACAATTGTACTAAGATATTTCAAACACAGCCTTCAGCATCACTTTAGTGGAAGAGGTAAAAAACTGCCTGTCAGAAATTGCTAGCTTGGCACACACTGAAATCTCCAACTGTCTTCAAGTAAGAGCAGGATTTCTCTTTGGAAGAGGTATTTCCATTAGTGATGGACACAGTAAGGGCTTTCTTATATGGGCAAATAGACACTTGGCATATATAATTGTATTTCCTTAGTATCGTTTACCAAGTTCAAAATGTGTAATTCATTTACTGTTTTATAAATTGTTGTTTTGAAGCAGTGCCAGAAATTAGAACAAAAATCAGAATTACGATAATGTTGTTTTTAATGTGGAGCACACGTATAAATGGAAGGAACCAAATCGAGACATAATTCAAACTCATTATAAATAGCAGCTTAACACTGAAATGTGCTGATATGAAAAAAATTAAATACAGGATTAATTATAGGGAAAAATAAAGTGAACACATGCAGTAAACTAATTAGATGTGAAATTGTTCATAGAAAAAGGAATGCTTACCCTGTCCAGAGACAGATTTAAGATCTACTTATAATTAAAAAATCCTCCTAATGGTACTAAAGGACATTAAAAATTCCAGCAAAATATTTCATCAAATCATAGGATTCAAAATACAGGAAACTGCATGTACTTTCCATTCACTTTAGAACCATGTGCTTCAGCAGTTATTAGATATAAAAGCTGTATAAAGCTATATCTTCTGAATGGCACTGGCCTCACAATATTTCTGCTCTATGACAGTTTTCCTGTAATGGATTGGGTTTGGTAATGAAAGGCTGTTTTTGAGCACTAATGCCTCTTGCACCAAATAGAAATTAACTTTTTATGTGCTCAAACATCATCAGGACAACAAATTACTGTGACAAATATTCACCTGCTCTGCTTCAAGTCTCCATCTTTGGAGACATTTGGTGTGTAATTTATGGGAAATCCAACTTTAAAAAAAAAATAAATGTTGAATTATACCAAAGGTAGGGTGTCAAGTAGTACATATCCAGTAACAGAGCTTGTTGCCTGGGTAATGGGGAAAATGCAGTAAGGTAAATTAAATGTTTTGAAGTTTTCAAAAGACATGTAGCTCTTGGCTTTCTTGTTAGACCAGTGTTTGCTTTAGCAAATTATTGAAATTTGCCACAGTCCAAAGATGCTCATCCCTTTAAGATTGTGTGCAAAACATTCAACAATGCAATCCCAAACTCACTGCTCTAAGCTGATCTCTAAGAGAGTTTAAAGCATTAAACAGAGCGAGAGTCCAAGGGTCATGGCCTTATCTCTGATCTCTCATTTGAGCAGGAGGGTGGTAAAGGCTATTCCATTAAGTGCATGGAGCCAGTTGTCTGTACAGGGAGACATGAGAAATGGTCTCTAAGCACAGAAACAGCAGTCATCCCTGAACTTTTTTGTTTCGAAAAGGATTGAATTTTTTTCACACCCATCTGTGTAGTTTATATACATATACATGTTTCAGAAACAGATGAGAACCCTGTGATGTGAGATAATTTTTAGTTTTCTTCCTGGTTATATTTTATCCATGAGACTTCCATTCCCTTCCCTCACATTTAACTCCAGGCCAAAGCCAAGACCCTCTGATTAGATGGAGTGGTTTTGTGGGTTTCAGAGACACCATTTTTGAAAGTCCTTAAGACAGCACCACTTACAGAGAGTGTTCTGGAACCTTTATGTTGTTACATGATGGTAAATTTTATAATCTACTGCTGCATGGGGTGCTAATAAATGCCTCTCTAATAGGTGAATACTTTTATCCCTAAAATGTCGATTACTCTAAGTAATTCAGAAATCCTAATGAATAGTTATGTATAAGGAACTAATTTTGAAAATGAGCCTTTGGAGTGCATGAAAACAAAAAGAAATGCAGTTTGCTTAAGAGGTGCTGATGAGATCAAAGAAGTCCAACAGAAAATGGAACTCTTGGACTTGACAGGAATAATTTTGTTAAGTGTGAGCAGATATGATTCTCAAAAAGAGTAAGCATCCAAATAAGAGGCATTTAATCTTACAATAAAGCAGTGCTTGAAGCATTTGCAAACATTCATCACATTCTTTCAGTATGGGCAAGGAATATTTTAAGCTGGATTGTCACTATCCTTTCTGGCAGAATTCAACACATGAATACAAATGGCCTCTCTACCTAGCTGGCTAACAGTAACAGGTTAGAGGGTGCCTTTGTACCCACTCCTGGCTGAAAAAGAACACAGCTGATGAAGAGATCACAGGCTGCTTCTGGGTATAATGTTTCTTGTGGCAATAGTTAAATTTAAAATTTTGACTGATATAATTTCCTGGTTGATATATTACAGTTCAGATCTTTATTCTTGTGCATTTCTTTCCTGGTTCACTTCTGCTCAGGAATTGATTTATTTATTTTCTGAGCTCAATCATATCCTTTTACTCTCAGGCTTTCAGTAAGCCTCTTATTTTCACTTGTTCTTGAAGTAAAAACTTTCTTCAGTATTTCTGAAGTCCTGCAGTGTTTCTTCTGTCCTGTTAAACTTCAGGTGTTGGGGAGGTTGGCCTTTATATTTTGGGTGGGGTTTTTTGGTAAAAATGTAAGCCTTCCTTTTCTGTATGTTTTTTTTTGAAATTTTCCCCAGAGTGTCTGAGAAAAATCTTCCAAACTGCTTCAGGCTTCTTACACTTTCTTTTCAACTCTGTACACAGCACATACAAAAGTTTCTGTTTCAGGTTTTATTTCCCCTTTGTGGAAATAAAACTTTCAGAAATACTGCCTTTCTTTTTGCTTGCCATCTAGTTGTCTTAAATAGTCTTTCATTTGAAGTATCCAGGTAGAGCTGAGTCTAATACAAATGTCTATTTTTCTTCATTTGCTTTCAGGTAAAACTGGATTACCTCATGATGTCTTGCATTAAAATTTGAACAATAAAGGATGATGCTACCTACACACTGAGCACTGTATGCTAAGGCAGATGCCTAAGGATTTGATGTGCCTGATGTGCAAACCTTTCTGAGGTCCTCATGCACATCACATACCTTCTCCTGTCCCCAGTTCAGACAGCATTCTAGGAAACTTCACATAGTATGAACTCTGCAGTGCTGCAGGAGTGTGATTAGACCTGTGAGTCCTGTATTGTTAAAAGTGATCTTTTAATGGCTGATTTTAATTCAGAAATTACACAGCAAACCATTGTACCAGGTGTTTTAGACTGTGAAGTTAGGAGAGGAGCATTTCAACTGCCAACTACTGGAATAAAAATAGTTCCCTCTTATGCCTATAGCTTTACTGAAAAGAGTATGCTATCAATTTCACATTGCTGTGCTGACTTCAGTGCACATATCACTTATAATATCACCAATGAGAATCAGCACATAGACACAGATAGTTAGTTGTCTCATATTACCTTCTTCAGGAGGAGTGGATTTTGGCAGGTGAGTAACCTAAAAATGTTCTGTGGTAAACACCTGGTATTGTGAAAAGTGATCTGTTTCATAAAGTTTAAGTCATGATTATTTGTCATGTCACTTTCTTGGCTGGTGATCAGATGCCAAGGATTGAAGTGACATATATTCATCTGTGGGAAGTCAGGGGAGGCAGTTTGGATGAACAGGATGTTCTGCTTTTCTTCCATTGCTATGATTCAGGAAAGCAGTGGCTGTAAGATAAAGCTCAGAAAATGCTTCTGGAGGTCAGACAACGATTTTCTCCAGAAAGGGCGGCGATGGGCGCACCTGCAGTGAAACCCAAGTTCATGCAGCTTCTGGCAAAAGGAACTCCAGAGCTTGACAAGTTCTATATCTGCCTAGGGTCATGGGAAATGTTTTCAGTGCTTTATGTAGGCCTTTAGTCCTAAATGTCCTGGCTTTGTACTTGGTGAACCCATAATGGATAGCACAGGGTTTAAGTTCCCTCTGTGATTCCTACTCACTGTGTCTGGTTATTTTGCAGACTTTGCTGTCTTTTCAGAGTATCTTTTCAGAGTGTTTTCAGGCATCCAGGCTGATGACACCCAGGCAGTCACAACTTCAACTTGATCAGAAATGCACTGGGAGCCCCATTATTGGCAATGCTTCATATATGTTCAATATTCTGAAAGTGGAGAAAAAAATCATGGTTTCAGTACAGAGGAAGTGGGATAAACTTAACACATAGAGGGGAAGTACTGGAAAGTCTGGAGTTTTCATGTAAGTATTCAACACATTTTGGACCCCACATTAATAGCTACTAATGAAATTATTTGACCATTCAGTTGAAGTAAAAAAATTTTGAATAGTGTAATATTTCTAAAACAATAAACAAGTAAAAAAATTTTATTCAGACATTGAAATTTTTGAGAAAGGAGAACAAGTTTCAGTGCAGCCACTTTGGAAAACATAGTAATAAATAAATCATATTATCAGTGAAAAAAGAAACAATCCTAAAGGAACATTTAATCTTTCCTCATGTATACACAAAGAAAGAAGGCATTCTGTGTTAATCTGGGGTGGAATTGGTTTCAGTTGGCTCCAATGATGGATCAGGATGCATTTATTTGTGACAGATATGAATTTCTTGTAGGTATTTTATACAAAAACACAGAGAAGTGACAAGAAACCTAATAGGTATTTGGGCCTCAGCGGAAGTTTAATCTAGCTTTGAACCACATTTAGTTCTGTAGGAGTGTACTGCACTTATCCCTGAATGAGATTTAGTTATTTTGTGCACAGATTATGATATCACCACAATAAGCATGACAAATGCTCCAATTTGAGCAGGAATCCTGTCTGAATGTTAAAGATCCCCTTCCAGGCATTGCCTCTGGATTTCTAATTTTCTAACCATATTCATGATGAAAAATATATGAGATACCAGCAAGTCCATATTTTAATAAAGAACGGGAAAAGCATCCAATTAAAATTCTGTGGGAGAAAGTATTTTAACTACAATCACTGAGACACGTGCGTGTGTGCATCCACGTATACCCTTTCTCCATTCCAAAATTTGTGTTTTGGGTCTCTCTCCAGTAAAAACTCTTCATGGGGGTCCTGACCAACAGTGTATTTTGTCAGGTGCTCATAGAAATATTTACTGTACCATCCCTGTAGACCAAGCAGGACTAGTCTGAAAAACTGAGTTTAATGTAACATGGGGAAATGCAGAGATATTTTCTGAGAGCAAATTTTTTTTAACATGATGTGCAGGTGAAAAATTGATAGTTTTTCATCAGATCTCAAATGTATGTAACCTGGTCTTCTTCCAGCTCAAGAATGATGATTGCTCTTAAAGCTTTACAGAGAAATGGGGAGTAACATAAAGAAAATAGAAATATATTTTGCATTTTGATTAAATTTATTGGAAAGGCATTATATATGACATTAAAGGACTTGTTAAAGTTCTCAAATTTGACATCATAGGGCACTGCTGAGATCTGGGATTAGTGATTGTATCCTCAAAATGGCCTTAATTTGAGCATGCTTGTTATTTTTTAATGTGTGTACCTACCTTGCTGAGATTTTCCATTTGTAGTTTGTTTTTACACTTTCATATTTTGTGAACCTATTCCATGGCTTGAGTCTGAGGTAGAGATCTTATTTTGATCCACTGTAGCTTGTTCACTGTAATTTTAAATGCTTTTTCCTTGTGTATAATACCTTTTTCATATAAAATAGCTGTCTGTAACCAGAAGGTTCAAGTGAAGCTGGGAAATTTTAATGAACATTTGAACTGTGATACACTGACTGATGGCTTGGAGTTTTAGCTGGACTTGGAGTTTTAGCTGGACTTTAGCATGATCTTCTTTATGGTAATATGAGTTATAAAAATTAATTTATTTTTTTAACATACTGTCATTAAAAACTTTACAAGATTTCTCTTTTAGTTGCATAAACCTGGTTATTCTGAGCAAAATTCAGCCCAGTCACACAAACCTCTACTTTATTCTGGCTAAGTTCATATAGTACACAAAATTAAACCCTTATGTATACACTATATAACTTGTGTTTTCCTTTGTAGATATACTTTGATTAGCTATTTGGTGGAAGATTGAGATTTGGTGAACCTAAAAAAAAGTAAGATGATTCTAACAGAAAAGTAAAACTGTAGGACTTACTTATTAATATCTTTAAAAGCTGTGAACTTACTTATTTTAAAAAAAGTTTTTTTATAATTGGAAGTGATCAGTGTGCTTCATGTAATCTGGCAGTAAATGCCTCTGCACTCACAGGGCTACTTAAGTTTAAAATCAATTTGGTAATCTTCCAGCTGGAAATTACAATAAATTAAGGTCATTTCTCCAAGCAATGACAAAAACACTAAGTAATAGAGCTCCTTCCTTTATGTTGAATCATATAAGTAGAATTAGAGCCTATTTAATTACATCTATTGTTGAATGTTTTGATCAGGCATTTAAATACCTGCTTCACAATCATATTTGTCCTTGCTAAGCTGGAAACCTTAAGCCCCCAAGCAATCAGAGCAGGCATATCTGTTCTGCACAAAAGGACACAGGAGAAAACTGGCAAACAGGTAAAGCTACAGAGGGAGGGGAAAAAAAGGGGGCAAGAAAAGGCCAAGGCCTGCATATTGTGGGTTTTTGCATTTCATTTAAAATATATGTTGATGTCTATTTTTATACCTTGCCATTACAGTCTGTGGGGTTTGTTTTTTTTTTTTTTTCAAAATGTATGAAGGCCTAGAAAATAAGGGTAAGTAGGCATTTTCCCCTCTCATTACATCTCCATGTAATTTTGCAAGATATGGTATATCTCCAAAGGAGAGGCTGATCATTGCAAAGTACTTTGTGGGACAACCCAGGTAGATTGTCTTTATCTCCTCTGAACTCCAAAAATGATATTATGTAAGTACTCTCATCTTCTAATTTGACCACATGGAAAAAATCCTTTTGGTACTTAGTATTTGCTTCTTGGTACTTTTCCTTGGTGTCCTCTTTAATCAAACATCTAATTTATTCAGTTTCACAGAACAGATTTTTGGAAATAAAGGTGCAGTCCTCAAGCATCTGCAACCCTTGATATGTTTTGCATGTGTCAGTCATGGCAGCCTGACTATGACTTTTCAGATTTGTTCAGGTTTTCTGATAGCAGGACTGCACTAAGAAAGATGGTGCAACTTGAGGCCACCCTGTCCCTTCTAAAAGAGCAGACAAAGAACAATTGGGGGAATTCTTTGCTTTCGGTTTACTCAGTAACTTAGTTCTGTACTCCCCAGTCCCTTGTTTTCCTTGCTTATTTAAGGCAATATGAATAGAAAATGTTTTCTCTTGGGGCTTGGAGAGGTCAAAAAAAAAAGACAGCACTACACTGACTGGATGAGATTGTACAGAATTCATTCAGGCTATTAGGTCTTATGAGCAATAGACACAAAATCTGCAAACATAAGTGAAATTCATGTTTTTCATGTTTAAACTCTTTGGCCTATTTGGGTAAACTGAGATGCAATAAGTTGACTCAAGAAATGCAAAGAAGGACTACATTCAGATGGATTAGCTTGAAAAGCCTGTGCAAACTGTAGTTGATGTTGACAAGTGAACTATTGAGTCTGTGTTTTATTGAATTTTGTTCAGTTAAATAATGTATGAAAGTGACAGAAGGAAATGTATTAAACTTATACATATGGATGTTACAGTCACGCATGAACATTTTGGACATAAAAAGCTACTTAATCATCTTTCTCAGATAATAATGTTTGATGTTGTTCTCAGAAGTACTTTAAATATAAGTAGATAGTATTAATAAAGCAATGGAATTGAATTTTAAAAGGAATTTTAGTTAAGTTCATGAATATTCATCAAGGTAGCTTCTGCCTCTGGACTAGACATCCATGATTTTCAATGCCAGCATAGCATGACTGTAGTCCTGAGTAGTCAATTAAAACCTTATTATTCATAACAATAGATGAATAAACCAAGACCTCCTACATGGATACGAGTCTATATTGTTGTAAGAGACACTCAATTTCATGTAGACAAAATTGGAAGTTTCTGAACAATAATTATGCTTTTGCAATGTGTTATAATTGGACAAATAAGGTTGAAAATGCTTTTCCTTTTATATTCTTTAGAACAGTGGTGAGTGAGATATGCTAAAAATACATGAAATCAATTTCTCTTGCTTATTTCACATGGCATTTTATGTTCCATTGCACATTTATAATTAGACTTTGTGAGTATGCAAATGGTACAATGAGTGACAAAATGTTAAATTTTTAAAAACATATTATTATAGTAATGTTTAAAAACTTTTTAAAAAATCTATACTCCTACTATGTCATTATCAGTGAGTGAATTGGGGGGGTTTTAGAAAATGGAGGAAAAATACAAAATCCATTCATTGTACTAAAATTATAAAGGACTCTACATTTACTTAATCTTTGCTTTAGGGTTTGCAAATTTGCTCTGTATTTTATCTCACTGGTGAAGTATTTCTTCATTGAAAGAAGAAAGTTTTGCCACTGGCTTCAGCAGAAGCCAGAATTTTTCCCCATGAACTTGTAGCGTATTGTAGATATTTCACTTATTTTCTCAATAGGGTGCTTATTATAAGGTATTAGAGAACTTTCTCTAGGTCTGTACTCAAATAAATTTCACCCCATTAGTATTGAACATCATAATGACATTCTGTTTTAAGAAAGATTGAGTGAATATATTAAAGTAACAGGAATTTAAAATGCTGTGACCATGTTTTGGAATCCATTTCAAACACATATGGACTCACTTTGCTTTTCAGATTCAGCCCAACTCCCCTTATCTGGCTGAGTGGTCCCACCTACCTGGAAATTTCCACAGGGATTCACATGAATTGTGAATGTCCTATCTTGTCTCTCATATGTTTTTTATGTGGGTGGTGCTACTCAGTGTGAATCTCATTACTCACCAGCTGGCACCTGAGTAGAAAAGTTAAGAAGCACTAACATACATGTCAAAACAGGTTTTGTTTTAAGATGCATGTAAATTAGTAATACTTTTTAACTGAAGACTGTGTTGTCTTGAGGCATATTGTTTTACAATTGAAAAGGTTATGTTTTGTGTTTCTGCACACATAGCACAGAACAGTTGCCTCTAACAAGCAAATTTGAAAGCTTAGCTAAATACAATTAGATTGTAGCTTTCATGGTAATGAACTGTGCTTTGCTGTGAGACTACTCTTTTCCTTTTCCTGAGATAGAGAATAATTTTTGCTTGAACTTAAGGAAATGCTTTATAGTGTGGTCAGTAGTCATGGTTCACTTAATCCCACTTTAATTTAAGTGAGGGTTGGAAGGGCTGCTGTATTGATTGTATAGAAAGCTAAAATATAAACAAATTATTAAAAGGAGCATTTGCTTATTAAGTAGTGGTGGTCTGAAACCCACCATCACCTGCCTGAAGGGTTGATTTAATTTCAAAGTTGCAGATCATGGAGACGATTTTAAAATTCAGGCAATAAAATAAAGGAAAGGTCAGAATATTTGTTGCGCTTTCTTCCTCCTTTCAGTATTTCATTATTGAAGTGCTCCTGACAGAAGCAGCTTTTTCATTAGGTTCTATGAATAAAACTTCCTTTAAGAGAGACATTTTCAGTCTTGAAAGGCAGAGAAAAAATTCTAAAAGAATTTAATCTCAGAAAGAGCTTAATACCCCTGCTAACTCTGCATACCATAAAGCATAAAACTGATAATTCACTTTAACTATTTGTTAGTGTTTCTATTGCAACAGCATCTCTAGAGTGTCTGATCAGTTGTTCCTCTGGGCTAGGCATTGTAACCCATTGTACAATACAATCCTTCCTCCAACAGCTTGTGATCTTATGATCTAAGGGCCTACTCTTTCAATGGATCCCAGTAACAAAATGGAGTGCAGAAAAGCCCAAAGAAAAGCCCATAATATCCAAACTCATGGACCTTTTAATTCCAGAATTGTAGAAGCAATAAGCAGTGCTAGCAGGAATAGGGAAGAAAAATTTCAAGCTCCTTTTGTTAGTTCCTAACAAGGACCCCATTGAGCAGTGCCTAGTGTGCCAACTAGCAGACTAGGTCACTGTACTTTATGCAATTTCATTATAAGCCCTGCTGTTGAGAAATTTATAAGACTGCTATAAAACTTCACTCAAGGCTGATCAGTGCCAAAGAACATTCCTTTTCCACTCAAAAATACCATGTGGTTACTGTTGATAAATGATAGGGTTGCAAAAGTGGAGACAGAGAGAAATTTGCAAAGGCATAAATTGGGGTTTGACACCCATTCTCTCTTTCTTGGAATAGCAGCCAATAAATTCAAAACAAGGAGAAGAAAAAACTCTTACACAATTCCTGTGTAATGAAACATAAATTTTGATTAATAGGAGGAAGTAATAATGGAAATTTTCCTGCATAATTCCCCCCAGCCCCCAAACAGGAAATTCTGATCCAGCTCTTTCTAAACTTGTAATTAGATTTTGGATCATGCTTTTTTGGTGATTGAAACTTTAAAAGGACAAGTTTGCTAGAGTTTCAAAATTATCTCCTATAACTTTTCATTCATATAATTTTATACCTGCCCATATTGTCATTTTAACAACTTCCTGCTGTGATAAATTGTGATGACTATCTGCCCATGATCACCTGTCAGCTATAAAATATTGCAATATACATTTTGAAATAGGACAAATTAATCGCTACGTGATGGACTTTTTCCCTGTCTTATTTTCTTACACACCTCTGTAATATTTATTCTTCTAAATTTGACTGCCTTTTAATTAATAAAATTAAATAAGAAGAATTAGACAAAGGAAATTAAATTTCAAATTGCCAAAGGACAAAAAGTTTGAGCAATACACACAAAAAGCAGGGCAAATCGGACTTCTTGCACCTCTGTTCAAGGATTTACAGATAATATAGGTTCTAAAATCTGTTAATTTCTTTCTGGTTTAGAATGAATAGTGAGTATGCATGGTATTTTCAAGTATGTATTATCTGGATATGTTTTCTCATTTCCATCAACAACACTCTGACTTATAGAAAGGTGTGGTTTGTCCTCACTGACTTGGATATAACAGTCTCCCTATAAGCACTCTGCCTCCTCTCCAAAAACCAATAAGTCATGTGCTTTTGCAGCATGTTCTTAACCCAGACACATGGAAAAAAAAAAAAATGGTATCTACCCATGAGAACACAAGGAAAAAGTGATCTTTAGGAAAAGGTGTTTCTGACTATTAGTCTGAAATGAACAGCTAAGCAATGCATCCGTTAACAACTCTGCCGGTTGCAACTTCTTTGTTTTCTCTGGTGTTACAACTCTCTGTGATGGAAGATGAAGAGAATGCTGCTTGTGGAAGACAATTTAGTAAAAAGGAATGAATGCAGAATGAATATCACTAGTGAAGTGATAAGGGATAGTAAGTTCTTGGAATACAAGAACTAGAGGATGGGATGTTTTGGCAAATTACCTGCAACCTTCTTAGGTTTTGTTGAAAGAGTCTGACTTATAGGGTACAGAATATCTATCTTCTCCCTCTAAAATTCTCTGACATTCAAAGAGAAAATTTCATAGAGTTGCTTCTGGAGAAAGAAATCATGTGTAGATAAGTAAAATTTTTTAAAACGTTTTCTAGTTGGAGTTAAACTGCTATCCAGGTCAAACTGGGAATTAAAAACAGCCTTGTACCCCCCATTGCAAATGACAGAGTTTAGTACAAAATTCCTAATTAATTTTAGGAACGAACAAAGGGCCTGTTAGAAATGTGAGGTTATCTCATTTAGAATTGTGTTATCTCACTGTTCTCAGATATATATTGCTATACATAAGGAATGAAGGAGCAATAACACTTTTGGATTTTCCTATACTTATCGTCCATCATTTCATATACACATTTATATGTATTAAAAAGTATTATGTATGTTGTGTGTAGAGGTGTTTTGTTGTGATGTGGAAAATCTGCTTTTCATACTAGTAAATGGTGGCAGGAATTTTTTTCCCATATGTGATATGGCACTGAAATATTAGGAGTATGATTTTGCAGGAGAATAACAGTTTTAAATATATTACATGTTTAAAATCCCAACTGAACATAATATAACTTTACTAGCTCATTTCTCCTGAGGCATCAACACCATTTATCACTAGTACTTCCATCTGGCATGTCTGAACTATCATGATCAGCGTTTTATGGGGAAATGAAAGCATTCAATATGGTCTCTCTTCTCTAATGCTCTTAGGTCAGATACCATACTGCTGCAGGGAGCAAAGATGCATTTTTATCACACACTTGAGAGATTCCATTTGACATGCTTTATATTTTCCTAGGCCAAGACCAGCCAAGCTTTTCCTTATTTGCACTGACCTGGCATGGGGTCATTTGCTATAATAACAATATAAAATTAATTTCAATGGTTTTTTTATACTGCGGTGTTAAAGATTTGGCACATGCAGGCAAATATTTGGAGGCTGAAACTCAAACTCTAGTAATTTTTTTTCAAATTTTAGAAAGGCAATGGAATCTCTTGCCCAATATTTTGTCCCCAAGATAATGCTGGCTGTGGTTTTCCTAGCTGAGGTCTTTCTGAAGAGGTGGTAGTTGCTCTTATTTTCTCATGGAGGATTAATGGAATGTCAGCCAGTAACTTGATTAAGTGCTTCTTGTAGTTTGAGTTTAAAACTTGAATTCCATTGAGTAAAAATATTTGGCTGTTCCTTTTCACACCACAAATTCATGAGTCTCTGTTGATTTGTAAGCCTCAGTAAACCATCATGTGAAAAGCAGCGTTAGCACAAATATGTTTTATCATCAGATCTTTCCCAGCCATTTGTGATCATTTTAAGATGGAGAAGGAATTATGGAATAAAATTTTAGTCTATAACTCTTCATAGATCACAGTACAATCCTTAAATTCTTTAGAACTCCCCCTAATAATGTATACCTACTTACATAATTTCAAACTGCATTTTTCAGTGCAACATTAAAATAAAGACATTCTTTTTATTAACATTATATAAGCCATGAAAAAATACTGGTAAATTTAATGTAATAGGATGTGGTGTAGCTTGCTTGGAGGTTTTGGATAAATTTTATACTGATCATTGCCTTTTATTACCTCATGTTTTTTGTTGGTTGGAAATTATTACATTAGGGCAAAGAATCTTCCAAAAGTTGTAATTTATGGTCACCCTCATCTCTCAAATTTCCCTTTCACTCTTTTTTAGTATCACAATTGAACCAAGTCCTGTCATCTTCTGCTGCAAAATGGCTGCAGCAGGTATGTCTTGCACAGAATTGTGGTATTTCTTTTACATCTGTAAGCATGGAATATGCCAATTAAAAGCAGCTCTTCTTTACTTAAATCCAGGTCCATCTTATGTTAGTGCACAGCTCATACCAAGCTGAGGCCTGAACTCAAACACCAGCCCCATAATTGCACTCTAATCCACCACAAAATCCAGATGTAGATAAAAGACTGGTGATTATTCTGAATGCCTTGTCTTTACTGACTTAAGCGTTCTGTTTGAGGGGTTTGGGCAGAGAAGAACCTCTCTTTGGAAAACCATTCCAAACCTACAAGTTCTCTGGTGCAAGTGACCTCTCAGCTGCATTCCAGTCCTCTGGGTGGTGGCACCTGAGTGACTCCACTCCTGCCTTATGATATTCTTGTTGGGAGAAAGGAATCCCAAATTGTGACTCCACTGTCAGTGGGAGCATCCAGGGGACCAGGAGCCAGAAGTGAACCACTGCACATCCCACCTGTCTAGTGCACACCGGTCACTTAGATGAGAAATCCAGTTGGAAAACCTCCTTTTGAAAGGCAAAGGTTGGAGATAGCTTTGAGAAATCTCATGTGTCAATCAAGGGCTTAGTGTTGTGTCCAATAGCGCACAGATGCCATGACAACCTTGAGGTAAAAATGGCAATCATGAAGAACTAAAATCTGTTTAGGACTCTAAATTCAGCTGTGTTCATTCAGCTAGTTCTCTAATTTAGTTTATTTTTCAATAATAGGTAATTCCAGAAGAGAGGCAAAACTGAAAGAGCCTTACTGTTATTATGACTTCTGTTAATAGAGTGAAAATTGCTTCTTACATATTAGCATTATAACACCAAATACAAATATATTTACATTATCACAACTATTCTGCACAATTTCTTAAAACATCCATATCTGTTAATACTGAAAGAGCTGAATAACTTACTGCCTAGTCATTAATACTTCCAAATAGCTTTTCACATTCTCTGGGAATATTTCAGTATCTGTTGAAGGAATTAGAATTAGCACAGCTTTGGAGAACTAAACCTGACTAGGATAGCAAAATGTCCTGAAGGAATGATTCTCCACAGATTTTCAAAATACTGTTAGAAACTTTTAGAAAATTACTAATCACCAAGGGTTTTTTCTAGCTTCTCATATGCTTTTATACTCTTCCCAAGGGATAAACATGTTTTATATGCTCTCTAAAGGGAAGAAGGAATGGCTTGACTAATCTATATTTGTTTTTTTAAAATCTCAGACTTGGAGTCCTTTGAGCTGTCAAAACAAAAATGAAAATTCTAAAAATCAGAAATCAGAGTTCCTAAATTTCTAGCATTCCATACAAAAACAGGTTTCTGTGCAACAACCAGGGACATAACTGTCAGAGGTCCTGAAAGGCTTTAGGCATTCAATCAAAAGCAGACACTTACGATAATTAAAGAAAACCTGGAATGCACTGCAAGTATTTCCTATTTGACAAGAAAAGATTAGTGTAATATTGTATATGAAACAGTAATTCATCAATAGAATAATTATCATTTATGTACTGATTTTTATTTTTTTTCCCAATCATTTTATGTGACTTCTATATAGTAATCATTTTGCTGTGAGTGATTGTTTTGAGCTGCCATCTCCCTGAAGGCTTTCAAAGTTTTATTTGAAATGTCTTTATCATCCTCCGAGCATACTTACAGAATTTGCATTTTCTTTTGTTTGTTTGGGGTTTTTTAGACACAAATAAGTAATACAATGAGAAAAACTGTGGAAATACCACAGAAGAGCATGCATATTTAACTGAAAAGTGCTTGTGTGTTAAAATCTTTTGTTTCATCTGAGTTCGTGTACCACTTACCTAATATACAAGATACTAGATGCTGACCTGTGCCCATTTCTGTAAATCCCCTGTCCTCAGGCAGAACTGAAATGCCAGTTGATGATTGGTGCACTATCACAGCTTTTGGCTGGATAGAAATGGAATGTGGCTGTAAATCTACCTGTTAAGAAATCATTAGAGATTACACCAGCAGTGTAACTTGGGGTTTTGCTATCCTTAGTTTGGCAATTACATGTCACATGAAAGGCATTTATTAATCCAAATTTCAAATACCTATCAAGTTATATCCTTGTCCACAGGAGCATCAACAAGAGCTTATTTTTCACTATTTCACGGTACCTAACCGATGCCCCTATATTGCAGAAAATGTGCACAAACAAGATGAGACAGGCTAAGCCAACTTCTCAAAAGCTAGGACATGGCATTCACGTTCCATGTGTGCGCTGTCCTTCACATGAGCCCAAATGAAATCCATTATGTCATCACTGCTCAATGAGGCCAGAGAAGGCAGAGACATTAGCATCACTGAACTGTCAAAAAGCAGACCTTCTTGCAAATGTTGAAGTTGAAGCACAGAAGGGAAAATTTTGCACAGAATGAGCGGTTTTGCCTAGTGGAGACACACTTGAAATGTGGGCCAAAAGTGTTTTTGGCACCACAGCTTAAAGGACATTTTCTCCGGCATGTTCAGGGCTCAGCATTTCCTAGGTTTTTATCATGTTTTAGAGCAGTATGTGGTGGATTGATGGTACAGGACAGGAACCACCTCTGAATTCAGTGAAGGCAGGATTGTGCCCATCACTTAATTTCAAAAGCAGTTTTTTTTAAATACTGGCAGTATCAATACTGCAGTTTATAGTTCTCTGTTTTAAAACATCTTGCAACACATAACACACAGCGCTATCAAAGTGTCAGTAACAAAATGTCACCGTGTACCTGTACTTCAAGACCTTTTCATTGGGCTTCTCACCGTTGTCAGTGAAGCTGATAGCTTATAATTAAAGTAACTTAGAAAACCAAATCAAAAAACAGGGTTGTTTGTAGAAGCAAGGTTCTTCTTAATTAATGCACTGGGACACTTCCCACAGCAATGTGCCATAACTCCCTCCATTACCATGAACAGACTTTGGAATTCATTTATTGGAAGAACCTTCAGCTACTAAAGGGGAATTATTTAGAGAGTTTGAACCTAGGTTTTTCTTCAGAGCTTTTCCCTGTAAAATGAGAATGTTATTATTTTCTTGCTTTCATTCTTTGTTTCTCTTATGTAAAATACAAGTAAAACATCTATACAGCGAGATTATATGGTTCTATCTTTTCTGACCAAACACCTGTCACTACTTTTCTTGCAAAGCAAAGTCAATATCTGCAAAAACTATTGCAAAAGAATTTTCCAGAATATTCTGAGTCTCTGTGTAAATAATGATCATGTCAGCAAACCATTGTGAAAATTAGAATGTATCAGGCACAGCATTGCCAGCTGGTCAAGGGAGGTGAATTGTTCTGTTCTGCTCTGTGCTGGCACAGCCTCACCTTGAGTCCTGTGTGCCACAAAATAAGAATGACATAAAGCTGTTAGAGAGAGTTCAGAGGGGACAGTGAGGGTGGTGAAAGGCCTAGAGGAGAAGTTGTATAAGCAGCAGCTGGGGCCACCTGGTCTGTTCAGCATGCAGAAGAGGAGACTGAGGGGAGACCTCGTTGCAGTCTGCAACTTCCTCAAGAAGGGAAGAGGAGGGGCAGGCACTGATCTCTTATCTGTGGTGACCAGTGACAAGACCCGAGGAAATGGTGTGATGCTGAGACAGGGTAGGTTCAGTTTGGATATCAGGAAAAAGTTTTTCACCCAGAAAGTGTTTGGGCACTGGAGCAGGCTCCCCAGGAAAGTGGTCACAGTACCAAGCCTGACAGAGTTCAAGTGTTTGGAAAATGCTCTCAGGAACGTAGTGTGGTTCTTAGAGTGCTCCTGTGCAGGACCAGAGTTGGACTCAATGATCCTTGAGAGTCCCTTCAAACTCAGCATATTCTGTGATTCTATGATTCATGATGACAATGCTGCTTTAGTGAAAAGTGAGAAAATGGTTCAATACTCTTTATTTTGTCTCTATAAGAAAATGAAACTCTGATTTGGAAAGTCAATTCTTAAAATCACTGAACAACACAGAGCAGCTTTCTGTAGTTTCATTCACCTGGCCTCTGTTCTTGCAAACTTCTCCATTTCAGATAACATTTCCCATATTTGCTGCAGTTAATGTGTCTTCTGAGGCTGGATATGTATTCAACTATTCCCATCTACTTCATATAGCGTACAGTTAAGGCTATATCTTATTTTTAAAACTCATAAATTCTTTGAAAGAATTTTGAACCTCTACTAATCAGTAAATGTAGCAAAAAAAATTTGGTACATTACCTTTACACAGAGAAAAGAATTTCAGATATGACAACTTGAACCAATTTAATTTCACCCTTTATAAAATGTTTCATAAAATGCTATTCCATGATTGCTTCCACTTATTTATGCTCTAACATGACTCCTTTTCTGTCCTTCTCAATCTTTCTTTTTTGCTGCTGCTTCTCACCTCCTTTCAGATTTCTACTGCTGAGTTTTTCTCTGGGTTTCTGTTGAAATATTTGGTTTTCATAATCCTTTGGTTTAACAACTGCTAAGCTGTATCTTGCTGTATGAATACTTACCATGGAGAGAGATTAGTGCATATTTACAGTAATTATATATCCTGATGCAACTATAGTGCTGGGGCTTTTTGCCATAATTTATGAAAGACAATTCTTTATCTAATGTACTTAGCAAACTGTTATTTGACAGATCCTGGAGGCTTTACTTCCAAATCTATATGTTGTCCATATCTTCAATAATGAAGACTAACAAGATCATGTAGCTAGAGAGTTAAAACTTGTAAAGTAAAACAGTAGGTACTACCTTGCTGTTTCTTTAACTAAGTAGGAACCCAGAGAGTAAGAGAAAATTACTCTGTGAAAATAGGAAGTTACTTTGTGAAAATCCATGGATTTAATTATTCCTGGAACTGTTAAACAGTCTTGAAGATGAGCCATAGATTTTGTCCTGGAAAAGGTATGATCATGAAAACTAGAAATAAACTAGAACCTAGAAAAGTTGATATAAATTTTAAACAGCTAAGTGAAAGTAATACTTTTAAAGGCCAACATGGAAGGATAATATTCATGTTGCTCAGTTCATCATTTAAGATGTTTGTGTAGGGAAGTTAGAGTGTGCAAATAGATTTGCATCTTTTAAAAAGTGACCACAGATTTACGCTTTATCCAGTAGCAGAAATAATGTTCCTTTTGTTTTTCACAGGCCAAGATCTATTCCTGCTTAGAATTGTGGAGTGCAAAACTGAGAATCTAATAGCTTTAGCTTCAAAGATTTAAAATATGAAAAAGAGATCTGTATAAATCCATGCTAAGTTTTACAGAGGCACTGGAACTTCTTTGCTGGAATGAAGAAGATAAACCATGAGTCCTGAGCATGACATGGAGTCAGCAGTATGAAAATTCTAAGAAAGTAACTTGTGTGAAAGAAGATAATAGGGAAAAGAATTCATTAGAGATTAAGTTAAAGAAATAGGGAAGAAAAAGCCCCATAAACTACAGCATATCTTCAGTATGCACAGTTCAATTGTATTCTACTTAAAAGAAACCAAGTGGGTTTTGATACAGTCTATGTATTTAATAATTCTAGGTCTCATAAAAGAGACCAAGTATAAACATATGCTGCACAAGTTTGAGAAGTATTGCACTGCACATATCAATGCAATTTGTTTAAATCTCAAAAATTTTAATCATTTTAATCACATGCTGAGACCTTGACATTTCTTTCCTAGTTTTGGTTGCATAAGTAAAACTCAGAATGTAGAACATTGAGTATGTGGTTTGCAGACAAGCATGGTTGTTCTACCGTCACAACCTAACAGTGAAAAAAGGCTCAAAGTAATAAAAGAATGATTGGACAAACTTGTATCCTCAGAGTGAGCTGAATTTGACATTGCTAATTTCTAGGGCAACAGCAACCAAATGTGTGATTCGATGCTTACAGAAATTTTTATGGCAAACTGGAATTTCAATGCCTGTAATAGATGCTGGTGTTAGAGAAACTGAGAAATTATAAACACAGTAAGACTAAGGCTGGAGATTAAAAAATTCCCATATTCACTTCTTCTTAATGACAAGCCTATCAATAATGGATTTTTTTAATTTTGTAGGGGTATGACACAAAGTAGTCACTTGCAGATTGATAAATAAAGTAATTCCTATAAAAGGGAAGAAACCAACACATTGAATTGCAAGTCGTTTTGTTAGAACACTGGGAAGAAGAGAGTGGATGAATTACCAAAAAGGTAAAATATTGGTTTTGGGTGGCGCATTTTAGTATGCAGCTTTTATTTCCCCTCCCTATTTCAGAAAAGGTCAGTGTTTCTGAACATGCTTTTTAAGACAGCTGAGCCCCTCACCCTCACTGCCTGAAAGTGATTTTGCATCTCTTGACAGCATTAGGTATGAGTGACAGACAGCATCATGCATTTCAGAGGTTAAATGGCATTTAAAAATTCATTCAGTGGGTAGATTAAAAATATTTTGAATTGCACAACAGAGTTCTGTAAATTGTTGTCTTCTTTGCCTGGAAAAGAGTGATATGAAATTAAAACTCACATGCTCAACAAATGCCCGAAATGTCTTAATTCAATTTAAACCTTATTTTATGCTGGTTAGAGTTTTTCTGTTACCTTCGTTTGTATAGGGAATGTGAGCTTGAAGCCACAGAAACTCATGGATAGTTTGGAGGGTATGGGTCAAACTGATCATCAGTTAACAGGTACATTTCTTACAGGTATGTTGGATCCTAACTGATTTTCTACTCAGACACAAATATCGTAATATGTGAGATACAAGACCTTACAAAACCATAATAAAAGCAAAAACCCCATAAGATAGAGGTCTTTGATAGCAGCAAAGCATTCATCTCTCTGGGGGTGGGCAATCAAATTTATTTAAGGTTATTTCTTCCTACATTCCTTCCCATTGAAACATGTAGATAGTGAGAATTTAAAGTAGAACTCTCTCTAGGTAGATTGCAGTGAGGTTCAGGAAAGGGCCAGACTCTAGAAACTGAGGCAAACTCTTGTCTAAGTTATCATGACTTCTACTCCTTGAATTCTCAAGAAGACAGATGAATGAGTTAATTCATGCAGTCTGCTAGAGATTTAGGTTTTGACAGAGTGCATTTACACTCAGCTGTGGTGTCTCATCAAAGCCAGCCCTTGCACAAGCTAATCTCTGCTATAACTTCACTCAATTCCCCGTCATCTTTCTCCTCCTTTCTACCTGATACAGAGGAGTGTGATGTGTTAATTACGTAATTAACACATCTTTGCAATTCACCTGGCCTTCTCTTTATCCTGACAATCCACACCATAAAGAATGATGTCAGGTGGATCAGTTTACAGCAATCTTAGCTGTTTACAAGCATATAGACAGCTTAAAACAAATGATATGTAAAAGGGTGTCAATAGGGAAAAAAGACATTTTATTAGCACCTACTGAAGTAGAAAAAATGGCATTTCATTAGGATAATGTCTGTGTTGTACTCTCAACTGTACATGAAAAGCTGAGGAGCATTTGCTGGAAAGAAAAAAATTGGGAAGCATCCCCACTGAACAGCAATAGAGAAAAGGAAAAGATTAGTCTGAAGCACCTGCCTGTTGGAAGGTTGCAGGTTTTGGGAAAACATTTACTGACAGTAAGATTTAGGTGAGGCATTAGCAATTCTCTCCTGCTTGGAGCATGTTGCTATGTGTAGGTGAGTCTCCTGGAGAAAAGGGTGATTAGGAGCAAGCAGTTTTCAAGATTTGACTATTTGGTTTATTCTACTCGATTTAGCTAGATACTATCATGGAGGGATTTTATTTTTAGTTTGTATGGTTGTCAATATAACAAACTTTAAAAAAAACTAGGGCTAAATCAAAGAAAGTGAGTTATGTATTGTTACAAAATAATGCTAGTGCCTTGCTTTTAAGCCGTTGACCTCCTGAGTGGAAACCAAAACCTGTGAGGGACTTTTTAGTATGGAGATGTATATTATATTCATTCCCTCTCTAGAGCATACTTATCAGACCTACCTACCAGAGCAGGCTCAAAGTTTTAATTTTCTCTACTTTGGAACTCTGATGTGGAGTGTTTTGTTGATAGTTCTCCTTTAAAAAGTAGCATTAAAGACAGGGAAAGGGGGAGGGATGAACCAAACCCAGTAATTGCAATTCTGTGATATCAATTCTAGATGATTACTGTGAGAAGTCTAGTGTGTAGTATTTTACATGTCTTACCCAGTTAATGTTTCATAAAAATATATAAATAATCTTGGCACCTAGATCTTCCCTTCACAGGTAAGTTCTTTTTTTCTTTTTCTACCATAGCTGTACATATTCTTTTTTCATTCTATTTTTAGATGCTCTAACAATTGAGTTGCTACATGAAGGTTCTTGATAATATTTTTCTATGCAATATTTAGAAGAATTAAGAGACCTCTGCCATGACTTTAGGGGTAGCTTTATTCTGAAGGCATTCTGTGAAAATTTTCCAGTGATAAGAATCACAGGGGCAGGGAAAAAAAGGAACAATTTTTATTATGGTATTAGGTTTAGGAGGGAGGTTGTGTGGTCTGTCTGCTCAGCAGTGTCAGGACGGAGGTTTTGTGGAAATACATCGAAGAAAAACTTCAAGCTCCTAAGAACCTCCTGGGATAAAGAAGTGGAGGCAGCAATGATGAAGTGTTCTAAGTGGGCTGAGGTAGACAAACAGGGACTTCTAGAACTATAAATTCTGACTTAAGTCTCCATCTTCTGTCTAAGTTGTGCTTCAGATGCTGAAGTCTTATTTTAAATCAGCCTACTAAAGCTTAGGTAGGAGTGGTATAAATCCAAAAGAGTAATAATTCTGTATTGCTTGGGTGCAGTGAAGAATAGACTGAGAGCTGGGTTTAAAAAGGCTTTCAGAAAGCTTTTTCAGCTTATTTCTAGAATTTGGCCAGTGTTAAATGCAATTAAATCATCCTCAAATTAGGTGATTCTTCAAACCTTATCTAAAGATAAAATTACTTCTATTGGAAATGAAATTTCTGGTTCACCCTCTTGAGTACAGTGCACACTGGTGATGCATGGCATGAAGGATGCAGTCCATATGCTGCTGTGTGCTCACAGGGAAAAAGGTCCTCAGTGCAAGGGAATGCTGTCAGCTTATCCTGCTTTTTTAATTTGAGTTTAGCTGCTCTTAAGAAAGCAAAATTCTAAGACATTTTTCACTTTATTCAGTAGCAGTAATCTGTCTTGGCCAGAGTATAAGACTGAGCTGTAGATGCTAGGTGTGGTCTTATCTGCATGTCTGAGGAGGTAGACAGAATGAAAGCAGTCTCTCAAAAACCAGTTTGCATTATTCCAAACTTTACCAGTTCCAGAGCAAATACAAAATGCCTTTTTGAGACATGTCATCAGGAATAGATGTTAATGAGCCCAGACAATCAGTGTGCTGCAGGACCAGGCAACAAATCTCCTGTAACTGCAGGCAGTGGGCTTGTTCAAGCATGCACAGATCATGTTCTCTGTGTGGCCTTTGAAAGTGCATCTGTGTGATTCTGAAAGTGCTTCCCATCTCTAGGCACCATGGCAGTGAGCACTGTTCTTTTAGGAGATGCTGGGTGTGTGCATCAGCTTTTGATATCAACTCTTTTCTTTGTTAGGAAGGATCTGTACCTCTGAATCCTAGCTGAGGGCAGGCTGCCTCCAGAAAGGAAGAAATTGGCTTCCCAGTGTTCATCTAGGGATGCTCCCTGCCTTACAGCTCTTCTTGTGTGTTCTTCAGTCCCCTCTAGATCAGCATTAGGCATTTTCATTCATACTGGCACAAACAAATGTTTGTTGAAGACAGCAGGGGCCCTTCACCTGTACTACCTGATGCCTTCACAGCCGGCATCCAACCCCACAGCACTCAAGAATGAGATTCTCTGCAAGTCCCACAGTTATTTTTTTTCAGCAAGAACATTACTGCTCCAAAAGAAAGGGAAGATAGGACAATGTGGATAGTTGTGCATGTCTAAGTTAAAAAACCCCGACCAAAAAAGAGTGAAATACACTGCATGTTATATCCTGGACAACAGCCAACTAAATCACCCCGATTATTCCTGACATCAGCCTCTGGGATTCCCTCCTTTCTCCTGAACTCTGTGCTCTATGAAGAATTTACAAAATAAAAAATTGCCAACTGCTATTCAAATGATAAGTGGTGCATGCTAATTACGTTTTATACGGTGATTAATTAAAAATAACCATGCAAATGTCTAATTTAAGAGTCACTCAATTCACTAAGTCTTCAGACACTGCCTAGCTGCCCTAGGCATTTGGTGGTTAGGCAATTTATTCAAGCTTTCAAAATATTCTCAAAATGTCTGAGATAATGAAGGTCCTTGAAAAAGTTCCAGCTAGCTTGGAATATATAAACAGAGGTTTCAGAACAGTAAAATAGCACTGCATATATTTGCACTTTTGAGACAAAGTACTCTGTGTATACATAAAAATAGACCAGGAAAGGAATAATAGAGATCCTGAATAATCTGAATATTTAGCTGCACAGCACATAACAGACTAGTTCCTAGATTATTTCAGGAGCTGAAGAAAATTGAATGTAATCTTACTTATATCTGACTTCTTTGCATAGAAAGCCTTTGAGTCTCATGTAGATGGGGTCTTTGCCTTATTTACACACATATATATAGTTTTATCAGGAGAGCTGTATCATAACTGTGATTTGGTTCAAATATACTGAACATTAATCAGTGGAGCCTGAAATTTGCAGAACAGATTACAATGCCCTATCATATGGGAGAATAAAGTATACAATATGAAGAACATTTTCAGAAAGTAATGAATAACAGGAAAAAAAAGGAGGTATAATTTACCATTTTTTGTTAATAGAAAAATAATATTAGTACCTAAATTGCTTTTTTTATGATCTGGTTCCATATGACTATTTTTTGATAGCATTTTTATTTAAACTGAAAAATAAATACCAAAAACAAGCAAAAAAAAAAAAAAAAAAAAGAAAAAAACCCCCATGCATTAATTTCATGTTTCTGTTTACGTAGGAAGTGGTACTACAATGAATATTGCCACAAGTCTTCCTAGCCAAAATGCTTGATGTTTTTGGATCATGCAAGAGAATTTATGCTGTTCCACAGCATCATACTCCCAAAACTTTCCTTTCTGGTTTTAAGTCTCTCCAAAAGATACTGGAATATTTTCCACAGGGGTGAATGAGTCTTGGTTTATAACAAATGGTCTTAAAAGCACTGCACTGGAGCAGCTTCCCTCCAGTGAAGGAAAAATCAATACAGCCATCTTGAAGAAAAGAATTATGTAAGGGCTTTAGCCATGCACTTCTGGGCCAGTTGAAAACTATTTAATCTCTGATTTTTTTTTTTTTTTTTGTTAAATTCTGTGTATACAGCAAATTCATCTTCAGGAATATTCTGGTATTAAACCATAGAAAATTTAGCTCTCTAACTGCTGCCTATTCTGATCTATAATTGCATGTACTTATTTTTCCATGCATAAGGGATGTACATACTACTCTCCAAATACTCAACTTTTCAAAAATTAATTCAGCTTTAACAGGCACTTATTTTCTGAGATTGTTCTGTTTACAGAAAGCTATAAATGGTCTTTAAATTGTCTGTCTCTGCAGACACCCCTAACTGCACACACTTTACAAGCAGAAAAGTAAAATTAATTATTTGTAGTATTAATTATGAATTATTTTTACAAGTTTATAAATAGCAGCATTTCTTGCTACATACAGTGAAACATACAATAGCTGGGATAATACAATTGAACTTTCTGCTTTTCTATAAAAGAAGCTTTAAACACAGAATAAGTATTTTACTTTTGAATGTTTAAATAGAGTTTACTCTTTAAACACTTCACATAGCAGCTGGACAGAATCATGAATAATAGAAATGGGAAAGACATAATGTGTTAGGTTTTTTTTATCCTTTGTTCATACAAATTGACTAACCTTTATTAAAAAAATAAGTTTGGGGGAGGGCTTGTTTGTTTGTTTGTTTCAAAGGACTAGTGTTTCAAATGATGGAATTCAGGTTACTTTCTACTGGCAACACCCACTGTGGGTGCATCAACACTGGATGCATAAGTCTACGGAATTCCCTCTTTGTGCATCCAGAAATTATGTTGGTGTCTGTTATTCTGGTACAGTCCCCAAATTAAGGGAGGTTTTCCAGCCTACTAATGATCTGCCAGTGGAGGTGTTTGGTATAGTTTGAGACTTTACTAGGTGATAGTTCAAACACTGCACTATTACAGAGAAGTATTTAATAAGCTCTGTCATCACACAGTGTTCTCTAGTTCCAAATGAAGTTACTTCATGGAGCTAAAGTTCTGGATTTTCAAAAGAAGTGCATCTAATCTGTAATTTCTTTAACTTCAGATGAGGTGCCAGAATATATATTTATAGCTTTCTCCAGATTTGCAAATATAGCTCAGACCCAGTGTTTGGACTTTTGATCAAAAACACTGGTTTCTGGAGTGGCTGTTTTTTCCAATATAGATTACTTATACAAAAATATCCTAGATCTCCCTGTATCTCTCTTCAATTAGAACTGATTCTTCATTTCTCCAGAACATTTAAATTAGAAACTAAATTAGAAAATTATTTTTTAAAAATCTATAATAAAATAATAGAAGCAAAATAGAATACATATCCTCAGCAGAATAATCTTTTGCTCTCCCATTTTTTGATCAAAGATAGGTTACATCATAATATTAGTCAGAGTTAGTTATGATCTTAGGTCAAAATGTGTGACCATCTATTGAAAATATGCAGGGTGTAAACCAGAATATTTCTATAATTTCTCTTTTTTCATGCATTTTTGGATAGTCACAGGAAGTTTTATTGCTTCAGTATCATAAGTGTGATTTATTTCCACTTGATATCTGGCAGATTGACTCTCAGCATGGAAATTATTTCCAGGGAAGCTCAAAAAGCCTATTGAACCGTTGCTGAGAACCAACAAAGTAAGGAATAGAGTGCTGGTTTTGGCAGAGTACTATATATTCAACATTAATAAGGCCTGTGTCACATTGGTCAGCCACACAAAAGATCAGGTTAAGACTGTGAAGCAGTCAGTGAATCAAAAGCCATGTCTTGTCTTGCAGCTGCTCTCTCTTTGTTGAAGCAGTGACAATAGGCAGCACTCACACTCATGCCTGCATGGTCCAGCAGTCCATGACTTCCCTCTCTCTTCCTTCCAGTGCCTGCTCCACACCATCCTGGCAGCCCCTACAGGTGTGGTTCCACCCAGGCTTGCTGGGGGCAAACACAGGCAGCCAGTCTGGGACAGAATGACTGCACTGGGCTGATGGAGCTCTCCTTGTCCCAGACATTGTCTCCTGTGTGTGCACAACACTACATTTAGCTTGCAGAACACTGTGATTCAACCGAGTTCCTAATTCTGATGTGGCCTAAAAGCTGCTGTTAGTCAAAGCACTATTTCCACTGCCTGACTGTGACTGGCCTTTTCTTCTTTTTTCTTTTTTAGGCAAATTTTAAAATTAGAATGAAATGGGCCAATAGGATATTGAGCTTGCTCTCCCTTTTCTTTCAGAGTATACAAATATTACACGTGTTAAAAAAATAGATGTTTATATTTCAGAACATTATTGATCACTCTGTGTAGTTCTTTTGTTCCTTACTTTATCCTCAGAATCAGTTCAAAAGAATTTTAATGGGAAAACTGAACGTGAAAAATTCTGCAAAGAAAACTACCTAAACATTTTGTAAGCTCATTTACCCTTTCCACAGACCCTGTTACCATAACAACTTGAACTGTCACTATAGTAATATTCTTTTATTATGAAACACAGTATTTTTTTGTACGCGAGGTATTTTCATAATCTACATCTCCAAAATTAGGATTATTTAAAACATTTTCTGGAATACTGCACAGTTTCATAGGACAGTATATGCAAGGGATAATTTAGAAAAAATATTTTGATTTCTATTTCAATAAAACCAAAAAGCTTCTCCTAAGAGATAAATGAAAATTTACATGTCTATATTGTGTGGACTTTACTATCTCGCTACAAATTTATTTTTCTACTCACCTAATTTGTTGGCTTATGAAAATCAGAAAACGTAAAGATATTTTTATAAGCTTATTTTTGCTTCTCACATGTTTCTCTTCTCATGTTTATAAGAGTGACAAGTATTACTTAAAATCTGATAATTTCTTTTTATGTATGTAAGAACCTAAGAATCAAAAAAAAGGTGAGTGTTTAAAAATATCTTCAATTTAAAAAACAAACCACCACTATAGTAAAATAGCAATATATTAATTTAATTGATTTAAAGAATAGAATATATAATATTTCATATATTCATATATATTTCAGATTGGAGTGAAACAGCACTGAATGATCAGTGTTTATAAATATATATACAGGTGGTTTTGTTTTAGAACATGTGGTTCAGGGCTAGGGAAAGCCCAGAGAACATGCAGTCCCATGGGCAAGTTCAGGTTTTAGGTGGGAATGCCCAAGTTGTGGGCTGTCTGTTGCAGCACTGTGGAGCTGTTAGAGCACCGTGATCGTGCACAGTCCTCTGGTGAGGAATTCCAAGATCAAAACCCTCCCTAGAAGGCAGTGTAATTAAACTGTGTTATAAGATGGAATTTGAGACAATTTGGTGCTTGAGGCTTGGAATTTTGTAGTTGAACTGCTGGAAAACTCAGCCAAGTCCTAATTCAGATGCCTTCCTTCCTAGGGATGACAACTGCAGAAAGTTTAGAAGAATTGGTAAATTTTCTCTGTGATGTCATATAGAGACTGCAGGATACCTAAGTTCTGATGTAAACAGTGTTTAACAACTGCAGTATTTCAATATTTAAGTTTTCTGGTACTGAATATCTGTTTTAGGTGACATTTGCTGCTTCAGTGTGGCCAAAGCTGTATCCTCCATAATAAAGCCACTAAGCTTGTTTATTTATTTCTTGTTCATGCAGCTCCTTTCTTGGATTTTGTGTGGAAGACTACAGTCATTCATCAGACACTCTTTATCTGAGCAAATTTCTACTTCTCCTATTATGAATGTATTGACCTATGAATATGTAACAGTGTGAAGAATGCTGAAGGTCATTTTTGAATGCATTTTAATGCCATAATTGCAAAATCTAAAAGAGTGTTCATTTTCTAGAAAGAAGACCTATAAAGTATACAAATTATAAAGGATTTCCAAATTACATTCAGTTATTTTCTGTTCCCACATTTAGCATTTTTTTCATGCTGTACAGTCTTTTAAAAAATATTCACACTTTCAGTAATTGCATTGATAAAACACCAAAAGGACTTCCAGTACTGTCTTTAGCTATTTTTCATTTTCATCTCAACATAATTATCTCATTTCTCATTGCTGTCTTGTCTAACACTATGTAATAGGTCTTTAGGACAGAGTGGGAGCTTTCAAGTAGGTATGAGACCATTTTTATTCATAGTATTTCTCTCTTTAAGTATATATCTACTCTATAGACACTGGAAATATGTGTGCATAACAAATTATTAGTTATATATATAAAGATTCATAGTGGACATAATACCAAGTGTCTATATAGTATTCTATTTCTATATAACATCTTAGATAAACTCCTGGAGCAGTACTACAGTAGCAAATTTATGGTCACAACGCAGACACTGTGAAGCAGTTACACTGATAGGTCTTAGTTTTAATAATGTGAAATTTCATCTTTTAAATGTTGAGGGCAAAAGTCTAACAGTAGCTACTCGACTACCTTTTCTGATAAGTTGTTGTAAGAGAGGTATTAAGTCTTTAGTTTTAATGTTTACATCAGGGGGTATGCTACATTCAACAAGGATTTCACAAGTGTATATTTGTAAAATATTTTTATGCCTTTAAAGGACCTGGATCATATTCAGTGTTGGTTGTTCATATCCAGAAATATTTCTTTCTTATTGTTGAAGACAATGAGAGTTCTTGTAACAACAAAAATTCATTTACCTAGTGAATTGTGGGAAAAACCTTTGTGATATTGAAATACAAAGAAGAATTCATGAAAATACAATACACTTGAATAATTTTGGACAAATTTAAATAATGTTAAATTGGAAAGAGAGGTATAAAAGTAAGATTTTGATAGAAATAAACTCTCCATTTTTCATTACTCATATCCTTGATTCCTAATGATTCCTAGCTCTATAAAATAAAATGAGTAAGTAATGACAGCTCAATTTCATGCTCTTCAGCAGTAGTATCTGGGTCTTGCTCACAAATGAGAAAGCTTGAAGCTCAAATCATTCCAAAGTTCCCCCTGCAACAGTGATTGTGCATTGGCATTACTGTTCGTGTTTTTAGTTGAGAGCCAACAACCCATTCAGTGCCTTTTGAAGCACAAGTGTGTTATTTTTAAAAGATTAATGGTTCTGTGGAGTGGTAACATACATAATTAGGAAGCTTGTATTTCCACATTTAACCTAATTCAATGCCCTTCACTTCAAAGAAATGTAGAATTTGGCATTCTAGCTGAGTTCTGTCAAAACATGAACCAAAAGCAATGTAGTTATAAAAGAAAGTAGAATGAAAGCAAGGCTGAAATTAACTTGATCTAGTTAGAGTCAAAGGCACCTTTTCATCAAGTAAGACAGGTGAAATTATGAAGAACATTGATATAATTGTTAAATCTGGAAAAATTAGGAAGAGTATCACATAAGGAAGGCTATGGCTAATGGCAGCATTTATGATAGGTACTTGAAAGGTAATGGAGCCTGCAGTGGTTAGCATGGCAATAAGCTAAAGCTAAGCCATTATATTCAAAATACTATGTAACTGTAACCAGCAGGCTGCTACCCATAAATTCTAAGATTACTGCACAGGATATTTGAGATGTCTGAATAGCTGTTTCTTGTTTAACCATAAGAAATAAAAAACACAAATGCAGCAGAGAGCATCAAGTGTAACTATAACCTTTCTATTTGTATTTTCTTTGATTAGTGTGGGACATAGCTTTTATTTCCCCATTAATGTTTTATATTTCCCCACTGTGTCTATATCTAAATTGTTCCTGATTATGTCTGAAACCAGGAATTGTAAGGGAATACAAATATGGTGTGTTATGGTATGCAAATGTTTAGCATATTTCATCCAAGAGTTATGGTTGAAATATGGATTATAACAACTTGTTATAAAACTTGTGTTAAACGTTTTTCTTTTACTACTATTCCTCCCTGAGACTATTTTAATGATTGAAAAGTAATTCTAAGAGTGTGAAAAATATTTAGTTCAGGTAATAGATATCAGAGTAGCAAGTGTATGTGAGCAAAAAGAACAGGGAAAGCATCCTCTGCAAAATCAGGATGTAGTAAGTAAAACATAGATATCATGGGAGGTAAAGCATCTTGCAGATTTTAGGGACAATAAATTTTGGTTTGATAAACACATAGAAGAAATTCCTAGCTAGTTCTAGAAATTCCAAGAGGAACTAAAATCTTTCTAAGTAATAGTTCTTTAAAAATGAGTCTTGAGTAAGCTGCCAACAAGTGCACAACAGTATGTCGTGCACTAATATAAGCATATTGGAAAGATACAAGAAAGAAAATTCCTTTTGAAAAAGGTTTTCTTAGTTTTTATGGGTAAAATAATAATCGTGGAAACATGGATGATTCCTCTCCCCTCTACTGGTGAATCATGTGCTCTGTCTAGGTCTGGGCTCCCCACCAGGACAAACTGAAGCCAGTCTAGCAAAGCACATGAAGATGATTAAGGGCTTGCAGCACCTTTCATATGAGGAAATGCTGAGAGAACTGGGACTGTTCAGCCTGGAGAAAAAGGCTCAGGCTTACCCATGTGTACAAATTCCTGATGGTGAGATGGGGAGGGAAGCAAAGGCAACAGACGGTATTTACTATTGCTTGTTTTTTTGAGTACCTTTAATGGATGTTGCATGAAAAAATTAGGAGTCTTGGTAGATGTATGCAGCTCATTTTAAATAATTAAATAATTACAAATAATGTAAAAGTTATATAAGGTTAGACTAGGAAGAAAATGTTGCTATGACTAGATTAATGGAAGTGAAAAGACAGAGTTCTGGAAATCTCTTCTGTCTAACAAAATCTGCCATGGTAAAAACTTTAAATTTTGCATATCTTCTGCTATTGAAATAAAATATTGGAGTGGACATAATCTGCATAAATTGAATTCTTGTTGATGTCCACCATCTCTGTAGTAAACACTGGTGAGGCATAGGAAGAGGGAAAGAAAAAAGCTGGTGAATAGTAATGATGTTTGGCAAACTTTCGTTAAAGATTTGATAATGGCAATCACAATACAAATATCTACAGCTGTGGAAAAGTTCAAAGGACCTCTGATAGTAAATATAATTAGTAAGAAGTCCAGAATGGGCATTGACTATATACTGTATCCTATGAGGGTTTTGTTTCTTTCTTTTTTTTTCTTTTTAAACCAACCATGCTTACATTAGTAGTTTGCACACTAATTACTCACAGGTCTCGCCTACTTCTTGACCCAGACATGACTCAGTTGCAATCTACTAGAGAGCATGAGGCTGCATTGTATTACTGCTTGTTATGTGATCTTCTTTTTATTTCTTATCCAGATGTAATATTCAAACAGTAACACTCACACTGTTTTTCAGTGTAAGACAGCTTCCACATTGATGTTATTTTCTCAAGACCACAGGTTTGGATGGCAATTCTTGATTCATGGGAGAGGTTTCCAGCTGAAATGTGCAGTCCTAAGGAGAAACAGTATGTGAATTTCATATTTTCAGCTGCTTGACTAGAACGCTGCTTTTAGACCATTAGACTTCGCGGACAGAAAAGTACAACAGTACATTTACATCAGTTCAAAAGTTTACAGAAAAGAATCACAGCAAGGCACATAGTATTTCTGTGGCTTGCTTCCTAAGTCAAGCTCTTCCTAAATAGTATGACAATCTCTCAATGCCTTCAGTAAAATGAAAAGTAAGGAAAACTTGGAAGTTCACATAAACACCACATGTAGAATGAGCTAATATTCTTTCTGGTTATCAGCTGATGAGAATGTATGGTAAGGTGACTTGGGGATGTGCTAAAAAACTAAAGGAATGGACTGGAATGATGGTGCAATTTGAAAATCTGATACACAACAGGATTTAAATTAGATAATTTTAGTATGTTACTTAGTCACTGTGATACCCTTCAGTATTTACTTATCGAATAACACAGAAGAGGATTTTTTTTACCATACCCCACAGGAAAAACACTTGAATATGACTTGCTAAAATTGACCTTTACTCATACATAGTGACTTTTACATGACAGTATTATGATAAACTGACTCTAGCTTCAGATTTATTACTCAACCCTGACCTTTGGTAATATTAGAATATTGCTTTCAACCAGACTAAATAATAATGTCTCTGTGAATGTAAGGAACTGGCAGATCCGAGATGTCAATTGCCATCTCAATTTTCCTTTCACCTGGGACTGCAGCATGTCACAGTGCTTTATTGATCTGAGAGTCATTAGAGTTCAGTGTTATAACTCTTCAGTTTTCCATACAGTGCACTGTAAAAGGCATGAAGCATGAACTGGGGCATGACCCCAGTCACTGGCCAAGAATTTTGACATGGGTCAAAATCTGAAATGTTTATTTAATCAGAAATAAGTATTTTGATTTTGATTTTTTTTCCTAAATTGGAGCATGCAGCCAAAATATCTTTGGAAAGATATTCAAAATGATCCTTCCAAAATGATTAGTGCAGGATATTATCCTGGTTTAGGGTCACCCTAGGACAGGTATTTGGTATATACTGGAAAAAAAACCTGTTTGAGGTTTAAACAGCTGAGTTTTCAAGTTACTGAAATGCTTCAAACAATAACGCTGTTGTGCACCTATTTTGTATGGCAAAGTAAAATATTTTGATTTAATGATTTAATGTAATATTCATTTTTGTTATAATACTATTATAATTATTTATATTATGTATCATATTCCAAAGTAACTTCTTGACAACTTTTTTATTGTATGTCAGTGAAGTCGATAGATTTTGCTGATATGTTTTGATTTAATAAAATCAGTATCTGTTGTTAAAAACCATTTAGGTAGTCAGAAAATTTTCAATCTGCTGCAAGCTAGAGTATAACAATGAATAAAAGCATCTTATTGCAACTTCCACCCATTTTCAGAAGAATTAATGGAATGAAATGTCGTTCAAGTGGTGCAGCAGCTTCACGCGGCCTTGCTTTTCAGATAGGAACTGAAATCAATAGGATTCTTTCTTTATGACTCTGATTATAATCCCATAGAAAGTTGCATTATTGAAATACTAATTCATTTATGTAACATGTACATGAAAATTAAAGAGGTTGACATACTGTTGGTGCCAGGATTCTTCTGGATGCCAGAGCACATCTCTGCTGCATTCAGGCCTCAAACAATTTTTGAAGTATAGAACCATAGAACAGTTTATGTTGGAAAGGACATTGAAGATCATCAAGCTCCAACCTCGTTGCCATGGGTATGGACACCTCCCACTATCCCAGGTTGCTCAGAGCCCCATCCAACCTGCCCCTGAACACTTCCAGGGATAGAACATCCACTGATAAGGACAGGAACAGGACAGCATTTTACTCACTTGATAAGGATAGTAGAACAGAGCAACATTTACTCTTGTCAAGGACAGTAGAACACAACAGCACAGCTTTGGAGAAATAAATAAAGTATGCAACTTAGGCAAACAGAAATTATGCAAAATGTAAGCAGAATACCAGCTCAGCTCTGCAAGGCTGACAAAGCAGAAGTTTGTCAGCCTTGCAGAACAACAATATTGTGACCACTCAAAAGGGGGTGTCGAGGAACAGCCACCTAAGAGGACACTGGCCATTGAAGGCAGGCTCCCAAAGAGCCACATAAGGACTTCTGACATATGGGTCAGACCTCTGTTGGAAGGGTATGACTATGTCAAATAAAGCCAAGGAAGTGGGGTAGCTAATGAATATGTAATCAGTGTATATGATAGAAACTCTGTTTCAGCATTTGTCACACCCAAATGGAGGAAGGATCCCCCAAGTAGCCAGCATGCTGTAATAAAAAATACCTGCTTTCTAATACCCAAAACTGTGTTAGAAAGTTTCTATCTGGCTGATTTCGGTATCACCACAGCATTCCTGGGCAACCTGTTCCAGTGTCTCACCACCCTCAGAGTAAAGAATTTCTTCTGTATGTCTGACCTAAGTTTCCTGTCGTTCAGTTTGAACTCATTCCTTCTTGTCTCATCAGTACAGCTCCTTGTGAAGAGTCTTTCTCTGGCTTCCTTCAGAGACTGGAAGGTTGCTATGAGGCCTCCAGCAAACCTTCTTGTCTCCAGGCTGAACAACCCCAACTCTCTCAGCCCATCTTCACAGCAAAGCTATAATCCTCTTATCAACTTCATTGCCTCTCCTGGACTTGCTCCAACTTTTCCATGTCCTCCTTATGTTGGGGACTCCAGAACTCTATGAATATTCACAAAGCTGTTAGTTGTTGCATCTTACAACAGCTTGTCATATATTTCTGATCACCCTACTGCTGCACGGGTGTCTTCTCTTGCAAATTATTTTTAAGGTATTTGCATTCATTGAACATGAAACTTAAGTGGGTAGGTATCCATAATATATATACACATATTTTATCAAGGTTGTTAATGACTTCTAGAAGACATATTGTTGGATTGCTTTACTTGTTCAGTGAAATTTAGTTAGCAGCAAAAAAAGAAAGAATGTCTCCATAGATTAGCAGTGCTTTTATAGTTTAATATTTTCTCCAAATTAAATACATGTTGGTGGGGGTTTTGATATTTTAGGCACTTTTGTGTGATTATTTTAGGTGTACATTTTTCCTTTCTTATTCATGGTGGATAGAAACATACTTTGCAAGCTACCAAAGCAACTTAATAAAAGTGGAGATAAAATAAAAAACAATGATGCTGTCTTATAAATAGCAATCTCTCTCAAATTCACATTTGTTAAAACTTAATTTTGTAATTATTATCATTGAAACCATACTCAGGTATTGCATATAATATTTTATACTTTGAAACCTGATGTAAAAATTCACTGGCAGTTGTTGAACCATCACAAAGAGGTCTCCAGTCATCTTGCTTTAAAATCAGAACTGTTTACAACAGATAAAGGATTTTACTAGTTTGATGGCAGCAACAAGGTTACCTTTAAAATGTTTGTGTTAAAACAAATGTGCTTTCTGGAAAAAATTCATCATGTGATGCATTGGAAACAGCCATCAGTCAGCAAAATGGTCATAGAAAAATATTCCAACAGCTACTGTTCACTTTATTTGACTGATCTGATAAGACCAGTATGCCAGAAGCAGTTTCTTATTCCAAGAACTCTAAACTTCATCTGACTTGAGGAAAAAAAAATAAACAAATCAATTGTCATTCTCAGGTCTTCAGAAGACTCTGCAACTTATTTTACAAAGCAAATACTTGTTCCTATTATGATGGAGGAAATAAAAATGCAACTTCTGTCTAGAAATTACTGCTTAGCTTATTTCTATTTTATGAGCATTTCTTCCCCCTGACTGAGAGCGCAGCTTAATTGCTCAATAAAAGTGTAAGGTTTTAAGACAAAAAACCTACTATAAAATTAAATGAGATTTAAAAAAATGTATGCTAAACAATGTGTCAGTTCATTGCACCAGAGCTGGTGGCCTTGAGAGCTGAGAATTAGAGGGTCAGATTCATTAAAGCTGTATTATGTCAGATGAAGTTCAGGCAGCATTTTGTCCTAAGTTTACAGCATATTCAAATTCAGCAAAACTGACACAAAAATTTTGTGGAACTGATCACTACAGGGAATTTGAGGTCTTTATTCACAGATAACCACATCTTCCCAAATGAAAATAAAGTCAGATTGCAACACTTTTTTGGGGGGGGACTTTGGGCTTTGTGATCTTTTTTCTGTGAATTTCATTTATTGGGCAGTGACAAGACAGACAAACTGAATTCTCCCTGTGTGCTCTGCTGTTGAAAATTAATGAGAAAAGACTCTAATGCCTAGGTTTTAAAGCTCCTGAGAAGATGATGATGGAGATGCACCACAGGGGAAGGATTTTTGCCTGTAGCACTCAGAGATTCACGGATTTGTGAATAAAGCCAGTGCCTGACAGCTGGAGAAGACAGCTCTCCACAAGAGCTCCCGTCAGCTATTGCCTTCCCTTCATGAGGCACTTGGTATTTCTGTGCTGGAAGAAATGATTCAGCTTTTCTAACCTTCAAACCATAACCAGGGCATGTTTTCATACCCATTTCAGCACCCTGTCAAAACAAGAGGGGCTTTTCAGGGGCTGTGACCAAGCAGTGGTCAAAGGGACATGCCCAGGACTGGTGCCTGGACAAGGTTTTCCCTTTCCTCTGCCTTTGGAGGAGATGGACACTCCTGGTTCAGGTGGGACTTTGGTGGCAGGAGGCCATGCCTCCTGGCTGGCTGTCACAGGGAGCAGACCCTGAGAAACCATTGATGAGACAGTTTGAGGTCAAGCAGAATTTTCCAGTTTTATTTCGATATAAAATCACAAAACTTAGGAGTGATTGCTGTTGTGAGGTTTTTTAGAATTACTTGCATAAACCAAAAATCAGGGGCTTTATAAGGCAATGTGATATTAAATTTTAAATTTTAAAAAAATCCTTTCCATAATCTTCACCAGGATTAAAGGATATAGATTAATGAAATATTATGGACATTCTTACACATATTTGCTTTCAGTTTTTTAATATATATTTCATTGTCTGTTAAATCCTTGCATCACTAGAGAGCCTAAAACAGCTTGCTTCTAAAGCTGAAGCCAAATGGACTTCATTATAGTAGAAATGGCATACTTTATTCTACTTCTTTTTTTTTTTTTTTTTGGTACCTCATAGATTTCTGTCTGCCACTTATCTGTGTTCTACACTCTAGAGAAGAAAGAATTCCATACCAGTAAGTCCAAGCTGAGTATCAAGTTAAACTCTCTGGCCCTACCATCATCCTCAGCTAGGGAGACAGGACTTTTTCTTACAGGTTGCACCCTTGAATCTCAGTCATGTCTGTGGTCAGAGAACTATGGATATTTACAGGAATATGCTGGCAGAATCTCTCACAATTCTTATAATCTGTTATTAAAATTCTGTTTTGTGGATATTTCATGAATTTATGGAATTCCTCCTTGATGAATAGTTACATCACAACACACAGCTGAGCAGAAGGTGGCACAAATTTTGAGTCACTGACTGATTCAGGGCGAAACATTTACCAGTGAGGAGTGCTTATCTGGACTTCAGTCACTCTGTTTGATGCTTCTGTTTTTCTGAGATTGATTCTGTTTCCAGATGGCCTCTGAATACTTGCAGGGATAAAAATATATGCATAAAGCATGTGGAAAAATCCCCCTAAAGTCATGGAAAAGGAGGAAAGGATCCCACTTGGAAAAGCTCTGGGTAATGATAAGCATTGTTGTTTCTCTCCAACCTTGTTGCAACCTTGTAAAACGCCAGTAAAAGTAAGCTGACTTTTCAGTTAATGATTGCAGTTCCTCTAACATATATTCCATACCTGAAAAGAAAAGAAAGAATATTTTCATTTATGCTTTTTAGAAGTGCTGGTTTTGAACATGGTAAAAGCAATGATCTGGTGTTGCAGTTCCAGAGCAGAAAAGTGCTGCTGACTTGCATGGGAGTTCTCAGATTGCCACTGAAAAATTTAATTTTGGATTAATCTGATGCTTTTTCTCCTTCTTCGTATTTCATTTTACGTATTAAAAGGTGAAGACACCCATTTTTCTGGCTACTTCTAGCACTTCAGAAAAACCCCAAAACATCTTTCTTGCTTTGTTTTAGAATCTGGCACCTTTCATTCAAAAAAAAGAAGTCCTGATATCCAGACACCATGTATTACAAACATTATGTGGATGCTGAAACTATCATGACCGTTTTTAGGACTATATGCTTTTAATTTTCTGCATATATATTTCTTTGTCAAACCCTTGCATCACTGGAGAACCTAAAATACCTCCAGATCTATGTAGGCCAAATATTTTCCTTCTCTGTTTAACAGTCCCTAGTTGGACCAGGGGCTTTTAATAGCTCTTGATAATTGATTATATACAAAGACATAAACTATGTTTGCCACTGGGATTGTAGCCAGATACTTATTTTTGCTAATTTTCCATTATTTTTTTCCTTCTTTTTGTGAGTCAGATCAGTCAAATATTTATTAGTGTAATAAGATCTGATTGTACTATTGGCATCTGAGTAAGAGGTGCATGCTTTCCTGCATAGAACCTTTATTAAGAAATGCTCTATGATTCTCTAAATAAATTAATCATTCAGAATTTCAAATGTTCTTTAAATAATATTTGAGTAACTCAGTGTATTAGCAAAGAATTCTTTTACCCTCTTTGATATTCCTAAGTCTTTTGATTTCTTGGCACACCCAGAAAGCTTCACCTCAAGTGATCAAGGTTGTGAATGACTTAAAACATTGTGGGAATTGCCTTCTCTCCTGATAAAATCTTATGGTAAGTAATGTACTCATTCATTCTGAATAAACTTTCAAAATTTGAAGTTGGTTGGCACTGAATCTTCCACAATGTCATTTTCTGAAGCAGCCTCAGTACTCAGTCTGAACCACTTTGCCATGCTTTTTTCTTCATAAATTATTAAATTTTACTTTGATGTTTTATTTCATTTTAGAATGAAATAAAACATTATTTTATTTTATTGATGTTTTATTTCATTTTAGAAAATATCAATCACCAGTTGGAAGGAGCCCTACTGTTCTTCAGTCTGGGGGACTCAGTAGACAGAAGTGAAGAAACTTTTTTATTTTGCTCTGCCAAGACTGGGTCAGTCAATGAAGCAGGCAAAGTATTGAAGAGCTATCCACCTTCATCCTAGAGCAGAGAGAGATAATTCTTTGCTCTTGGCTGTTGTATTTTATGTAATTAGGTTATATTTTTCAATCATTCTGGATGCATTCAAGTTGTAAGTGGCTCAGGATGCACACAGTGAATTATTATACTGTTGGCCTAAACTGGAAGCTTTATGAGCTGCTCTGCATCCTGATTTGTTAGAGGAAGATGAAACCCCATAAAAGTCAAGCTGAAAGCTACAAAAAACATTACTGCTTTGTTTTTCCTATTTATGAAGCACTGAACTGTAGAGTACTCTAATGATAGCTTGTATTAATTTTAACAAACTTGAAAATCTTGCTGACTAGTCTAACATTTAGGTCCTTTTTCATTCTCTTTCTCACCAACCTTTAGCTTTTTGCTGGAGGCACCACATTTGTTATGTTAGCGTAAGCAGATAATTACAAGCAGTTGTAAAATGAAACACCAACACTGGTAAAACTGAGAGGCTTTTAAAAGTTTCATCCCACTCAGCTGCAAAAAAAAAAATCAATTTAAATTAAAATATATGGATTGTGAACATGTCAGTTTTATTAAAATCTTTTGTTTGTTTGTTTGCTTGCTTTGCTTTTTAAATAGCTTCAGTTCTGTTAAAAAATATAGAAAACATTCTGTTTCCTTAAACTAGCATTTTCTGGTTCTTGCTTTCTACTTACACCTGAACACTGGAATTTGCCTTCAGAAACTACCCATGGGATTTGGGGGGAAAAGAAGTATTCCCTCTTCTCACAGATTGATTTTTAACTAAAGGTTACACTGCGTAGCAGTTGAATCTCAGGTGATCCTGAGTTGTCTGTTGAAGGTGATCTTTAGCCTTTTGTAAGCAGGGCTTTATTTTGCAAAGACACAGGGGATGTGTTGTAGGGGGGGGGAGGTTATAATGCCTGATGTGTTGCACTGAAGACCTGAAGAAAAGACTACTAAAGAGGGAATAATCAGTGTTAAGAGAATAGCATGGGTACAGCAAGTGCCTCCTCATCAAATAAGTTTAGGACATGAAAAAAACAGCTGTTGGTTCATTCAAAACCTTAACCATCAGCTGCATCTGCTGATGCTGCTTCAAATTTTATTTATGTCCAGGCAGAATATATATGTCCTGCAAATGTTACAGCTCTTAATGCTTTCTTTGGCCTTTGTTCTGTATCCCATTATCCTGTATGTGGAATCCATCTTGGGAGCAGACATTGGGCACAACATTACATGAGGCTCAATGAAGTTGTTATAGTAAAATTTAATGGGATGTGGACTATGTGCTGGCCCTTTTCCAAGGATGAATTTTCCCTTTTTTTTTTTTGCTTGAATTTCTGATTTCTTCCTTTGTGAAAGCTCCTCTATTTCTGTTAAGGTGTCCTTGTGCTCCTTAGAAATTAATATGTATTTTAGTCCTTCACTAAAAATGTGACAAGAATACTAGCAACAAGGTGATGTCTTTTCTATTCTTTTATCTTAGTGAGACTACTTGCAGAAAAGGAAAAAGAAGGAAATTCAAATTCGCTGGCACTTCATAAATATTATTTGTAAATCATATCCTCAAAATCATATTCTTTCTTTGTTTTTTTCCTGTCCCATTTTAAGATCATCACATTCCCCAGAGGACCTTGCAAAAATTGGAAATGTTTTAGGACTGCTTTTTTTATTTCCATGCTATGCAAAAAAGTAATCAATACTGCAGCACTGTAGTTCTTTGATCCCCTGACTTTATTATGCATGAAGAATGTGTATTGCATCCACAGGTGTTTACTAAGCTTGTCTTCATATGATTCTTGGTAAACGAAGAACAATGTCCTGTCTTAAATCAGCAAATGGGGATTTATTTTATAGTAATCATTTTCTAAACACCAAGTAACAGAATTCACTTTTACAGCCTGCTTAGCACTGACCTATCTATGCTTTTGTATTATAATGTAATAATTTGCTGTCTTTTTCAGCTATGGTACTAATTTTAAAGGATTTTTTCACACAATAAGTGTGTATGCAAGTATTTATGCATATTCAATTCTAGGTATGCTTTATGGAGGTCACATATGCAAGGAGAGCAGATAGTTCAGGAAAAAAATCCTACACACACTCAAGAACAAATTATTTATGACACAGTTTATGCTGATAGAAACAGAAATCAAGTACATTGAGTGAAAGGAAAATTTTTAGGCTAAAGAAAAAATACTTCAGTTGTCCTTGCATTAAGGGGAGAAACAGTAACCATATACAGTTTTCCAGGGTTATTAAAATAGCCTAGTGTTAGAACTGTGTAAGCAAATGTGAATTGCAAGATAGGAATAAGGCATATTGCAAAGTGGTTGAACATCTTATTGCAGGAATCATAAACTGATTTCACTTTAGGTCAGTTATTGACATTCCCCAGAACTCAAACCATAGCTTCAACAATCCTTCAGCAATAGTCTGCATTTGTCTCCAAAATTGTGTATTACTAATTTTTTAAAAAGGAAAATTTTGGTTTAATTTTTTAAAAGGAAAAATTCCCTTGCATTTTCAAAGTAGTTTTAAGAGGCAAAAACAAAAAGGAAGTGCTTTATAGCTAGATAAATAAATGACTGAAAGAAGAGAAGGTTGTTGCTTTCCAACTTCTTTCTTATGTCACAGCTTCAAATGTGATTAACTGGTTGTTACACTGTGTAATAAATATGCTTCAACTGAAGAAGTGTTCAATTGGCTGTTAACACTTTAAATTAATCAGTGTGTACCTCACAGCCAGCTAGAATTCATTTTTGTGACTGTAAAGTGCCATCTCTGTCATCTTCTACTACAACATATATACACAGTATTCTCTACAAAACCTTTAAAATAACTCTAAATTGATCTCCAGGGACCATACTTGTCATGAGACAATTACTGTCCTGTGCTATATGAAACTCTTGACTGCTCTTCCTCTTCTAGGGTACCCCAGGAGAATAATCACCGTATAACAATGTCTTTTCTATTGTGATTTAATATCTTCTTATGCTGATTGATAAAGCAGTCAAAGATGAAATTAATTTATCTTGTTGCAGTAGTTTCATGGCACAGTTTGAAGCAAAAAGACATTGGGCAATGCTGCTAGAGGTGTTCAGCTGTCCTCCACTCTGAAACCAGGCTTCAGCTACCTACATTTACAAAGGTGTGAAACGTGACATCGGGTAAGCTCGTTTTCCTCAAGTACTTTCTGTAACCAGGTTTAAGATCTCCCCAGCTATTTCTTAGCTGCACAAAGCATAACTGCTGATATGGTTATTAGATCTTTACATACCTGTGTGGTATATAAACACGCAGGTGGAGAAGAGGCTGATATTCAGCGCCTGAGCAAGTCACAGTTTGGGTCACCACTGCCAGCTGGGCTTGGGTTATGCAAGTGATCCAGTTCCCCAAAAACTGGAGGAGGTAAATCAGGATGAACTGTGCAGGCTGACTTCGCTGAGCAGGGAGGGGGAGGGAAATTCCTGAGTCATGTGTACTTTTTCCTGGGAGAATGGCACAACTGCTTCTCTTAGGCTCTCCAAGGGATGGGATATTCATCTTGGTCAGACTAAAGCTTGCAACACAGCATCTGGGGCTAAAAAGTGGCTGTTCCTGGCCACTTGCCACCAGCACTAAGGTTCAGGTTCATACACCAGTATTTCATGGAACAGTTTTTCACCTCACTTCTCTCCCAGCTTCTGTGGTGCCCAGGCCCCACAACAGCACCTCCCCATTCAGGGGACAAAGCTTGCATTATTTTGTAAGATTTAATTATATATTTTTGTATGATTTTAAAGGATTTATATCCTTAAAAAGACATGGTATTTTGAAAGGAAAAGGGAACCAGGTCAGAGGCAGCTGGAAAGCACAGGAGTTTTTAAAAAAAGCATTCAAAAATGCAAATTAATATTTTAGTTGTCAAAAGGAGGATGACTGCTTCTCAAATATAGGATATTAGTTTAGTGAATGTTTTTGTGACTACATGTTCTTTTGAAATACATGCACCTCTTCACAAAAAAAAAGTAAAAAACCCCCAAAACCAACACCTTAATTTTTATTTCTTATATAATTCAGCAAGGAATCTGAAAACAAGGCTGGGAACCATTTAATTCATTGTTTGATTTATTTGGAGAAAGAAGTAAAGTTAAGTGAAAATTTCTGATTTCTCACTCTCCAGATGAAAGATAGAGAAAAAAAGAATAATATACCAGTGATTTCTGATGAAGTTTTTGATCTTTCCTTAAGATATTTATGAAACTATTATCTTTATTTCCTCTTTTTCTTCTCCCATTATTTGATATGTGGGAAAATTAATAAAAGAAATTACATACACAAAAGCAGCCCATAGCTGCTGCCTACTCAAATTGATAAATGTGAACCATACCCAGTGTGATATTTAACAGAAATGAAAATATGAAGGTACTAAAGTTATATCTCTTTTTTTTTCCTCTTCATTGGCTCTGTTATTAAATGAAAAGAAATCTGAATATGATGTATCTTCACAATGGACTCTTACATACTGAAACACCATTTAGCATTATTAAAATGTGAGTTATTCCTGTAATTGGATTTTTTTTTTCTACACTAAAACAATGATTGATGTACATAATATTCACTTGATAATTCACAGAAATGCAGTAACAGTAAATTTCTAAAAGCAATTAAGTTGTCTTTTGTTAACATTGAAATTACAAGCAAAGAATACTTATTATATTAATAAAACTGATGCATATATAATTGAGATTGAGGTAGAAACTAATATAAACTGAATTAAAATGTATTTTTACATATAATAAGCTTCTAATAATACTTCTGCTTGCTTAGGCAGCACAAGCTCAATCTATGCACCTTGATGCAGAAGTGAAAATATATGTTTAGGTTAAACAATGCCAAGTTAATAGTTGTACTCAATGATCTTAGAGGTGTTTTCCAACCTCAAAGATTCTATATCACTGCAAAACTCCTGACAGAAAGGAAGTTTTATAATTGGAAAAGCCAGCCCAGTGCTTCTTTCTTTCATGCTTCTGCAGAGTGGTTTCTCTGTTCTCCACATAGAAAATAAGAACTTTTTGCCACCTTATTGTTATGTTGGCTGTCATCAGTGTAAGATCCTGAAGATGATAAAGAAGGTCTCAGATGCTGTGGTAACAGTGACTTATGAGCCTGGCCAATCACTAAAAATCACTTTATCATTTGAACAAAATAAAAAATGTACTTGCCTGTAGAGACAAGGAAAACTAAAAGAAGTTGGAAAAAACTGGAAGGATGATGTGCACAAAGCAAAGATAAGCACAGTATGTAAGTGAAAAAGTGTTGTGGTGACATGCAATGAGGAGTTTTATTGGTAATTGAAAACAAGTGACTTGCAGAATCAACTTAAAAGCAGGAATTATATAAAGCCATCCCATTCTGGTCAAGAAACAATTTGCCATACTTTGGCAATGTTTAGAAAATACTCTTTTAAATTATTTCTACCACCACTTTTTTGATTATTAATACCTATTCTCAATCATAAAGGCTGAATGCTCAGTATGTGAGGGAAAATATACAATGAAAATACTTTAGAAATCTCTGAAATTGAGGTGAAAGATGTCCCAGCCCATGTTGAAGGCACTGGAACCAGATGATCTTTTAAGATTTCTCATTACCCAAGCCATTCAATGACTCTGTTCAGTCTTACTTTAATCATCCAAAGTTTCCTACCTCTTTGTATGTTACAAAAGAGAGGCTTCTTGTGCTTTTGGGAACTTAGACTTCTTGGATTCCAATTACTGTAGGTTCAGTGAAGTACCATGTGCTAAATATTTCTCTAATGTTGCTAGTTTAGGATTGTTTCTTGGAGAGAAAATTCTCTGTATAAAAGGAAAGCACTTTCTTTCAAACACTGTAGTTCTTTGAAGCTATTACAATGTTATACCATAGCTTTGTCAGATTTTCATGGAAAACTTCCTAGAGTGTGTTTCTAAGTAAATGACGTATCTGTTGTGTGCAGATGTATGAATGCTATTTCTAGGCAAATAGTGGCACTGAAGTCCTGTTCTGTTTCCTTCTGGAATTCCAAATAATCTTCCTAAAACAATGTTTTCTATCCATTCTCAGGCTTTTGGCATAAGGAGTAAGAGAACCAAAGTGCAGGAAAGGCTTTGCTTCTCTGAGACTCTAGGTTTCCCTAATTTGTTCCCAAATACATTAATTTACCCAGATGAAGCGATAACAACGGGAGTTTTGCCATTGCTCAGTGGGATCAAGGCTGCTCACCAAACCACTGCCCATAATTCAATGGCACAGTGTCAGCAGCACAAAAACCCCAGTCTTTTCTTCACATACAACAAGCCTGCATCTTTTCTTTCTACTGCTTTGTAAAATAAGTGAAATATGCACACCTGAGCAGGCAGCTGTTACTGTTGGCAAGCCTCCACTTGCACAAGTTATAGAGGTGCAGGGTTACAAATTAGCACCATCATAGTGGGAAAATGATTCCTGTGTTCTTTTTTGATTACTATTCCAAGTTTCTTCAGGTGTAGCAAAGCATAAAACTATGTTTTTGTTCTCTTCTGGATGGCAGGACTGACCTTCAACCAAATATTTAAGGAACACTGCAGAGCCTGATGTGCTCCACACTGCATGATTTGATGGGAAGGAAGCCTACCTCTACAGGAGGCCATCGAGAAAGTAAGATAAAGCAGCATTCTGAAAAGAACAGCAGCAGGACATATCTCAAAATATTATCAAAGGAAAAGTGTTTTCTTAAAGGGCAGCAGTCTCTATTGCAGAGGTAATACATTTGCATTGCAACATTTTAGAAGGTACGTGATTTTCAGTGTGGTATCATGGCACTCAGACAAAATGCCACACAAAAAAAGAGGGTTTTATAGCCTATCATATGTCTTTAAAACCTGCTTAAAAGTGTATCTGCCACTCTTAAAAACTTCAGCAGTTTAAATTTCTGCAGCTTTCTCACCCAAACAAAAAAATATTTCTTTCCCCTTTAAAGAAAGGGACACAGATAAATATTAGAAGCATTGTCTGGGACTTTAACTATAGATGTTGTATAGAGCAGATGTGGTGACAGCACATTGTAAAAAATATTTATTTCTAGTCCCATTTATTTTCTTCAAAATGTATTTCTGAAAGGGCCATCTAGGCTCTTACATATACATGTCAGGAACACTATTCTTAAAGAAGGGATTCATAAAACTTTAAATTTTGATAGTTACACGCATACTGTCATATAATATTTTAGTGTGCATTTATGAAACGTTTGAATGTTCTATGATTATCATACTCGAATGTATAACATCAAGACTGAAGGCAAAGGAATGTCAGAAGAGATACATTATGAGAATAAAAATTACATAAAACTAGCCTTCTAAGAAACAGTCAGGCATGGCTCTGGCAAATGTCAAAACATATTATGATTATCATGTTGAAACTCATATCTGAATTATGCTATTGAGTAACTATGCCATGAACCCTGTGCTTGTCTGAATGTTATATAATCTTTCCCTCAGATTTAGCCAAAATTGTTTGCATTACTCATGGCTTTAATTGTAACATGATAAAATGAACATAAACATCTAAATTTAAATGAAGTGCATACTAGGTGTCCTGTTTATGAAAAAAAAAAAAAAAAAAGCTAATTCTCTCTTGCCCCCGAAATAAAAACCCACCTCCCACATAATAAAAAATATAGCCATGACTAGATTTATTAAAAATATTAGCCAAATTATTCCAGTTATCAACAAACACATTCCAACTTCAAAATCCAAATGCAAATATATGATAGAATCTCTTAACTGTCCTGGTTTATCTGAGCATTATTTGATTGCCTAAGCATCCTCTTCTGCCTAAGTGCTGTAGCATTAGAAACGTAGAAATACAGTTGCTGATGGTCCTACTTGTTACAACAGTCCTTCACTGCTGAATCCCATCTCTGACAGGTGCCACTCACAGGTGCATGGGAAAAACATACTGAACATATATCTAGAGTAGAGGTGTGATCCTTCAGTATTTCCTCCAATAATTTATATTTCATTATGATTTTTTCTCCAATATCATATATACTAGCTTTTGGTGGATATCCTTTTGTTACTTCTGTCTTCGTGTCTTATCCTATTCTGGTTACTGCTAAATGCCAGGACATAGTTATCTGATTTACAATTGTTATTTTCTTTCACTTGCTTTAAATCTGCTGCTTGATAGTTTAAGGGCATCAAATAGTTCAGGTGTTTCAGCATAAAAAAGTGAATAGATTTTTTTTTTTCCACTTAATTGAGGGCCCCCATAGTGGTCTCTATCAGATTCTCTCCAAGTCAACCCATTTTCCAAAGTGGATAATATATAGCTGCTTATATATTTTTATATAGAAGCTACACATTGGTTTGCCTCATCACCCTTTGTTTGATGTCCAGGGTTGTTTTTTTTTTTTTTTTAATTACTAATTGAAGTGTGTGTAACAGAATTTATCAATTTTCTTTGTGCATTGTTGCAGAATAACCTAAATTTCTCTAGGAAGCTGAAATTCTAGCAGTGATCTTCCTTTCCTCTGGCACTAAAGCTGATTGAAACTATAAGTAATCTACTTAACATGCTGGCAATTTCACATTGAAATATTGAGCAAATATCACATGATCTGTGTGATTTATTACTATTCAATTTATTGATCTCTTATTGAGAATGATTTATTAGCATGTCTGACAGAAACAATTTCTCAGACTTATCTCCTGTAAAGAGTGGTCTGGGTACAAGCTTCCCTTAGCTTCTCTGCACTGAAATGCTCAGTTTTCTTCCCATAGCATCCCTTTCTGTACCTACAGATCCATTCACCCTAAAATCAGAGATATTTGTCACAAGATTGCAAGGCCATACAGCTGTTGGGAAGGTTCTGTTCTTATGATAAGTCTGTAATATTATTCATAGCCTTGGACTGTTTTCTAAAACATTCCTCAAATCTTTTTTTCCTTGCAATTTTAATGGTTTCATATTAATGTTATGAAAGACAATGATTCTCCTGGTCTGATATATTTGTAGCTTTCCTATCTCTGATTTATTTTTGCTGTAGTATTCTCCTCTCTCCTTATAAATGGCCCCTTTTATCAGCGACCGGGCCTTTTGCTGTAATGTTATTTTTATTCTGATTGGCTAGTGTGGTGCCTTTATCTATTTTCTGTGATCTATTTTACCCTGTCAGCTGCTCTTTTTCATTTCCTTTGTTTTCAAGCTTCACATTTTTGTATACCACTGCTAATTGCTAATTGAAGGCAAGCAACTATGAGTAGTAGGTACTGTTTCTCATATTTCTCATATTTCTCTCATATTTATTATAAGGATATAGGTGACTGTCACAAAGTCACTATTTGATAACAGTGTTTTGAACCAAATCCTGCCCTTCACCCAGAACTAAATCAGGGTGGTTTTTCTCTCTTTTTTCAAGTTCTGAAAGTAGTTGCTGTAAGTAGCAGTCATATATGACATCAAAAATATGTACTTCAAATTATATACCATCTGACATTTATCCACTTTGGATTATGTTTTCATTTATGGTTTTATTGACCATTTGGAACAAGATATACATTAAGGAGTCTAACTGAGGCTTTCTTCTGAACTAAAAATAGATCAATCAAACTTCTGATCCTGTTTACTTTTAGGCAGTGAACTGTAGTTACTACTGAAATGCATCCCAGAATTACTCTGGGAACCTTGACTTCAAAAGGGACATGGGAAATCTCATCCTCAGATAAGGAATGAAACTAAACTGGTTTTTAAACAGGAAGGGAAGAAATTTCTTCCATAAGCTGAAGAATCTGACATCAAAACAATGCTTTCAGGCCCACAATGTGATTCTTGGGGTGTCCTGTGCAGGACCAAGAGTTGGACTCAATGATCCTGATGGGTCCCCTCCAACTCAGAATAGTCTGTGATTCTAAGAGATGTTTAAAGCAAATCTCACCAAAGAGCAGACATAGGGATAGCCCCTAGAGGAACTGTAGAGTTCTGTAAGATTGAAATAAAGTTGCCTACAGAGAATAATTGTGAATATTGTAAAACTTAATAGGCTACACTAGACTAGAAAGGTCCCTTTTCTCCTCAAACTGCAGGATAGAAAATTGCTTTTATGGAGAGAAATATAAGCTAGAAATTGTGCTTTAATTTAGACTTTTGCCATGTAGTGTATTCTGTAATTTCATGTGACGAGATTTCAAGGTAAATAGAAGAAATAACTATCTTCCAACACTACTAAGGTAGGTCTCTGTTGTGCTGAGTCTGTGTATCTGCTGCAAGTTAGATTTGTACTCTAATACATTGAAAATACTCTTTCAAGAGAAAGTAGAAAATACAATTTATTAGTAGAAAATTCTACTATCTATTTTCATAGAAAATACTCTTTCAGAGAAGAAATATTCTAGTGTTTCTTTTCTGAAATGTCAACCATACCCATGGTACTCCACACAAAATGCCATTATAAATGAAATGCTAAACTAAAGTACTCACTTGGAATTGCCTATCCAAGTAATCTGTAAATCACTTTCAATAATCCATAAAAGGAAACAGACTGTGCCATGTTAAATGTTTTTGCTGTATCTCAAGTGCTGCAGCTCTGCAGTTGTATTTATTCACTCTGGGAAAATTTCCTAATGCTTCAGGTGAAGAAAGGTCTTCAGCATCTTGTCCTTGTAGTCCAGATCTCAAAGACTGCAAGAAAAAAATGTTCCTGTAGCTGTTCAGATAAAATAGCCTCCTCCTTTGACAGACAATCCTAGAATGCATAGTTGAAGTTTGGGGAATGGCATGGCACCACTGAACAGGGAAGAAATGGAAAGTGTATCATGTCATTCTGATTTACTACATAGCATAATTGCACGTTTTATATGAAAAAAACTCTGCAAAGTGAAGTGGGTACTTTGGGGCCTTTCTTTTAATGATGTACTTGTAGCTCAGATCTCTCTTGATGCCATGCTCAGGGCATTGTCATGTATAACATACATGTGCCATAATCCTGCTCCTCCAAAGAACACAACCAGGATGCTCCATCAGAAAAGGGGTCTCTTGAAAAGCTGGTGTCAGACCTTATAGCTGCTCTGTACACTGGTCAGCCTTAGGCTGTGATGGCTTCTCAAATGTTTACAGTGAATTACAAAAATATTTACAGGATCTTTGTGAGAGAGAAAAAGAACAAGCTTTTTCTTCAGAAATCCTAGCAATCATAATATAGAAAGACGAGTTTGGGTGCTTTATGATCCATACCACAGGAAGATTTCAGCATTGCTGATATTTTAGTACAGCTGCATAACAAGAAACAGTCAAAAGAATAAAACTATGCAGCTGAGCTACAAATATCCTCATAAAGCACAGAGTTTGGATGCTCAGTGAGTTTTGTAGCCCCAGTAATCCTCTCTTGTGTCATATCAGAAGCCTTAGGCACTCTTGTCCTATGATGGCATCTTGTTAGCAAGCAGCAGACCCCAGCAGAAACAAAGGCTTAGGGCAGCTCTGCCTAACTGCCCATGAACTCCAGTTTCATTACAATTCTTCCTAACAAGAGACTCAGTTACTAATTTGATTTGTAGAAGAGAAAACCCTGGCAAATTAAAAGCAGCAAACATTCCCAAGTGATTTGCTGCAAAGTAGAATAAATGAGTAACTGCTTTAAAAAAAATCATATTCCATTAATTTCACATAACAGCAAAGGTAGTTGGGTTTTTTCCTTGTTTATGGGTGAAATGTTATAGTTTGAAAACATCCATTATTGGAAGCATTGGTGATAAAGGTGGTTTATAGAAAATACTTTATAGAAGTCTTTGATGCCATTTAAAAGTTGCCATTTAAGCAGTAGTATCAATGTCAGCGTACAAACCAGTCATCATTGTCTTACTCAAAATTGCTTCAAAGTTCGGGAGAGAAATGTATTTGGAAAACAGTACGAAGATTTTCATGCTTAACATCCTTACCACACAATTATAAGGCATGAGAAATATTTCTCTCATAGATATCTTACAGTCTAGTGAAATAATTGCTCTAACAACCAGATTCTAGATCGAGCAACCAGGGCACACTTAAAGTATATTTTGCCATTGTTTTCCCCATAAGAGGTTTACAAGACATTGTTACAGGGGTTAAATGCAATTGAAGAAATTAAACAGATGAAAACTGGAACAGATGGGTCTATTCTAGGTTTTGACATATATAGAAGGATTTGAGAATCCAAGATGCCTTGACTTATTTTTCAGGGTCAGAGCTAAGGCAAAGATTCTCAACAATTCTTGAAATAGCAACCTTCTCCTCAAATATAAAAATATAGAAAAAGGAGGACTTCCAGTTATAGTGCTGGACAGAATGAAACATTTCTCTTAAAAACGGCACACTGTGCTCCAACTCATCATTCATTCCCCACCATCATAATGTTTTTCTCTGCCATTTCCATCACTCTTCTGTAAGCAAAACAAAACAGATGTGTCAATTTTCACATAGAAATCTCTGCATTTGGTGGTCAGCATCATTCACTGTTTTATTTCTCTTTCTTTTCAAAAACTTATTTCCTGCTACAGCTAAGCCAAAGCTTAAGTTGTACAACTTAATCCCCTTCTGGTTTTAAAAACCAGTTTATTATAATCTTTACTCACCTCAGCAGTGTCACTACAGTGTAAAGCTTAATTTACATTAATAATTCAATTACTTCGTTTGGTTCCTATTGCTGGCCTGAAAACCAAACACACACCTTTAATCACATCTGATGAGCTCATTTGGTATTCTGTCCTGCAGCAGGAACCAGGTGAACTAATTTGGATTATTTACACAAGTTTAACACATAGGTGTTTTCTAGACAAATAACCAATTGTCCTTAACTATTTGTCACAGTCAGTACAAATAACTCGAGTGAATTGTGATTATTATATAATTTCTAGCCATTGTGGAAGCAAAACACAGGTTCCCTCCTCAGAGGCTGTTTTGGATCCTAGTACTTGTAAGGTGGTAAGAATTACTTTAGGGCCAAGTAGCTGTGGAACAGCAGCATTTTTCAGAGATGCATATTTTTATTTATTATGGTCATTGCAACACAAGAATAGAACACTGAGAGTTGATGGTATCCACTTTTCTAATATACTCCTCTTGATAATCATTACCCACCAGAGAGACCTGCTCTAGAAATAATTGAAAAATAGTTTAATTGTGAATTTTGGCTTCAGGATGTAATTCTTCCTCACCTTCAGCCTAAAGGAATAGGGATGTTTTAGAAGTATGTGTACTGAAGTGAAAGATCAATCTTAATAGATGAAGTGTGCCTTTTTATAACCATGTGTCATGCTTGTAGCCTTTTTATAAACAACTTTCAATCCCAGGGTTCATGAGAAAAGCTAATGTGCAGGGCTCTGTGCCAGTCTAAGGGCATAGTTATTAAGATATGATATTAATGGAAATGACCCCTGTCAGTAAGACAGACTAGGCTTGCTTCTGAAGCCTATCTGGTCTTTGCCAGTTTTATATTTCAGTTGTTCCCCTAGGCCCATCTGTGCACTGGCACATAAAGTTACAGAATTAAAGGAATGTAAATTCCACCAGTAAAAGTATTCCTATAAGTAAAATAAGTTAAAAAGTTCAAACTTGATCAAAATTTGTTGAGCCAATGACTTTTGAATACTAAAGGCTTTCTTTTCTAAATTGCAGAGATTGGACTCTGCAAGAATCTTCAGTATTGGACTAATTTGACCTCCTATTTTACTGGTTGGTATCTTCCTTTTACTTTACTTCCCAATGCTCTGGATAAATCCATCCAGTTTATAAAAAAATTTTGTTATCTTTATTTGCAATTAAAGTTTGCTCTTAGGAATAACTCTATCAATCCTGAAATGTAAAGACAGAAACCATCATATATTAACTGTTTGCCTTTACACCAACTATTTCCAAAATCCTCACTTTTAAGAGCAAATTACAAAGCAACTTGGGTCAGGTCCACAGTTTTTTAAATTGCAACTATTTATCTTGGTCACCCATTGGATTATTATTTCAGATATGTGCAAATTACTAGATTTAAAAAAAAATTAGTTGCTGGGAGTGTTTGAAGTTGCTTGGTTTTCCATTGAAAGCAAATACAGTTATGTTTAAGGTAATTTTACAGTTTTCTCTTCACACTTGAGGTGGACTGCATAAATATAGGACAAACTTAAACAGCCCTTAAAAATATTACTATCTATATAAATTTTCAGGTTCTGTGTATGTAAAACACAAGTGGAATAACTGGGTGCATTTTGCAGTATCTATTTTATCTGTCTCACAAAGAAATATAATTATCTATCTCTAGGGCATTACAGGAAAGGACAAACGCCAAAATCCTTGGAGAGAAATACCTTAACATCCTGGGACTAAATTTCTTGGCTTGAATGATAACCCTGTAGTATCTTATTTCCTAAGGTTATATAAAGTAGTAATGTATTCTAAATATTTAGATACTTTATTATCTACAGAAAATCAGTATTTTTTACAAGCAGCTGCTGACAGTCATCAATTGTTCATCCACATTCTGCTTCAAAGCCAGTGAATGTATTTTTAACTAAGAAGATCTTTTGTATCAAACAGTAGGCAGACTAAATGCATTTTATCAAGTTTGAGGCAGATTTGAGTCAACTTGCCATCTGCATATTTTTAAAAACCTATAGGTAGCTGAAGTGAGAGGCATTTAGAACTTCCAATAAGCTGAAATCTAGATGATCAGCAGCGTGCCTGAGGCTGTGGTGAAAAACTAGGGCAGATTCACTGCCTTAGAAGCCAATAAAGGCAAGTTTGCTGCATGCTACAGCAACTGGCAAGGGAGCACATCCATTCAGCACCTGCTCTGGTTCAAGCTCCATTGAGCTTCTCCTGGGCAGCTCATCTGATAGCCCTGAAGGAGAGTTTAAATTTGAGTTAAGTCCAAAGAAAAATCAAACAAATGTTTTGTGCCTTGAAGCACTAGATGGAAAGAAATGTTATATATTGCATAAAGCAGTAACTAACATAGATCTGTATACGCTTTACATGACTTTAATGGTTAGTCTTCTGCTTAGCTGACAAAGGGAATGCCAGCAAGCCTGACATCACAGCTTTTTTCCACCACCCTAGCAGAAGATGGAGGCACTTTGGATGCACTGTGATGTGGAGTGTTCTTTCCTGGGAGCATCCTTAGTGGTCACCGTTCCTATGAGTCCCAATCTTAGGTACTGTGGATTTTGGTCTTTAAACATAAATCTGTAATAGGGAAGAGTTATGATTACTTTTACTGTTGTTGTAATTTCCACTGTAAGTTCTTTTTCTGCCTTGATTCATCTTCTAAATCGTTGATAAGGCGATGATCTTTGATGATCTTTCAGATTGTGAAAGATCATCAAAGCATGTGCTTTGAAGTTCAAAATACATTGATGCAGGTGACCCCCATCATAATGGCCTTAAATTGGGACTGGTTATCCCAGCTTCACACCAGATTATCAGACAAGTATGTAATTTCTGCCTTAGGCTTTCTTACCAGGAATTGTCCTTTAATTTACTTTTAGCATATCAGCTCATTACATGGTATTCCAGAGAGAAATGTCATGTTTCAGACACAAGCTTTAATTTTTAAAAAATATTATTTGTGTCTTTTTTTTTTTTTTTCTGTATTCAACAGCATGGATAAAACTGCATTAAAATAATGTGGGGTTTTTTTCCATTCCAGCTGGTCAAACTAGAAAGGTTACTGAGGCCCTTACAGCAGAAAAGTATTTCAGGAAAAGGAAATTTCCATTTTCTATTAAGTTATTTTTCATAGAAGTAACTTTCTCTAAAGTGTTATTAGAGATGAAGAAAGAAGAATTGGAAGGAAATGAAATTCTGGTAAGCACTGTAGAGAAAGGGTTTTAGATGCCTCACACAAATTTGGAGTTTCTCTAGAAAGGATATGTCTGCTCTTTCAGATTTGAGAAAAGTGAGATATGTCTGAAACCTTGAAATATGAAAAGAAGAAAAGTTATTTTCTTAGCACAGAGAAAAGCTATAGATGTTTCATAGAGATATAAAGGGAAAAAGGAATATTCTGAGACTGAGGTAATTTAGTCAATATATTCTCTAAGGGAAATTACAAAGTGATTAACAACATGAAGTAGACCCAGGGCATTCAGCCAGGGATTTATCTCCTCTAATAAGTAAGACATGAGAAGGGGCTATTGCAATGATATTATTTAAAGTTTCACTGAATGCACGTATTATTGGAACATTTAGCCTGACCTTTAGAGTAACCAGTTGTTCTTTTTTCACCAAGATACCCTGTACTGGATGACAAAATATTCCTGAATAAACCAAGTCTTCAAGAAAAACAGCAGCTGGGTCCACCCATCCTATTAATTAAAGCATGGCAATGCTTAATCCCACTCATTGTTAAAAACACATGCATTTTCTCATACAAGTGTCTGCAATTTTAGATTTCCAGTGGCTGTTTCTTAATCTTGTCCTTTTTAAGTTTCATGCAGTGTTTTCTCCCTGTGAAGATACCTAGGCACTGCTTGAATTACCACTGCTGGTGGTGGGGAGGGAGGGGGGCAGATGGGAAAAAACCAGCAGTTGCAAGGTCTCTCACTGCAAGGTGTTAGTTTGCCATGACCACTAGAAAATACACCTAATTACTCACCAATTTGATGTGGTAACATTTAAATCTTCTCACTAACATTCGTTAAGCCCATCTTACCATGCATTCTTCACAATGCCTTTAAATTCCTTTATCAGATATCTATGTCCTGCATATGTTACGTTTCTGTTGATTTATTTTCTGTTTCCTTCTCTCTGTTTTCTTATGCTGTCAAGTACTGTCCTCACATTGTGCTGAACCAGGACATGCTTTGGATGTCATTCCTACCTTTACATGATTCTTGCTGTCTAGCAGCCATTTTTTTTAAAAGAGCTTCCAAATTTCTTTTGACACCTTTATCTCTAAATATTTTTCTCTATCCCATTTGACTTATGATGACGTTGTTTTGGAGGAAATCACTCCTTTGGAAATCTGTGTATTAACACAATTCTTAGTGTCTGGGACTATATTCTTTTTCTTTGTGGAGAAATAGGTGGGCAGCTGCATTATTGTAATTGGTCTGTAGGGTTTGAAAGGTTTGAAACAATATCCTCTTCTGTTATTACTAATCTTTAGTGAGCATAATGATGTCCAAATTAAAACAGAATTGCAGTAAAAGCAATGTCTTTTGAGCTTGAATGTCACCTTTTTATTTAGCATTGCTATAATTCCCCTGTTTGGCATCCTATATGCTTTAATCAAACTGAATTTCCCAAAATCCAGTTTTTCTTTATGCATGTTGGGGAACCAGTTAAGAACTACCTTATCCTGATAATGTTTTCTTTTAAGTAACTCTTTTAAATTATTTTTACCATCTTTCTTAATTACCACATGTTTTTTAAAACTCAATATTTTAAGATTTGTGTGCATTGAGGTATTACATTATGAGTGCTTGATTTAGGTACAAATTTTTCATGTAGAGTGTGATCTCTTTTTTTTTTTTTTTTCTATGCCATCTTCTTTATCTTGGTTAGCAGCATATTCCTGACTTTTTAGCATTGCACTGGTCTGACTTTTTCTCACAGATTTCAGGCAAATCCTTTGCTCTTCTCATGAGTCATAACAATTCTTTTCCTTAGCAAAACAACTTGGCATTATTATACAGGAATTTTTATATTCCTTGTCAGCTCAGCTGAACTTGTTTGCAACGAGTGCTGAGTAATGTTTGCATGAAAATTGTCATTTCAGCATTTCAGCACCCTTTTCTCCCTGTTACTAATGCAACAGCCTCCTTGAGGTCCAGCTAGTCTCTGAGACCGCTAGTTCATTAGAGTGATCAGTGGAAATGCAGCCTGATCTCACTGGCTAGCCTCCTCCCTTACAGGGTTGTGGGACACTCTTTTGCAGAAACAGATCTTACACCTTGCACCAGCTATGCAAACAGCAGCATGTCTGTAGCGCTCACAATAATAACTTGTGCTGCAATAAAAACTTTGCTAATATTCTGAAATCTTCTGCTATTGAAGTGAACTCCGGCGAAAGTATGTCATCAGAGGCAGCATACAACTTTAGAATTTCATGCAATTCAGTGTTGCATTCTTACTTTTGCTCCAGGCAATTAGCACAGTATCTTGTGCTTATTCCTGGGAGCCTTCACTCACCTGAGCTGTAGTAATGCTTCCAGCTTTTTTTCTCCCATTTCTGAAAAACTGTATAAGTACACACATCTCTTAACTGAAGAGCTTACAAATTAGAAGGGTATATTTTAGTTCAAACAGTACCTCTCAGGATTGATCTTACTTCAGAGCTTACTTAACCTCTAACACCAAGACAGATGGAAATTCACTACCAACTCACAATGTATGTTTCAGTATCTAGTGGTTAAATGAATGTTTTCAATGAAGGGAGATGGACTGAGTATGATAGACCAACAGCTATGTATGAAAGTGTACTGTTAGCACTCTGAATAGGAAATACCCCTTCCAAAATGAGTAGAGGATGTGCATGCCTATTGCACATGCAACCTAAAACTGGATATTCTCCCTAATTGCTGGTATACTAAGTGGCTATCACACATACAAACAAACAAAACTGGTGTTCATAGCTCATTTGCTTCTATAAGTATTTTTAAAAGTCACAGCCCTGAAAATTCTATTTCCAGAAAGTTGCAGAAGTGACACACTGTTACTACACTTAAGTGAGAAATAAATGTCATTGCTCGAGTGTTTATTACCAGTGAGGACACTGTCAGAGAAACATGGGAGGATACTATTAATTCTTTAAATCAGCCAGGAAAAACTTGGGCAATGCCTAGTTCTTCAGATGTGACTAGGAATTGAAACCTGGGCTCCTCAACTGAGTGTGTTCTTTGCTTGCTTTAGAACAAGAAGTAACCCACTGTAATCAGACAAAAGTGAGTTATTCTGGTAAGTTTCCCAAGTGAATGTTCACAAAGCCATGAGGCTGTACTGTCCTGTGCAACAACAAGCAGCAGTGTCTGCGATACTCAGTGGTTGATCCAGATTAATAATTTGCCATCTGAGCTCTGTTTCCACAAATTCATGAGCAATGTAGTAAACCAGCAGTGCATTTTCTTTTGGGTATCCCCAATGTGACAAGAAGAATTGCATTAGGAATCACCTATTCTCCTAAGACAATCTATCTTGAACTGGGGAGCATATACAAGCTCCCTGGCATGGGGAGCATATTCAAGCTTCACTCATGACTTTAGTTTTGATGCTTTTTTATTTTTCATGACAGAACTGTACATTGATAGTACAAAAATAACCTAGAATTGTTTCAATTTTATGTAATTTTTTTCATAATATTTTAATGTGTATCTGAACATTAAAGTTTATAATGCTTAAAAAGTAATAAAGAAAAAAACAGCTTTCAGCTTTGGAAATGAGATCAATACTTCACTAAAAATTGATGTATACAGTTCTTTGTATTTTAAAGTACGCTTGTGAATAGGAAAAAATACCCTTTGCTTTATGAAGCTAATTTTGGAATGATACTTTAGTAAATGAATGACTTAATGCACTTCATCTCAATTAAGATGCTTTATACTGAATGATGCTTTTCTTTGGCATATGAAAGTATTTATCTAAAATCAAACATGCTGATTTTCCCCAAGACACTTGATTATAATCTGAACTCTGTGAAATGGCTTTGTTTGTATGATTTCCTTTCTAAATTGGGTTTTTTTTCCCCTTGCTGTGACATGATATAATCTACACTCAGTGGCAATGAAACTTGACTGGCACACTAAAAAAACAACTAGCTATTTCAGGTAATGAAACAGACTTCCTGACACACTTCAGGTGCAGCTTACTTTAAGAAATCACTGTTCTGTAGGGTGTGCTGGAACTAAGTTACCCTGTAGGAAGCTGGATGCTCTCACACACTAAGTTTCTGATTCTCTCTCAGCAGTAAGTGTAAAGCTCATGCTTTTGGCTCCACCATGGAGCTACCAATTGTAACTGCAACTGCACTGTTGACACTCATCATACCACTTGAATCCTAAATGTGTCTTTAAATTACTATCTCCTATGTGTAGTAAACCTTCAAGACCCACAAGATTTTAAAATAACATGATGTTTTATCCAGAAATACTTACTAAGAGTAGAAAGGTTGCTAAGCTATCAAAAGTCAAGTTTGCAAAATCAATGCATTTTTGAGACATTATTTAGAAATACAAACATGACCAAAAAAAAAAATCTTTTACATGATCAGTGAAGAAGCTGTTTTAGTGCATTTCTATTCATCAAACAACTCTAACTTTCTAAAATTTTTTAACCTCATCATCACTTTCGTATGTTTATGAACTTTTGCTATTCGTAAAAAACGTTTTCTTACTGAAGTATCTCAGGATGTATATCAAAACTGCAGAATTGTAGTCTGCTTTGGTGAAGCTTTTTGTGGTTGATTCCATCTTTAAAGCTGTTACACCCTTAATTTCGTGTTTCATACTGTGTCACTTCCACACTAGCCTCAGCTATTAAATTCTATTGCTGTCTTCCACAATGGGACTAACTCCCTCCTCCCATGCCTTTAAGAAAATACCTTTAAAAAGAACCTTTAATGCAGTTTGAAATACAACAAAATGATTGCACATACTGACATGACACATATTACTCATCTCCTAGTGTTCCCTCAAATGAGGACATAACACAGTCCACATTGTTAGGCTCACTGAATTTTAGACACAGGCAGCTGAAACAGGAGTTATCAGCTTTAGGACATGCTTTGTCTTTGAAGAATTCATCAGTTGTTCCACCTGATACAGATTTGGGTGTGTAGCAACCAAGGAGTATTACTAACCAAGCCTGCCCGTGATAGACCATATTTCAAAACAGATTCTGCTCCAAAATATTGGCAACTCATGCATGAGTCACTTTATGTAGTTCAATTTTTCAGAATTTTAAGCAATTTGTGACTATGCCATATAAATAAAATAAAAGTATGCAAAGTCTAGCTCCACCTTACTTCAGGCTCCCTCTTTCTAAAGGAGGTTTTCTGAGAGAGAATTTGCTGAAACTTACTGGCAATTAATGTTTTGGTGAATTTCAGGGGAGCTTTGGCCATGCAAAATACCTGACATTCTAGCCATAAAAACCACAGTATTTGAGACCTTGTTGGACTGGGCACTTTTGAGGCAATTTCCCACCAAAAGCAGAATTTTCATGTTTGAATTCACCATGATATACACCGAGGAACTTTGGTACTTTTCAATTTATCAAGAGTGTCCTTCTACAGTGACACTGACTGAAACTACTCCGTCAGTGGACACAGATTTCTCGCATCAGAAATAAGCAAACAAACATCCAAAGAGCTATTTTGTGCTCTGATTCTGGACCTTTGCTCTGAACCAGCTAGAGATGAAATAGTAAACTTGTGGGACTCAGTACACAGTGAGTGACTCAATAGGAAGAAGCAGCATTATTGCTTCCCTGAAAAGGCACTTTGACCCTTGGTTTCAATAGCAGTTTCAGTTGGACGGAAAAAATATTACTTTCTGTGTTATGCCTGCTTCCCTTTCTTTTCATTTAGCAGCTGATTTGAAAAGGGACTAAGCTATCAGAACCTTCAATTGTAAGCATTTTCAAAAGGCTCCAGTTCAGAAATACTAATTCTTAAAAGAACAATTAGAAATCTAGGCAAGAAAGTGCTCCTGGCCCTTGAATAGAAGAGCAATACAGAATTTGGAGAGTTTCAGAGAGGTTCAGGAGAAGCATTAGTCAAACAGATGCAACAAGTTTAAAAAAAAAAAATAAGTTGCTTTCCTCTAATTTTTGATGAAATTTTAGTCTACTAGCCAAGATTTCATTCTAAATTTTCATTATTTTTTTCTGTGCATTTTATACATGATATTGTCCCAAAATATACTCATCTCGGTTTCACTTTTATTATTCCAGTCCTTAAGGTATTCTATATTTTCCTGTATTCCTCACCTTCTCCTTTATTGGTGATGGCTCTCAAAATGTCATTTGCATATATCTCTTTTTGTGCCAAGATTTAACGTAATATTCAGCAGCACTTTTACCAAAGACTCATGTTTGATCAGTCTCTACAAGAGCTGAATTGCACAAACTGAAGATAGATTTATGAAAAAAGAAATGTATATCTAAATTATAACCTGAAACAGTGCATACCCCCTAAAGATGTAAAGATGTATATTTCTCAGTTAACTTGACAGAATACAGTCAGAAGTTCAAGAATAGAGATGAAGGAAAAACAAAATACCAAATACTTCATGCCAATAATAAAAAGTGCATCTAAACAGAGGCCTAAATGCACATTGGTTCCTCTTTTCTTTCATTAAAATACTTCATACAGGATATGGGTGAGTTTAATAAAGTGTTGGCCAACACCAGACTGACCAATGACTGACATAGTGTTGCATTATTAAGAACAAAAGCCAGGTAAGCTTGGGGTAAGCTTCCCTTTCTTGGAATTTTCTTCCCATTGCCTTCTGCACTGACCTTATTATCAAACAGGTAGGTGTAGTCTTTCTGAAAATTAGGTAGTATAGATGTGCCTTTATATTTATGCAATTATGCTTGTTAAACCTACCAAGAAAATCACTGATAGCAGGAAAAGCACTTTCTCTACATGCTGTCTGTGAGGATCTCCACCAAAATATACCTCTCTGCTATGATTTTTGGGTACTTTCCAAGGTGTTCAAAAACTGTGCTCAGGTAGCTTTTGAAGTGCAGATGCTACTGCATGGCCAAGAGCTGTGTATTAAATCTGTTGTAGCCCAGACACAGAAGAGCCTTTCTTGTGAAAGCATGGGGTGTTGGTTACAAACCAGACTGGTGTGAAAACAGGTCCTTAGTTGCAGGGGCCTAGGTCAGCAATTACCTGGTAACAGCAACAAGCAGGTTCATTGACACACACAATGGCAGTTACATCTTCACTCAAAACCAGACATAAGCAGTACTCAGAAAACTCTTCAAACAGTGAGGGATTTCCCCCCTGCCACCCTGTTTTCATCAATAAAATTTGTTCCTCTCTGCTAGATAGAAGAGTATGTGTCATTGTTATTCATGGAAACTGTCAGGCTTTTTAACTCTGCTGAGAAACAAGAAGAGTGAATGACAGATGGGGCCTGCTTTCTTGGCAAGGAAGCTCTCTGCTAGCATAGTGCCATAGTATGAGTCCTAAAAGAGAGAAAAAATGATAATTTTACTTGTTCTTATACAGAAACGTCATCTGAGGAGAGGCCTTTCATTGTGAAGTAGCCTGATTTGTCATATTAACTCCTATGTACATAGGCTGATGCTGTCTTCAGTCTTAGCCTTCGATACTAAATGGTCTTTAAAAGCTTGGAACATTTGCATTAGGTGTAATACCATAAGCTGCTTTAGTGGCTTCCCAAAAGCTGGAAAGTATGAAACCTAAGTCAAGTGTGAAACCTTGAGCAGATGAGATTGAAGTTTTTGTAAGAAACTTCAGAAATCCTACCTATTGCTGAGGTGTTCAAACTGTAGTGACTCTTCATCTTTCTTAGTCTGATATGTTTTCCTATGCTTATTAAATACTCTTCAGGTCAAAAACATGAATCAGGGCAATACACTCCAATATTACACATGTACATGTGCCAAGATCCTCAATGCAAGGTTATTTAAAGCATGGGAAGGACATAAGTAAAAACTCCTCAACTAAGCATGTGCATGTAGGAACACAGGTAGGCAGGAGAAGCAGGATGATGGCTGAAAGGAAAAACTGAAAAAGAAAATTAATTTTGGGCTAAATTGATGCTCTTATACATTGAAATAGATGGAGTACTTAATGTTGAAACAGAGTACTTTGAACTTTGTTTAAAAATGTTTAAGGCTTTTAGCTGTTTCAAATATTGAAAGTTCCTTTACAATGTTCATCTTTTAACTTTTGTTGGGTTTTTTCCCCTGTTTGGTGAGGGTGGGGCTTCTGATGTTTTGCTTTTTAACCAATCCATTTGCTTGGATTCCTACATCAAATCAAACTCAGAATTTTTTTCCCACTGAGTAGAGTCTGTAATTACAGCAGAAAGCTTCTTCCTACTTTTTTCTTTCTCCTCTACTGTATATGAAATTGTAGATGCATATACTTGGAAAAAGTTCTAGAGATTTTGGGATTTACTACTTGACAGACTTCATTAATCACTTTATAAAGAGCTCTTAACATTAGCTATTCTTAAATTTATCATTAACTTCAGGATGAATGTTTTTTGAAAATCCATTTGGCTCTATTCTTAGCTATTTTTTATCCTTGAACATTCAATGATCATCTTGATATTGTACTAAAGGACTAAAATTAGCTCCCCAAGGTATGGAGGGTCTTCAGTATCTTAGCTATAAAAAAATGTTTCCTCTAAATAATGAGGTCGGGAATTTTCTGAATTACATTTATTAGGATTGGACAATATAATGGAAAAATGTTTCTCTTTCAGAATGTTAGCTTTAAAAAACATGAATTTGCCAAGCCACACCAACAACTACTGGTTTTTTACCTTTAGCCTGATTCACCTCTCATTTACTCCTGATTGCTGTAGCTAAAACGAAGGGGTTCTTCTTGTCACTTTTAGTAAAAACTTCAAGCTATATGAATGTGTTCAAGAGCTATAACTCAGAAGTGATAGGACAGTACAAAATGCTGATTGATTTACACTGCAGCAGCAGAGGATGTTATTGGCTTTCCCCATGTGCATTTCAGCATTGTCTAAGCACTATCAGCTCTCAAGTAAAGTTTCTGCAGCTCCAGCAGCTGGTGCTGCTGCTGATCTTCTGGAGTAAAAAATTTTCTTTGCTCTCAGTTTCTTGATAGTTATTAGCTAGTCTTTTATTCAGAGTATGAGGACAACACTCCCTCCAAAAAAATTATCCCCCCCCCGCCTAAGTTTCTTTAAATTTAGGACCTCTTAGACACATATAACATTTTTTACATCTGATAGTCATTAGTACTTTATTTTGTCACCTTTCTGCTAATACGAAACTCACCAAAATTAAGCATTTCAGTTAAAATTTTCTATCAGCTTTTGATGAAATTCTTTGGTTAGTTCCACCTTTATTTCCTTCATAATATCCGATGATGTGTGTATGTTTTCTGTTTGAGCCTTTACTATATTCTGAGTCCTACTACAGTGGAATATCCTATGAGCCTGAATGGAATCTGAGACTGAAAAGACAGCTTGTGATCCCTGAATTGCAAATCTGAAAAAGTCTTCCAGTTCTTATGAAGGCTGTTTTGAAATATGAATAACAACTTCCATGGGAAATACAAAATATATGGTTAGTAAGACTGTCGATCAACCTGACAGCAGCTATTGGTAATAAAGATACTAGTAAGCATTTTTTCTGAGTGACATTCTAGTCCTTTATATTCTACCTTGGCTTATCTCTGCTCTTCAGGATTTGCACGTAAAATGTCAAAGATGTTAATCATAAAAAAGCAGAAAAATCTTACTAATATCCCTCACAAAAATACTTTCTAACATACTTAGCCTCAGCGTTGTTTATTTTAGAATTTATTTTCTTACTTGAATATGGTAGAATCAATATTGCAAATCACATTCACACAGCTCATCAGAAACCACTGGATTTAATGATTATAATTTTAAAGAAAACGAATTTTTTTTTTTAATGATGGAGCAGTATGCAGTCATTAGAACACAGGTTATGTAATTGCTGCGTTGCACCCAAAATAAAAGACCATCATCTTGCTTTCTGTGGCATCTATTATGCCTTTCTACAGTACACAATGGAATTCAATGAACTGATGTTATAGAAATGTGCTGCTTCTTATTTGCTTCATGTTTTCATATACATGTACACTAGAAATTTGCAGCGATGGAACTGGAGCTGTCAGCATTATGATCTTCATTTAAATTCTCTTTGACAATTTCTTCATCTACAAATGCAGAAGGTATTTATACAGCATTCATTGTCCTAGGTTGCCACAGCAATTGGCAACCTTTGGTAAGCTAGGGAAATACTACATGTCATTTTGAACTCTAAGCAGGAAACCAACATTTTAGTGTGCCCACTTCTCAAGCTGTTGAGTTCTGCCTTGAGCTCTGACACAACATGGAGAGGAAAAGATGCAGCCATTACAGTGTTTGAGGTGACATGAAGTGTCTGTGCAAGCCACTAAAGGGATTTTTTCAGACCTCAAAAACATGCAGTGTACCCTGGGGAATGGCTGGAACATGGCAAGGGTTTGGGGTATGTGATACTCAGCAGACTGGGAATGATGAATGAGGATGACAGAAGTATGAACAACCTGGTACCATCTCACCCATTCATCCTTTCACATTTTTAACTGAAATAAACAGTCCCCAGTGTAGGACCCAGGCTTAGTCCAGCCCAGCATCAGCCCAAAACAAAACAGAAGGCAAATGAGCAGCTAAGAAGTGTGGAGCTCCCTCTAGCCCATTCTGCTCTCCTGTTTATCAGTGTAGACATCTCTGAAGTTTGTTGGCGATGCCTCTAGTGAAAAATCAGAACTTAAGGTGACATCTGCTACCTTTTGATATATTCTGCACATTTTACAAGTTTGGTGAGATGAGATTTTCAATCTTGTTAAGGAAGCTTTGCAGAATGTACTGTTTTATTTCCAGTAATGCAGTGTTATTTTAGATCCAACCTGAATCAGATTGTGTGGTAAAAGTGTGAAGGCTCTGTGCATTATCAGACAAAGGAGACTCTTGCATGTGAAAACAGTGATGTTGATGTGAGGTCTTACTAGGTTCTTGGAAAATGTATAGCAAGATTTCTGAAATGGAACAGCAAGAAGACTGAAAAGGAGGGCTGATCTTCAGAAAAGCAAAATGCTTTTCCTAACTATCACATAGCTGAGGGTTTTTTTCTGTTCTTGCAGAGCTAATGCTTCTGTTTGTTGAAAAAGATCATCTAAAAGAAGATAACTTTTTTCATCCAAATTTCTGCAAATGCCATGTTCCTGTACCATATTTAGGCCCAAATTACTGTGGATTTGTGTGAAAGGAAGAATGAGCAACTATTTTTCCTGACATCAGTGTTTTATGATTACTGAGCTATTTAGAAATATTTGACATTGTACTGATTTTGTCTCTCAAAATAAACTTTTCTGATTACCCTTACATTTCAGTGATTTCTTTTGTGCAGTAGTGAATCTGCAGCTTGTGAGGTAACTGGCAAAAAGTCTGATCCATCAGCATTTTTGTTTGCTTTCTTGAGTTTATAGTGGCACAGCAACAATAAAGAAGCAATCATCCATCATCCAGCTAGTCAAAGAGAACAAAGTTGTGAAAGTGGAAATAATTCATGGTGTTATCATTACTTATTCAAGTTTTATGTGATTTTTCTGAAGTTTTTCTTCTAAATTGTAATCAAACTGTATAATCCTGGAATAGGAGTGATGCTGTTTTCTAAATGCCAAGGGTTTGGGGGTGGGAGGGGACACAAAACTTCCACAATAATATTTTCATATGATTTAGGTTTTTAATTTTTATAAAAATTTTTTAAGGTAATGGACCTTTAAGAGTACTATGGCTAGAAAATTTCCACTATTTAAAAAGAAGAGGTTTTCAGATTTACAAATGTTTCAATTTTAATGAATGTTTTTAGTATATTTCTCAAGTAAATTTTCTGGCTCAATGAAATATTGACAAACCTAGTAACATGAAAAACAGAAGCCAAATTTCAAAAACCTTAATAAAAGGAACTTATCTTGAGTTTGCTCTGGGAACTGAATTTCTTGATTTCCTATATGCGTAGGTGGGCTCCTGTCTTTCCTTTTCAGCTGAATTTCTCATTTAGTTTTAAGAACAAGGGTTTGATTTCAAGAAAACCCCAACAAATGAGGTTTACAAGACATATTCCCACAGCAGCAGTACAAATATGTGATGATAATTTTGAAACTTGATGACAAAACTGGAGACAGAGGAGGACAAAATGACTTAGTCAATAAAAAAATGTTTTATGTATTGTTATTTATAGCCAGAGTCTACATATAAAAAAGCATTTTATTTTTCGAGGTGAATATGTTGAAATGTTTCTCTGCAGAAGGTATTGAAAATAAAGGTTCTCTGTGGGAGTTTGGAGGATCTTGAATATTGAACTTTCGCAAAAGACTATTTTTTGTTTCACATCAAATTTCCATTTCTACTATGCTACCAACATCATGCCTTTCTCTTGAGGTTAAAGTGAAAAGAAGAAGAGTGACAGAAGATGTGAGATGCTCTGAGAGACCCTTGGATATCTGAGGATGAAAACCGGGTGTGATAAAGCATGGCAGTCCCCTAAATACCAGAATCACCAATTGTTTGCAACTCTGTTTCAGATCAGGGTTGCACTAGCCAAAGGACAGATCCCTTTGCCCTTCTTCTTGCCTTTGAGAGTGGTTTGCAATGCTTTCCCCCACTAAGCAGATTGAAAAAAATCATGGGAACAGACCAGGTCATTTTACATCCTGCATTACCCAGAGGTAAATACTATAAACAAAGAAAACTCCCATTGCATTACCTTTATGAACCCTTTTATACAGTACTATTACAGATGGTTAATCATCATTTTACTAGATTCATCCTCTGCTTAGAGCACATCAACCTCTGATGTTTGTAACACTGAATGTGAAGGTGGGTACTTTGTTTTTCATGTGAGGGCAGAGTTTCTCTTCTGCAATAAATGCACTGAATAGTGGATTTCCTGTATGAGGAGAATTGATTAGTCATGACCTGAGGTCCCTGTTGAGTAATTCTATACATAAAGTCATAATCTCAGAAAATTTACCTTGGAGGACTTCAGCTTCTTAGTTTGAAATGCATGGGTAACTGTTTCTCATGTTCATCTTGCTCTGCAGTTCTTATCCCTGCCAGGGTATTTTACACTCTTCTTTTCTGTCCTAGGTCATATCAGAAATCTTAGAGGCAGTTTTGTCTTTAGAGAACATGGAAGAGTGGAAATGAAAATACATCCTCAATACACTGAATTGTGGTGCCAACATGTGAATGGTTTCAGGATGCTGCTCTTTCATTATTTATCATTTATGGCTAGAGATTTCAAAATCAAATACCTGAAGGTTTGAATAAATTCCCACTGAAGAAATTGTCTATTCTGCAGCTCCACTGCAAGTTCTTCTAGGGCAAGCGTAAGTTATTGCTGCATGTCTTGTATATTTGCAGCTTTTAACTCGCACAGCAGTGATGGTTTCTTTTTCCTTCCTTCCTTTAAACTAGCTTAGTGCTTTAAAAATTCAGCACTGCCTAATAGGGCTAGTGACATAAGATTATGTGAAAAAAATATTTGCTGAAAAATATGCCTTTAATTCTTTACAAAGCAGACATGAATTTGCCAGTTGTGGCCTATGACCCTTACTACAAAATCGTTCTCAGGATTCAGGAAATTAAATTGAATTTCACCTCTTGAGAGTCAATGTCTGCATTCACTTCAACCTCCAGAGGCAGACATAACTGGCAAGCTGTGGAATTCCAGATGCAACATCTCCTAAATCTTTCCTGCCAGTAGTCCTACTTTTTCTACACAATTATTATATGATCTCATAGCAATCATTTCTATACTTAGGATGGTTTTAGCTATTATGCTTTTTTCACTGAGTGGAAGAACATCAGGGCTGAATGTCTTCAGACAAAAAGGCAGCTGAATCAAAATTTCCAATATGCTTGGTAAATTTCCTAACTCTGGATGATGAACTACAAAAATAAGTGGAATTTCTGACAAGATCAATACCCTGTGGTTTTCTGAGTACTTTAATCTTTGGATGGATTAATCTCTTGAATATAAAACCAAATTTTTAAAATTCAGTTGAACTGAATAACTTCATGGTTAGTTGCAACAATAAAAAAGTGTAAATGCTTGCATAGCCTTTTTGGTGATCTTATAGCCTGGCAGGGGTGGAAAGGTACCAATGATGTACATCCTTTATCACCAAGACAATAGAACAAGTCTTGCACATGACAATCTTCTAAGCAAGATAAATTTACTTAAGTATTTCAAATTACCTGGAAACTACAGAGAGAGTAAAGTATCAATTGCATTCTCTTAAATGTAGGAACACACATTTTGCAGAGCTCTGTGAGGAACTAAAGTTCTTGCTAACAGTCTGGATTGCAGAATTGAACAAATTTATTACATTTGTATATGACGGTAGAAGATAGGCTAAAATTCAAAGTGTTTTTGACAAACTGGATATATATTTTGGAAAAAAGTTATATTCAATAGAGACAGTAAAAAATGGAGAAATATTCAACCATAGAAATATGAACAATTGATTAGGTGATCTTGAGGGAAACAAAACTGACCAGAGTTTAAATTTTATCCCTAAGTGATACTGCTGTTACAACCAAAGCTTGCATTCCATATGGAAGCATGAAAAAGGAGTACACACTGTGACACCTGCATGGTTATCCTTCTTTTCTTATAAATAATTACGAGATCCCTGCATGATGATCCTTCTTTTCTTATAAACAATTACAAGATCCCAAGTAGCTTATTAGCTCCAACTTTGGACTTCAAATAAGATACAAATCAGTTGAAGACACTCCTGATGAAAGTAGGAGGACACATCAGCTCTTGAGATGTCCCGGAGTGCCTAAAGAACAGTTTCTGGAAGTGGGCTTTACCTGTGTAAAGACTGAGGGGAATACTCTGCTTGCTCTCCCTTTGGTGGCTGTGTAATACTCTGAAATCACAGCAAGGGAGATTCAGGTTGTGCATTAAGGAACAGTTTGCAATGGCAAGCCAAAACAGGCTGCCTGAGGAGGCTGGAGTGATGCTATTGCTGGAGGACTTCAGAATGGGTTAGACAAACACTTGTCAAGAATGACACATACATGCAGTTGATTGTGCCTTGGGGCAGAGCCACGGAGGAGCTGACCTTGCAAGGTTCCTTCCAATCCTACTTTTTTTATGTAAAGAGCCTTATGTTGTTTCCTCCCATCCCACCTTCACCATTCAGAGTTTTCTTGTTCTGCCTTCAAGCTTTCCCTTATCTCCAGCTACTCTCCTAAAAATAACCTTTCTACTGCCTCTTTTACTATTTTATGCCTATGTAGGAAATGCTTCCTGAACAAGACAATTCTGTGGATGGACAAGACTGATCTCCTCCATGGAAAAGGACAGGACTACTTCTCACCATTCGCAGATATGTACTGTGGTTACAGAAAGAAAATTCTTAGAGCAGGATTAAGACCTAGACGTTCAGAAATATTTTAGCCACCAACAGGAACAGGGACTGTAGCTGAAGTGACAGCTTTCTATATGCAGGGCAGACAGAAGGGAAGTCAGAGGTGACTTTATTTTTCAATATTGGTTCTGGACACGGTATCATTATGAGTCTGATACACATTTTCCCACTGTTTGATGTAACAAAGCTAAAAGGGCAGTAGGTCCTAGTAAGCTTAACCCGAGGTCCTCCTGTTTTCCTGAGAGGAGTTAGTTTGAGAAGACAAGGTAATTACATTACGTAGTGAAACGAGCAGCTGAGCTCAGACCAGAAGCCCAAATGGGTCCGACTGCAACACGCTGGGTACAAATCGACATCGAAAACCTCCTTCCCTCGGTGCTGCTACCGAAGTGGGGGATGACCTCAGTCCCTCGCGGTTCGGGGAAGGCTGGAGCTGCTCAGGTTGCGGCCGGGCGGGCTCGGGAAAGGCGGCGCTGCAGGGGGAGTCCGCTCACCCCGGCAGGTGAGCGCCCCAGCACCCCGGCAGGGAGCCGCCCGCGGGCTCTCCGCGCGGTTCCCCCCGCATTTCACGTAGCGCCGAGGAGGACGGACCGGAACGGGAATTGCAAGCCCCGTCCCCGATGCGTGGCGGCGGCAGAACGAGCAGCAGCAGCAGCATCGCCCGGCTCCGGCCCGCGGGCCCCGCACCGGGCAGTCGCTCCCCGCCTCGCCCGCCGGGGAGAACGGCGCGGAGCCGGCGGAAGGCTCACTTGGGGCGGCCGGGATGAGGGGGCGCGGTGGGGCGGGCCCGGCACCGCCCGTGCCCGGCCCGGTCCGCGCACGTGGTGGCGGGGGGCGCGGGCCGCCCCTCCCTGCCCGCCTCCCGGCGCGGAGGGGCGCGCTGCGCCGGCATCAGCCCTCTTCTCTTGGTTTTTGGGTTGTGGGGGTTTTTTGGTTGTTTTTTTTTTTTTAAACTCTTGCTTAGCAAATTGCGCGTGATGAGCTCATGATGCCGCGCCCCCCCCGCCCAGGCTGGGGCAGGCAGGGGGACGTGAGGCGGGCGGGCGCGGCCAGCAGCGGGGGCTCTGCGCGGCCGGGAGGAGGGGGAGCTCTCGGTCCCACGCTGTTCGCTGGACTCGGGTTGTGAGGCTTTTTCCCTCCTTTTTTTTTTTTTTTTTTTTAAATATATATATGTATATTTATTTATTTACTGCCCCTGTCCCGCTGCGTGGCGGGTTGTTTGCCGCTCTGTTCGCAGGTGGATCCATGAGCTCCCCCAAGAGCGGCTCCGCCGCCGCGCAGCGCCGCGCCGGGGCGGGGGGAGCGGCCGCCAGGTTCGGCCCCGCCGCCGCTGCGGGGGGCGGCCCCGCCCGGGCTCCGGGTGGGCAGGCGTGAGGCGGGCGAAGTTTCTGCGCGGCGCCGGGCCCCTCCGAGGGACTGCGGGCAGGGAAGAGCCTGGCCCCGCGGTGCTGGGGGAGCTGACACCGCCGCCGCCAGCAGAGCAGCCCGGCTTTGGCCATGAAGAGGAAACAGAAGAGGTTTCTGCAAATGACGCTGCTCTTCACCGCGGCTCTGATTTTCCTGCCTGACATCGGCCTCTGGTCTCTCTACAAGGAGAAGCACCTGGTGAAGCCGCCCGAAGCCGCCGAGCCGCAGGTAGGTGCGGAGCCGCCCGGGAGCACAGCCCCGCGGCGGGCAGGGCGGCAGCCGCCCCTCGGGGCACGGCCCCGGTCTCGCCCCTGCGGGGCCGGGGGGGCCCGGCTGCGGCCGGGGGCGCGGAGCGGCAGCGGCAGCACGTGTGCTTGTCCGACCGCCGCGCCGGAGAGAAAGTTGTGAGAGCATCTGAGTCTGCCGGGCTGGGCTTCCCCGGCAAGGGCGAGGGGTGAGCCGGCACAGAGGCTGCCTCTGAAATTAGGAGGACGTGGGATTTTGGGCGTTGCGTTGGTGAGCTGAGTGTGATGCTGGACTCTAATTTTCATTACAAGAAGTGGAGGCTTTAGTGCAACTTTTTGTTTGCCTGCCTCTCTGCAATACTTCTCGAACTGGTGTGTGGCTATAGGTCCGCTGAAATTGCTTAGAATCCATGTAGATGTCTTACCATTTTTTGTTTCCTCTTCTTTTGTAAATTCCACAGAAGTGACTGGCAATGGTTTTTTCTCTTCTGAATATTACTATTGTGACCTGATGCGGCGACGCTGTGTATAACTGCTTGTCAGACTGATGTCACGAACTTTCAAAAATATTCAGTTTATAGTTTTCTCGATCACTGTTATTAATAAGAGCAGTTGACATAAGCTGTTTTTTGCTTGAGTTATTCTTCAGCTTGATGGGTTTATGTATGGCTTATAAATCACAGTATGACCTGCATTAAGTGAAGTTTAGTTTTAGGGAGTTGTTGTAATGCACTTCTTTATAACCCTGCCGGTAATTTACCAGAGCTTGTGTTTGTTCTGTTCAGCAGTACAATGCTCCTACACTGTAATTGTCAGTGTAATTTAAATATAACACGAATGTTTCATAGATCATTGGTAAGAAATTATGGTATTGTATAATCTTTTAGCTGGTTTACCACTTACATAGCCTTCGCATTAGAGTGTATTAAATGGTATCATATATCATTTTAGTGTATTAGTAGCCTTCATTTCAAGGGTCATCACCCATGTATGGTCAATGGCTTCAATTTAGCAATAACATATTTGATTCTTTGTTAAAACGGGTATCCATTACAGAAGTTAGTCCTCCAAAGTGTCATAACTTTGGCTAATGAAATATGCTGAGTATTACTAGAGGAGGAAGTTAAGGATAGCTTCTTAATTTGAAGCTTACTTTATATTTCCATGGGTTTTAAAATGCAATAGGTGTCAGGTGCTAAAATTTAGTTGGAAGTAATTTTTGCTGAAGGAAAATTATGTGTGATCATAAGTGTCTGTCATTAGTTTACAAGGTGCACACTGCAGTCTTTGCAGCTTCTAATTTACTTTGTGACTTAGGAAAGCTAAGGTATTCAATGCAAGTAATGATTTCTGTGTGTGTTGCATGGCTCTTTAGAACACACATGCCTTGAAGAAATTTCTTATGTTCAAGAGTGCTCTCTAAGTAGAACGTGATTTGATAACACTGAGATGGAGCTTTTTTTATTAAAAAAAAAAAAAAGGTTCTGGATAAAGTGGTGTAAGACAGAAGCTAAGCATATGTCAAGGACTAGCGAGGCTTTCTAATGAGACCAGAAACAAAATTTTACATCCTAAGTTTTCTGTAAAGGTCTTTTTGCTTTTTGCTAGTTTCTTTTTTTTCTCCCCCCTTGTTTTTCCCCTTCTCTTCTCTTCTCTCCCAATCTAAATACTAACTGAACAGTAATGGGACTGTTTAATGGAAAAACAATAAAAATGAGCAGTGAAACTTTGAACCTTACAGCTGACTCTAATGTAATTCCGTTATCATGGAATCATATTGAAATCATGCTGGCAATGTCATTACCCAGTGAGGATGGAAGGCTGAAGTACAGACAAGTAATGCACTTAGGTTACTTATGTCTTTTGATGTGCACATTATAACCCAAAATACTTACAAGGATTGAAATACGAGTTTGAGTTCAACTCCCTGAAATAGAAAGAAAATTGTAAGACTTCTTTGAGACTACTCTAGAAATGAGGGTAGTTTCTTTCATACTAGAAAAGACTGCATTAGAAATAGTATCCTAGTAGAAATGTAACTTCTTTTTCCTTATTAAGTTTGTAGCAGGTGCAAGAATTTAAACACTCAGCACAGTTATTCTTTGCCCTTGAGGTATTCAATTTCTTGATACTTTGTGTGACTTAACACAAGTTTAGAGGTCAGTCCTACTGGAACTGCAGAAGACTTTTCTAATGTATTCTAAGATCATGTTAGGTTTCAAAGGTATGTGTGTAGAGTCAGCACATCATGCTAGTGATGTGTAGTTGGACTGTTGAGGTGTGTCCTGACCATGGGAGTGAGGCAGAGCTGTCTGTGACTTCAATAATTTAGTTACAGGCTGAACTGGTTTTGCCTTTGTGGGTAAAATGAGTGTCTAGTTGGTATTCTGACCTTGACAGTAGTGTTTATAAAGGTGCCATTTTGTTTTAAGAACAATTAAATTCGTGCTATAGATCATCAGGTGGTTTTGAGGAGATGGCATGGTGAAATGATGTTTTGACTACTTATGATTTAAGCTTTCCCATTCATTGCTGAAACAAACATCCCCAGGTTTCCCTGTGAATGAGGGCTCTGTCAGCCTCTCCCACCAGCTCAGCTGCTTGCCATAGCACCAGAATGAAGGAGGGATGGCAGTCTGATGGAGCAGGTATTGATATCCTGACAGCAGTAAGCAGAGAAGCTGTTCAAAAGCAGTCCACAAGGCAAAAATAGTCTGTTTCTATCAATGGTAGAACAGTGTCCCCTGGGGACTGTGTCATTTCCAGTGCCTAGAAGAGGCAGGCACATGCGTTCTTTACTGCTCTCTAGAAATTCTAATATGACAAACTAAGTTGACTTTTTTTTTTTTTTTTTGTGAAAATAGTGCTGTAATAAGTTACATAAGAATTTTTTTTTCCTTGTGCAAATTCTGTTTCTGGGTAGAGAAGCTCTTCAGGAAAAACTGAAAAATGAGAAGATGATACAGCTATGATTTCAGACAACATTAATGATTTTGATTGCTTTACAATAATTCAATAAACGTAAATAATCTCTATGAATCTTTGTTTCATATAAACTTTTTAAAGCTGTCATGTTTTCACTTGAGAACTTGATAGGCTTGATTTTTATATTTTGGTTATTGTTATTTAATTCTGGTTAATCATATTATTTAAAGTAGAGCTTCAAGGGTAAATGTACATGTAAATGTTCTGAGTTACATGGTGCAACAAGATTTCCATAAAATACAGTTTGACATAACTGGTAGACATGAGGGGAAAAAAATATAGTTTATTCCTATTTTAATATTTTTAAGACTGCCTTCCTTGCTTTACCATGCAAATAAGGGAAATTGAATATGGTATTTCTGTTGCCTTTTTGAAAAAGAAGTCCTAGAAATTCCTTAAAACATTATGGTGTCATTGAGTTTTGATCACAGTTTTTGCAGTTAGTTTAACTTTGGAGGGGGAGTTTGATTGTTTTTGTTTTGTCATTGGGATATTATGTGTGTGATGTAAGCATCTTGTCTGATCTTTTGATAAAATTCCAAGACCACAGTGTATGCATACTAAGTTATACTGGCCAAACTTTTAATTACAGTTTTGTTTTCTATGGCAATTTAAGAGAACCAGTAGGATATAATCCTGGCCCAAACCTGGTTATCTCATCCCATCTAAAGTTAGTGCTACTTTGTTTGGCTACAGTAAGGCTTTACTCTTGTCTGTTCATACACTGTCAGTATATGAAGCATAACTTCATGTAAAAGTACCACATTTCTTGCAGCAGTTTTCTAGTGCCTGTTATGTAGGTATTGTGATATATGTCTCTTTCTTTTATTTCAACCTCATTTGGAATTTTTTTTCATTCGTCACATCCCTGCTTCCTGGTGTCAAATCTCACTTTTAAAATCGAATTGAACAGCAGCATCTCTTAGTCACAGATACTCTGTGGTACTTACAGGTGTGTCACTGAAGTGCTTTATAATGTGTAAAGTAAGGAAAGAAGGTAGATTTCTGGCTCTTTTTCACATATGCTCTAGCGTGTTTTTTTTTATTTTTGTGCATGCATGGTGTCCAGAACAAAGAGCAGAAGCTGTGCTATGAGGGGGAAATATTGTTCCATAGGATAGTCATGAAGCTCTCTTTCCATTGTCCCATGAAGCCTGTGCTGGTTAGCCCCAGTATTACACTTTTCTCATGGGATAGTGAGGTATGGATTTAAATGAACTCCTTAGGATAAGGAGAACTTAGTCCTTACAAATCCTAGGCCTCTATTGTGGTTGGCAAACAGGCACAAAATCGACTTACTAAGCCTGGTGGTTATGAAAGTAGTGACTTTGTCTTCTGAATCCAGAAAGCAACTTCAGCCTGAATTCTGTCTTGCAAACAGTCATTAGTTTCTGAAGTCTGTGCAAGAAGTGAAAATTTAAATTTACCCCAGAATGTGTTTCCTACTGTTTAGCACACAGGTTTTGATAATCATAAAATTTCCAGGACAGTTAACCCTGTCAACTCACTATTGATGCCAGCAAAGTACAAAGCCTGGGTTGGTGAATTCTGTTTCTGGTGCATAAAAACAGCATTTAGAGAGCACAAGTTTCTTTCTCCCCCCAACCCCCACAGCTTTTTTCCTCTTGCTTTTCTGGTTGATCTCAACAGCTGCAAAATCCTGTACAAAATATGGTTTGGTTAGGACATAAATATACACCTATTTTCTGTTATTACACTGTTAGAACACTGTCAGTTACTTCTGTATTTAGTTCTACTGTCTCAGTTATTTACCTTTGCTTTCACCACAAACTTATGGGTCAGGAGAGTTTTGTTTCTCTTTAGCAGAGGTGTAAATAAAGTATAGAGTGACAGACAGGCCCAAGTCTACATAAGTAGCTGCTAGACTGCTGCTGACATTTATTTGTACTGTTTTGGAAGAATACCTGTTAGACCAAAAAAAAAATACTGATAATATGAAGCCTCAGTTTCTCTGGTCAGTTTCTATTCATGTGCTGTTCCGAGCAAGTCATTGTTTCTCTCCTCGGAGCAGCAGCTGGGACCTGTTTGTATTCAATACTTTTTTTTAAAAATTTTTATTTATTTATTTATTTATGGTCCTGTTAATTGCTCTGCTGATTGCTGTGCTGGTGTGTCATCTCCAAGAGTCCCTGTACCTGGCATGACAAAAGAGTTTAGTGCCTTAAACTGCAGAGCATTGGCAACCTGAGTTTGCCTTTTAGGTGTTTTAAGTCACACAATTAACACTTATCTAATTCAGTTCTTTTACCTAAATTGTTAATGTATAATTTCATTCCCTTGTATATATTGAAGCCTACTGAGGAAAATATAATTTGAGTTCTGAAACCTTTGTTACTTTATTGCCAAAAATAGTATTGTGTCTTAAAACAGTGTGCTTCTGTTGTATTCAGTATACCAGAGGGAGCCCTCCTGTGGTTAATTTAATACCTATCAATTTTCAGGAGTGTTACTAAATAGGCTGTATCTTGCAGGATAAAATAGACTGGTTTGGATATTTAATTTTCTTTCTATTTAACTCAGCATTTTTAATGCATTTCAGCTAATTTGTTGTGCATAGTCATTTTGCCTTTATCCAAATCAAAATGTAAGATCAAGAAACCTCAGTGCATGCCGACTCTTGGACTTGTAGAAAGAAAGGCTGCTGTGACAAAGGGGATTCCATGGTTATATTGAAGCAATGGGGTGCAAAATTATGCACCCCTCAGTTATGAGGGGGGATATCCAAGCTATGTTTTGTCCTCCCACTGGGATGCGATCTCAGTTCTTTCCTAAACTTTCTCATCTCCCTGTGCAGGCAATTTCTCTTGTGTCTGGCTGTGAAGGATTGCAGTGGTACTATAGGTATGTCCTGGTCAGGAGCCAGACTGCACTGTGTGTGCTGTGTGTGTAGGCAGGTGTCTGTTCACACATACAAGACAAGCTGAATTGTTCTTTCTCTTGTTTTTAATGCTCAGACAGGTAACTTATGGTCTTTGCTTATCAATATGCTGATGCACACATTTATAGCAATTGACTGCAGCAAAGCTGTGTGTGTACTGACTGTTTTGATGGATTTGGGCCAGGAGCAGACATCTTGGCTACTTTAAATTAGCCTGGAAAAAACTAATTCAGAGATCAACAAGTTAAATGCAATGCAACTCAGGAATCCCAAACTAAAAATTCTGCATGTATTGTAAATGTTCCTCATGGTCAGAAGACTAAATTGTGCTGACTAAAAGAATTAGCAGTCCCATTCTTTTATTTTTTTTTTTTTAATGTGAAAAGTCTTCATTAGGACATGGCAACCTTCTGAACCTTTGTTCTGAGAATTCCAGTGTGTCGTGTTTTAACTTTGGCAGGCAAGTAAGCACCACACCACTGTGCTCCCACTCCCATCTCAGTGGGATGGAGGAGAGAATCCAAAGGGTAAAAGTGAGAAAACTCGTGGGTTGAGGTAAAGACAGTTTAATAGGTAAAGCAAAAGACCCACATGCAAGCAAAAAACACAGAATCAATTCACCATTTTCCCTGGGCAGGCAGGTGTTCAGCCTTCTCCAGGAAAGTCGGGCTCCATTGCGCATAACAGTTACTTGAGAAGACAAATACCATCACTCCTGTTGTCGCCTCTTCCTTCAGTTTTATTGTTACTCTGATGCCATATGGCACAGCATATCCCATTGCTTGGTTGTTTTCAGCTGTATCTTATCCCAGCCTCTTGCTCAGCCCCAGCCTCCTCACTGTCAGGGCAGTATAAGAAGCAGAAAAGACACTGATGCTGTGTAAGCCCTCCTCAGCATGAACAGACACATCCCTGTGTTATCAGCACTGTTTCCAGCACAAATCCAAAATACAGCCCCCTACCAGCGGCTCTGAGGAAAATTAATTTTGTGCCATCTGCAATCAGCATGTAATGTAAACGTGTTTTTGAGGTCAAGCTCTGTGATGGTTCATTGATTTCAACCTGATTTTGACAGTTGTCACGTTTGGAAAGGTTTCATTGTGATATTCTTGTCTGGGTAGTCTTACTCAAAACATGTCTTCAACAGAGAAATCCTTTCCCTGTTCTTTATAAGAAACACCATGGGAGTCACCTGCTTGTGATTGTCTGCTCAAGAGGTAAAGAAGAGGATGAAAAATTATTGCAGAGATTTAACAGGACTTCATGCTTATTTTTCAAATTCTTTACCGTCATTTCCATGATTTTCACACAATTTTTTGTGACATGGCTCCAAGTCTATGCAAACACCCAGTGATCCAAGTCAGCTATTTAGTCACCAAAGTGATAACTAAGAGAATTGCAGGAACAAAACCAATGAAATGTATGTCTAGCTAACATAGAAATATGTATGCCACAATATCCCACTTTGTTCTGGATGCTTGTACTCCACAGGGCCAGAACTGTCATGTTTCTGTTCAAGGTCATGTTTTTCAGGGACAGTGTTTCTTATGCTGTCATTTTAAGGTCTCTTGGCAGATACTATTGAAGGAATTTCTATTATATCTTTCTCTGGTTGAATCCTGTTTATTGAACACCTCTGCCCTTAGGAAGCAGTCACTAGCTGAAATATGAGGCTTTCTTGTCACATGTGGATTTAACCGATAACTACAGCATCCATTTCCCCACCAGCACCTCCAGCTGTTGGTTACCTTCCCATGCCAGAAATTTTCAGCCAAATCCCTGATGACAGTACACAATGGTATTTGACAGATGCTTCATTGGATCATCTGAAACCACCTCCAGAACAGTATAAGCCCAACTGCCAGGCTTTTCTCTGAAGAAGCTGAAGAATATTTTCATGTTGTCTTCAGAGATATGTGGACAGTCACCCCTATGAGAAGTGTAGCAACAAGAAGTTTGGAGATTGGTGCCTCTGGCAGTACCATGAGTGTGCAGTGCTGTGAAACTTGTCATGTTTGTTTCACCTACCACATCCAGTGCAGTTTCCTGTGGATTGACAGTTATCATTTTTTTGTTTCTTTGTAATGTGAAATTTACAGTGCAAATTTGATATAGTAGATTAGAAAATCTGGCCTGTATGACTTAAATGTTTAATTGATCAGTGATAAACCATTGATTCTGTGCTTAAGAAGCAGTAGCAATTGAACAGTTTTTTTCTTTGCTACACAGTGGTTTATGACAGCATGTGATACTGCTAAGAGATTTAGCTAGGCAGTGTAATTATCTAAACTAGAATTTTGTCAGAACACCAGTATTAGTACAAGGTGCTTTAGAAATTGGATTGCTCACTGAAGTGTGTAAGTGTAGATTTATCAGACTAACTTAAGGAGCTCATTTGCCTAAGAAGCACAATTTTTCATACTTGTACTTAGAATAACAGATGTGTTTATTTAGAAAATTTTAGCCTGTTTACTTATTTTTGCTCTCTGTTAATAATTTTCTATCAGGTAAGTCCTAGGAGAAGGCAGGCAAATATTTAGGACAAGAACATTTCATAGCAGTCTATGGCAAGTTCCATTTATAGATAAAGATGGGGAAGAGGAAGGGCTCCATGTGTCTCTGTTCAGAGACAGTGCCTGGGAAGGACAGGCCCTGCAGTGTTAGTGGCTCCTCTGCTGTGACATAAGTATTTTATCCCATATGTTTTTTCCTCACTGTGATTAAAATCTCCCAGTGTTGCATTAGATAAAACCATTTTCTGTCTCAGGCAGTTTGTCTTTCTGTTTTGTCATCCAGTCCCTGGGCTAAACTTTTGGGTGAAGTTTGTGTAACTTTGCTGAAACTTTCTGATTGTGTCCAAGGGAGCAAGGTCGAACAGTGTGCCTGGACTGGAGGGGTTTGTGATGTTCGCACCCCCAAGAGATAGCTCCAGCAGATACAGGCAACTGAAATACCCTCTGTGCAGATTAACTTCATTCACCCTTGGCAAAATTTCGCTTGTCCCTGGCAAAGCCTGCACAGATGCAGCAGTAGTTAGCCAGAGATAATTACTAAATAACTTGAGGAGAGATTATAAATTGCACCAAATCTAATGCTGAACCCCATCCTTCAGTGGTTCTCCAGTTTTGAATCATCTGTCTTGAACAGAATTAATACATGGTTTAATGCAGTAGTTGACTTTTTTAATATGTTAAAACAATGCTTAATGTGGTTTTTCGGCTCTTATTTTTAACATAGCAGCATGCTTCCATCTCTTTCTGCTTTTCCTCTTTTTTATTTGCTCTTTCTTGGGGGGAAGCCCTCCACATTTCAGATTATTTAGTGTTTTTGATATCCCACTTAGTTCCTGGGTAAATTACTGTATTGGACTGAGTTGTGTAAATTTTTTAGATTGCTTTTTCTGTAGAGCAGTAGTTTCACATTAGCATGGAGAATGCACTTAAAAGACACATTAATGCCATCCAACAAGCAGTATATTTATATTTTTCTCAGACAGATAAATGACTACATTTTGAGTTGCATTTGTTATGGGTACAAAATGAATGACAGACTTGAATGGATGCTGTTTTTGCAAAATTGCTCAATATAAACTAAAGTGACATTCAAATTGCTGATCAAATTTTACAATTATAGCACCAGAATAAAAATGTAAATTCAGAACTTTTATGACATTGAGCAACAAATTCTCCTCTAAAGTTACAGAATCATTAAAGACGCAACACAGGTGAGAATAAAAAATACTTGTGATCTAAAAATTAGTGTGAAAAAAATTACATACAAAAGTCTCACAGCAAAGTGTTCCTGCAGTATATGTAACCCATGTTTCACATCAGATTAAGTCTTTTCCAGCATCCTTGGCATAATTTCCAGTAATGGTGAAGCAGTGGAAATTTCTCCAAGCACACGGAGATGCTCCTCCATGGGGGTCATATTTTATTTTGAGTGATACTGTTTGAACTATATTGAGAGGAGTGTGGTTTTATATCTCTATTTTCCCTAAAGTAATCCATTTCAGAAGTACAAGCCCAATGCAAGTGCAGCCAAAACATATACATAAGCCTATGCTTTGCTAACATGAAAGTGAAGTTGTGTTCACCTCCACCAACTGCTTATACTAATGGATTTTGAAATCTGCCATTTTTAGCAATACAGACAGACATGCCACATGAGCAGGAAGAGCTTCAGAGGAGGACAGGAAACTTGTGGAATTCCATCAGGGAAAGCAGGAAAGCTGCAGAGGGAAGGGAAGTAAATTTGACTAGAAAAAAGGTCCGTTACCTTCTGTAATCTTCCCCCATCTTCTCTGTCTTCTTGCTCCCTCAGGAGAGTGCACCAAGAGCAGTAAAGATGCTGAGATCTTTAAACCACTCTTACACAGTGTTGAGAGAAACCATTTGACAAAGCATTGTTATTAATGCGAGACTTTCTGTTTCATTTTACTTGCTGTAAAACTGAGGTGGTTTCTCAGCAAAATTCTAAGTGCTGTAGTGCATGTGCAGACCCCACAATTGTGCAGTCGCTGAAGAAAAGGATGTTTTCTTTGAAGCAACTTCAGTATTAACATGTGAGAGACATTTTTCTTCAGATGCTCAAGACTCACAACAGATGTCTCCTTCAGAAGCAATGAAGAAAAAATGCATTTTATATTGGCAACAAGGAAATGGAGATGGCATCATGCTAAGCAGCAACCTGCTTCTGCATCTGGAATGGATGTGAATGACAAATGAACACGGGAGATTCCGCTGGTTTCAGATGAGACAATTTAGAGTAATTTTCTTCATAGTTTCTGGTATGGGGCTGTGTTTTGGATTTGTGCTGAACACAGGGTTGATAATATAGAGATGTTTTAGTTATTGCTGAGCAGGAGTTCCACAGAGCCAAGGCCTTTTCTGCTTTTCATAGTGCCATGCTGGTGAGGAAGGTAGAGGTTCATGGGAGGTTGGGAGGAGACTGAGCCAGGACAGGTGACCCAGACTGACCACAGGGATATTCCAAACCTTCTGGCATCATGCTCAGTATTTAAAGTGGAGGGAAGAAAGAGAAAGAGGAGCAACATTTGGAGTGATGGTGTTTGTCTTTCCAAGTAACCATTAAATGTGATAGGGCCCTCCTCTCCTGGAGGTGGCTGAGCACCTGCCTGCCCATGGGAAGCAGTGAATTAATTCCTTGTTTTACTTTGCTTGTGTGCATGACTTTTTGTTCTCTATGAACTGTCTTTATCTCAACCCATGAGTTCTCTATTTTTTATCCTTCCAAGTCTCTACCTGATCCCACTGGTGGGGGGGAGTGAGTGGCTTTGTGGGGCTTGGCTGCTGGGTAGGGTTAGACCATGACAGAGAACAAGGCCAGGACTGTGCTCTTCATAACCCCTTCAAAGACATTCAAAGATTTTGGAAAAACTTGCCACTTCCTTGTGTTGTACAAATGTTTGTTCTGTGATTTAGAAGAGTAAAGTCTTTCTGAATTAAGTTTAAAACAAAAATTCAGTGAGACTCGATACTCTTCTTCAATGCATATTAAAGAAATTGTTAGTAGAATAGATTCCTGAGAGATAGTTGTTAGCATGGGTTTTGAGTTTTTCCTTTTACTTACATGTATATGCATGTATGTGTGCACTCATGTATATTTGTTTGTGGGCAGAAGGTGAAGAGATCATCTTTGCTTCCTGCAGGGAGAGGGTATGTATTTTTCTTAGTGTAGCATGCCAACAGTCATGAGAGGAATGGAACAATTTTGCGAAAAACACCATGAGAATACATGGAGAAGCATATGTTAATGAGGATAAATTGGGCACAAATCTACAGTGTCTTTGGCATTTTTAAGTTGGGGTTTTTTTAATAAATTTGGAGGTTTTTGTTTTTGTCTCTCATCCCTCTTTAAAAACAGATTGCATGTGGGCTGACTTTATGTTCAGTTTTTGAACAGCCATAACTTCCAACAATCTACTGAATGTTTTTTCCTCCTCTATTTGAGAAGACTTGAAATCTGTAGTAAATAATGATGTTGGCTCATTTCATTTATGCCCTTGGTTGTTTCCAGTCTTTCTGGTTAGTCATGTCTACTCTTTAGACAGTGGACTCACATACAGATTTTTTATGTGTATTTTTATTTAGGAAACCATAGGCAAGATTGTTCAAAAAGAACTTGCCCAAGGTATCCATCCTTGTAACACACTTTGCTAATCTCCTGGTCTCCGGGTATGTGTGATCAAAAATCGAACAACTGACCTTCTCTTCCATTTAGTAACTTTCTTCATATCACAGATTGATCTTCTATTTACTGATCTGGTTGTTCGAGAGACCAGCTACTATCTTTTAATAAAAGTGGAGAAGCTGCCAGAGTGTTAGAATGGAAGTGACAGGAAGGAAATATGTGAGTAATGAAAATATACACCAAGGAAAATAATAAGGAGAATACAACCCATCAAATATACTTCTTGAATTTCCAAGTTGTGTTGATGTTGTGTTTCCTTTACCTTCTCTTGCTCTAATCTGCATGTCTGGCATCTTTTGATATTATGATTTTTTTTTTTAAATGCATACTGACTGCAACCTTACTTCTCTCTTTTAATTTACTACAGCATATTAGTAAAGCTGCTTTGGAATACCCTGGATTAATGATGCATTTAAACTGTTTTAAAACAACCCTGGGCTAGGTCAATTATTGAAGCAATGCCAGTGAGGAATATTTTATTTTGATTGCAGTAAGCTCTTAGTTTTATGTTAACTGCATTGTACAAACATGACCTGTGGGCTTTTAATGTTACAGTGAATTGGAAACATGTGAATAAAGCGTGCTTTGCGTTTGCATGGAGCAGCCTAACTCTCCTTTTTGAGGGGAGATTCTAGTTTGTAATCCTTGCTTGTACACAGGGTCACATATTTGTGCAAGTGCTCTGAGAATACATGGCACTTAGATGTTTTTGATATCAAGGGAAGGCATAGTGAGGTGTGGGTGCTGCTTGTGGCATGTTAGGTGTCACTGCAATTACCCCTTCTGATACTGGATGTCTCCCAAAACCTCATTTGTAAAGGCAGTGCATTTAAATTTTTCTTGTAAAATTCACATCCTCAATTATTGCAATATTTCTTTTCCTTTTTGGAAGTGTAAAGTGTTACTTGCTATGCTCTGCTTTATAATTTAGTTGGAGTGAGGGCCTATTGCATATTTTTCAAAATGCGGGGATGTGTTTTTTCTCATCCCAAATATGTCTCTATGTTTTAATCTAATCTACTTTTCTGTTCAAAACTGCGCTGTAGTTGCTCTGCTCGATTCCAAGATGATGGGCAGCTTATGCTGCAAATTTAGAAACCAAAGAAAACTCAGCTCAGCTCTATATAACAAAATTTTAGTATTATCTCATGTCAGTAAAACTGGTATCGATCAGTCTTCAGTGATACTGGACTTCACAGGTTTGGCAGTGCCTGGGAAGCTTGACTTGCCCATAAAGTTTTTCAAGTAACTTTAGGCTGTGGCTGTTGTTTTTTGTTAAATAGGTCTTCTGGAAGAGGAACTAAAAACTGGTTCCAGTCATGGCCTGAAATTTGGCACCTGTACCGAACTTTTAGAAATTTGCTTCAAATAAACAGATGATACCCTTCTCCAGAACAATGTTTGCAAATAGTTGTGGCCTAATATCTTTTTAAAGAGGGGTAAAACCAGTTCTTAAAATGAAGTCTCCTACTTTGTTTAGGAGAACAGTGATCTGGTAGTGACTGAGCTGCTTGAGATGAGCAGAGATTTAGAGCATTGAGCCACTTGCAAGGTAAAACAAAATGTAAACAAGACCAAAAAGATTCATTCCAATTGCTTCTGAAGAATCACAGGAAGCAAAGTAAAAACCTTTTTGTGGTTTGGGGTTGTTATTAGACTCAGGTGTTTGAAAACTGAGATGTTCAATGCCTAGGAAACTGAGGCATAAAACAATGATCTGTGCTTTCAATGGCCAGTTTGGAATACGCATTATAGTGAAAAGAGTTTATGTAGTTATGTAATGGAATAGAGAGAAAATAAAGAAGTGGGAAGTTTGGAGTAGAATATAGGCAGAATTTTGCTGCTGTATTTCAGGATCTCTCCATATAATTGTCTTTCTTTGTCTAGCCCTCTAAAGAAAAATGTGGATAAATTATAAAATAATGTTTATGGGGAAATAAATAATCCTAGGTTTACAATGCAGCAGTAACTTTTGACGCAGTAATTGCTACACAGGAAGGAGCTCTTGATGCTTATATTAGTTTTATGAAAATGTTAGCTTTCATTTCAGAGAGAATAACATTATGATTACTGTGTAAATTAGTTGTGTACTCTCAAATATTGTACAATTCTTGTTCAATCATAGTCATCACAGATGGGATAGAAAAGATAACCTATTGAGGGAGACCTAAGTAAATAAAGGTTTCATTGTTGTCTGACTGATGAGAGATCTGAGAATATGATGGAGGTACCTGAGAAAAGAGTAACATGGAAAAGATATGCCAGCATCACTTTATTGACTCTTTCTTTTAATAGAAATAATAGCATCAAATTGAATACTGTACCAGTGTCAAAACAAATGGCAGATGCAGGTTTGTGTACAATAGATTATTAAGATACGGAGCTTTATGAACCAGGGATTGTGGATATTAAAAGCTTACATGGCTTTAAGAAACAATTGAATACATTCATGGAGGAAAAATACATTAGGGATAAAGACAGTGCCTCTGGCTTGCACTGTCCTTGAACCATCAGTTGCTGGAGTCTGGAAGGGTATTTTAGAGAAGTGGAGTTGTTTGTTTGCTGTGTATTTAAATCTTTTGCTCTTGTTTGCTGTCAGAAAGGGATAATTAGCTGGATGGACCTGTTTGTGTAACTTACAAAAGTCATTCTAAAACTTATAATGTGTAAGTTAAAGTTGTCCATAGTAGTTGCTGATGGGAAATCAAGTTGTGGAACAGATTATTTTGAATGAGTTTCTTAATGGGAGAGAATGTTCTGGTAAGTCAGAAAGAGTAGTATTGCCAGGGAGGTTCAATATTGCTGCTCCACAGTGAATTTGAGGTGTGGAACACTGAGAAAGTACACACCCTAGATTATGTGTAATTTTAATAATATGCATTTTCCTATTATGAATGTGTGTCTTGGTGTATGAGTTAATATTTGAGGGAGACTAAAGACACAATTTCAAGATTTGAAACTTGGATTTAATGGATACTTGTAGGGGCACCCATCTCCATCCTCTGTTGCTTGTTAACAGTAGTATCCTGGAGTTTTCTGCGTAGTCCTTTTGCTTTTATTTGTATGCAACTTTTTCTCTATTTGAAATAATTTTTCCTCCTCAGATTGAAATGTTGAACATGGGAATGTTGAGTGTGGTAAAGTGTCATAAGGAACATCTTCAGTCTGAGATCTTGGTATTGTTCAATATGTGTGAAACAGCTTGGAGGGGTTGTAGGGGTTGTAGGTTTTGATTTCTGCTTTTTTGTTTAATATTGAAGGGTAATATTTTCTTAAATATATATATTGCATCCAAAGAGGAGATTATGCCCTAAAGTATTCAGATTACTCTGGGGAATGTCTACGGAGCTGTACATTCATTACACTGTAACCTCATGAGTACAGATAGCTATGCAAGTGAAGTAGCCCAGAATGTGGTTGGCATTCTGCACTATAGGTGAATATTTCTGGCTCATGGCAAGCTTCTGGCCAACCAACACTTCCAAATCTGTCTTCTCTGGGCTACTATCAACTGATTCTCTGCCCACCCTGTATTTGTACTTGGAGTTGCTTTCAGGGTCTCTCTGGATGCTCCACTCTGGTTGGTGGTGTTAAGAAGCTTGCTGAGAGTGTGCTCAGTCCCACTGTCCATGTTGCCTACAAAGATGTTAAGTGGCACCTGGTCTTGATACTGACCCCTGTGAAATGCTGCTTGTCACCATTCTCTGAACACTGAACCCTTCACCACAACTTTCCATCCATCCATCCATGCAATTTAACCACTGAGTGGTCTATCCATAAAATCCATATCTCTTCAGTTTAGAGACAGGAACTTCAAAGCAGTGCAAAGTGCTTTGCACACGTCCAGCACCATTGCATACTTACTTGCTAAGAGCTGCTCCTAGGTTGCAGTTCTATATATGGTGTAGAAATTTTTAATTTAGTTTCTGTCTTTCTTAAGTACATGCCTGCTATGTAGTCCCAGCTTTTACACACAAGTTGCAATGTGATCCAGTCAATTATGCTGTTGACCAGGTGTTAGGGCTTGAATTTAACAACTATAGGAGTTCTTGTAGAGTACTTAATAAAGATCAACAGGGTTTTGAAAAAAAATAAACCTAATTGGCATAATCCCCATTGCCAGAGTAAAGCTTCTGTTGCCTTCAATGGGAGCTGAGTTTTGTAATCAGTGCTGTCAGTCACCATCTGGACTGACACAATTTTGCCATAGAGAGAGTCCGTCTTTTCTGGGATGCCATCTGTTAGTCAGTTTCTTCTGACTTGTTTCCAGTATCAACCTTTATACCTTCTTTCATGTTCTCCTTTGTGCTCCAAGCAACCTCTCAAATCCTCATTCTCCCTGCTGTTTTCAAAATATGTTTCTGAACACCAGTGAACACAATGAAGTAGCCTAGCAATAATGTCTATTACCAAACCCTGGGCAACATCACAATCATCTGAAGAAAATCTGTTAGGAGGCTAAGGCTTGGAAGGCGTTGATCCCAAACCCTTTTCTCATCCCTGCAAGTGGTATTTCAAAGCAGTGGCTGAGGGAGAAGTTTGAACCTCTGATTACTTTGAGGCTTTGCTGCGGATAAAAGAAATTGGCTAGTATGACGGTTAACCTAATAATAGCTTACAAAAGTATCAGCTCATATAGGTTTAAAAATAAGATCAAGTAGCATTAATCTAATGGTATAACTGTTTTTGAAAGGCTTTTACTCAGTAAAGCCAGATTTATGAAGTCTTAAAAAAAATATTTTGAGCTAATGGTTGCTAACAGTCCTGCCCACAGTGTTTTCACCAGGACGTAGTTAAGGTGAGCAATTTATTTGGCACATCATAAGCAAATGGAATAAAGAGTGTGAACCCAAAATCTTTCAGTTTGAGAGAGAAAGCAAAAGAATATATTAGAATTAATAATTACATAAAGGGTGTATCTTCTTAATAAAAAAAAAAAGAACAGTAGTTACCATGTGGTTTCATTAATAAATTTTAAATATAATTCATGCATGTTATTCATGCATTGGGGAGATGTCTATGTATCTGATCAGCAGCCTTTCTTTCAAGTGGTTTCAGAGTTGTGATTTTCAAACAAAATATGAGCGTACCTTTGGTTTATGAATTTGATTTGAACTGTAAGCACGGATGCTTTAGAGTTTCAAAGAAATAGAAGCAGTTACTTTTATAGTAGTAGCTTTTTTTAGTGTGTGTGTATATATTTATCTGTTTATATCTCTGAAAAAACACCCACCAAAGTCTTTCACATTGTGGTCTACCTGTAGATAGCCTACAGGTAGAAACAAACCAGTTGATGTGTTCATATCGTATTCATTCTCAGAGGAGTAGCCCTGGTATTTTAAAGGTCAGAAAATGTGTCAGCAGACTAATATGTAATGGCTAATTCAGATAGATTTTACAGGATCAGCCTTGCCAACACCTTATGATGCTGTATTTGCTCATGGTTATTTTGCAGAAAAATTAATAGTAGAATACTGTGTCAGGAAAGTATAACTACATTGCTGTCAGATTAAAAATTGACACATAGATACTTTGATAATTGTAGATACTCCCATTTGTTTAAATGTCTGAAATGAGAATAAGCAATATTCCTTCTGAGAAGCTAAGCTGTCATAAGATAGCTTCCTTTTTTTCCAAATATGAAGTCTGTTTCTTGCTGGGAAATAGTGTGGATAACCAAATACTGTTGTGTTCCCTGATGACTGAGACTGTCTTCACAACTCTTCAGTCCCTCTGTTTGTCATGTGTAGCTTGTTATTTCATCTTTGTGTGATTAGCTTCCTTTATTTTTAAAATGCATCCAAGAAGTCTTCCTCTGGGAAGCAGTTGTTAATTGCAGATCAGAGTGTCACATAAGAATCAGATGACCAATGATTACTGTGTGACTGATGTTATTGCTGAGCTTTACCTTACAATGATTTCTTGAAGGCTTTTTCCTCTCTGGTAGATGTTGCACAGAGCTGGCTATATACAAGCTTTTTTTTTTTTTTTTTTCTCATAGGATAAGATAGTTGTGTTTATCTTTCAGCTCCACATGTAAGGTGTTATTCTTCTGCTGTTCTTCCTTTAGTGGAAAGTGCAGAAATGAGTCTGGCAGAAAACTTAGAGAGGTTTTTCATCCAGATTAGTGACACATTGAAGTATTTTTCAGTCCTACATTAAATTTTCAAGGTTACCCAAGCAATCAATCTGAACTATTTTTGCTGCGGAAAACTGTTTCCTTCATTTTCCTTTTCCTTCTAAGCAGACAAGTAGGTATGGGGAAAAAAAAATTATCATTTGAACTTTGTCAGCAAATTTACTTGAGGTGTCTTTCTGTGGAACAATAGTAGGTGGGAGCAAGCATGAAAAATCTGGCTGCAGTGCATCAGCTTTCAGCAGCTCTGACAGGTTACTATGCTCATATTTTTCAAGGCAAAGCTCCTAAGAACCAGGAGGTTCTAATTTGACTTTTTTTAGCTCTGTCCTGGAATTTTTCTTACTCAATTCAAGCACTCTTAGCTGAAAAAGGAAAGAAATTTCAAATCTGTGAAAGAACCACTGTCTTGTTGTCAAGAGACAGTTGACTCCCTCTTCCGAGTCAAATTCCATAGGCAGAATTTGCCCTCATTCAAGTGGCCTGTGAGCTTGTGATGTCATAACTGATGTGGAAGGAGCACGTATATGATCCGGTTTTCTTTCCAGATGGTGAAATGTTTATGGTAAAGATGCTGCTTGAAATTGTAATAAAGCAGTGCATGGAGGTTTTTCACATGCACCTAAAAGGTTTGTTGCTGCTTCAGACTTTGTTGGATGTCTCAGTGATCTCTTGAAGTGCATTTTATCAGTGTAGGGGTTCTTATTAAACTTATTTGGGGGCACAATTCCATAGTTTTATCACTTTCCTTAGACCAGGTGCTGAGCAATTAAGAGCCAGGAATCAGTCTTCCTGCAAAAGCAGCTGATTTCAAACACCTTCTATGATATGGCAATCAATTATACATGTAATCATCAGGGAATTGTAAAAAGGCATGTGATAATGGGGGATTGTATCTAGAGCAGAATGAGCTTCGTCATACTGTTTAGTAAAGTGCTGTGTCTTAGAAGTCCTCTGAAGCAGAGGTCTCCCAAGGGAAGTTCCCCACGTTTCTAAAGGTCACTTGAAAAATCTGAGCAGTATTAGGAACTGGGTAAAAATTCCTTCTACCTAATTTTACTGTGAAAACTTTTAAATAAATATGGCTTATCTTTTGTTTGTAACTATTAGCTTTTATTTGTAACTTTTTGTCCTTTTCACTTTATTTACAATGAATAATCACAGTATATTTAAAAAATATGAACTTCTGTGTTGAAGTTTGAAGCAAATTGTTTTTATTTCATTTGTCTCATCGGCATCAGCTCCTCTCCAGCCCTGTCTAGTAAGAGATGTTAGGAAGTATTATTTTTATGCTTTTTAGTTCCTGTGATGGATGGTTGTGGAATATCATGCTCACAGGGAAAATTATTTCTTCCTAATCCTTGTCAGTTAGTGGTTGGTTTATTTCCGGTAGCCTGAAGACTTATAGCCCATATTTTAGTTCATACAGTACTTCATTTTAGTTGACTTCAAATTTTGTTCATTACTGTCTCCTAGTTTTGCAGTGTTATTATTCTTTATTGTCTGCACTTGGACAAAATCAGTCAAGAGGCCATCATTCTAACAGAAAACTCTGACCGATTGCTTTAAAAATTAATGATACTTGCTCTGACACAAGAGAGAAAAAACCATTCATTAAAACTCATGTTGGAGAAGTCTCATCACTCTTTTCCTATTGCATTTGACATTGCCTGAAAGTCTGTTATATATTATGTTTATTTTTAGAGACTATTGTTCTCTTTAAGTCTGCTCTACAACTTGAGGAAAGCAGTAATGCTTTTGAAGGGAAATTTACAGAAGCAAGACATTGCATCTTTCTGTTGTAGTAAGGGGCTGTTTCATGAAATATCTCTTTTAAATATGTTTGACTTTGGCAGGGAAAAAAACTGCAAAATATAAGGGAATCAGAGGCTGCTTTAGGGCATACAGATTGAAAACCTGTGCGTCTTTTCTCAAGAACATAATAACATTTGTAAGTGAGACCTTCAGCACGTCATGCTTATTTTAATAATTTCTTTTGAAGTGCTGAAAAAGCAAACCACTTTCAGTTAGTTTATTTTTTACCCAAAAATTTTCCTAGTCTGCTGCTCAATATCCTGCTCATGTACAGAGCTTATACAAAACTAATATTGTATTACACAAGAAAGGTGTTGACCTGTCAGAATGAGACTAGAGGACGCTGCTAATTTGATTAGAGGCCTGGGACCTCTCCTACAATGACAGGTTGAGAAAGTTTGAGCGTTAAGCCTGGTGAAGAGAAGGCTTCAGAGAGATATTATGGCCCTGTCCAGTACGTAGAGAGGGCCTACAAGAGAGCTGGAGAGGGACTTTTCACAAGGGTATGTAGTGACGGACCAAGGGGGAATGGATTCAAACTGGAGAAGGGTGGATTAATACTGGACATTAGGCTCTTCCTACTGTGAGGGTGGTGAGACCCTGTAACAAGTTGCCCAGAGATATTGGTGACTCCCCACATCCTGGACATGTTTAAGGCCAGACTGGATGAGGTTTTGGGACACCTGGTCTAGTGGAAGGCATCCCTGCTCATTGCAGTGGGGTTGGAAAAAGATGATCTTTAAGGTCCATTCCAACTCAACTGTTCTATGATAATCACACATTTGGAAGGCAAATATCCTTTTAGAGTTAAATGAATTGTGTTTCCATTCCTTCTTTAGGGATTTAATATAAGCCAATAAGAAAATGACAAATTATTTTGGTTTTATCATAGACCAAAGCTAAAATACAGCCAGTTTCAATCAGAGCATATTTAAATACACTGGAAAAAGGATATGGTATAACCAGACAAATTGTAAACAACAGGTTTCCTGTATTCTTCAAATTGGTAAACATTCAGGGAAGCCACACGTTTTGTATGTGCTTGCCTCAGTTTTTGTCCTCCTCAGTGTTTTGATAACTAGTCCATTTGCAAAGAAAAAATGCTAGTTTAAAAAATGCACTCGCTATTGCAGTGCCCTTGTTTCTCCTTTAAGGGTCCTTGTAGTTTTATCCCATACAGTAAATATTAAATTAACTACAGGGTTGTGGTTTTCAGGGGCTGTGACTTCACCTTTGCAATCCTTTCATTTCAGTCCTCAAGACTGACTTCTGGTCAGGTGATGCAGAGCACATCCTCCTGCTTACCTGTAAAACACACCAGGCTTCTCCTCTTTCCCATTAATACCAGAGCATCATGTCTTACTTTCACCTAAAATGAATATTTGTAGGGAAAAAGAGATTCGTGACTAAATAAAAATTCAGAAAGTAAAGCTGTCATTATATATTCTACATTGCTGAAATAGATAATACATTAAAACAGCTGCCAAATTACCTGTAATGAACATCCACACAATAGAAGACTCTCTGCATACTGATGAAGTTGTGATTAGCACCTATTAACGGGATGGAATTTGTCAATGAAAAAATAAAGATGATTCAGTGCAATGTTCAGAAAGAATTACTGTCTGGGAAATTTCCTGATTTTGGGTATTTTTAGATTGTTGTTGGAAACTTGCTAATGATTTGGAAACATGGCTTGGAAAACTGTGTTCATAACTACTAAGAAAAGGAAATGTGTTGCAAAAATTATGCTTTCATGAAAAAAGTAGTGGGTCTGCCTTTCTTGCTTTTTCCCCCACCCCGATTCAATCCCCACTTCTGACTGTGTTAAATGATCAGAATTAAACCATACGAATTTTTTTTTTTTTTTGCATGTCAGGTCTCAAATTTCCATGGAACTGTCTAAGTTGTTTCTTTCTCTTTTTCCTTATTTTATTTTGCATTCAAGCTCTATAAAATTTGCTGTAGTAACCTATTATAGAAGGATACAGGAATTGCTGTGATACCAACCCTTTTAATACCCCTGGAATAATATAGAGAGCATATGGGCTGCTCTATTGAATAGGTTTTTTTGGGTCTTTTTATTTTTTTTTTAATGCCCCCAAAATCTAAGGAGATAAGTAGAGACAATGCATTAAGTATTTCAGTTACTTCTCAAGTAGAATGTGGGACTTCAGGGCACAAAAGTCAGCTTTGAAACCTTGCTTGGGTTTTAGCCAGCTGGGAACCCTAGGGTGGTGTCTTGGTTCTTGTAATGCCATAGAAACCCATGATCATCATTCTGTAAAATCCACCTTTGGAATTTGTGAGCTTGTCCTTTGATTTGACTTATGGCTTGATGTGAAAAGAGGTCTGAATGTTCAAAGTGCTGGGCTGTTCAACACTTCGTGTTTAAGGCAAGTTCAAAGTGATCCAGAAGCTGTTTCACGCTCAGGGTTAAATGTCTTGATCATATTTTTACTTGGGACCCACAGGACTTAAAGAGCAGGGAATGAGCCTGCATGCAGGTAGCTGCAAAAAATGCTGCTCAGTGCTGCTCAGAGTGTGATTCCTTTATGGCATCCTTCTTAAGAAGCCAAGCTGAGGGGAGATGTTGACAGCTTTCCTCAGTGGTGACCCTGGAGCAGTGTTTTATCATCTGTTATCTTGAGGAGATGCAGTGGCAGGGTTTTTTTGTCTCGTTTTTTTCCTTAGCCTTTTTCTCTCAGACATTAACATAGCAATGAGAGCATGTATAGATTCAGGTTCAGTTCCCTTCTTTGCCTGAAGGGAGCTGGGGGTCAGTTTTTGTCAGGACTTAGGACATCTCTCTGGCTGTCTTGAGCAGCTAAGACTTCTGCTAGGGGTCTCAGAGACTTTGGCACAGAGCTCAAAATGTCTGTGGTTTTGATTATGACTCATGGAGCAAGTTACTAACTTTAGATGAAGATCTGCAAGCTATGAAAAATTAAGTAGAATGATAGTGAATTTAGCAGAGGGTAAAAAAGTAGATTTTAAGGTTTCTAGTATGGAGGACTGGGGGGCAAAATAGAAAGATTTAAGTGTGTCCTGCCTTTCTCTTTCTTCTTCTTGGCCTCCATCTTCTGCTGTGATGTTAGCACTTCTGGATTGCTCACCGTCTAACATAGGTGATAAGTATTGGAAAATAATTGTAAACGTTGTATACGTAGCTTTTAGTATAAAGACATAACACCGGCCCGGAGGCAAACAAAGTGTCCTAAGCTGTCTTGCTGAACAGACCTCAGCAAGACAAGAGAAAAAATTTTATGGATAAAGAACAATAAACAACCTTGAGACCAAGAACTGAAGAGCTCTGATTTCTTCTTTGAGTGCTGAGCTAAGAAAAGAGACTTTTGAATTTTTCCCAAGATCACTCAGATCGGCAAGAAGTCCCAAGACAAGTTTTCATCTCTCTGGAGAAAGAAACTACCAATTTTCAGGCAATTTTAAGGTAAGAATGCTTGCTTTTCTCCCTTCTGAGTGTGCACATGAAGATGGTTCATCGTCTGTTGGTTATCACCCAGGGACAGTATGTTATTTCCCTGTCTTGTCTCTCAAGACAGTTTGCTCAGTATCCACGTTACCTCACTGATAGAAAAAACAGGGGCTGCTGATCAACGTCCACACTGGGTGTGGGACTGTGGGGTTCAGTGCAGTTGGGTGAGCTCCTGAGCACTCCAGAGGTTGGTGGTGCAGCTAAGGAAGCCTGCAGGTGAGGTCAGCCTATTTCACATCAGTTCTGGAAATACAGTATCAAATCTCTCAGGCTGGCAACAAAAAAATTAGCTTGCCCTCAGGGCTTTGTGAAATAGTAGGTATCAACAAAGCCTGTCCTGAAACACCCTCGCTGTGTTCTACTGAGACATCTTGTGTCAAGAGTTCCCGATTGCCTCTTTTTCTTGCAGTGTGTTTTGTCAGATACTTTTTTAGACCCATTCATTGACAAAAAAGGGCTTGTCATATCTTGTCATCATGGCTTAGAAAAGGAATAAATTTAGTAATTTATTTGAAGATTAGTTAGTCTCTGTGATAGTCTACCGTGTTCTGCCAGCAGAGCAGCATCAGTAGCATGGAATTTGGTCTTTGTTTCATCTGTGTAATCCCCACTAGTGCTAACAGAAGCATGCCACTATAGCTAAGAAGAATACCTTGATCCAAAAAATGTAAAACCATAAGTCATATGCAGAGAACTGTTGCAGCAATGTTTTTTTCATCATTAAATACTATGTAAATTTGTTTTGGTTGATTTAAGAATGCAGCGCTTTTTTTTTTTTTTTTTTTTTTTTTTTTTTTTTTTTTTTTTTCCGCCTGGGGACATGACAACTGGGAGAACGCTGTCTTATCAGGCTCTGATAAGACTTTGGAGATAACTAACTTGGAACTTGGACTTTGGGCTTTTTTGGTGGATGCATCTGTCACTAACACTGAATCTCAAAAATTGGAAAAAATGTGTTTCATTAAGTTAGAAGCATCTGAAATGTTTATAAGGGACAGGGAAGAGCTGAGTCTGATATTAAGTTATTAGACAAAATTGTAATGTAGTCCTTACTTTATTTTTATAGATAGATATTTTAAAGTTACAAAGAAAAATTATTCCCTGAAGTCAATGGGCATCCATGTTAAAGAAGGAGAAGTTGAACTTTATATATAATGTCCGGAGTTGTTGTATGAAAATGGAGGCTGATGTTTTTAAGATTTCAAGAATTTTAAAACTCAGAGGTCTCTATTTTATATGTGTAAAATCCCTTAAAGGGGCAAAGAATATAATGTGAGGCAGTTAAAGGCATGCAGCTCTGTAACTCAGCTATTTTACTGCTACCTGGATATAACATGTAGTATGAACTGTGTAGAATCTGCTGCCTCTTGTTTGTATGAGGTATGCTTCCCTAGCCTGGACCAGTGACAGGACCCTGATGACCCCTAAAGCCTTGCTAACTAGGATCCCATTGAGATTGTTGTGAGGCTACTCAGGAGGAAAATTTGAAGGGTGGTGGTGAGGCCACATCTCAAATATTGTGTTCAGTTTCTGGCCTCTCACTACAAAAAAGAGATCCTGGGGCACTGGAATGTGTATGGAAAAGGGCAGCAGAGCTGGGGAAGGATCTGGAGCACAAGTGTTATGAGGAATGGCTGAGGGAGCTGGGGTTGTTTAACTTTGAGAAAAGGAGGCTCAGCGGTACTGTTCGATTTGATGGGGATGGTGAGCACTGTCTGAGTTGCAAGACTTGACTGTAGCTAAGTCTGCCTCTCTCCTCAGAGCCAGTTAATCTCTGGGCAGTGCCCTGTGCTTTGCTGCCATGCTTGTATCATTAACCTGCAATGAGAATGGTTTCAGAAATGGAATAACATGATTCGCATCTTCTGCATGACTACTTTGGTAGTACTTGAAGGAACAACCTTAAAGTGTTATAATTTCTACAAATACATACGTTGAAATGTAATAAAATTCCAGACCAAGCACAGAAAGCAAATGTGTCATCAGGGTTACTGTTTAAGTTTACTATTTTCTGCTTAGAATCTGAATAACATGCAATTAAGCAGTGAAGTTGTTTGGAAAATAATGTAAAACAATGAAATATGAGATTCATCCAGCAAATGGAGGTAAGCATTTTACAGAGAAAGTGATTGATTTGGGTTTTTTTAAAGTGCATTCAAGTTCAGTTTTCCAGGTGATTTTACATTATCAAATTTTTCTACCTATTTTTCAAGGACTAAAGGATTCAATATTAGTGTGCTCTGGGGTTTTTTTTGAGGATTTTTTTGGTTGTTCTTTCTTTTTTCCTTTAATCCACATTTTAAACATAAGGGACCAATTTTCCTGTGAGTTGTTTGGAGTTTGATTTGGTTTTTAACCTTGTATTGTCACTTTTGTGCTTTTAAAGTGGATATAAAATGCTATCAGAATAGAACAGCAGTGTTTCAGATCTCCTTTGCACATGGTTCAGAAGGTATAAATCTCAACATAGAGGACATACCATGGTCTTGTTTTTCATTCTTGACCAGAATTCTTTTCTTTTTTAATGGGGAGTAGAACAACTTAAAATATTTTTCTGTTCAATGCTGAAGGGAGTTGCCTGATAAATGTTAACTTGTTTTATGTAACTATAGTGTGGCCTTTTGCTTCTGCTCACATGAAAATTCACATATTTTAAAAAGAAATAAAAAACAGTCTGTTCTAGGCATAGTTTCTCATGTTTGTTTTTGTAATGAAATAAGCATGACGTGGAAATGCATGCAATCAGCGCTTCATTTCTATACCATGGTTTGCTGTATAGATCTTTTGTCTTTTTGCACTGTGTGCTGACAAAACCAGAACTATTAAAGATCAAGTATAGGCTGAACACCCAGGAATTTTGTTAAATTTGAGGAATTTGATAAATTCAGATATTGCTGTTAGAACCCAGTGCAGTAGTCCTAGTTTTCTTCTTCTTTTTTTTTTTAATCCTCTTAATACTCTTATAAGGATAATATGGGAGTATTGCAATCATTTTCCTTCCTGTAGTATCTGACTATCTAGACAGACTAACCCTGAAATGTTACTCACGGTGTTACCTTTTGGAAGACAGCAGCTGGTATTTTCTTCTCTCCTACAGGCTATGACAGTCTCTTGCCATATTGAGGTATTGTGCCTCTTGTTTTCAGATGGATTTGCTAGTCCATGAGTTTTCTGCTCTGGTGTCTGTCACCTCTTGTAGCTGTAATCCCTCTACACCCATCTGTGCACAAGTAAGAGGTTATTCAGGTACTGGAATGAAAGGGAAACAAAACAGCAAGCTGGATTAAGTCTAATTCCCAAATTATTGTGAAATGAAAAAATCTACCTGATAAAGAAACCTGTCTGGTGGAGAAGAACACAGAAGGGGAGGGGATGTAACTGCTAAGAGCATGGGTAGATTTTAATTTTGGTTCTTAGTAGTTTGCCACAAAAATAAAGGGTGGGAGGAATGCCATCTCCTTGTATAAGAAAAAAGAATGTATGTTCCCATAGACCTTGTAGAGCAAAATACAATAATCCATTTCTGCTTTGGAGGGCAGCTTATGAGCTGTATGCAAGCCCATGACTTGTAGAAATTGTAAACAAAATCATATTTCAGGAAACTGAAGTGAATTCACACCACTGCTATTGTTGATTGACTAGAAATAATGTAAAGGATACAGAAAATTCATTCTTTTAGGCTTTTTGTATTACCACACAATGCAAGGCAATAAATTAATCAAAATACTTCTGAGGAAAGTCCAAGACCTGCATTTACCTATTTGGAATGTATTTTCTAATGTAATTCTGTGTTGCCAAAGCAGCTTATTGTATGGATTCTCATGTGAAAAAAGAAGTAATTATTTTTTGAGTAAATGTATGAAATAACCCCCCCCATTAGTTTAACTTGTTTTATAATTTCATGTTTTAATATAAAGCCAGAATTTATGCAACTGAAGTTAGTAACTAAAGTTTTGCTTAGTGATTTTCTATACTTGGGATTTTTTTGAGGGTTTTTTCCTCTTTTAATTTTGTAATGAACTTGATACCTTTAGAGAAAGTAATACTGTTCCCCCTTGTTCTGTTGCTACATACAGTTGTGAAAAGTCCCTCTCCAGCTTTCTTGTAGGTTCCCTTCAGACACTGAAGAAAGGCTGCAGTTAGGTCACCTGGAAGCCTTGTGTTTTCCAGTTTTAACAATCCCAATTCTTTCAGCCTTTCCTCACAGGAGAGGTGCTTTGGTCACCTTGGTGGCCTCCTCTGGACTTGCTCTAACAGGTTGGTGTCCTTCCTGTGCTGGGGCCCCAGAGCTGGATGAGCATTGCAGGTGGGGTCTGAGCAGAGCAGAGGGACAGAATCCCCTCCCTGGCCGTGCTGGCCACCCTGCTTTGGATGCAGCCCAGGACACGTTTGGCTTTCTGGGCTGGGAGTGCCCATGGCCGGGTCGTCTCCAGCCTCTCATCCACCAACGCCCCAAAGCCCTTCTTGGCAGGGCTGCTCTCCATCTGTTCATCCCCAGCCTGTGTTGATACACAGAAATATGTGCACATAAATATATATACACATTCCTATTGAAATGGAATTCAGTGGCTCTACAAACACTTAACCATATGCATGGGTTTCCGTATGGTCAGTCTAAAGGACTTCTTATGTTGAATTTATGACTTGAGGGAAAGATTGATCAAAAGGGGTATGAAGACCTGTAAGCCTTGCTGAATGTAATTTCCAATACAATTATTCGGAGACATATTGTTTCACATTTTCTCAGAGTTTAAAATAATAATAATAAAGCGATTAAGCTGTCTCTATCCTTCCCTTAAATCTAGCCCAAATTTCTGAATTCAAGTTCTGTTTGCTCAGCTTGGCTCACTGGTCATTAAAGCTCCATGAAGCATTAAAAGCATTTGGGAAAGGTCTCCATGGGACAATTTCAAATTAGCCTACGTGAACTACTGTTCACTTATTCTATATTGCAGATTTTGGGGGTTTTACTCATGATGATGCTGCAGACTTGTGGCTGCACTTACCATTCTGGGTGAATAATATTTTGAAAATATGCTGATAAAATGATGAACTGATTAAAGTCGGTTGCTGATTTATATAATTTATACAGTTTTTTTATTGCTTTAGGGTTGAATGTTAAATTTTCCTGCAGTTGCCCATGTTTTGACTTGCCTCAAAATAAAGCAATTGTTTCCTGTTGCATACAAATTGGGCAGGTAGCAAAAGACATTTAAACCATGAATAAGGGTACTTCACAACTGCCTCTAGAAAAAAAATCGAAAATCCTTTGATTGACTTCCAGTAATGATGTTTTATTGAGTTCATGGAACATGAGTTTGGTAGGACCTGCACAGATGTATGCCTACACCATTTCATCAATCGCTCCTCTTGTGTTTGTATTTTACCATGTTTTAACAAAATGATTTGCCAGTGTTGAATCCTAGATTTAATAGTCTGAGGTTCTAGTGTTTAGCTGGGAATTAATTAATTTGGTTGGCATCTGACAACTTAGTGTAATCACTAGTATTTTTAAGTGTTAATCTAGTTAGGTGTCATCCTGGCTGGAGGCAATTTCCTCTACTGTTCTAATGGAAGGGTTGTGCTGACAGTGTTTCAGTGTGAGCCCAACTCAATCCTATAGTTATGGGCTGTCCTGAAGATAAAAAGTCTCTTCTGCAAGAAGGAAGTCAGCTGTCAGGAACACGGCTTTGGTGAGAAAGTGCTGAGTCAAAAACTTGGCTGTTGGCCGGCTCCTGGAGAAACAGGGGTGTGTGTATGTCTTGTGGCCTCCCTGTTCCTCCCTACCAGCTGGTTGAGGTGACAAGGAGCAGAGATGTTTGGGGGCATTAATCCACAGCATGTCATGCACTGTGCAATACTGATGTAAAGCAGGGTTTCCACTTGGTCCTATCCATGAAGGTTTTTGGACTATGGGCAATGGTGTGCCAAACAACATCTGAAGTTAGGCCCACCCACCAACCAAGGTCATTTAAATCAGGTATGAAATATCAACACCAACTTCAATAATCAGCAAGATGTGAATTGCTTTTCTGTAGGCAGTACAGTAGCTGGTGATACATAAGCCCCATTTCAAATAAAAGAAGCTCTTTCTAGAATGCAGGAGCTTGAGTTAGTCCGTAAGTGCACTTCTTTTGGAAGAAGTATTTGTACAGAATATTTGTACAGAAGCATTTCATTAAATGAGTCCTGAGTGGGCTAAATTTGCAGTTTTTACAGGTTTCTCCTTTCTAAGTATGACAGCACTGAATGCATTTTGCACAGCTATCAATGTCAGTGTACTGTCACTGCATATCTACTTTTTAAACAAAATCTTTTTCCTGAAAATTACTCAGCGCTGGGGACTAAGTCTTAAACTCTGCTCTGTAGCTTGAAATCATCCTGGCACTACAAAGAAATTTTTTAATTGTCCTAATTGGGCTCATGTAATTTTTTTTTCACTGTGATTCTACATCAGTACTTAAGAGCTTATCACTGGCATGGCCCTCACCTGCTGGAGAGTCCTAGTGGTTTAATCATTGCCAAAATAATAATGCACTTAAATTTGAAGATGCAAATGCAGTTGGGGCAGAATAATGAGTCAGTTCCTCAATTATGTAGACAGTAGCAGCGCTGCTGACTTCAACAGACCTGTGCCTTTATACATCAATTGAGAATTTGACTCAAACTCTGACTAATGAACTCATTTAACTCCTGTGACTAAGAAATATGACTTTTTTTTTCTAACTATAGCTTAAAGGGCAAGCTGTGTTTAAGCAGATTTAATTAACCTGTCTAAATTTAATCATCAGACTAATAGGTATTCCAGTTCACTAAGGAACAAGACAGAATCATTGTATTTTAAACTTACGGCTGTGTGCCCATTTGAAATATGCAGTGATTGGACTGGAAGAGGACATTGGGAAAGAAAGAGCAAGTTATCAGAACACTTAATACAAATGAACTTGGTGAGGAAGGAAACATAGGCATTGCTGGTCAATACTCCAAGATAATAGCAAATAGATTAGAGAATATACTTTTATTTCATGTGTTTTGCAGTTGTCTTGTGTGAGGGTTTGCACACCCGGTGCTCATTTACATCTCATTTGATTTCCTTTGTTCTCCTTGCAAGAACTGGAGCTGTGGAAGACTGGATTTATTTCTTTCAAGAGAGATCTGATTCATCTCACCTCCACCTCCAGCTTAAATAAAGCATTTGTGATGCTTTATTGAAGCACATGTGATTTTTTGTTGCTATCTTCCCTGCTGGCCTTAGCTTTTTTTTCCCTATTCCCCCCAGTTTTCTGTGCCTGACAGCACAGGGTCTCATTTTCTCCTCTACTGAACTTACCCCCTGCTTCGGTGCCCTTATGTGTTTTACCAATTTCAGAGCTTCTGTGGCATTTCTCTGAATCATGGAAAAATTCTCTCTTTACTTCTCTCCCCTAGGGGTCTTTGTTAGCCCTTCAATTCCATCTGAAGTACTGTTGTCTTTCTCTTTCTCCGTGTCCCCTAAACCATCATCATGGCTCTGTAAGCTGAAGTGACATTGAAAATGCTGTCTCTGTCTTGTTCCTGGTTGTTCTGGGGTCATTTCTTTGCCCCTGGTTCCCTCTGTGGGCTCTGACCTGGGTACGGGTACTCCTCTTCCTACTGTCACTTGTCTCCAGGTTGTTCTGGATTTACTTGAAGGAATATTTAGGACAATACAGATTAGACACATGAACAGATCTTGGTGATCCTGTTCCTTTATAATCATCCTGATCAGAAAAGTACATTGTCTTTGGCCTCCATTGTCAGTCTCTTATATTTGCATTTTTGTTACATAAAATCAATCTGAATTTCTGCTTTTTAGAGCCACTTTTGCTTTGGATCCTTGTTTGCCCTGGAGCAGTGGGAGGACTTCTCTGTATTCTTCATTTCTCTCAGCTGGTGAGATTGGTTTTATTGTACTGAAATTTGCTGTATTGAGGACTTCCTAGAAAATATATTCTTCACAGTTTGTTAGCAACTGAAAAAGCAGGAATTTAAATGTGTTCTAAAATAGTGAATAATCCTGTACCCTTCTCATCCTCTGTATCATTAATGATTTTTTGAGATTTTCAGCATCTGTATCTTTTCTCCTTAGTCATCACATTCCCAAGCTGGAGAATCTCAGTAGATCTAATCTTGCCTTTTAAGAAGGAAAGTTGTGTGCTTCTGATCATCTGTTCCCAGTACTACTAGAGTGTATGAAATTTCATGCAACCTTCAAAATGTAGTTAGACCTTGATTTACACAGCAGCAAAGTGATGTTCATTTATTACCTTTGTAGCAGTTCTTGGCATTCTATGTTCTTGAATGCCTCCTGAGCAATGTCTGTAGTATGTACTTCACTTTTCCCTGGCACATATGACTTGCAATTCTGGGCTATAACTGAAGAGAATGTGTTAGTGCACTGACAATTTCAGGTAGGTAAAAGTGCAAAGTATGGAATTTGAGTAAAATACTGCAATTAATTGACTGGTATAACTGATTTTGAGTAGAAATACACACACACACACACACACACACATATATATATATATATATATACACACACACACACACACACATCTATGTATCAGATAATGAGTTAGAGATTACTGTGATGGGAGTGTTTAGAAGACTGATGTATCAGACCAGTTCTAAACTTTAAAATTAAACTTTACTGAACTAGACAAACACTAACAGCACATCTGCTGTTAAAACTTTCTTGTACATAGTTAATCTATGTCACTGTGTTCAAAGTAGTCAGCCCTTAAAGCATGCCTTACACTCCCACATGTAAGTTGGGAGTGTACAGCACAGCAGAGCTGGTGCACCAGGCAAATGCTGCTTGCACAAACACTGTTAGTGTGAGCCAAGACTGCTCTAGGTTTTCCCACCTTCCTATTCCATCTTGGACTTTTCACAGCAGGTCTGGAGGAAGTTTTCATTTCTCACTCTGAATCATAAAGCCGTGCTTGTCAGAGGGAAATGCTGGGAGAAGCTGAGCAGCTTGGGAGGGGACGGAGGAGCTGAGGTGCAGCTGATCTTTGGATCATTGTGACCTGACCCTATGCAAGGCAATATGGCTAGAAAGATTATCTTTTCTTTGGTGTCATGTGGGTCCTTACAGAGCTCTGCTGTGTTGGTGGTAGGTCTTATGAATCAATTCACCCAAAACCCCATAGAGAAGTTCTCTCTATGTTGGGAACATCAGCTCTCAATTCAGCAGTTGTTTAAGGCCAGGAGGCACTGGATGCATGGTCTGCAGCAGCCAGTATTAACTTTATTCACAATAATGGCTGTTAACACTGGAAAATTTTTGCTGATGTCAGATTTGTGAGATTTAACAACATGAAAAAATACCCCATTGTATTGCTGGTAGATTGCTAGTGTTAGAAGGATTTTGCTTGAGGTTAAGAATCAAAATATAAAAAGGCAAACCCCTGCCATGACTGATCTTTAGTTACTGTAGTTTGTAATTCCAAGCTAATGGAGCTGTAAAAGTTTATACTGGCTGAGAAACTCTTTAATTTTTTTAAATACATCCACAGCATTAGTTTCTGTAAATATGGCTTTTCAGTATCCAGGAATAAGAAGAGTGTAAGTTGATTTTCTGCACTAAACAAGCAAAACCTGCTCAGTGGGAATTCTGAATGTGATGAGCACTTCAGAATAAAAATCATATTTAGGCACTTTAGGCATGAAATCAAAATAATTTGGCTGTGTTTCTTGAGGTACACACACACGCACACATGTGTTCTCTGCCTATTTCTCTCTCACATTAAATTCGGTTGCATCATCTAACTGTAGCATTTTACCCAAATTGCATGGTTTGCATTTGCAAACTTAAAACTGTCAAAATGTATTTGTAAATAGTATGTCCATATATGTGCAGAAATAGATGTTTTCGAGTGAGGATGCAAGGCAGTGTTATAAATTCTCGCTAAATTCTTACCAGAACACGAGAACTGCTGTATACAGAATTTTACATATGCCCTTGATATCTGAAGCTTTCAAAGTTAAGAGAAGAAAAAGGCAGGGGGTGGGAGGGAGAGAAATAAGGAAGCAGCAGCAGCAACAATATTTAATAATCTTCTCAAAATTTTCGCCATTTTTTTTAATGGAAAAAATAATACTTTTTTCTTTCAAATGGAGAGAATTCAAGAAAGTGAGTTTAAAGCATCAGCTAATGAGCTGCAGCATCTAGCAATATTCTAGGACTGGCAAGAAAGACTGAAGTTGCTGTGACTTCAAACAAAATGTTTCAGGTTGCTCTGTGATTTAAAATCCTTGGGTTTGACTTCAAAACAGTTGTTTAGAAAAAAATTACACAGATTTTCTGCTTTCAACAAAATCAACATAAAATTCTCCCTGAAGAATAAAAAAAATTACCTTTTTGGAAAGCAATATGAAACTCCCATTTAAAGTTATGGTTTTTTGTATCTGTTTCATTATGAATCTTTGCAAAGCTGTTAATGATATGCATATGCAGCCATTTTCAAATTCCTTTAATACTGTCCCATTGATACTGAGATACTTTTACTTGTGTGAAGAGCTTATTCTGATTGTCTTGTAAATTTTTTTGTTGGCGTAAGAATTACTGTGGGAAGGGAGAGTTACCTGCTTTCTGCAAATACTATTGATTTTACTGATATAGTTCTATTTTTCTGCCTCTTTTTCTTATAGTCACAAGCTCAGTCAAGCAGCACAAGCTCCACAGCATCTGTATGTTGTAATCACAAATGTTTGCAAAAAATTGATAATATGGAAGTACATCTGAAAATTACATGCACAAATTTTCTATCCATGACACTGATAAACTGCTAGAACTGTATCATACTAATAATTTCATTGCAAAGTTGTGATGCTTCATGACTATGCAGAACTTAATTTTCTTGTAAAGTAAGGGACTAGAAATGGAAATTAAATCATATTCTACAAATAGACATAAGGTGTTTTATCTCAAGCTTAAGAATTCTTTCAGAAAAGAGCTCATTGTCTGGAAGTGTCAGTTAAAGAACAAATTTAGTCTAATGAGATTATTAAATAATTGCAATCTGCTGATGGGATTATGTAGGAAAAAGGCATGTGTGACTGCAGTTTTATAAGGAATGGGTAATGGAAGGGCTTCCACACCCCTACACATTGCTGAGGATGCTGTATTTCTGAATGATCAATGTAAAACCATGTTCTGAGAGACCTCCTCAGTGACCAGAGGAGGGGAGAAGGAAGGGAAGAAATTAAAATATCCTCTTTTGTTTAATCATTGAAGAAAATGAAAAAAAAAACAAAACCCAAACCCACAGCAAAAAGCCACTACCCACCTGCAAACATCCAGCAGAGCTGCAGACTCCAAAAAATTAAAAATTACTCAGGAATAATCAAGTTGAAAATGTGAAGGTGGTCCTTAAATATAAAAATCATCAGAAATTGTCTCTCAAAACAATAATGAAGGGGTGAAGAATCCTTGAAGACTATGTTTGACTAGTTCACGGAGTAGATTAAGCAGTTTTTGAAGTAGTAGGCAGGAGGAATCAGTGTTTTCAGGGTTCCCTTGATGTTTCTCACCTAAAAAATACTCAGGTTTATAGAAGAAAAATTTAAAATATTCTCCAAATGCTGAGAGATTGTGAACTCTAAAAGGCTAATTTATTTAATACTAAAGACTTGAGTTGGACAACAACTCAAAATACAGATGAGTCATACTTTTGAATGACTTTCTAAATCAGTGCTTTGGAGCTCTGTATTGTAATGCCCTGGATGCTTCTAATGCTGCAGTGTCATGGAAGTTCATGGTGTCAGCCTCTTGCTTGGTTGTACTTCCTTTCATTTCTGATTTAGCTTGATTTAATTATGTTAGGTTTCTTTGAAACTGCCAAGTTACTCTGTGTGATAATACAGGTTTCTTATGCATAGGGGGTTGCAGACTTTGCATAAATATTCAGAAAGGGAATTTTAATAAGCAGATTTACTATGTGTACTGGGAACAATAATTTACAACCTAATACCAACCAACTGAGTTTCAGGACTCAGCCAGTGAATTAGCACTTGCATATTTCAGTGATGCTTATGTACTTTTAAAGAAGTCTTCTAAGCTCCTACATGCTGTCTAAATACTTAATTATTGCAGGAAATCTGCCACCTGATTTTTGAAATTACATTTGTTGTCATTAAGAAAAGTCAGAAAAGAGGAGGGCAGTTTGCTAGCAGTCTAAATCTTGGAGATTAACTTAAAAGAAATAGTCTAGGGTGTTTTTGTCCTGAAAGATTCAGCTTGTTTTTTGAAGCTCACAATGTCATTCTGACAGAAATATCTCACTGAAATGTTTCCACATGTACTATGTGAAAGGATCCCTTATACAAGTTTCAGGTCTCCTAGAGTGTTCCAGGAAGCCCCCAAAATTGGCTGTTTCTGGTGTGTGTACAGGAGGGAGCAAAGCCTGGGCAGTGGCCACGAAAGCTTCATTCCAGCATGGATCCTAAACATCGATACACCTTGCAGCAGGTGGTGCAGGCCAAGGGGTGGCATTTTTCTGCAGAATCAAATGTCTGATAAAAGGACAAGATTGGAAGTGCAAGAGGGGTCTGATCCACCTCTTGACTCTCTCTACCCTACTGGATGAGCTCTTTTCAGTGTGTTTGCTATGCCCTTGAGGTGACCATCAAAATGGAGCTGACCATTAGCCCAGTGGAATCAGAAGATATGTCAAAACAAACAAAAAAATCCCACTTTAAAACCTCTCTTCTGTGGTCTTAAAGTGAATGTGTAATGTCTCTTCATTGATAGTGTCGTGTTTGTATAAGTTCTGTAATATATCCATGTTGCACCTCACTGACAGAATACCCTTAGCTCAGATATTGCAAGTTGTGTTTGGCAGATTTCTGTTTATACCAAGCCCTGGGTTGCAGAGTAGCAGAGGAAGTCTGAAATTCAGCTAAGGCAAATTCAGGGTCCTGCTCCTGGGGAGGAGCAACCCCAGTACCAGTTCAGGCTGAAGGCTGAGCTGCTGGAAAGCAGCTTGTGAAGAATGACAGGGGGATCCTGGTGGACACTGAGCTGTCCATGAGCCAGCAGTGTCCTTGTGGCCAAGAGACCAATGGTGACCTGGGGTGCATTAGGGAGAACATTCCAGCAGGTCAAGGGAGGTGATCCTGCCCCTTTACTCAGCTCTGGTGAGTCCTCATGTGGAGTGCTGTGTCCAGTTCTGGGCTCCTCAGGACAAGGGAGACACGGAGCTTCTGGAGCACATCCAGTGAAGGGTGACAAAGATGATTGAGGGGCTGGAGCATCTCTCTTACAAGAAAAGGCTGAGGGAGCTGGGCCTGTTCAGCCTTGAGAAGGGACAGCTGAAGGGGACCTCATCAATGTCTGTCAGTATCTGAAGTTAGGGTGTCAGAGGATGGAGCCAGGCTCTGCTCAGTGGTGCTGAGCAATAGGACAAGAGTCAATGGGCAGAAACTGATGCACAGGGAGTTCCTCCTGAACTTGAGGAAGAACTTCTTTACTGTGTGGGTGACTGAGCACTGGAACAGATTGTCCAGGGAGGTTGTGGACTCTCCCTCACTGGAGAAGTTCAAGAACCATCTGGACGCAATCCTGTGCCATGTGCTCTGGGATGACCCTGCTTGAGCAGGGAGGCTGGACCAGAAGACTCCCTGTGGTCCCTGCTAGCATTACCCATTCTGTGATTCTGTGATTGTGGGGGGCACAGACACATCTGTTAGAGCAGCCTACACTGTGGTAGTCTGTAATAGACATACATGGGAACTGCATGACTGAGAAATAGCGTGCAGAAAATGCAGTAGGTACAGGTGAGCTGTTAGACTGACTTTCACGTTCTGCAGAGTGCTTTGTTAATGCCAGTAACCTCAACGTGGAGCCTTTTACCTGTAGGGCATTGACTACTATCATTGCTTGCTGGCTACTAGCTGCAGGGTGTTGCCAGATCCAGTCTAGCTTCCAGAAGGAAAAACCTACTTTGTGTGGAGACAACTGGAATTCTAGAGGTGAAGATAGTCAAAATCACTAAAGATTACTCAACAACTTCCTTATTTTTCTTCTAACCATATTTTGTGCTATTTTCAATCATTTCCCTGTCCTAGATTATAGAATAGAGAAAGGTTTATTTTTCAACATGACTGAGAACCAGTTCATATTACTATAGGGAGTCTGACTAATTTGCAAGCAAGAAGCTGGAATGATCTGAAAGGTTCAAGAAAACAGAGTACTTTTTCTTCCTGAGTTACTGAATAGAAAAGACTGATTGTGTCTTTTGTTTTTGTGGAGGACAGAACTCATCATCACAACACTACCAACACCATCAATCTGAACAACCCAGCAATTTAAAAATATTCTGTCATAGCTTCTGGTTGTGTAGTTGCTCAGCTCCTTTCTCTAGAGTGAAATAATCTGATGCAGTATTGAAACTGCCACCAGGAATTGTTAATGTATAATTTATCTTTGCAATTAAAAAGCATTTTTAACCAAGTGTCACAACACAGTGACAAGTAAATTAGGCTGTGATTTACATTACAGTACTTTGCAACTTGATTTAGTGTCACCCTGGAGGAGCTGACAAACAGCCCCAGTGGAGTAAGACAGTGCTTTCAGTAAAGAATGAATTCATTTCCTATGTGTTAGCAAGGATTGAAAGATAGTTGCTGCCTGGTATTGAAACAATGATTCATATTTTTTGTTTGTTTTCTAACATGTTAAGCAATACAATAGTGAGAATTTCTAGACAGAAAGAATACGTGGGTCAGACACAGTGATTGATAACTCAGTGTTTTTATTAAAAAAAGGCTTAGTTAAACTTTTTTTCATCTTTATATAGTAAAGAGAGGAAGATGAATCTGGTTACTTTATGTTTTCCTTAGCTATTGTCTTAAATTGAGAGCTTTGGAATTTCAGAATATGAAAATTAGTCAGGTTAAGTATTGCTAAATATAACTCACCAAAGGTAAGTTATGTGAAACACAAGGCCATTTGATTTAGAACAAAAACGGCCCTTAAAAGTCATCAGTAATATCAAATATTCACTACTTTAGTATTTTGGGATATCATTCACTCTTGGTTTGGGGCACTTTCATGTTTTCTTGTCCTCTTTTCAGTGAGAGAGTACTATTACAGAAAGTAAGCGTGAAGCTATAATGATGGTGGGATTTTTGCTGAGAGTAAAAGACTTACACAATGAGCTAAATGGGTAATTCATTCTCCTCATTAACAGTTAGCAATTTCTAGGGAAACTATATAAACAGGGATAGAGTGAGGTTTGTAATGTAAACTTGCTTTGTTCTAGTTACTGGAGGTAGCTGAGTGAACTTCTCTGTCCTGGCAGTGTGAGAAATGTTCTTGTAGTCTGTGGAATAGTTGCAGTCATTAGAGGTGGTTAAGCAAAACCATTCCTGCAGTGGGAAGGAATCATTTAATCATAGAATATCCTGAGTTGGAAGGGACCCACAAGGATCCATATAATGAAGACATCCACAAGGAGCTTGCATTATTGTGAGAGATTCACAACAGTCAATCCTTTAATCTACAGTTACAGAGATTTTTCTCCTCAGGTCCCTGGCAATATTTTTCTCCATGGACTAATAATTCAGGCCTAAATACAAGGTGTGACTTAGAAGGTCTTGTTAGACAAATGTCATGTCCTCAAGAAAAAGAATGGTAGTAAGAAGGCAAGATTATCAATTGCAAGAAGGCAATTATTATTTTTTATTTTGGTAGAGCTCAGGTGTTAATTTCTTGATTTTTCAGGCTGAAGGCTTGAGGGCTTGGCACACTTAAGGTGATGTGTGCCTTGGTGTTGTCTGCTCCAGATCACTATAAGCCAGAAATAAAAGCAGCATAGGGTGAATTTTCCTTCTTGAGGAAATTTACTTCTGTTCTGCTCCTGTTGTTAGTGGAGTCAATAACAGGGCTGACTTCAGAGCTGGAAGCTGAATCATCTTTGGTCTTTGCTATACAAAAGTCAGGGAGCAGAACAATAATAAGACTGGAGCAAGAGGTGTTTATTTTATACTGACATGCCTCTATTACGAGGGCTATGCACTCTGTCACAGTGAAGAAGGAAAACACTTCTCTGACCTGTCCAACTAGAAAAAAACGAATCTTCTGCACACTTTGAAGGTCTTGGAAGTTACTGATTTTCAAAGTTTTTCTTCCTCTCCCCATGCCCTCCATCTTTGAATTCTCGTAAGATTATTTTTTGTATGCTGATGACCTAATAAATACATTTAAAAGAGTCTTAACGGAACTTGAACAGTGCCCATTCAGTGCCTTTTTTTTCCTGGGTGATTCAGTTAAAGTAATTGAGGTATAAATCCAGATGGATGGAAAGCTCTGTAAAGTGAGAGCTTCCTGCTGAAAAGCTGTGTCGACTAATAACTGTTCTTTCCAAGTTTTGCTCTTAGAAAAATATATTTGCTAAAAAGAAAGCACATAAGTCCTCCTTTCAAAAGCTGTGAATTACTGTTGAGAGCACAGGAGCTAAGTTTGATGTTGCTGATTTTTAGAGATGTGACTTGAAAAGTAGCCAGACTTTTGGATTTTCTCTGCTTCAGTTAATGAGTGACCTGCACTCATCTTGATTTGTGCCCTCTTTTCTTTTTCTCCATGGCATCAGTCAGTATTATGGAAAACCTCTTTTATGTTTTATGTCTGTCTAAAGTGATTGTATTGTGTGATTGATTTATGCATGAAATATGTAATTTTTTCCAATGTAAGATAGATTATAGGAGGGACATTACCTGACTGTGCATTGTTTTCTCAAGGTACGTAATGATATATTTGCAGTGACAATATCACAATGTGAAAAAGAAGAATATGGGTAGCAAGCACTATAGAGAAAAGGCAAATCTTGTAGCTTGTCTTAACTATTGGATAGAGGAGCTGCTAGCAAACCAAGCTGAGGAAAGGGACAGATTTTATTCACCTGTTTTGTGTGTGGCATAGAGACAGAGATATTGGTGGACTTAGATTTAGCACTGTACTTATATTAAAAAAAAATAAATACAGGAGATATTAAAAGTAAATCTAGTTGATTAGCTAGACTAGCTGGAGGCACAAATGGATGTCTCCATGCCTTTATCCCTGCCTTTCTCCAAAGATCTGAAAACCAGTAGGAATTAGCTGCTTGGAGCTGGGCTCCATACTTTCCATAAGACTGTATGGTTTGTGTTCATATACAAAATAACCTGGTTATCTACTGTGCTTTACTTTATGAATTTAACTCATTTTCTGATGTGGTTAGGGTAGATTAGAAACAGAAAAGAGGCAGTGGGAAGGGACAAAAAGTAAAAGTGATGGCGCAGGAGACTTCAGGAGAAAGAGGAGAAAGGTGATATGACAGTAGCAGGAAAGAATCCTTCCTTAAAAAGGCAAATCTTTATTACCAGGGAAAAGATAAAGGTGCCTGGAACTGAAGATGAGTGTTTAAAAAGAAAAAAAAAAGAAAATCACAGCACCTTTGAGTTTCCTGCTACAAAGGAGGTTATAGGACCTTCATCACAGGACATGGTCAAGGAAGAAGGAAGCAAAAGGAAGGTGGAGAAATTTGCTCTCAGAGTTGTTTTGCTTATGTCTGTTTAGCATTTTAAAATACACACTAAATACACTAATTGCACAGTTACAATTATTGCTATAACTAACAATAAATCAAGAGGCAGGTTTCCATGATACATTTTTTCCAAAAAAATTTGGGAAGGTGATAGAAGAAATAGGCATTTAAGAATTGAGGAACAAAATATTTTTACAAAGTATATTAAAGCATGTATAATTTCCAAGGAAGTTTATTTTAATTTATTATAAATTGGTAATTTTTACTTAACCTCAGCTCGAGTAAACTAGAGTGCACAATCTTTGCTAAAATTTTTTAGATTATTCTTAAATTACAGGGACATTGCAACAATGCTTGCATATAGTAGGAGCTTTACTTACAATAGACATACTGTGAATATATTGTTGCTTTGTGTAATGACATATCCTTAGAGCTGTTTCATGTGTGGTTAACTATAGGGAATTTGAGGGCGTTTAAATTTGTACAATGTATTGATAGATGAAAAAAGGAAAGGGTCTGCATTATTAATGTGTTTATTTTAGTAGGAAACAGCATGCTGGTAGTGATTTGGAGGGAATAAAAATTGATAAATGTTGGGATAGATTGCGGGATAAATTTTTTAACTAGGAAGTTGGTATTAGGTGGGACGAAATTGTGCTTCTGTACTCTCAAATTGTTTGTTTCTATGTTCTGGTCTTTCAGTCTTATTTATCCAAGTAAATGTCTTTTGTCCTAAAATTTTTCTGCATCCTCTTATGGCATGCTGTGGAAGTCTTCAGCAGTCTGTTATAAATGCAGGGACAAGTTGCACCACCATCTTCACAGTGCTTCAAGCATATTGAATCAAAAAGCCCCAAATTATGTTCTTGGGCCATAGAAGTCTCCCAGCTGGGGCCAGGCAGCAGCCAGGAGGGTCCTTCTGGGAGCCACTCTGGCCTCAGAAGCCACTTAGTTCTAGCCTGGAGATTGTGCAAGTATGAAAACACACAACGAGGTAGATGCCTGCTGGAAAAATCCGTGATGTAATCTGTTTGATTTCACACTGAGGCGGAGAAGAGAATCGTTCTCAAAGCCAACAGCTGCTGTTCAGCATGGAGTTGGAAACTACCAGCGCAGCAGAGCCCAAGTGAAATGTCTGGAAATGTCTGCTGTCTCTCAGCTGATAGCAGTGCCTGTCTGGATGAGCTTTTTTTCATCTACTTCCATCCAGCTCAGAGGAGTGCTGCAGACAGTATATGTAAAAACAATTTGACATTTTCTAAAGCAGAGGAGTACTGAAAGAGACAGGAAATAAGAGTGACTTTTTGTAGGAAAATACGAAAGTATACAAATGTGCATTCAGGGACACATCTTACTGGGAAACTAACTACAAGTAATAACAGAGAAAGTGTTTGCCTGTGTGAAAGAGCAGTATTGTGTATTTTCAGGACCCAAGCTTACAATTACATTTTTTATGCAATCAAAATCATGTTTTTCTTATTGGCATTCTTTCTAATTGTCGAAAATTTATTGTTTTGTTAGATTCTAATAGTGTATCTGAAATCTCGGAGTGGTACTTACAGCATTTGCCACTTTATATTGAGAAGTAACTGCAGTGTTTCATTCCCTTTTTGGTCCCCATTTCTCCTTACTTTTTCTCCATTTATCTTTCTGGAGAAAATCGTGGTAAATATTGTATTTATGTAGCAGGTATGATTATGTTCAGCTGTGATCATAGCATCCCAACCAAAATAGTCCATAATATTAAATGCTGCCAGGGAGGAATGAGACAGGGATGATTCTCTGTGTTGTGGAACTGAAACTCAAAAGATAGAGCCATTTAATGTATAAGATATCTGTGTTAGTTATTAATGTTGGTGTATATAAATCTAGCAATTATTTTGTTTATAAATACATTGTGTTTTAGCTAAGAGAGAGAAAGGAGAGAAAAGTGCTAATAGGAGGCATGCTATAAAATCTGATCTTGAATTCTTTTTTTTGTTAATATACTGTAATAATCTACCATTGTAGTTTGGTTGCAGAATTGCAAGTTCCAGACATATAAAAGATTATGACAGCCCTAACAGTTTACACTATTCACTTTCAATAAAAATAATCCAGAGAGATACAAAATTGCAGACAAACACTTAAAACACCTGTATCAGATTTTAAGTTTTTAAGTGGTATAAAATGCTGTAATTTTACTGACTTCAGGATTAATTCTAATGTGTTGAGAACCCTGTCTCTTTGAATCTTTGGTAATTCATCACACTAGCTGAGTTCAGGGAAAATTGCTGTTAAATTCCACAAACCTGAAAGAAAATTCAAAAACTCTTAGTGGAAAAAAAATATTCAAATGAATGTTTACAATAATTGACATTTAACATCCTGTTCATGAACAAAAATGTTTATTGATGCAGTTTATACGACAGAAAAAGCATCGTGTTTTAAAACTCAGAAGGATTTCTGAAAGTGCTTAAGGAGACACTGAGCAGGTTATGGTGAACCTTCTTAGGAAGAGGAATACTTCAGTGTTTGGTCTTTCAGTAGCAGCTTCTTTAAAGATTCATGTGCTGTTGAAATATAATTTTTGATACGCCATATTAAAAAAAGCTGTGATAGCAAACCCTGTCACTGAATCAAATCCCTAGCATGCATACCATGATAGAACATTTTTTTTTTCCCCCTGAAATTCCAATAAGTGACAATGTGCTGCTGATTGCACCCTTCCAAAGAGAAGAACAGGAGAATTGTTGGACTTAGAGCAAACCTGTTTGATGCAGGGGAATATTTTGTGTGAATCCTCCTACGCTGAAAGCAGACCCAATGAGCATTATCCGGAGATGCTGTGTGGTATAAGATGCTGCATGTGGCAGACTCAGTAAACAAAGTAGGGACATAAAAATGGTCAGTGAAATATGCAATTTACAGGCTGGAAAATGGTCTGCATCAACAAGAATAATGTGGGTTTTTTCTTTCATATTAAAATTAAATAAAGTAAATTTACAAGTGAAAATGCTCGGATAGAATGTCCAGCAGGAGCACAACAATTTGTATGCCTCCATGAAGTGTTTTTCATGCAGTTTTGTCATTTTCATAGTTTTATAGTGAGTGGCTAAGCAATATAGTCCCTGCAGCTTTTAGACTGATTTATTTCATTCTAAGAATGATTAAGCATGATAGTCAACAGAGGAAAGGAAGAAATAAGCAGATTTTTGCATTTGTTCTTTTTAATTTGGATTTGATAAGAACTCCAATGAGGAAGTACGTTCTATATAGATCCTTAGAAATGAGTGAACCAACTCATAGTCAAATCTTGTAAACTATAAACTATTTAAAGAAATTGTCAGAAATAAAAGAAAAAAATCCCAACTTTGCAGACAAGGAGACTGTTTTGGATGCTGTGAAAATAAAAGATAATCTGCAGGAGGGGGAGTAACAGCAGTGCATTAATGAGCTCTGAAGGAGAGAGAATGGCAAAAAGAATTGTTAACTCACCGTTGCACATATGTAGGAATTTTAATTGGGGCTGCACTCACTACTTTCAAGGACAGTGAGTAAGGGTTTAATTGTTGGTTTATTGAAGACATCAACTGGAATGCTTCAACAGTTTTATTTTGTATATCATCCCTGCAGTTTTGTGCAATTGGTAGTATTCTGTCTTTTCTTCCTGACCTTTTCATGGTCATGTCACTTCTTCCAGAGTGTAGAAGGACAGCTGGGGGGGGGAGGCAGACACCTGGTGTAATGAAACTTGTTATTAATAAAGATACATGTATTGGAAGATTAACACCTAATATTTAGGTATTTTTGTTGTGTGATTTTTCTTCTTCTCCACCTTCCCCTCCCACTCCCAATACTCTGAATAGTTTACTGTTCAGTAACTAAATGTTACTTAATTTTCTTTTTTGCCTTTTTTCTAAGTAAAACTTTATTTTTCAGTTTGAAATGGGCTGTACTGCATTCAATACAGATTTGTGGGGTTTTTGTGTACGGATACTGTTACAGTTCTGTGAGAATATCAAGTTACATTGTTGCACGAATTTCAACAAAAGCAAACAAAGAACCCCAAGCTGGGCAGCACCCAGCTGAAACTGTAATCCATAAATTTGACCTGCTCACTATTGAGAATGTCTTAAAATTTCTAGCTTGAACTTCAGGGTCAGTGAGAGAGATTTGGATGGGAATACCAGTAGGAATTAGATTCCTTATTTCTAGTGGGTACCATTTTATAGGTTTTTAGGGAAAAGCAGCAGAGATGCAACTGCACATTTCCTCCAGTAAAAGTTAAAAGTACAACCTTCATGTTGGGAGAGAGAAGGAAGAAGAAAATCTCTGCAAACCATAATCTTTATCCCGGAAGAGTATAAGAGATTTGCATGCTGTGAATACATTAACTACGCATGCTAATGCAGCACTATCAGTGCAGTGATCTCTATCATTATTGAAGTGCATTCCACATTTTGGGCTTATCTAAATTTGTTAATTAAATACTGCATTTAAAATTTGAAAAAGTATGTTTTCTATGCATTAAGGTCTAACAAGTGTGACACAGGGCTTATCTTCTAGTCATCAGCAATTTGTCTTAAGGCAAATTGTAATGAAGGCCTGCTCTTTCCTGAATGCTTTGGAAGGAGAGTTTAAAAATAGAAACTAGAAGCTGTAGCTAGAGCCACTGGTAAAAGCAGCAGGGAACACCTGAAAAAGTTTTGTAAAATGTAGTGATTCAACGTTTGTATTTGTCATCATAATTAGGAATGCTAGATCTTTAACTTTTCTAAATATTAGTAGCTTCAGAGACTTGGACTGGTAGGCTTTTCCTTCGTAATGAGATTCTCTAGGTGTGCATACCTTTCTCACTTGAAGAAAATCCCAGTGACATCCACTAGCATACAGCTGATCTGTGTATGTGCCATTTGGTCTTTGAGATTCGTATCTTATAAAGCATTTCAAAGCCTACTTACATCTAAGGACAGGGTTTTAATCTGGTGCTTTCAAAATAAGACAGTGTGTCAGTTTTGATAAAATGACATGTGAGAAGTTTTAAATAAAAAAAAAAAAAAAAAAAAGGAGAAATAAAGAACTTACCTACTATTCAGGTTCAGAAAGAGGCTCCTTCCAGGTCTTTGGTCTGTATCTGAGCAATGCACTGTTGCTGCAGCTGAGAGGGATCCAAGATGGTGTTAGCTGTGCATTGCAAAGAAAACAAAAACTTTTGTATGTTTTTTGTAAAATGCCAAATCTTTCTCCAGTGTTTTCATTTTAACCTAATGGTAATGGCAGATCTGTAGCACAGGAGCATTACAATTTCAGCAAGTTCAAAGCCATGTCCTACTTGATTAAAATAAGAATTATTTCCCTCAGGAACCCACCTAAAATGTAAGATACTTGAGTTGATACTGCCCAAGTAACTAAATATAGCTGAAATCAGTAACTATGATTGGAGATTAGTAAGGATGTGTAATAGACACTGCTGCTGGGTTTGAAATTGCATCCACCTTGCTTGTTTATGGTGTCATTTGGAGCCACCAGCTCACTGGGCTCTGACTCTGGTGTTTTAGGTCTATACTGTGTAAACCGCACCTGAGCAGGAACAGCAAAGACCAAAATCTTCCCCAGGTGAAAATCCATGATCACAGATCTTAAGGACAGAGAGCACTATATTAGACACAAAAGCAAACAGTTGCATGAGGCAGCAGGATGGAAAGCCTGTCATTTCATAGCAGGATTTATATAATGTGCACAGTTTCCAAGGTGGCTGGAGAGAAAGAACTCCTTAATAGAAGGTCTGTGATACTGGAAACACTTGCTGAGTACCACTGAGTGGGATGGATGTTTTCCATGAATGGAGTTCCAGTCTTTGCATGATAATGAGGTTACTCTGCCAACAATGAAATCCTGGATCCAGCTGCTCTAAAGTGACCATTAGAATTCCTTGTTAATTGAAGCCAATGGAGATACACAAAACAATGAAGTTACTCATGTGTGGGAGGATTTGCATATCAAATATATAACATAGGTGTTGGGGTGCTTTTTTCTCAAAAAAAAAATCAATAATTCCCTGGTATATGTGTATTTTAAAAGAAAAAAAAAAGTGGTTGTGCAAAGTCTGGTGAAGGTGCTTTTGTTCTAAAGTACTGTAGAAGAATCTGGTCTGATCAGACAGAGTAATTGGTGGCATAAGTCATTTTGTCTTGGCAAATGAAAATCTATTTAAGAGGTGTTACTTGCTTGAATATAATCTATAAAGAAACCTCATACACACCACAGTTATCTAGTAAAATTTTAGAAATATAAAGCCAAATTTTCATAAAGTTTCTGGTATCTAATGTTGCTGATGATGTAATGTAATTATAATGATGTGTTCATGCCAAACAGCCAGGGTTTACCCAGATGGGTGTGCACAGCTGCTCACTCTGTAGGCAGTGACCTTCAGCACAGATGTATTTCAAACCCTCACAGATGTTTGTTTCATGACTGTGCTGTGAAAATATAAAGTGCAAAAGACAGATTTCTAGCAAGAAAGTACCATCACAATCTTACAGTGTTCAGAGTAAACTTTGTCAATTATTGCTCCAGCATTTTAAACCACTTTTTAATTAATTCATTAATTAAGCTAATGGAAATTATATCAAGTTATTTCTTAATAAATTTATTTAATTAATTTTAGTGGAAAAAATGGTGGGGAAAAAGACCATATCTAATTATTAGTGAATGCTGCTGCAATTAATACCTTCTATTTGAATGGGATACACTGTATGTCTTAAAACAAGATTTATTCTTAAGAAAATTACCTCATTTCCTGACATAGAATAGTTTTTGTCATTTCTTAGGTCTGTCATTTTTATAACTAGGTAACATTGATGGACTTTCGCATTTTTGTTGTAGATTAATACATATGCATACCAGCCATCTTCCTAAAACGAAGTACCAAGAACATCAGCTTTGAAATACAGGGGACAGATTAGAGTATAAAGTAGGAAACTTTACAGTCCTTTCTAATATAGGCTTTGAAATTATTGATAATGTAGCTTGTTTATTTTCAGCTATAGAAAAACCCACAATTCTGGCAAAGTTTTTAAAAAAGTTTTTACTTATTATCCTCTCCTGTATATACATATATCTGTATATACATGCAGTGGTAAAAAAACTGTTTTCTAACATGTTCTGAGGCTGGAATTAAAAGTGGTCATTGCATCAACCTATTGATTAGGGACACAGGAAAGTTGCATTGTAAAAAAGCTACCCATGCTTAAATGGAGGTAATGTATATTTCCTGATTCACAGATGATTAAAACACATAAGATCCACATCCTTAGAGAACTAATTCTTGATTTTTAAATTCAGCTTGAGAGCCTAACTCTGTCTGAATAATGGAAAACAGGATCATATGTAAATCAGTAGGACTTAGCATTTTAAGTATTTCCATTTGTATTTATAAATATTTTTCTATATTTATATAAACAATATACATTTATCTTAGAATTTACTGAAACACTGAATATGTTTGGTAGCTTATAAATACACCTTTTTAAATCTGAAATCATGTTAACTCATTTATTATGAATTTTTTATGCAGTTCTTGCTAATAATGGTTAATACAGTATATTTTAAGATCTCATCATTCTCTTCTAGCTGTGTAAAACTGAGCCATGCAATTTGCAGTGTGAGAGTTTAAATTATGAGTTTCATCAGTTGATTACAAATTATTGCTAAAATGATTTTTTATAACCGTATATTTCTTACGTTTTTAATTTTCTCAAATTGCTGGGTTCTGGCAATAAATTTCATAGGAGCCTTAAATGCCACTTGAAGCAGCTGTTCTTCCAGAGTACTGATGCTCCTTCTTGCAAGTTTATTTTATTTTATCTCTGCTTAAACTTGTATATTGCCCTGTCCCATTGTTATAAGGGAATGTGGCAAAGTGGACTGCTTTAAAATTGGAGCGTTCCCAAAGTTGCCTATTGTTGAGGAAAATAGTGGAAAAATGACATTATGATGTCTCCTATTGGTTTTATATTTAATAAGCAGAAAAATAACTGTGATGAAAGTTTCATACTGCTGGCAACTTCTATCACTATGACAAGATTGGCACGGCTGTTACAAGATTTGTTACCCAGGAGGTGTCATTGCCAAATGAGGCCTATGATACAATGAGGGCATCACCAGTGTTGCCATTCATTTCCAGTTATAGGATATTGTGTTCAATCTTAATTGACAGTGCCTTAAATTAAAGCTGAGATTTTGGTTGCACAAGTGGCAAAATCTTTGCTAGGTAAGGACATCAACTAGAGAAGGGTTTTCTGTTCTGGGTTTGGATGCTTGTCTCTCCTCATTTGCAGTTCTCTCAGTTTTCAGTAATAGTAATGATAAGGTGAAAAAAAATGGCCATTTTAGTTATTTGTTATGTGGTTATGTGTTCATAATTACGTGTATGTATCAAAATGATAGGGCTTATGAATTAGAGTGACTGCACATTTTATCATGTGATATTCTTACCACCTTTAGTTGATACAGCTATAGTTGCTACCTGTTTTATTGTCTGGTAGAGAAAGAATGAATAAAATAATTGCAAGCAAAAGATTCTCAGGTCTGGAGTAAGTTTTGCATTTTCAGACTGCATTTCCAGTGAAATCAAAGAGAATGACATTGTGAGAATGGCAGCATAGTGGCAACATGGATATAGTTTGGTGGATACTCCTAAAAAAAAAACTTCAAAGATCTCAAGTGCCAGATTACTCTAGCAAAGTGTCTTAAATGTAATGCTTAAAAGCCATCTGGGACATAGGAAGTTGAATGTCATTATAGGAGAAAGTGTGATCCTCTTCATCATTTGTTTTGAGCACAGTTTGTATGATGAGAGTTTTAACAGCAGGCTGGGCTATTGCATGCTGTCAGTTTTCAGGCAAGCATGTAATTCTAGGTGTTTATAATTGAGGGGGGGTAAATTCAGAATTTCTGTGTAAAGATGCAGGCACACAGTTTGTGGTCATTGGGAGTGGGGCTGTGTCCAGCCTCACCCCCAGTGGGCACAGCTGTGAGCAGCAGGTGAGCAGCACTGACAGCAGTGAGCCATGGAGTGCCCAGGGGCACTGACCAACCACTACAGGGAACAGAGGGCACACAGGTGCAGTGTATGGACATGAGGGGTGTAAAAGGTTGGGCTAAAGAGCAAGAAGGGTGGACTTGCTGCCTTCTGAAGTGGACTGGTGTTTGTCTGTATGGGCAGATGCTAGAAGCCTTCTGAAGTGGTATGGTGTTACTCTGTATGGGGGAATGCTTAAAGCCTTCTGAAATTGTATGGTGATGCTCTGTGTGTTGTGGCTGTCTCAACTGTGACATGTACTGTGACATGAAGAAGTAATATTTTCTGCTGTTTCCAAGTATATTTGCATATAGCAGTGTGCTTTCAGCAGAGTGACTCTTTTCATATGTTATTTACTTAATGGAATATCCTCTGGTGAATTCTCTCTTCTATGAGAATGATAGGTGTTCATATTCTTAAGAGTATATTTAAGTTCAGGGAGTCCTGACTGATAAACAGCGTTCATTTTATCTCACTAATTTCCATGGAAGTATTGTTCATGATCCTGATAGCCAGAGGATCCAGCAAATACTTATTTTTGGTACTTGATGCAAGACTGTTAACAACTTTAAATTTAGATTATGTGAGATGAAAACTGAGGAGCAAGCAGGGATGGAGTTTCTACTCTTTGAAGTATTAACAAAGAGGATGGAAATTTAGGCTGTGAAGTGTGAATCTGCCTCAATCCTTGTTGTGCCTATTGTCTTTCACGTGTTTCTTAATCTGGCATAGGATTCTCCCGTTTCTAATCAGTGCAGCATTTGTATGGTGAGCCTGATGCCCTTGGCTTGTAGTGAGTGTGTTAGCATATAGCTGCTAATCCTGTCTGGTCTGGGTTTGCAGGTTGATGAAAGTCTAGAAAGTCTAAGGAGTTGTGATGGTGTTAGGTTCACTACTCAGGTGTCAATTTTGCTGCAGAGTGGACTCATCTTGGATATGCTGGACTCGCTATTGGCACATACCTAGTTGTGTGCTTACCTTTCTGTAAGCTGTGCCTTTATCTTCTTTACTCTGGAAAAATTTCTCAGGGGAATAAAAGCAGGCTGCATGTTACAGTTCTGAATTTAAACCCTTTCAGTGGTTGCGTACATTTTTGTATTTGGAGCAAGATGCTCTTTTTTTTTTGCAGAAGTGAGCTTGTAGAATGATATTTGATTTAATATTTGTAGAATATCAAAGGAAAGTTGAGATGGCTTGTGTCAACTTTTCCTTTTGTATTGGGTCTGGCTGAGCTGGGATGGTGTCAATAGCACCCCATGGTTTGGCTATTGCTGGGCAGGGCTGGCACAGCATCAGCGCTGTCTCTCAACATTCCCCCATCAAGGGGCTGGGGGTGAACAAGATCCTGGGAGAGAAGAGAGCCAGTTATCTAGCAGCAAGCTCCTGTGTGGGACATGGAGTTTGTCAGCTGCACTGCTTATCTCTTTATGTTGCTGAGTTTGGGAACACGTTAACACAAACAAGGGCTCTGTGCTTGGCCCTGACACTGACAGCCTAGTTATGTGGGGGGAGCTGTCCTCTGTGGACACTGAGAGAATAGACCTCCTCTTCCCTGCCCAAGACTGGTGTGAATGCTTTTATAATGCAGGCTCCCATGGTCATTACTCATCCTTATGTGTACTGTTTAATACTGTTAATAATGCTAATACTGTTGGCACACTGTGAGGTTTGTGAGATCTGGTGTCATCCTGGTGTAAGAGAAAACAAATCTTAGGTGAGGAAGTACTGAAATCTGCTCTGAGGCATCCAGTTCCTGGTTAGCAGTGTGTTTGGAAGGATTTGGGCAGGTTCCCAGAATGGTTATCACCTCCTGTTGCCTGGGACTTTACACCTGAACAGGTAAGCAACACTGGCACACTGAGACATGATCTGATAGAAGTCTGCCTTGCCTACCCCAGTGAAATGCAGCAGCTTCTTGCCCTGTACTGGCCCTGGCCTGTGCCTGTCAAGTCTCTGTTCAGTACTCTCAGGGGACTGTAGTACTCTGTAGAGCACTGAACTGTTGAAGAGGTAGTTGCTTCAATAACTTGTTGGAGCAGGAGCCCACACTCCAGTTGAGGACACTATGGCTACGATAGGGACTCAGAGAAGTACTACAGTAATTGCCCCAGTAGTGTGGGGGGGAGATGTGGCAAGCTACATGTCCATATCATCCATTAGAAAGGGAGGAATTAAAAGAAGCAAGAGGGGAAACAAGGAGAAAAGGGATTGGGTCAAGAAGCCAGTCCTTCAACAAAGAAGGAAACAAATCAAATCAAACAGGAAACCGGTTACCTGGTCCTTGACATCATCAGAACTTCAAGACTTGGGAAAAGATTCCAGCTGTTCACCAGGTGAGTGGTTTTCTGCCTGGCTGTTTGAATGCTGGCATAACAGGGCCAAGAGCCAGCAGTTAGAAGGTCATGATGCCCAGCAGCTGGGATCCACTGCTAGAGATCAGGGAATTGAAAGAGGAATCAAAAAAGGAAGCAATTTGCAGTCTCTGGAGATGGCTCCTCTCAAGTGTAGGGGCAAGGTACCTGTTTAAGGAAGATCTTGTGAGCTCCCTAGGGAAGTGGAGCACTGCAGATAACAGTATTCAGTACTTGAGAGGATCAGTAGTGCTGGATGCCATCTATAGCAATCTAAAAAAGTGGTAAGATCTGTAAAGATCCAGAGGATGTCTCTTGCTTAATGGCCACATGGAGGAAAGTGATTCCAAATGCCCCTGCATCATATTCCAGCAGCTCGGTAGCATTGTATTACCCACAAATGCATTAATCAATTAAAGAGATGGGGCCCTCCTGTCTCTTTAACACAGAAGAAAGTGGGTACTTTCACATCTCTGTGGACCCATGCCTCAGCTCTCAGGGGCAGCCCAAAAGATCAAAGAGTCAACCCTCACACATTTCAAAGCAAAATTCTGGACTGTTTCAGTCTTACATCAAAATGTGGTTCAGTGGATTGCTTTATGGCTTCAAGGATTAATTGCCAGTATAGGACAGTGAATATTTCTGGTGAGGAAAGAACTTTCCCATAGGAGGAAAATGTTTTTCATGCTGTCTCTAGACTTGCACATCACTTTATTTCCAGGTAGATTGCATAACAAAAACAGCATAAGAAAACAGTCTTTGAATGACTTAGGCATGGAGCCTTTTTTTTTTTTTTTTTTTTTTTTTTTTTTTTTTTTTTTTTTTTTATTATTTTCATTGAAGCATTAATACCTAAAGAATTAAGGGGCCCAGGTATTTGAATTTTCCCAAACAGGGCATATGGAAAAGAGATGGTCACAAGAGTGATACGGCTGAATGTCATAACTGTGAAAGAGGAGGCTGTAACAAACCTTAAGTTGCTTGTGGGATGGGATGTAAAAAAAGCTGGAGGGGAGATGTACTCTAGTTCTTTGGTCCTATCCAGATGTCAGAGAAAAAAAAGTAGCAAATGTGCAATAGATTGATTCCCCTCTAGTAAGTTGAGTGGGGACTGATCATGGAGCTGAGAAAATCTGGATGGAAATTTCTGATAAATAATTCTGATAATTAATTTTTTATAAAGTTAGGCTCTATAGTTAGTTTTATTTAAACTGTTCATCTGATATGATTTCCTTAGTCATCTGATAACTGTAATCAGCATCACTGTCTTACACAAAAATGTGTATCCTTAAAGAAAATTGGGTTCTAGTTAGAGTTGGCAGTCACTGGAAGGTTTTTAGAATCATACAGTCTTTTAATTTTGAATGTCATTTCTGAGGGGCATTGAGCAGGGGAATAGTTTGTGCTTGACTTGCTGTATCTGTGGCTGTGCTGTTTATCCGCAGATGGTATTCCCTGGAGTAGAACAGTTATGTCATTCTGTTTCTGAAAAGGGTTGGAATTGCTGCCTTTTTATACCAGAAGTAATTATTTAGTATAATTTTCAAACATTCCTTTCTAATTCACAAATAGAAAATCTGAGAGAACGTAGGATTAAAATGTCAGGGTCTCTTCCTGACTTGGGTAATGACTTGGTGAACTGGGCTCCTAAACCTGATGAAGTCATACTGTTAGATCTTTAGAAGAATGAGTCCAAAAAAAAGAGATTTTTCTATATTTTCAGTATAACTTCAGGTAGTTTCTTTCATCTTGCTGGAAGCAGCTAGAGATGGTATTAAAGACTTCCCCTCTAGCTTTTGATGTGCTTGGGGGGAATTCAGAAGAGCATGGTCCTGACCCAGTTCTCTTAAGGTGGTGATTTGTAGCTTCAAAGGAGATGTGCCTCACTGCTTTTCCTTCTGAAGCACAGTTGAGCTGAGGTCAACTGTCTTTTGAAGCCCTACAATTGCCAAAAAGAATTCAAGGTCCTGTCTGGCTGATCTGACCTCTTCTGACCAGGCCCTCCTGCCCATCTTTGTGACTATACATCTGAGAGTTTCCTTTGTGTGCTATCTACGTTTTGTTTGTTAATTAAATGGGTGTTATTGTATTAAATTGTTATGAAAAAAAAATTGTTTTCTTTTGCTCTTCTTCCTTGCCCAATATATGAAGAATTGCACCCATCAAGACCATACTAATGTCCTGACCAATCAAGTGCTGGACAGTAATTCTGTTTAAATTTACAAATACATATGTCAAGAATGTTTCCTTTCTTATATGGGGAATTCATTTCCTCAGCATTACATTTTGATGAAGTTCAAATCTTTTTTCCTAGTTTAGTAATTTCTTTAGGCCCTCAGCTAAAAATGAGAGATAGGCCCTTTTTTAAGGTTTGAAAAGACTGGCATTATGTTGTGCATTAAAAAAAAAAAAAAAGTTAAGAAGTTCTACGAGACACTGTGGTATAAGCCTTAACCTTAAAAGCATATTAAATAACTTATTTCAAAACTGGGGACTTAAAACCCCCAAATCTCCTGTCAAAACTACTTGCAGGTTGTGTGGCGGGTGTTGGGCAATTCTAGATAAAATATGACTATATCTTTGATTATTCTTTAAGAGGTATTGGTTGTAAAGACAGGCAGGCAGTGTAACAAAAGTAACTTTACCTCACAGTCAGATGTTCTTTTGGCAGACACTAATGCAAAGTATTTGATTAGGAAAGATTTCATTTCTGTGGTAGATCACTTGTTTACCCATGGCTGAAACAGTCTTGCCCTTCAGATTGTTCCATTCAGGCAGAGCCCTCACAGTCAGCAAGGTGGCTCACAACAGCTTGCAGAGGTGGCATGTTACATGTAAATCCTAAATTTTGACCTAAATTCTGCCCAGATCCTCACTTCATATTTTTCTCTTTATTGACTGCCTGTAACTCTCCATAGTCAGAGATCTTGGGAACATAAATAGAATTCAGACTATCTGAACCTGAGCTTTTGTCCTCAAGATGAAATGAGATTCATTGCATGCACCAGTTGGTGTTTGTGTCCTCTAACTGATGTTCCACATACAAGTGAATTTTGCCCTTTAGGTTTTTATCCTGAAGTTTTGGGTTTTCTTTAAATAGCTCAATGCTGAACTTGCAGCAAGTAGGGAAAATTCTGCTTTCATCCACTCTCATGTGACTTTTTTTTTTGGTAAATAAATATTGCTGAGAGAATACAGAAGCTTTGCCCCAAACAGACAGCACATTTAATAGGGAAACTTGGGATATCTGATCTATCCACACATCACTTTTATTATCCCTTAATGTATTGTTTTTGTGGAGAATTTTGTGATAACCTTCATAAGAAGTCATATTCATTTTGTGTAGTCATGCCTGTGAATTCTCGCTTGAAAATAGCAGATGAGTTGTTGTTCTGTTTTATATTTTAACTTACAGTGATTTTTTGAAAGGAGTATACAGTCTTTGGCTTTTGCACCAGGAGTAAACTATTTGGGGGGGGGGGGGAAACCACACCTTCCAAAATATTTTGTTAAAAGCAATTCTATGCTCTTTCACTGAAAAAATGAAAAAAGTGATGAAAAAAAACTGAAGGCAGAATACCACCTAATTTGTAAACTTCTTTTAAATTCAGTGTTTAATTGCAATATGATCTGCTTTTGTTGTTGTTATTATTATTTTACCCATGAGAACTTCTATGGTTAAAAAAATCATAATCACAGAATAGATACACTTCCCTTTGTCTCTTTTAACTGTCAATTAAAATTTAACTGAAATGGGCATAAGTTTTTGCTCTTTTTTTGCTCACTTGTGTTATTTATCATTAAAATGGTTTAGTATTAGTATTTAACTTTGGTGTAGATGCCTCCCAGCATTTGTTTTCTCTCTCTTCTGATATATTATACTGGCAGTGGTTTTTGTTACCTGTCAGAGGATGCTTTGGAAAAGCCAGAAAGGTTCCAGCTTTGCTTTGGTCTCATTTCACATTGTTGATGCAGGTAATTCAGTTGCAAAAAGTATCACCTTTCTTAGATCTTTTAGTCTGAAAACAATTTATTGGGTTCAGAATTTTGCGCCAATCAACTTTAGAACATGAAAGGAAGGAGACCTGATTAAGCCAAGTGAGTTGGAAGTTGATCATTATTAATTATCATGTGATAGTGGACATCTATTGACATACCAAGAGGATGGTGCCAGACTTTTTTTGTTGCTGCCCAGTGACTGGATGAGGAGCAGTGGTTATAAATTAAACCACAAGACATTTCATCTCAGCATGAGGAAGAGCTTCTTTACCTCGAGGGTGGCAGAGCACTGCAACAGGCTGCCTAAGGAGGTGGTGGAGTCTCCCTGCCTGGAGACATCCCAACCCTCCTGGATGTGTTTCTTTGTTACCTGCCACAGGTGACCCTGCCTCGGCAGGGGTGTTGGGCTCGATGGTCTCCACAGGTTCCTCCCAACCCTGTCAATTTTGTGATTCTGAGGTAATTTCTCTTTTTCCCCCTCTCCATACTCTTATAAAACAAAACTCCACGTGGTATCTTTTTAAACTGTAAGGTCTCTGTGTGTTTCCCTTTGTTTCAGTAGTGTATCTGTGTCCTTTTCCACAGGCTCAGTCAGTGAAAATGCCCCTATGGAATAACCTTTGAAAGGGAAATTATAGGGATGTCTTACATCACCTGGCAAATAAAAAAGGTATACTGGAGAAACTGAGTATTCTCCTGCCCTTCCTCTTGCATCCTTACAGGAGAGGCAAAGAGAAATCAGCTAGTATTTACTGTCTCTTTTTTTTGTAGTGGATAGGAGCAGTTTTTTTTGACTGAATAATGGTAAAATGAAAAAAATACCTTTCCCCCCCCCCCTCGTACACTTGCAGTAAATACTGTCTTAATCTCCATTAAACTGTTGACATTAAAAAGAAGTATTTTACTTATCATGTATCAAATGTGACAAAGTATGCCAGAATCTGTTCCAGAGATTCTAATGAATGAAAGGCTTTCATACAGTTATTTTTAAAACTATGGTGCTCTAAAACAGTAGTAACAACATTAGGGAATAATTTTATTTCCTGCTTCATCTTACAGAATGTTTCTTTCTAATGTGGGGAAATAAAGAACTTGGAAAAATGATGTACTGTATTTTTTACAGCAATAATCTGTAATTCTAGGTGCATGTGTAGTGGATGCTACAAGGAGATTACGTGTATGTTGGTAGAAGAGTAGCAAGAAAACAAATGTGCCTTGCCTTCCAAAGGTGCATGGGGACCTTTTCCTGGAAATCCCCAGTGAAGATCTTCAATTCTCAGATAGCAATACAAGGGAGGATTATGCCCAGTGTCTGTGTAATCTTTTTTGTAAAGTCAGCAAAGGTCTAGAGTACAGAAATTAAAGCATGGTTAATAACCAAAGAGAAATGCAATGAATTGGTGTCATAGAAGCAAAGACAGAGAATATGAATAAAGATGGAATATTTTGAAACATATGCCTAAAATGCTGTATTAATTAGAAATTGCCTAGTCTTACTTTGGACCTAACTTATTAAAATTCTGTTCTTATACTTCAATACTAATGATATAGCAAGGTGTAATATTTAGGCTTTGTCAATACAGTTGGATGATTGACTGTCAAGGGAAAGGGAATGATGAGAAGTTCACTTCATTAATCTCCCATTACCTTTTCAACTATTACAATGTGTTGTCTTTGCCTCGAAGTGTTCCTAACAATAAAGAATTATTAATATATCCTCAGTGAAACAGAGCTGAAAAATTGGTCATATGCTTTTGTTTTACTATTGAATACTTGTTTCCAAATAAATCTGCTGCAGAAGAACAATCACTGTGAATCAGCAGCTGCTGTTATTACAAAATAGAGAGTGTTGGTGACTCTGAGGATAGAATTGTCTAGTCTTTGTGAGATATGCATAAGTGTTTTTCTGAACAGTTATAATCTAGACATTTGGTGTTTTCATTTGGATCTTCCAGTCACTCTCTTGTATTCATACTAAACCTATCGTAACACAGAGGAAATTTACACAAATAAATAAGAAAAAATCTTTTTTTCAGTGGCTTGCATATAGGATCGGGTCTTTCTCGTCAAAGTCACTGGCTATGCTTAGAGGTAAAAAACTAAAAAAAAACCCCAAACTAGGAACAAATACAGAACTTAAATTCATGTCTTTTGTTCTTGTTGCTTTAGTGAGTTTGTTCCACAAAAAGATGCATGGTCTGTGCTCTCAGCTGGTGACAGCTTTCATAAAGAAGCTCTGGTTAACAGTCATACAGTTGGAGCTTTTAGAAGAGGATTTGCTTTCCTCTTGGTGTGGCAACCCCACAATAACTTGTAGCAGGTAGAGAGCACCCTGGGAAGGTTCGTGATCAATGGAGAGCAGCTGAACAAGGCAGCCCAAAGCCAGCAGGCTTGTTAAAACCTTTCAAAGGCAAAATCTGTCCTGCATGGCAAACAGCTGGTAAATGGAGTGTCATGTTCATATGGAGATCTCCTGTTATATGGCTTTTCAAAGTAAGGGAAATGCTTTGGAGGCAGAATGGTCATGGAGAATTTTTCAGCACTGTTTGTGGATTAAAACTCATGAAAAGCTGAAGAAAATCAATATATAAAAAAAAAGTGATAAAGGAATATTATACTAATAATGGCTCTATAAAGGTAATATCTGAAATATGATATAATGTTTCCTAAATGTATAATAAAGTATAGCTATTTTTTAAAAAAAGTGATTAATTTATTACAACAATACTTAGTATTAGTGAGTTACATAGTTTTGTAACTCTATAATCCTCATCCCACCATAACTGTGAACACAATAGTAAACACTGAGAAAGGTGAGAGATATAGACAATATAATGTACAGTAGTGTGCTTATTACACATTTGAGGACTATTGTCTCCCTGGGGAGACCAGGAAAGCCTATTATAAGTTGTCACACAAAGCTTTTAGGGATAAGAGGCTGTGATTTATACCAGTGAGAAGAGTGCAAAATACTGTTCCTTTATCTTCCAAGTACTTCCATGACAGATGACAACAATATTGATGACAACTGCCATTTCAAAAGGAAAAAGAGAAGGATAAATAAATGTGTGGCTCAACTTGATATATGAAATTATTATAATAGAATTATTTGGTGTTTTCAGTATTAGCCTCCGTTTTATCTTGTTTAACCACAAGGGAGTAGTTAGTTACATCATGATATTTCTTCTCCTCAAAAGAAGATGCATGTTTGCAAACAGTTCAGGAAGGAATCATGAGACTTTTCTGTTATTTGTTCTCTGGAGAATTTGGACTGCTACATTTTCATAGCTTGTTCAATGAGAAGTAAGTTATTTCATGGAACATATGCACTTATGTACTTTATGTATACACACATTAATTCCCCATTATTTCTTGGACCTCTCACTACAGTGCTTTCTCTGTCCACTGCACTGAGATTTTTGCAGAGCCAAGCCTATAATTCTGGTTAGCTTCAATGATATAATGGAAGGTAAACTTTTTGTTGGTGGTTATTAATGTTGTTTCTTCATTCCCAAATATAAAAGTCCTGCTGAAAAAAAAAAATAATGGAGCTGTAGATTTTTTGTTTTTCTTGCTTACTCTTTTCTTTCTTTTCCTTTTCCATTTCCCTACCTCTTTGGTTTCTGTTACTTGTAGAACCAAAGCTAGAGCTAATCTTAGACTGAAATTGGTTTGTCTTTCCTAAGAAAATAAGACTTTTTTTCTTTTCACTGCTTCAACCTGCCTGGGTAGGGAGGTCAATGTTTATTTCATAGTCTTTTCATTCTGAAACACAAAAAAAGAGGTTTTCTGAGCAAATTATTTTCCCAGAAAAGCAATGAATTAAAAGAAAAAAAGAGAATACCTGACAATATGCAGTAGACAATATATGTGCTTCGCAACTTATATCTTCTTTTGCATGTGATTCTTGTGTGGTTTTGTTATAAAATTACAATTATGATACAAATAAATGCTACATATATACTGGAAGCATCCAATAATATTGGTGTAGTGATTGCAAGCATTATTTTAAAGGAAGAAGGTAGGTATCTCTTTTTTTACCTTTATGCTCCCATTTTTTTTTTTCTTTGAATAACAAAAATTTGAATTAAACCATTTTGACTAGCTAAAATATAGTCTCTTCCTCTGCCTCTTCTTTTGTTGTATCTCAAAACTTCTACCTAACTAGGTCAGAAATTTCTGCCATATTCCATGTAAATTCTCCATGCAGTAAACTTTCTTTGTAGCGAGTGAGAATTTGAACAAAGAACAGCTGTCAGATCAGCCTTCCTCTGTGGAAAGATTTTGTATCATTTAAGCAAAATAGCTGAGATGTGGCTCACAGTTATTAAGAGATTTTGTTGTGGGTTTTTTTGGGTTTTTTTTTGGGTCTTAGGCAGCTCCATCACACTGCTTTTATATAAATGAATATGCCATGTTTAGTAGTAATAAAACAGATGGATGTAGAACTTACATCGAAATGGACTTTATCAGAGTAGAAGTTGTGTAGAACACCTTAGGCTAAGTACCTTCTTGTTCTTTTGTAGCTGCATATGCAAATATGTATTCGCCAATGTTTCTCTTCCAGCAGCTTGGGTTTTTTTTGGCTTTTATGTACAAACCATTGACTAAGAAAACGTCAAAATACTGATATAAAAAAGCTTGTGTGGAAAAATACTGTGTACTCTAAACTTCTATACTGACAAGATTTATGTATAATCACTGCAGACAATTTTGTTTATATTTTTTAAGGAATAGCTTTTGAACAATTTACTGACTTACAGTGATGAATCAGTAAATGTGTTAGATCTGTGAACAGATTTTGAAGTGTTCACTAGAACATAAAAAAACCCCTCATAGGTATTAGAAGTCATTATGTTCTGAAACTGACATTCCTTGGAATTTTTACAGAAAATGTTCTTAATATGGTCATAAATGTTTGCAAAAAATTAATTTCAATTTAAAAATTCAGTAATTTTCCCATGTAATGTCTGTAAGTGGTTGAGGTTGTATTTATAATTATGTAAAGTTTTTGGTAACAAGTTTGTCTAACTTTGTCTGAGTTCTGTGCATGTGTTGGCTGAGTTCTTTTAAACATTATGTGCTTTGCATTTGATGAATGGTTATTGCTCTCTCTGCTCTCCCCATAGTGATGCTGTGCTTTCATGCAGTTCATTAATAGAGTAAGAGAAGGAGTACCTGGTGTAGAAATACATAAAAATAACCTAATTTCATCTGTTTTGGTTTGTTTTTTTTTTTTAATCCTTACATAAAAGCTATGTTGGTCCACATATATGCATCCTAGGCTATAACATGTCTTCGTCTCATCAGGAGATCCCTTAATTTATTGTTGTAGAACTAATTTATTGAAAAAGGAAATTCAGGCTTCAAACGTAGTGTTATTCCTAGTCAGATGCTGTGCATTTGACCAAGACCATCTTTTAGCATCAGAATTATAATACTTTTTCATTTCCCTCGACCTTGTAATATTCTGGTTTCCAAATCACAGATGACAGTGTCTTTTTACCAGTAGCATTAGTTCTTTAATGCAAAGCAGTTTACACAAGGTGATGGAGAGTCATTATAGCAACTCTAAGTCCCAATATCTGCTTTTTGCTTGGCTATGATCTCATCTGGAAGGTAAGACAGAGGCAGGAGGAAAACTCCCATGTGATGCTGAACTGTGTTAACAAATCCCAGCTTAAAAGTTAAAGTGTAAATGTGTGCATTTATAAAAGTTCTCATGTATACTTTAGAAAGTGATTTAGGAGCAAGTAAAGTGCAAAATACTGTGCCATCTGCACACTCTAAAACATTAAAGTGAAAAATCTTGTAAACATTGTATAAATCACAATGTGTGCAGATTACAACCTGAATTTAAGCTGCATGGATGTTTTTTTCAAAAAATTGCCAAATTAAAATAATTACACAATTTTTTCAAAGGAAGTGAGCTGGTCACTAATCCCTCTATTACCTCTTGTGGATTCCAAATATGTCACATTTTGTGTTCAAAGTTTTTTCCTTGTCTCATCTGGCAGTTCTCCACAAGATGAAATTTCCATTGTTGAATTAATGAACAGGTAGATTTATTTTCCTTTAATCACACTGTAAAGAGTCTTTCCTCTAAAGCATTTTGCAGGGTAGAATGCCAGGGAACTGATTATGAAGATAACCATGAAAGAAAAATACCAGTCTCATAATTCTGTATTGATTACCTAAGCATTAGTGACTGCTGCACAGTGTAGCAGCACAAGTGTGCGAATACTCTTTAAAAACTTTGTTGCCTTCAACCTGACAGTTTTATTCTCACAGTAGTAAATTGTCTCAAGAGAGCTGCTTTTACATGTCTTGAAATTCAGTTATTGTTAACAGAACAAATGTTACATTGCAGGCATAGTTTTACCAAGAACTGAGAAAACATAATCTCCACATGCCTAAGACTGCAGCCTGTGTGCCTGGCTACTGAATAACTGGAAATGCTTTCTGGTAAATATTCCAGTATTGTCTCTGAGGGCAGATGAAATCAGTTTCTCCTATTCCTCACACCTACCCATGCCCAGAATCCTGTGATATGCAGTTTCCAAATGACAATAAGGGTATTTTTCATTATTAGTGACAGTTTGTGGCTGCAGATGAGCTTTCCTCATCTAATTCCTGTTGATTTTTGTTTCTGACCTTTGCTGCTGTGCCTTCTGAATGAGTATCTAAACTCTGGTTCTTTCTAACAGCCCAGATACCTCTTTTCATGATGAAGGCTCATTTTTTTAAAAGTGGTGCCATTTGGATTGTAGCAGCTTTCTTACCACCGTGAAAAAGTCTCCAGAAATGAAAAAATATTCTACTCCTTTTTTCCTGCTCCCCTCTGTTGGTGGGTATCTGGTCTCTCCCAGCTTACAGCAAAGCACCACCCATATGGTTCCTCTTGGAGGAAGGAGGTAGAGCTTTCACTACTCAGCTCCCTATTATCTCCCAGATGCTTTGTATTTCCATGTCAAGATAAGTCAGTTCTTTTGTAGGGCAGGGAAAGGTTCAAATGAAACATGTTTTATTTTTATTGGTGGTGGCCAACACGCTACAGCGCAGCTCAGTAGGATAATAGTACAGTTCTTTTTATAATAAATCAAACCAATGCTCCAGCCATTCTTTGTGTTCCTAGAGGTTTTGATCTAGGTATGGCCAGTACAAATGCAGAAACCTCGTGAACAATTAGAAACCAATATGTGAAACCTCTGTAAAACTACGTAGCCTGATTTGAGCCTCGTCATTCTTATTAATTTTTAAAGTACCATTGTTTCTTCTTCTTTGTGTGTGTGTGGTTGAGAGGGTGGAGTTATCAGAATTTTTTTTGTGATGTTCTTTTTTAAGCTGGGGAGAGAAGTTTCTCCATGGGAAACTTAAGAGTAAGAATATTTCCTTTTCCTCATCCTGATCATGAAGGCATTACAAGGAGAGTAAGGTTAAGAATAAAATACAATTTCCTGTGAAAGTGACAGTAAATTAGAAAGATATTTTATTTCTTTTGTACCAATAGGAGACATAAACAAAGAAAATGTTGCTTTGAATTGGCTTGTGGTACTTGTCTTCTGATATAAAACTTTTGCAATGAAGTCTTTTTATTTGTTCTGACATGGCAGAATTCTTCAGTGTGAAGCTAAAATAAGTAGTATATATGCCAGTGGATTTAATACTGAAATATTGAAAAATTATTACTGAGATCCTAAGATGTATGGTATATTTAGCAATGGCTAGACTCTTTAATAAGTTTGGTAACATAGACTTTTTTTTTCTTTGAATAAAAGAGTTTAAAAACGTGTTAATTCATTTAAATTTGGTGATAATATCAATTCGGAATGCCTGAGTCTTTCATTTGCATGGAAGAATGCATGAGAATACTGGTTTTGGAATGCACTTTTTAAAAGACATGCTCAGTTTCTAAATGTGCTTGCCTCAGTGGAGTATCAGCAGTGATTAAAGCCTGCATGTGCGTGTGTGTGTGTGTGTGTTCCTTCGCATCTAGGGAGCAGTTATCCAATTTGTGAGCAGAACTAATTTCAAAATATGTGTCTGGAGCAGCAAGATTCTTCTCTCCCATACTTGTAGACTAGAAACTGCTTTGACTTCTCTGTAAACTGTTTTTCCCTTTGAAGGCTTTGGTTTTTTTGGGGTTTTTTTGTTGTTGTGAGTTGCTGCCAGTGCCAGAAGCCCAAGAGCCTGTGTTATTGTGAATATTTGCTATTTGTATGATGTCTGCCACTTCAGTGTCACTCAGTAATATCTCTGGTTCAGCAGGCTATCCAAATATCTCCATATTTTCAAACACAAATTTCTGAGCAATTTTGTCCTTAAATAAAAATTTAGAGTTTACTTGCACTGTTTTCTATATTGGCCAGTGTGCGAGGTGGTAAAAGGACATAGGAACCCAGGTTCCTAATGATGCCCAAACAGAGAGACTGTTCCAGGCAGAGTAAGGTTAGTCCTTAGATTTTAGAAGATAGGAGTGCTCAGAAGATTTATTTTGTGAGGTTTTTTTTAACTACTTCTGTGGATGCTGATATTTGAAAATATTATCTGTTTCTTACAGATGTCTTTTCTTTGGAGATAAGAACACTAATTTAATATCATTGGCATAGACAGAAGTAATATATATTTGTATGTATTTTGTATTACTGTTCTTTATAACACAGGGAAAGGTTTTTGAGAACTGAAATGTCATAATACCTTTAAAATAGCTAATGAAGGGAACATAGGTAAAGCAAATTATTATCACTGTCCTTTCAAAAATAAACTAGATTGTGATCTCTGAAGATTTCAAGCCTTGTTCATGTTATCTTACGGTATAGTCTTTTTTACAGACCTTTGTAAAGCCTATAACTTTGTCTCATATCATTAAGCTTAATCATTTACCTACTGTACACTTGCATGCTAGTATTGCAAAATAAGGAACACTCTGCCAAAATATCTAAGGATATTTTTCCTCTATGTTCTTTTAGCTCACAAAATAGGTATAATTTAGAATGGATCATTTTCCTGGATGTATTTGAAAGTCTTTACAGAAGAATAGTAATTTTCCTTCCCCCCATTTTGTTTTTTTGTTTTATTTTCAAATAAAACAGCTCTAAGTGCTTTGTTGCTGTTGTGTGTTGGTGGCAGAGGTGCAGCAGAGCCGATGTCTCCACATCAGTATCAGGTTCTGCTGTAGAGGCTGCAGTTTGCTTATTTCTTTTACTAGTGGAAGTAAGGCTGTAGGTCAAAATTTTATTTTTCAAAGTCAACTTTTTTAAGGACATCCTTACTATGGTTAAAATCTACCACTATTGCTGTTTCAAAATGTTGTCAAATAACATTGATTACTTGGTAACTTGGATTAATTCCTTGTCAAAGCAATGTTTGGTTTGGAAACACTTTTTTGAATTTCATATTTTCTTTATGTTGGCCCAATGTTTCTTTTCCCTGCAGTTTTAGCAAGCCTAAATGGCAGCAGATTACCATTCTGATCCTAACTAAAGTGTGCTATGCAAGATGATACTGATGATTTAGAGTTGACTTCTTATTTACTAAGTGTGGTGATAAATGTGTTGGGTCATTGTTCCCTCTAAAGCTGAAGAATTGCTAACATGAAGGGATAAATTAATATATCTTATGTATTGTTGGGGTTTTTTTGCATGGGTTTTGTGTGTGTGTGGATGGTGGTGATGAGTTTTGGGTTATTTTTTGTAAAGCATTAACTTTTAACTTTCCAGTTTAATTTTGAAGTATCTCTGCATTGACTTCTACTTACTTCACTGGTTTATGTGGATTGTCTTCTACCCTCTAAACATTAGATGCCTTACTCTCCTATGGAAAGTAGGAGGAATCTTTTATGAGAAGTAGTTCTTTTTTTCATTGAAAGAATAGCAACTTGTAGAAAGACTTAAAAGTAAAATGTAAAGTTAAGTTTCTTACATGGCAGCTCTGCATCTAAGGGTCCCTCAAGTAACCTTCTGTGATGTGAAAGCTTTTTTGTTGTTGTTTTTTAGAATATCTGAAAAAAAATAGAAATTTCTACAAAACATGAGCCTTTAAATGAATTTTTACTACTATTCAATATGTAGTAACGCTTTAAGAGCCTTCTAGGAGTCTTTCTTTCAAGTTATACTTTGGAATAGTATAGGATGGAGCAGAAACCATCCTTGCCTTTAGTTCAGTATCGAAAAGGAAATAGTATTTATCTTCTTTACTGAGAATTCCTTTAACTGTAATGTTCATTGATTAATGTCTGTTTAGTGGTCCTTCTGCTGAGACTTCCAGAAACACTTTCAATCTACAAAATAGAATGGATTTCACTATTTGTGTGATATTTGAGAAAGTATTTTGTTGTTGACTGGTTGGTTTTTTTATGTTCCTTTAAGGGTGCTGTCCTATAGTTTGCATTATGAGAAACAATAAATAGCTTATTAGCTCTTTTATTAGATTCATGATTTCCATAGCTCACTAAGGAGAAGAATCTTGAAGCTGTTCTCAGCAGCTTTTCATGTCTTTGATCACATTTGCTCTCTTCCTTTATACAAAGTTTTAGCTTAATTTTAGTTTAGTCACATGTTTCTGAGAAGGGGATGGACAATCTACAGTACTCAAGGTGCTCAGCCACTGTACTTAGATAGTTAGTGGCATAATAAATTATTCTCTCTCCCTTTATAACAATTCCAGAAGTTTGTTATCCTTCTGGCTTCTGCTGAAAAATGATTACAATTTCTGTCTTGTGATAATAACAAATTTACAACTTATCAGAAAACTACTATAAGTATGTTATCAGTGCTCAATTTTGTTTCTTGTTTTGCCAACCCCTTCTTTCCATTTAGCTTTAATTTTCTTTATTATGAATAATTCCAAATCATTATTAAACTTTGATGTGGCATTACACTTTACTTCTTCATATCCTTTGTTGAATTTCCTGAAGAATGCAGAGCTCAAGAGAGAGATAGTGTAAAACTTCTGAATGTTGCTTATTGTGGAAAGTACCATAGATTCTTCTCTCTGCTTTCCCATCACAAATACATAGTCTTCCACAAAAATGTTTTTGATTTTATTTCATGATAAGTTAGTTTCTTTAAGAAATTTTGAAGAACTTAAATAATTTTTGGAATTCTTCAATAAGGCAAACCTGTTCTTTCTGTAATGTTATACTTTGAAGAATCTAAGAATATTTGTCAAAGGCAACTTTATTCAAGCCAATACTTAAATCGAATCATTACATAAAACAGCACCTAAAATGCTTTTCTGGTGGATGAAATTTACCTTTACCAGACCTTTAATTTAATAATTGTTTTAGAAGATAAGTACTAAATTGTTTTATTGTGCTGCGTAATATACACATGGTATAGTTATTGATAGAGGTGCTACTGCATTTCTTTATTCTAGAGATTTCTGTGTCCTGGCCACAAATACTTGTATTTGTCTAAGAAGACCAAGAACCAACATTCTGACTTGACAGTTCCAGATAAATGCTGTGGTGAGGTCTCTTACTCCATCAGTGTCTCCACTGAATTATAGCAATGCCAGTATGATCGTTCCCACCTTCAGTAGTACAGTGAAGATGACAAATAGGTTTTCAGAGCTAACCTGAAAAAGTATATGTCATAGAGGTTCTGTGTGTGACTATTTGAGTGCCTTTCATGGTCCTGATGTCGTGTTGCTAAAGTAACTTTGAAATCAGTTGAGGCTACAAATTTGTTATATTAATAGGTCTTAAAGTATGGTGCTTATAACCAGTCATTACAACAAAACCCTCCACAGGATGTAAAAGACTGTGAATGATGAAAAAATGCTTTTTAAAACATTAAAACATTTAACAGAATATAAATAAGGAATTGTCAGGCTCATAGTTAGATTTATCAGCAGGAATAAACTCCTTTAACCTAATAAAACATTAATATCTTCCTTCTCATTAACATTAAAGCAATGCTGCGAATAATTGAAAACTGTAGATTGTCATGATCCTGCAACAGGAAAATATTTTCTATTTCTTTGTTTGTAAATAGGACTACAGTAATTTTTCTAGTTTTTTTTTCATTTCTCTCCATCTGAGGTGCTCAGCATAGCTTTCTCCTGTCTCAGTGCTGCTTTTTTTTGTTTTTATAGAAGCTCTAAGCCAGTGTGACTAAGGACATAGCCTGAAGCTTTCCATTTCTGTAGCTCATTACTATTCTTTGCACCAAACATGCATATAACATAAAGCAGGTGTATTTCCTCTTTTCACTGCATCTCTGCTTTATCTGGCATCCTACAGCTCAAGACAGTGTCACAGAAAAGACTATTTAGTGGATATATTTGAAAATGTATCATTTAAATTATTATTCTGAATACTATAAACATGTAAATCAGGCCAAATAATTTTCCTGTATGACGTGTTTGTTGAGAGAGTCTTCTACATACAGATGGTCTGATATTTTAATCACTTAGGGCCACTTTTAGTCAGAACTATAGACAGACTGTGCCATAGTTGGATAGCAGGTTAAGGCAGGCTTCCTGACTTGTTCAGGTAGCTGTAGCAAGAGGGAGAGTGCCTTGTATGTCAAAGCAGAGGAATTGTCTGTGTTTGCCAGAATTTGTGAGAATCATCTTTTATCTTGTAATTCATAACAACATTGCTCATCCTGAAATATCTGAAACGGTTGTGTATAGAGTTGTTAAAACTCATCCTGTGGAAATGTGACATAGACACTGATTTTCTGATTTTCTTTATAAGCAAAGTCGCATATAATTAAAACTGCAAGCTCATTTTAGGGTTGTTGTTCTAGTTCAGCATTTTTCAGTGCTAAGCATTTGCTGTCTTCATAGCTTTTGGTTTTTGGCTTAATTAAAAAATTGTTTTATGAAACTACGTCAAATGTATATATTATTAGTAGCTGGAAGTCCTTAAACTTAATTAACTTTTGTGCATTTTACTCATCTTCACACAGAGCTCTTCACTTTTTGTTGCTCATTGTATGACACAGCATTTATAAGGTCAAATGATACCTAGGGGTATTCAGAGGGACAGTAAAATTGGAACCTGGGAAAAAGCACTTTCCAGCCCACACTGTATGGATGTTGCTTCAGGATCCTGGGTACTACATGATGAGTCAGAAAATCCTGCTTAGGGTGATCCTGGGCATCTCCAGGTTCACATTGCTGTGATATGTACAGAAATTCAGGCACTGCTCCAGAAATCTTGAGGTCAAAGAGGATCACACTGTCTTTGGGAAGATTAGCAGATCAAGATGAATTTGGGAAATCAAAAACAGTTCCTTTATGTTTCAGAGATGTAGCAGTTTTAACATTATGTGTAGGAATACTTTTCTGATGTTAGCAGACTTCCTTAAAATTGCAGGACTGAGGGAATTTTCCAAAATATTACGCTAAACCTGTGGCCTGAGGGAAATCAAAACCAATTATTTTGTGGGATTTTTTAAAATTATGATTTTTAAGTTATTTTACATTTCAGGACCTGGAGGGGTTGGCTTTTGATTTGTTTTTGCTGATTGGGTGTGGGGGTTGAGGATGTGTGTTTCGTGGACTTTGTTTCTTTGGGTTTTGGGGGGTGTTTTTATGGCTGGCTTGGATAATGTAGAAAGTATGGTTTGTGAAGTGGCTAAAGTAATACCATGTGAGAAATGAACTTCTGCATTAGGGGTATCTTGACATTTTAAATATGTGTGCTTTAAATGTTTATGCCAAAACAGTAGGGCCTTTGCTTTGTGGGGTGTTCTCCCCTCTTTACAGGAAACTACAGTATTCATAATCTATGGTGCTCAAAGCAGCTTGGAAGAGGAATAGAAGGGAGATAGATAGGTACTCTTGCTGCTAATCATTAACAGAAAATAAAATAATGTGACAGTGGAAAAACATATGGAGGGAGCAGGACAAGCGGATTAGCATGGGATACAGTGTGCTGGCAGTGTTTGCCAGCCCAAATGGTGCAAGATGAAAATCTGTCTGCCTGAATTGAACTGCAAAAGAGAATAAAAAGATACAACTGTGTATAAATGCCACCTTTCCCACATGAGATAGGCTGTGTGTAATGGAGGCCAGAGAAAAAAGAATTATGTAAAAAATGTTCTTTATCTGGCTGAAAACAGAGTGATTGGTAGAGTAATTACCTTGCAAAGGGCAGTGAAATGAGCACTGAGGAAACAGATGTTATAGCAGTAATCTGTTGGGAGTCCAGAAACTCATGAAAGTGTGAGCAATAATCCATTGGAAATGACTGAGAAAAAACTGTAATTGTATTGCAGCACTCACTAAGGAATGGCACACAGATTTCTCAGTTATTTTCTCAAGTGTTGCCAAAATTTAGCAGTACAATAGCTTCTGTATAAGGTATATTTCAATTTGATAATGAGCTGCTAGTTCATCTAAATGACCCCAACAGAGAATGCTGTGTTGGCTATCAACAGGTGAACAACTTTCAGGATTTGACATAGCAATGTGTGATACTTTAGATTACAAATGTAAATAAGGAAAAAGACCCAACAAGTAGATCGTGTGTGAAGGGGCATTTTTGAGATTTTCAGAGGTATTTTCCCTGATGAACACTTGAGGTTTTTGTCCTCTGTAATCAGGCCAACTAACTTCAGATGCAGAAATTTAGAAAAAACTTAAAATTTTGCTCTGAAATTATTTTGTTATTGTTTTCGGACTGGAGACAGGACTGGAGCAAATGCTATACCAGTAAGATAATTATCATTTTTTGACACTTCGTCTTGCCCATGGTTACTCCTTCCTAATATAACTGCACTTGGCACATATGGGCCTCTGTGTTAGTCTAACCAGAAAATAATCATCCTCATATCCATCACACACTGATGAACTGATAGTTTTCTGCTACAATATTTGTCCAGTCCTCTGTGAAGAATGTCATTGGACTAATGGTGCTTTTCTGATCCTTTTTGCTAGTGCAAAGTGTACTTGCTTTGCTGTGTTTTCATGTTCAGTTTTTGATCCTTGCATAAACAAGAGCATATTGCCATTGTTTACACTTTCTTCCAAATTTGAGTACTGCTTATATGCTTAGACTTGTTTCCCTTGCTGCAGTTTGTGTTGCTTGCCATACACGAGCTGGATTTTGTGTCTTTTTGGTTTGAATGTAGAGTTTTAATCCTATTTGCTGTTCTGTCTCAGGAATATTTCTTGCAGTACTTTGCATTATATGTCCATAGCATTGCCCTATATCACAGTGAGATTGCTGTCAACTTCTTCATACACATTAAACAAGAACTAGTGGCTGTAAACTGTTGCAGAGGAATGTTATGTGGACTGTATTTTTGTGTGATTTTTCCAGACGCAATTTCAGGCTTTGCCTATTCGTACAATATTACTCCAGAACAGTTTTTTTTTGCAAATCCTATAAACCTTTTGCCCATAGCCTTCTCTTATCTCATTGAGTCTCAGGTTTCTTTTAAGATTAGAAAATGTCAGCGCACTTGTCTGGCGCATTCTGATAGTTTTTGACATAAAATGGCAGGATGTGTCTTTCTGAGTGTTGTGGTCCCAAGCTGTCTGGTCATGTTTCATGTACTTGGTAGTCTGGGAGATTTTTAGGCAGATGGCAGTATTTCTGAAATTTGGCACTTTCTCAATGTGTTACTTTTAAGTTAACTGATACCTTACTGCCCATTAATAAAAAAAGAAAGAACTGATTCTTACGCACTTTTTTCTTTTACTATGTTCATTGAGAAGAAGCATTATCTTTTTACTAGTGCCCAATAATAATCTGAAATAATTTGTGAATTAGTTTTTTTCCCAAGAAATTTCTGTGCTTTCAGAGACACTTTCACTTAATATTCTTGTTGAAGACTGTTTCAGCTTTCTATTTCCAGAAATGGCATAGAGTCATGAAGCTTGACTTAATAGTGCCTGTGATCTAATCTGTGTATCATGATTTCTGTGGAAGATGGAAACCAGTTCCAACAACTAGTTTACATGTCCCAAGCCTTGTAATAGTACTCTTCTTGCCATATATTCTGAGTGTAAGTGATCACAGGGTCAGAAGTATAAATTGTTTTAGTTTGCAGAGGCTGTTGCTTAGACACATGCCAGTTTTTGCATGGTAATGAGGCAATTTGTTGTTGTATGTTAATCTGTTGTTTTTCTATTTTAAAAGTATAATGAATGCTTGATAAGTTGAAATACATTTGCATAAACTGTTATGAGTCAAATTCATGGATCTTCCTCCTTCTGAGTTTGTAATGAGACATGAAAATTCTAATGAGACTTTCTAAATGAAATAGGTTCTTAATATGATGCTCTGAACGTAGCTGTGAAATGTCTTATGAGAAATGGAACAAAACCAGGACAAGACAGTTTCTCTCTACTAAGAGATTTTTAAACAACCCACCTTCCTTTTTGGGACAGCTTCTTACACTGTTTCTTCTCTTACTCAATCCAAACTCCATCGAAGTCACCTTTGGAAAAAGATAAGCAATGGAGAAATCAATTGAAAATTTTATCAATTCCCTTTTTTTTTTTAAATAAATAAAATTTTATTAGCTTGTGATGTGAGACAGGGAAGACATCTACAATATTTCAGTCAATAGACAGAAAGATTTGCTGACTTAATGTAAAGAAAGGACCAAGGCATGGCTTAGAGTGCTGGCATCTGGAATGTGATGTTGTTTATGTTAGATACCAGTGCATCAACAAGATTCAGGGCTTAGGATGGCTGGTCACCACTGCCTTATTTATTTGGAAATGACTGTATAGATTAGAGGGTTTGGAGAGTTTGGCACCTGGTGTATGAGTTAGATTTGGGGGCAGAGAATGATGTTTCACCAAGTTTACTTACCCGTGAAGATAGGGGTTAAGTGAGGGACTGCAAATCAAGTAATCAGCTCACCTTTGTTCATCTTTATTAGCTAATGGTGAATTTATGTACTTCTTATTCCAGTTTAGTGCACACAGTGTAAATACAGGTTTCTTTGAACTGAATTTAAAACTTGGACCTCTCTCTGAATTTAGCTTGTAATTTCTGAAAGGTGTTGCTCACAGCATTATGTGCTTGAACAACCTATTGTAACAGAGAGACTAAGGAAATCTAGGTAGGGATTATTTTTTAAATTGATGAGCAATACCACAAAAGAAAATTTGTTATGAAAAACTGTTGGAATTATAAGATATCAATCAAATTCTTGAATAGCATAAATACTAATAGGACAATAATTTATTTTAACATCAAGACATTCCGAAAGATGATGCAAAATGAATGAGTATCAGAAAACCTGAGTTACTGGACAATTTTCCAGAAAATCTTATGAAAAAAGAACTGCTGAAACCATGCTGTCATCTCCTCTCAATGATGCCTGGTGTGCCAGCGCAGCTAAAAGAGTACATTTATTTTCCTACACCTCATTTGAATCCCTTATTAATGCTGACATCTGTTCAAATCTTAATTACCACATTACCACAAATAGTCCCTTGTCAAATCTAACCTAATTTAAAAATAGCTCAAAAACACAAGTGCAAAATGTGTCTCTATGTAATACAATGATGTTTTATTAATAAAGTAAATGGATACGTCATTTGCATAGTATCAAACCCATCAAGATTACAAAGGTTTTTATCCAGTCTCTGGCATTTTTTTGTCATGACAATTCATGTTGTTGATAACCTTTGTATATATGAAAACTGACTCAAATGCATTATACTTGGAAAGATGTCCATTATCTTCCTAGAAAAATTTTTTTGTATGATATGCAGTTGTTAAGTAGTTAACATATCTCTAGCTGCAAACGTTATTATTGAAAAAATACCCACCACCACTGAAGTCTTTTTGTGCCATATGTGTGATACCTAAATATTGAGTACAGTATCATGTCTTTGAAATGAGTAACTGAGTAACAGAACTGGAATGTTAGAATATTCCCTTTGTCCAAAATAGCCAAACATCAATGGCCTTTCTTGCTGTGCATGTTTTCACATGCATGGAAAGACTCTTAAAGGTCTTTATGAGGAGTATGTAGCCAGATGTGCTCTTTATTTGTTTCCTATTATATTGTTTGAGCCTTTGCACAGTATCATGCCCTTTACCTGTCAGGTGAAGTGGCAAAATCTTAAGACAGTCAAAATGATAGCAAAAGTCAAAATTTGCCCCCTAGGGTTATATAGATTTACTGTGGTGCTTTCAGGTGCATTTAAACCCTTGATCAGCTGTAAAAGAAGTTTAAAGAATCTCAAAGATGTGTTAGGCTAAGAACAAAGAGTGCCTTCTGGAATACTGCTCATCTGATTGTAACTAAACAAAAACCAAAAAATGTAGATTGGACAGGGGAAAAGTATCTGTTTGTATCTGGACTTTCTGCCTGGCTTTTAGAGATTGGTTACCAAGGCTAGTATCTAATCTGGTATTGTACAGTATCATTTCACCCCAGCTGTGGTTACCAAGGCTGGTATCTAATCTGGTATTGTACAGTATCATTTCACCCCAGCTGTTGATAAAATAAGAGCTGTATCTGAAACTTATAAATTGCCCTTGCTACAGGGGTCATTGCTTTTGTGGAAAATTGTGAGGCAAAATCTACCAGATTGGATTTGAGATTTTGGTAATCTGTAAGGTTTATTTTGTGTTCACCTTATCTGTGCCAAGGGGCTTCATTAATAGTTCTATCAAACCTGAGAATACCAAAATCCCATTGTAGACCATAACTATAAAAAGTCAGTCATTCTCGTATCAAGTTAAATGAAGCTGCTTCAGAGCAGGACAGGAAGTTGATTGCTTCCAAAGGAAGGAATTCAGAAGTTGAAGTCTGAGAAACAGCATCAGCAAGCATTTCCAGCCAGCGTGCCAAGGGAGTACTTTGTGTTGAAATCGTCCAAAAGCTTTTTGACCTAGTGTGGTGGATTGACCTTGGTACAATGCAGGGTACCCAGCCAAGCTGCTCTGTCAGCTTCCTCCTCATCTGCACAGGGGAGAGAAAACACAATGAAAGACCTGAGTGCCAAAATCAGGCAGGGGGAGATCACTGAAAAATTACTGTAAAGGGCAAACCATGACTCAGCTTGGAGAAAGTAGTTTATTACTAAAATAAGCCGTTCAAGTATGGGATCCTCTGTCCCTGGGACTGCAGACCATGCCAGAAGCCTGTCCAAGCACAGGCTTACCATGGAGTCACAGCCTCCTTTGTGCAGGGGAGATCAATCCTGCTCTGGCCTGGGTTCCTCCGTGGACTGCAGGTGGAAACCTGTTCTGCCATAGATCTCTGTGGGCTGCAGGGACATAGCTGCCTCACTGGGATCTTCACCAAAGGCTGAGAGGGAATCACTGCTCCTGTACCTGGAGCACTACTCAGCTCCTTCTTTACTGACCTTGGTATCTGCAGGGCTCTTGCTCTCAGATTTTCTCACTCAACTCTCTGGCTGCAGTTGGACAGTAACTTTTCCCCCTTGTCACATCTGTTATCCCGGAGGTTCTGTCACCATTGCTGATGGCCTTGGACAGCAGCACGTCTGTCTTGGATCCAGCTAGCATTGGCCCTGTCAGACTTGGGGAAGCTCCTGGCAGCTTCTCACAGAAGCCACTCCTGTAGCCCCCCCACCACCAAAACCTTGCCACACAACCCCAAATACACCCAGTCAGATGCTGATTTCTGCTTCACAACCTTGTGGGTGTAGAGAAATTAAGATGTAAAGTATTTGCTCCTTCCCTTTCTGAAAAACCCCTGTAGTATTGAAAACTAATGGTCATACAGCAGTTCTGTTGCTTTTAGACATCATCATGCCATTTTGTGCTTCTCCAGTTAAGGCTTAGCTGTCTCAAAAAGACAACAAATTCTGTGGTGGTCTAGATGAGATTCAGAGGACTTGTAATATGGGGATCTAAACGTTTGTGAGATGAGGGTGTCACCTCTTTGAATTGTTTTCAATCTGTAAAAAGCAATTATAGTTTAGATATTTTTCTCTTACTGTTTTTAGTGAATTATATGATTGTGGTCATCGAGAGACGAGGAATGTTGTTAATCAACGTTAGCGACAGTCAATGACAATTGTTCACTTGGTGTGTGTACTGTAAGAGCTCAGGACAACACATTAAAAGTAAAAACAAGTAAACAAGTAAAAACTTGTGTGTTTTTAAACGTATTAGCACTCCTAATGACTTTTCTGATTATTCAGTCTTTCCTTCTAAAGAAGGTCAATATTTGTACCTTGTCATTGGGTAAGTTTCTAAATACATACTTTTTTTGTGAAATTAGTGTACTGGAAGCAAGATAGTGCTAAGGTACCATAAGCAGGTAAATGTTTAATTGTGCAGTTTGAAGCAAGCTGTTCCAGCATTAAAGATTGTGCCCTCTGATTGCATAAACTTTATTCCCCCAAAATGCCAGTTTTAATTGTTGTGCTTTAATTTAAAGGTAAAGCACAAATGGAGTGTTATGTTGCCTTCCAAGTTTATGCATGCATTCCTATTTAGTTTGCAGACTGAAAACACTCATACATTGCTATAAAGATGGAAGTGAGGAATACCTTCATGTAACCTTGAAGAAAAGGAAGATAAGCTTAGGTCTTACATTTCCAGTTCTCTACAACATGTTTTAACTTCACCTTCCAGCTGACTGATAGAGGACTTGGATGAAGATGTTTTCTCTGAAGGTTTTTAAAACCAAGATCATGTCTTTTGAGAGATCTGATGAATGTTGGTATTGAGATTAATCTGTTGTGTATTGAGTCTGAGTTTTATCTCCTGGCTTGTGAAACATCAATAATACTGATTTTCTTCAGTAATGCCTTTTTTGAATAAAAACTTGCAAGAATCTTGGAAAGTTTTGAATGGGACAAGTCACTGAGCTGAAAAATCAAATAATGCCTTCCACCTAAAACTTATGATTTCTTGATTTATTAGAAATATGAAGTTATGACTAAAGCAGGCAGCTGAATTTTTGCTCCGTCAGTAAAAAAAACATGTTCTCCTAATTTTCTCAAACTCTTAAGTGTACTGGAAATCAGTGATTCTAAATAGCTAAAAGGAGCGCAGATCTACTAAAAGTAAGGTAATGTATCTCAGTCAACTCTTTTTGTAATGCTAAAATAATATCAAACAAGCATTTTTTTTTTTCCCCATGTATTTTTGTTCTAGGGAAATTAACTTATTTCTATGATCCAGTGCATCCTAGATTCCTTCTGCCAAAACCAGTACCAAGCTCTGGTCTCTCACTCTCCAGAGGAAGCGACTGACGGGTGGTGCATGCTAGAGAAACAAGGTATCCTTACCCTTGAGAAGCCTGATCTGTGCTCAGTTAAATGGTTTTTTTTTGTCTCAGAATTCCTGTGTTCTAGACTACATGTGTAAAAATGATACCCAGGGTATTGAATATGTTCTGGTCCTGGGTGTTTCTGTTCCATGTAGGGGAGAATTTTCTTTTCTTTATTCTAGTTTACCACCACTGTACATCATTGTCTGACCAGAATTCTCTTCCAGTGCTGAGTGGCTTACCCACAACTAATGAGTAACATCTGTGAGGCTCAAGCAAAAGCAGCTGATGCTTACAGTCTGTTTTGGACTACCAAACCTTTACTATATAAAGCAAAAAAATATGTTGACCTCTCTTGTCCACAGCTGGTTGCTGGGGGCAAATAATCTGTTTTCACATTTAAATGCATCATATTTTTGATAGCCAGTGGAAACAGAATGTTCACTGATGTGTAGTTTAAGAATTTAAACTTTCCAATGGACATCTATGTAATTCCTTGCTTTTTCCTCTCAGAAGCAAGTGAACGAGCCAAGAATCAGGCAATCTGTACAAAATTGTTTTCTAATTGTTGAGCCAGCTACCTCCAAATGTACCCCAAACTCTCAATTCTTTCTGATTTCTGTCACCTTGCATCTGCTTTCTTAGTCCTGTCAGGAGCATTTAAGCACAATGCCTTTTATTAGTCACAGCTTGCTGTCTTTATCACGAATGCTCAGATCAATGCCATGTACTCTACCTCCAGAGGAGATCGATGAATTTTATGCTGAAGACTGTGTTATCAACACTTTTAGAAATGGTAACGTAAGCCTGAATCACTGAGGACCTGGCTGAAGGCTTAGACACTTGAAGCGAGCAGCAAGTCTGCTGCTGTAATTGTAGTGTGTTGTTCCTGGTTGTTATGCCTGTTGGCTGGGTTGCTTTAAGTGTATTCCTTTTTCCATCCTTTAGTATGTCAGTCTCAGAAATTTGGAGAGGCTTTCAAAACAAAGTGAGTTTCAGTAAATGTGTAGATGACATTCAGTGACTTCTAATGTGTTAAAAAGCATGTGGATTTCTAAAATGGATCTTCAGATCTTCTTTCTCATCACTGAAAGGGTTTGGTATCCTGGTCCTATTTACTCACTTTTGCAAATACCACAAAAAGTTTCATATTGCTGTATTGAGAAATACAGTCGATATGTCTCGGCAAGTAATTGATTGAGAAGATAACCAATCATGCAGTGATCAGAACTGATGATGTATGAAGTCAAGTTCTGAGTATATGTTTTTCGAGATTGGTGATCCAAAGGTTACTGCAGTGGTTAGAGTTGATCATTGCAGACCTTTGAACAAGAACAGGTTGCAGTCTGATTTCCTGAGGAACAAGTGCTTTCTCAGGAGTTTGTTTCAAATCCACCACATTTTCCATTCTTAAAAATTGGAATGCCTAGATGGTAATAGTAAAGCTTGCTCTTCCATTAACAAATTGGCACAGTAGTTATATGGTCTGCACACACTTTCAGAAGGCAAATTTACTGTACTTGTGATGGATCTCGCTGATCATGACTTTTCTGTAGAGGTGTCCTCAGTTGGTAGAAATGAATGTGCGACGCAGTTGATTGATTTCTGACTCAGCCTTTCTTCACAGGGGCATGAAAAATCTGTTGTTCCTCCTTTTCTGATGTTGTTCACCTCTGTGTACTGAGAACTGTTTGATTTTAGCCTTGTCAATGATCTGTTTCCTATAAATTTAAGTTGTATCCTGATGTCTTAGGTAATGTAATAGCACACACATTCCCATCTCAGTCTTCAACCATGGAGCTTGTATTACTGGAATCACATTTCTGAAAGAACTGCTCATGCAGGATTGCCTACTGCAAAAATGAGAATAATTCAAAATAATTATTCTATCTTATTTGACTGTTAGTTTGATTTGATGCCACCTGCCCGTATTTATAATTTCTCCATATTTGGCTTCTTTTCTAGATATATTTGTTATCTTTCTTTCCAATTCAGTGCTTTCCCAGTGCTGGTGAATATTCAGTCTCTTCCTTCTCTTCTAATTCTTATTCTTTTCTATAAAGGGAATATCTACTCATTCATCACAGAGGCACAGTTTTCTCTGGCTTCTCAAGTGGGTATTGCTTTTCTTTGAATATAGATAATGTGCATTCTAAATTCTTGTACACTGATGGAATCTTTTTTTTTTTCTTTAATATGATCAGTGGATCCTATCTTCTGTGATTGGATTTTTTTTCTGAGTATCTACCTACCTGTGCATATGCCTTGTTGTAATTTATAGATGTTCATTCATAAATAACTACACATGGGGATTTTATTCTGGTACAAAACATTGCCCTATGAATTTCATCTTTGCCACAGTTTTTTCTTTGACTGCTTCTGGTCTTGTCACCTTTAGCACTTTTTTTTTAGCCTTTAAACAACATCCTTTGGCAGACAGGGAGAGTGATCTTCCATGAATTCAGATTATGATTATCTAATGGAGCATCCCTTTATTGGTGCTGTTCATGAAGTTTTTGCCTCTACTTAAAAGGCTGAGTTATCTTGTCTTGTATCTCTGAAGGATGTTCCTCTTGGACATTACAGTAAGCAAACAACCTCAGATTGGAAAGCAGCATCAGATCCATATCCCAAGAAGAAGCTTTCTACCCGAGGCATCAGATTCCTTTTTGCTGCTGTCAAAGACAAAGCAGAGTGTTGGTCTTCTATGCAGTTGTATACATAAGCTTATTTCTTGAAATTCAGAAACTATCTTAAAAGATAAACCAAATTTTTTAGAATATTCTTAGTAATGTAGTAGTAACACTTATTTGACCAATTTTGACAAAAGAATCAGTTTTTAGTGTCTCTTGGAGCTGGAAATACCATGTTTTCAATTTAGATTAAATTTTGCTTTCTTTTCTTCACCTCTGAGAAAAAAGTTCTGCATTACTTAGCCAAAACTAATCCTCTCTATATTCTCTTTCCATATGTAGAACACCAGTTTTAAGTCATTATTATTAGCACTAATCACTGAATATTTAATTATTGCTATTCTTGAAAAGTATGCAAATATTTAAAAGAAATATAGAATTAATATCTTAGTTAAAAATACTTAGGGAAAAATAGGTACACCAAAGCATTTTTTCATGTGGTATTTTTCACAACCAATTAAAAATATAATTTTTTATTGCCATAGTGTATATTTTTTTTATTCCATATAGCATACATTAGAATTAGTAGTACAGGAATGCATATGTTGCATTTAGGTTATTGAGATTACTGTTTAAATTTCTGTTGCTTCAATATGTAGACAGCACCATCCAGTTTATGTTCTTTTAATTTCATTAGTGACATGAGGAAAAGTTATTTTTATTAAAATGGAAATAATTTTCTACAACAGCATCACTATATGGGTTGAATAAACTTAATTATATGCAAACATTTTTTGTTTTCATGCCTTTATTAAAGATATGAAATATTTTCTGAATTCTGTTTTTTTCTAGAGATTATTTATTTCTCATATAAGGATCCAAGTAATGGGGCTTTTGCTATTTTTCTCCCTTCAGTTTGGCTATGATAAGCAGTTCTGCATCCTATAGAGCTGTTGTCTTTGTGCAAAAAAATACTCTTTATTGACTTTATTGGTCTGTGATGCCTGATACTCTGTATACTGGAAGCAGCTAGAAAATTTCTGTAGCTGTCAGCATTCATAAGCAAGATCAAATACTGTATCTCCCTCCTCCTGTGTCTGAAGTATTCCGCCTCATGGGAAGTCACAAAATAATTTTCAACAGTTTAGACTGAATGAATAGAGCTTTGGTTTTTTTTGTCCAGCCTGCAGGTATTAGGTGTTCTTTTCAAAATAATTGTGATGCTTTTCTATGTTCCTGAGCATATGGTCACTCTTAGCTCCACTTGAAAAACTGTACTTGTCCATCATAAGAAGCTTTTTTCTTTTGCTGAGGGTGACATTGCTAAGTGTGCACCATTGAATATAACACAGGAAATCACAAAAAAATGTTAGTAACCTTTCTTTTTGATCTGTAATTTATGGTAATATATTTCCCTGGTTCTCATAACGTTGTTGCATTGCAATAGGTTCTCCATCACAGGAAAAAGCACTCAATTCTGGATGTAAAATTAGGTTTATGAGTTTCAGTAAATAACAACTCCTAACTTTTTTTGGATATTAGGTTTATGAAAAATTTACTCATCCATGTCATAGACAAATAGAATGCCCATGGTACAGCTCTGTGGGTGCAGAGTGTCCCATTTAGATTTGCACCTATAATGTTAGTTGAGGTAGATTACATTATCTCATAGGTAAGGGCAGTGGAGCAGAAGTCCTGTGGGGAGCAGCTGAGGGAGCTGGGGTTGTTCAGCCTGGAGAAAATGAGCCTCAAGGGAGCCCTTAGCACTCTCCACAACTGCCTGAAAGGAGGTTGTGGTGAGGTGGGGGTCAGCCTCTTCTCCCAAGCAACCAGCAACAGGATGAGATGATTTAGCCTGAAGATGAGCCAGGGGAGGTTCAGCCTGGACATGAGGAAGAATTTCCTTGTGGAAACCGGTTGTTAAGCATTGGAATGGGCTGCCCAGGGAGGTGGTGGAGTCACTATCCCTGAAAGCATTCAAGAAACGACAGGGTATGGCACTTCGTGCTGTGGTCTAGTTGGGAGGGTGGTGATTTTTTAAGGGTTGGACTTGATGATCTTGTAGGTCTTTTCCAGCCTCAGTGATTCTGTGATGATTCTGTATTCCCACCTTTTTATGACAGCCATTGCATTTGACATTTTTACTGTGCTGCCTGAAGAAAAAGAATGATTTCTGTTATGCTTTGATTTCATTACCTGAGTTATTTTAAAGAATAACTGTAAATTGTTGTTCAGTTGTTGGAGTATGCCACAGCTGACAGCATTTAATCTGCCCTCCTATTTTTTAATCACATAAGCAGTAGCTGAATTATTTTGTTGACATTCTCTTTATATTACATTTATTTAAAAATCAATAAAGAAGCCATATTAGTTATATTTTTTAACTGTGTCCTTTGTTTATTCTCTAATTCTCACTATGCTGATGTTTCTCCTAGGAAGACAAACAACAACAAAAATGCTGTATGTTCCTTGTTACTTTGTGGTAATGTTGGCTAAGGTATTTATTTGTGAATTTGTTAGGAAGGCTTTATGTAGGTGATAGAATTGCTTATACTGTTGAGGTCAGCTGAGTCTGAAGATGTGAAAGTTGGGTACTTTTATGTAAACTGTATTCACAACTGTTTGGTAGTAACTCTCTGAAACAGTATGGGGAGTGTATAAGGGAGATTTGTTTTAAAACTCTAAAGCTTTAATAATATTTGTAACTAACCCACATTATACTGTCAGAAGAAGGGATTTTTTTCTATTAGCAGTGGCCTTATATGTTTTAGCTAGCTTTTTCTTAAGCTAATTTATTTTTATAGAATAACATTAAAATGTAATTACATTCTTTTTTCAACTTACACCATTTTGATTCCATTAGCTGGCAACAGAATTTGGTCACTTGGTGTTTCTGAAACATGTATCACAATTAAATGCTTTGTCTCAGGGCAATGTGTTTTCAGGAAATTGATTTTTGAGTTACACAGAGAACATGGTAAATCTGGGAAGCTTTTATAGGCTACTAGTGCTATTTGTTATCTGTCAGATAGGGAATGGACTTCCATGTTTTGGAATGAAGTCAGTCTTTGCTTCCTGATTGAAGAGAACCTAAGTATGGTGATTCAAAAACATAGTAGCAGTCACACTGTGGCAAATCTGTTTGGTGCTTGTGCTTATACTGGTGTATGGCTGAGAAAATTGCTGGATCTTTCATCTTCTTCTTGATGAATAGGAGTGGACTAAAAGAATGTGCATTATTACCTCTTTCTGTTATATCTAGGAAACAGCACAGAACATTACAGTTTATTTTGGCAGCAGTTTTTGGTAGATATGAATAACCACAGAGCCTCCACTCTTTTTTTTTTTTTTTTTTTAAATTAGGTGGAAACTTTGTTGTATTGGTGTTTCATTGATTTTAAAAAGTTCTCTGAAAGTATCCAGTTTGTTTTTTGCTGAATCTTGCGATGTTGTAGGATTGTTGGTTTCTTGTGATGCAGTCAACTTTTAACAAACATTTCTGCTTGTGGGATGTCTGTAAATGTTCTGATCAGTTTTGATTTGCCTACGTGCAGTTCTTCATATGATGCCGTGTACACCAAGGGAAGTTCTCAAGCTGTTTAGGTAATGGTCCGTTTACTCTGGGAGTGGTAATGAATAAGATACTTCATGCACAGGAACTGTATTAAATGTACTGGAAGTTCTTACCTTTCTTTCCCACATCTTTGGTTGCAGTACGAGAGGAGCCTGGAGTGGTCAGCAGGATCCCCAGAAAGGGATTTCAGTTGTTAGTCTGGGTCTCTCTAGGTGGTAGATCTTGAAGGTCTAGAGATGGCTTACTGGATGAGCCAGGACACCATGCAGTGCAGCATGTGAAATCCTGAGCTGACTTCTCAGTTACTGATAATGCAGAACATTAAAGCTCTATATTTTAATTGTTTTAGAATTATTTTGACTTAAATGCTACTACATGGAGGAATACCAGCAAAGTGACAAAGCTATATTAAACCCAAGTGCAGTCTTTGAGTTTAAGTCTTACCACATTTCTGGTTTGAAGTTATTTATTGCTTTTTGTCAGTTTATACATCTTGTTCCTAATTACAGACAGCTATTAAGATTAATGCTTATCTTGAGCAAGCAGTATTTGCTGGGTTTACCTTTTGTTTTGTCTGCCTGATGGATGTGCTGAAAAGAGGTGGTTTACAGGATTCCCCCTCAGAAGCTGGGAAGATTGATCAAGTGTAATGATAAGAACAGCAGCATCATTTTGGCTTTACCAGAGGATAAAAGCTTATCAAAATGATATATCTAAACAAAAGTGAAAACCAATTAGTCAGTCACAGTAGTTTTTCTGCAGGGATTTTGTTAACCTTTTATCACCTGATTAAAATCTGTTTGGTACACCTGTAGAAAATGGAAAAATGTGCACTTTTTTTTTAATATGGGGCTATTATCTTTTAGCATTAACTTTTTATTTATTTCACTAACAAATTGTCACTTGCATTCCTAAAGAGGAGAGCATTTGCAGTCATCTCAGTGCAATAAACACACGTTAAATTGGTGACTTGCACCACAAGTTGAATCTGAGAAGTTTTAAAATCTACCCTGGAGTAGATGCAAAAAATCCTTCAGGGCACTTTTTAATCTTATACCTGTGAAATCTCATGTTTCCTTACTTTGGTGGGCTCTGCATGTGTACAGAGGCTTTTTTTCCTTTTGTGTGGAGATACATAGTCTGTAACAAGACAGTGATGCTGGTTTGTTCAGTTGGGTTTGTTCATATTTTACTTGAATTATGTCAGAAGTTGAGCTCAAGTGACTAAAAATCTGTTATTGTATTCTTCAAGCTAAGAGATACCCTTTTTAAAAAAAATAACTACCATTAAATAATCTGATTGTATAATGATGTGCAGTCATAGATCTCCCTCTTCCCTCCCTCCCTTTTTTCCAAATGTTGTTATTGGTACACCAGGAAGACAAATCAGGTAACAGCTCAATCCTTTAGAAAATTTCCCTCGATAACCCCTTTGGCTATGAATTTTCGCGAGAGCGGGTGTGGTTGTCATGTTGGTGAACATGGGTAGAACTCCAGTGACAGGTTTTTATTAGGATTTGGCTGGCTGGCGGTGGTGCTCTTTGGGCAGTGTGGGATTCCTCTGTCAGACAGACAGGCAGCCCTCATGGGGACAGGCACTGTGATACTGCAGCATAGAGATGGCCATGATACAAAAATCAAAAATGCTCCCTATGCAGGTGGGTTTGAAGAAAAGAGGTGGAACGGCTGTGGTGTGTGTTGCTTGTCAGCCTGATGCAGATGCTGAGATACTTGGGATGCTCCAGGCAAAGATATTTCAGAATATCTTCTGCAGGGAGCACCAAGGGCCAGTTGATTTTAATGCTTCATGATAGGTCATACATGCTGTTTCAGTTCAGGAACTCTTAGCTCTCAAGGAGGAATAGTCTACAAAGTGGAGTAGGAGGCTAATTACCACTGCCAAGGTAGTCCTTCTCCCCTTTATTGAAAAGTGGAGGCTCCTAAAAATCTTGCGGTTTTCATTGCCGTCTAATATCCCATCTAATTAATTTTCTTGATTTCTTAAAAATACTCCGTATTCATCTGTTGAATCACAAGGCATTGCTCCCCTATAAGTGGCTTGATATTGCCTGCAGATTTTAATGAGTCATAAATAGAAGCATGAATAACATTCCGTTGTATTTCGTAAGGAACCATTTGCAGTGAGTTCCCACACTGCATAATACATAAAAGACTTTGTTAATTAATTGCCCACCTCATTTTTTAAAGGTTTTTTCAAACACGTCTCAAGACTTGCTGGGCAGCTGTTTTCAGCTGTGTCCCTTACCAAACACATACTTGGGTAACTGAAGCTTCCCATTCACACCAAGTCTGGAATTTTGCATGCTTCTGTTTCATCATGTCAAATGAGGCTCTCACCCATACTCCCTTTGCAGATGATCCATATTAGTATCTTACTATGAATTGAATGTATATACTTATATATAGGCAATTAAGTTGCCTTCATAGAAAAAGTGAATATGAAACATGTAGGACAGGCAAAATTTATTTTTCTGACTGTTGTAATTTCAGAGTTGATACGCTCTTTGGAGATTACATTTTGAAAACACTTTTGTTGAAAGTATAATAATTAAAATTATTTTAATGTTATCTGAATATTGAAAGAATGTTCCATCTGGAGACTAAATACTGGAAAAAGTTAGAAAAATGCCAGTTCTTCCTCTGTAAATTATCCCCAAATAAAGCTTTTATCTAATCCTTTTTATTTCTTCATTAGACTTCATATTAAACATGTGTCTTTGTATTGTAGTGGGGGTGCTCAAGTTACAGTCACGTTTCCTGAAATTCAGGCAAACCAGAAGTCAATCATATATTAGCATAATCTGTTAAATGGAAAGCCACATGTTGGTTTGATGATAAGGCATTATTTTATTTAACCCAGGTTGCTCTAAATATTATCTATGTGTATATTAAAACTGAAACAAGTGATGTAATAAACTACTAAAAAAAAATGAGACTTCAAAAAAGGCTCAAATAAGCTTTTGAGAATTTATTCCAGCAACTATCCTTTCAACAAATGTTCTTAATAAAAATCTAATCTGCATTGTTCCTTTTTGCTGTCCTTTGTTTTTTCTCCCAAAGCTAAATGTGCCAGGCATTGTAATGAATTCATTACACATAGATGTCAGAATTGTCTTTGGCTCTTCACATTTGCTAACAGGTAATGAACTAGAACAATTGGCAATCTATGCAGATTTCTTTCTGTGAAGGCAGTTTCTTTAATTTGAACAGATGACCTGCGGACAGGGCCCATTAGCATAACCATAGTTGGTGTGCAAAGGGGTATTTAGCAAGAGGAGTCTCTTAGTATTTTTCCTTTTTCAGTTAACAGAAATAGATATTTAGCATGAGGAGTTTCTTAGTACTTTTCCTTTTCTTTCGTTTGACAGAAATAGATGACATTTGATTTTGCAATTACTTAAAGCCAAGAGCACTTTTGTCAAGGACGGTGTTTCTCTAACAGAAAACCCTAAATAGTCTTGACACCAAAATCTAGAAGTATGAATTTTTCATGTGGAGTATCTTTACTGGTAAGTTGTATAATGATCATCCCACAGTATACCACAAATAAGTTGTTTTTTGACTTAAAATAGTAAATACCAATTACAGAGTATAGAGACCAGAACCTGGAGTGTGGCACTGTCTTTTCAATTTAATTCTGTAGGCAACATAGACTAATTCATTTGCATCCTTCCCAGGCATTATTTCCCTAAAATTTCACCTGCAGTCATCTTCATAATTTTCTATTTTTCATTTTTGTCTAACTATAAGGATGTTTATCTCATGATTCCTTCTATCCAGTTTTGTTTTTTTGAGATTGAGTGCAGTTTTTTAAATAGCACTGAAAATACCTGGACTCACATTTTGTTCTTTAAGGGTCAAAACATGATGTGTGAATTGCACATTGCACGAGTATCAACATAGCTATTAGGATGATTTGTTAAATGCTGACAGCATAATATAAAATAGGAAGACATGGGCTATGTTGTAAAACAGCTTGTAAGGGTTAATTGCTGCCTCTGGCTAAGCAGGAATGAAAATGCAGAAAAAATCCCTACAATTCCTAGTTTGTAGTTGAACATTTCCTTGAGTGGTAGATATCAGGCTTTTGGTAAGTGTTTAGGTAACACAAAGATAACACAAAGATAATTGGGGGGGGGGGGGGGGGGAAGAAATAATTGGAGGGAAGATAACATAATCATAACAATCTGAAGGATTATGAAGTTCCTGTGCCAAACACTTTGTATTTTCCTGGTTTCTAGGTGCCCTACATGAGTTCCTCCCCTCTGCCTGTGAGCTGTGGTACTGCTTCCATTGCCTTCTTTTTTTTTTTTATATAATTTTAAGTCGGAAAGTAAAAAAATGAAAGAAAGTAAATACATTTTGCTTCCTATGCTGTATAAATGTTAGGATTGTGAGTGTCATCCTGTCCATGCTAACCTCCAAATTTAGCTGTTCTAAAAGGGTTTAGAAAAGGGGGATTGTGTTTGCTATCCCTTGTAAGGACTTAGCGCGTTTTGGTAGATAAGTGTAAGGGAATACATTGTAATGCCGAAAATCATTGTGAGAAAAATGGCCACCCTCTTCGTAAGCAGGCATGTTTGATGAAATATGTTTTAAAATGGAAGCAAAAATTCTCATGAAGTCATTGGTTTGAATCCAGCACTCTGAATCTTGTTGCATTTTACTCAACTTTTTCTCACATTCCTTTGACCTATAGCAAGGTTTTCTTCTAAAAGAGAATTTTGAGTGGTCTCTGTGCTTTCTCTGCTGGCTCCTGAAGGCTTGTTGCACCCAGCAAATAATTCTAAGGTTTCCATTTCTTCCCCTTTCTTGCCCACATGAAGCAAGAAATCTGTTCACATACCCATGCTTCTGTAAAAGTTTAAAAAAAAGAAAACCATTTGCTTGCATCTCTTACTGTCCTGAATTTTCTTGTGTTTCTTCTTTCCAGAACTAGTCTTTTTATCAAGTTATTTCTGATTTTAAAATTTCCTGGATATGCTGGAACAACAGAAGACGTTTATTTTTATATAAGAAAACATAGAATTACATGTGCTACAGATGGAATGCCTGATTTAAAACTCCATCTCATTCAGGCATCTTCATTTAGCAAACCTTAATATCAAATGAAGTCCAAAGAAGAGACAGGTGCTAACTAACCGTTCATCTGCTCAAACACAGTGGATAAACTGGAAAAAATTACTAGATATATGTGAAACAGTTCTGAAAAAATGGAGACTCAAGTAAAACACTGGACTTCTTCACAGTGTTAATAATCACTTGATAAGAGAAATGAAACTTTCTGCCTTTCAGCAAAACACACCAACAAAATCAATAACAAAGTAATTGTGGTCAGAATGAACTCTATAGAAAATAAGCTTCCTATGCATTTGTCTGTGGTTTGGGGTTTTTTCATTTGTTCAGGTTTTTTTAGCTGTGTTTTTTCAGATCTAAATTCATCTCTACTTTGAAACAATTTTTTTTTTTTAATTTGTGGCCTAGCTAGTCACATTTAATTTCATTTCTTCTGAACACGTAGTGTTTCCTGCATGATGGTGGTTGTCAAAGATTTGTCTATGGCACATTAATCACAGGTAAAATAACAGAATGAGTCTTGTAGTATGCAGTTTGGTTCTTGAGTATCCAGTGGTAAAACACATTACCAGAAAGGCAGTAGTCTAGATTCTCCATACAGCCTTTGCAAATTTTCCAGTGTTACTATTAAAAATATGAATTATAATTTTCTGCCTTCCCTGGTGGTCATGAGGAAGTGAAATGATGGTCTTTTTACTGAGACAGGCTGAGATAGCTGCTTCAGTTGGCTGTGAATGACTCACTTGTTTTTGTGGTTGGGGTTGTTGTTTGGTTTGGGGTTTTTTGATCAACTTTGTAAATGAAAGGAGGACTACGGCTGATAAATTGTTTAGATACGCGTCCAGAAAGGCTCGTTGGAAGTTCATATCTTTCTGGCAATATTCTGATGAATATAGAATTCATGAAGACAAAAGCAGAGACTATTTATTTATTTATTTAGTCCTACAGTGTTATGAAATGCAGTAATTGCCTGTCTCAACCCAAAGTTTAACTCCAGATCTTACGTTGAAAGAAGGGGAAGCAGTTACGCTAGTTTTTGCGCTGCTGGTGGTAATAGGAATTATGCTGTCAACAAACTAAGGACATATAGCAGTACTTAGGTGTGAAAACAAGCTGTCATTTCTCCAGGTCTTTATTTAGTGCATAATCACAGAAGGTCTGTTGTAAGGAGATTACAGAATTCTGTACATGAAGCTAGAGAACATGTGAAAAGAATTGCCATCTCTATACCAACTGTTAAAGGAAGTTTAAGGTAGCTTGTCTTGCATAATTTTCAAAAAATGAACATAAGGAAGTCATAAGAAAGATTATTCAGTCAATTGGCACAAGATCTGCTGGAAAAAATGACTGGACTACTAATTCACCTGCTGGTTAATTTTGTAAACTACATCCTATGCAAATGGTTGAACAACTATACCAAATTTTTAAAAATTAACAGCGTCAGGAAGCATGCGTGAGTAATGCAAAGTGGTAGAGCTAAACTATGAAATTCTTTTTATAATACAGAGATCACTACAGCAGTCATACCAAAGTGCACTGCATGGAATTGACTCATGGCGGTAATTAACAAATGTAGCAACTAAGTGTGTGGCCATCAATCATCCTAAAGAATTAAAGAAAAATCAATTAACAATTTAATTAAAAGTCATTTGATGACTTCAGTTATTCTGTTTAAATAAGATCATAAATTCACTTCCCAGTTTAGAATTAAGACCAATTATTTAATTAAAATGCCAATGAAATATTGACCTGGTGAAACCTTTATTCTAGGTGTTTTAAATATAGATTATCAAATTATCTTAACAGCTTCATATCCCATGAGATATGAACAGTTGTGTTCCTTTTATTTTATAAAATATTTTTACTGATGTTGAATTATTATGTTATAGTATGGACAACTTTTCTGGGAGAAGGGTGCTCAGGCTATTTTTGTCCGTTCTACAACTTTTTGCTGTTATCTGAAAGCTCTTTTTCTTTTACTCACCTACAGTTTGTGTGCATTTTCTTTCTCCTTCTGATGAGAAGGCACACTGGAAGTGAATTTACTATCTTTTGTCAATTCTTTTCCAAATGTCTTTGCTACTGTGGGTTGTCGTTTCCTTATTTACAAGAGGAATCTCAGTTCTTGATTGAATTCTGTCTCTTATCTGTGGGAATTTCTGTTTTCCTAGATTCAGATTTTGAGTCTGCAAGATGCTGTTTAGTCATCTAGGTTGTTTTTAAAAGGCAAATAAATTAATTTTAAGTAGAATGTTATGCTGTTTAAAATATAAATTTGTTAACAAGTCTGGTTTTATTTACTTGGTTTTTAACTTACTTCTTTTTTTTTTTTTTTAAGTATTTTTCAAGTTCTATGGGGCTGTAGACTTCTTCTTGCACTTCCATCTGCCCATATTTCTACTAGTAGAGGTTGAAAAAAAAAAAAAAAACTTAATGTAAAAAGAAGCATTAAAACTTAGAATGCTTTCATGTCTTGACCAAAGCAAATGGAGGAGACAAAGACAGTCTATAAAACAAAAGAGTACATTATCAGTCCTGTCCTGCCACTGATATGCTTAAGATAGTGGAGAACCTAATAATGAAAGAAGAAATGACCACCCTCCCTGTCTCTGCATTCTGCCCTGGCCACAGAAGCATCTGCAGCAATGAATGTGTATTTCCCCACTGCTGAAGGACAGGCTCCTGATAACACAAGGTGATCAGCATTATCACCAGTTGTCGTGGATGGGAAGAGAGGAATTTGATCTAATTAATTTTCTAGGTGTCACTTGGTGCTGGGACAGGCACAAACATGTCAAGCAGAAATGGAGCATGCAAGCTAGCACCAGCTAGTTAGCAGTCAGCAGTGGGTCTTTGCCACTGTAAAGTGTGTTACAAAACTTGGAGTGATCTTCATGCATTTGTCTTGAGTAAATTTCAGTTCTTCCTCCTTTGTATGCCTATGTTGAGATATTTCTGACAGGCCCTGCTCATCAACATTCATGGGGGTGGGAAATAGAACTTGGGCTCGCTGTCATCTACATTTTAAGTGTCCCTTTATGCCAGCAAAACCAGTTTGAAAGTTCTGTTTTTTCGCAATGGTCACCAGTAGGATGTTGGAGGACATGGACTCAGTGGAACACTTACTAAATCTCTTGGGAAAAATCACTGAATTGGTGATACAAATAGATCAAGTCCAGTGCCCCATCTTCTCTTGTGCCTCTTGAGGGTGATAGAAGTATGCAGTGTTACTGCACAGCTCCTGGGTGTACAGGCTCTCTGTCCCTGCCCAACATTCCACACATAGCAGGTTTTAAGTAGAAAGAAGGCAGTTTGCACAATGTCAGTTTTACAGCTCCCTTCCCTGACTCAAGGGAGTACCCATTTTTTTTAAAGGTTTATATTGTGAAGTAAGCTTGGGCGATTTTTACAAAGCTCTAAAGGCTCCAACTGGTATCTGTGAGGACTTACACTGGAAAATTAATAATTTGAACATTGTTTTTTTTCTTATACGGAAGTTATTCACTAAACAGACTTTGGTGTTTAGACTGTTAAAAATGGGGAAGATGCATAATGTGGTATCTTAGTCACTGACCTGCTGAAGTTCACATTAAATATTTTCTGTGAACAAATAGAAACATTATTGAACAAGTGTCCTGGTTTTTGGGGACTAGGAGCCTCCATCCTTCAATCCATGAAAGTGAATTTAACAGTCATAGCTCTCCTTTCTTACGTTGCATTTTTCTACAAAAATACAACAGGTATCAAAATGTACAGCCAGAGGGCTAACGTGGTTTTTTTTCTTTTAACCAAAGTCAATAGGAGTGTAAAATTTTGTGAGAGTTGAATTGTAAACATTCTATATGGACATGCACAGTGTGTTCAGTAGTTGTACTACAGAGTATATAAGATACCTATTCCATGGTACATTTGCTACTTCAGATCAGTTGCTATTACATCTTGATGTCCTTACTAAATCTTGCCCACAGTATATGTAGTTTCAATGTACAAAAATTACAGCTGAAATGTGATTAAATGGATTGCCATGTGCTTTGGAACATTTTACATCCTCGTCTGTCAGTATGTCTTATGGATGTGCTCACCTTTGAACACTTTAACATCTTGTTTCTTTTAGGCAATCATAGCCAACTGTTACTTGTCCATTTTTATTTCACTTGTGGACCTTTATATTGCACCTTGTCATTATGTGCTGCTTTACAATTTATTTTATAGCACTCAACTGTAAGACAAGGACTGTATCTTTCAGTTCTTTTGCACTAATCCAAAATGATGTACTTCTTGATTTAATAGACCAGGTCATGAGCCAGGCTTGGTTCTGCTAGCTGGAGTTTATTTTTACTGCTATAAAATGTGCATTTACTCCTTTTTTTATTTTCCCTGCCTGTAAATGAGATGATTTTGTGATTCTTCATTTTAATTTTGACTGAAATGTTACGTTTAAAGCTAATCTTACTATAAGAATAAAAACTCAGTTTTACTTTCGTGATTTTTTACTTCAATTCTGTCTTGCTCTTGCATGATTTAAATATGATTTTTTTCTTTTCTTTTTTTTTTTTCTGTCAAGACCCTCTTGATCTATGTTGTTTAAATGAGTGTCTGGCTACAATTGACTAAAGATATCTTTTTACTAAAGACTGCAACCCACCAGTTCTGCTGACAAGCAGCGTTTCTGTACTAGTTTCTCTGTCATCTAGACCCATAACAGTACTGTGAGCAAAACACAGCACTAGTTTATCGTTGGAAGAACACAGATTTCTTGTTGCTGCATGTTAGTTACCCTAAACTGAATAGACAAAAATAAATTATCCTAAGGCTGTGCATCTGTAAGTGTCAGGTACTGTAGCAAATTGACGATATGAAATCTGCCCTATTTCCTGCTTTACCCCCTCCTATTCTGAGGCTGTTTGTGTCTTAAACTGCTCAAAATGTCATAAAAGTTTTCCCCCAAAAAATTAGTTTTCCCAAATGCAGTTGTAAATCCACTTTTATCTCTAAATTACTTAAATTTTGGGATGTCTTTTACTGTGTATAACTTTGTTGTGCTTTTCCTCGCAGTTTCCTGAGATTGTAAAAATAACATGTTCTCTTCTAAGCCATGTCCAAACATACAGTTTAAAACTTCAAGATTTCCATAGATCACAGTTTTGTAGGGTTTGTTTTGTTTGTTTGTTTTTAGGAAATGTCAAGATATTATAAATTTATTTAGCAAAGCAAGTTTTAGAAAGGTAGTTTTTTTGTAAAATTGGGTGATTGTAGGAGCCAGAGATTAACAGAAGAAAATCTATTACATTCCTTGGAAATAAGAATCGTCACTATTTTAGTAATTTCCTATGCCATTTCCTTACTTATGAACCTTTTCTATCACTTCTGATGGAGTCTGCGTGTAGCTTCTTTTATTTTGAGCAGCTTTGGTTCTTTTTTAAGCTTAATCTTAGCTATTTATGTGCAGTCATACTTCATCATCTTACAATATAAAAGCAAGGGATTTATTTGTTACCTGATCTTCTACATTTCTTTATATTCCTTTTACCACTGCTATAAACTTTAATTTTTTTGAAATACTTTAGCATATGCTCTCAGTGAAAGATGTAATATTGTATTAAATTTTATTGTTCCCTATACGTTTCTGAAGACATCCTGTTAAGTGTAGTAAATTGTTTTAATGTATGGCCATGAGTATTAAAAATAATATGGTAACATAAACCACCAGGAACATATATTTATAGCAAAAAGTTTGGTGATAATTATCTTTCCTACTGTGTGATGAATGTTTTAGGATATAAGTGGTAGCAATTTCTAAGTGATAAATCTCTCAGGTCTTATAAAGGCTGAGAGCAAAACTTTTGCATCAAAAGCTGTCATTCTCTTCTGGTTCAGCTATTTGTTAAGGCAGCCTGAAGAGTAAGTCTTTCTTTATAATGACATCTGAAGTTTCACAGCATGCTTATTTTATTAGTATTTCATTTTCTGAACAGACCTTTGCTAAAGGTAGTTTACCTAGTTTCTTCCTTATTTCGCGATCATTAGTGTGTCAAAAAAAAAGGTTAACATGGAAAAATCATCTGAGCTGTGGATTGTATTTCCACCACATATTGAGAGAGGAGTGACAGAAGCCTTGCCTTCCCACTGCAGTTTTCCTTGAAGTGTACGTGAATTTTACTAATCTGAAGTTTCATTATATACTTTTTACATCATCCTTCCTATAAGATAATACACATGAAAATCTGGACATATTTCAAGTATATATGTGAAAGTGGAACTTTCCTATATCAAGTTTTGACCTTGAAAACTCGTAGAACCAGTAGGGCTTTGTTACAGAAAGGCCACTGCTTTTGCCATTAATCATAACAGACTGTGCCCAAAGCTATTGTTGCCTTTTCCAAGTGAATTATTAAAGATATAGGAGCATGAGGAGTAGTTATTGCAGATCATTTTATCAAGCCAGAAGAGCAGGACTCATTTGTATGGGCTACAGCAAAAGGGATGTTTTTCCTGTCTTCATTTGCAGTAGACTTCTAACTTAGTGCTTTTAAAATACTTCAGCTTAAAATCAATCTGCTATTAAAGGAGCATTTGATAAATGAATTGCTAAATATTAGCATCTTCATTCACAAAAGTATCTTCAGGATCCTTTATTCCAATCCATGTCATCTGAAACTCCTTGCATGTTTAAGCAGTTCTTCTGTTCCTCTGTATTTTTAGAAGCATAGGGGATGTCATCAAAAACTTCTAGGGGCTATTTGTTAGATAAAGAAACAAATACTTGGCTGCCTTTTTATCTTAATTAAATCATCATTGATGGAATGATGTATTGATTTATAGCTCACAGACATGCCAGGATCTTGAGGTTTTAAGTTCAAATTCTAAAAGAACTCTTTTAAAACAAAATGAAAATTGAATAGCAATATTATTTTCCCAAAAAGCTCATTGTTATCTTTCTGTTGGGTTTAATTAGTTGAACCATAGCCAGAAGAAAAAAAATTAAAAAAGTATGATCAGCAGTCATAAGAAATACATCATTTATATGGCAGATAAATATAGATAGTGAAGAACTGCTGAGACAGTCAAACTGTGGCCCCTTAATGATGCCTGCTCAAGTCACTGAGCAGGTGGACAGAATTTTCCTGGGGAAGGTATTCATGAGGATACTGAATGTTGTACTAGGTTGCATCAATTAGGAATTTCCAGGAAATTTGCAGAATTCCATTAACTGGAAATGCTTATTGATGTATCCAATGTCTATTGCGATTCAGAATGGGGAGTTGTCATTTGAGACTGAGTCACAGGAGTTCCTGTGAAACACAGGAGTTCCTGTTGGTTTTGTGTATGTCTGAAGAGGTCTGTTTGCCTATTCAGCCTCAGGTAGTTCAGGATTAGACTTGAGTAAAAGTAGATTGTGGGGCAGAGGGAAGAAAGGTTCCTTCAGAAAGTTCCAGAACAGAGCAGGACCACAGAGGTGAATTGATTCCTACAAAGAAGACTGGAGAAACTTTGAAACCCATTGCCACTAAAAGTGTTTCTGTGTCTTTGAGCTTGAAGAGTCAAGAGGTAAATGAGTAGAAGTGCTAAGTACATAATTCTCTTGTTCACCCATTGAAATGTTCAGATAACCTATGGGTGACATTTTTATATTTATATGTCCATAAAAACACAAATATAGATAGGTATATGTTATATTATTACTCTCTATTCTTCAATCTTAGTTTAATGCCATCAGTTCTACAATTCATTGCTATTTTTATTAGTCAGTCCTTGTTATCAGTCTAGGGATGCAAATATTCCCCAAAACGTGTTTATAATGCCCTTTTTTGTCAATTTCAAACCAGAAAGGTTTTGAACTTACCATGTATGCTAAACAATTAATTGCATTGTGACTCACAGATTATGTTTATACAAGGATGCACCAGTGATGTGACCTTACAGATAAAAGCCCTACCAAGATGTACTCTTGATGCATGGCAAATTAAGTTTTAAAAATTTTTGTGCCACAGTTACCAGCTTTATTCAGCCTTTTGAAATTCAGTACTTGGGTCTGTAAGAGGATTGCAGGTGAGAAGGTATCTCATGTTTGTAATGAACTGTGAAAAAATAGCGTTAGAATATTCATAGTACTTAGTGGTACAGTGGCTGCTAAGGCACAGATGCTCTTTGCTTTCTTTGTGTCAGAGTAGAACTTGAGTTTGAAAAGTTTGTTGTGTGCAGTGTCTCTCATAAGTTCAGTTCCCTTTTTTAAGATGTCTTTATTCTCAGTTTTTGGGTAATTTAGAGAGGTTTTTTTTCATGTTGTCAATGTGAAACCAAAGCTTATTTCTCTAGAATATTGCTGCTAATGTAAAACATGCTTTCAAGAACAGCATGTGTTTTTTTTTCTCTCTGGAACAAGTTTCTCTCTAAAGAAAAACTTATTTTTCTTTTCAAGGTGATAATTTATGCATAAGGTGCTGTAAACAGATACTTACATTGCATATAATAACTTGCAGATTTTCTCCTAATCTGAAAACCCAATTAAGCATTGCCAGAGAAGCTGCTAAATCTTCTTATGGATAAACATGATTTAAATTATTCTATACCTTCCTTTGAGAAGAAAACTTAGAAAAATAAATTTATGTGTACCTAGAAAGAGGACTGAAATGAAGCATTACAATGAGGTCTATTGAAATGAGATTATAATGATTTTATACATCGGTAATATTTTAAACTGGATTTTTACAATTGTTCAATATTTTAGTTTTCAAGTTTTTACAGGCTTTCAGTGAATCCTTTTTCTAAATGAGGAGAGTACACAGTGCACAGTGTTGGATTAAACATGAGAATGCTGTTTTTCTGAGGGAAAAAACAAAGGAACATTAGAGAACATTTGTTTCTCACACAGTATTAGTTTAGGGGCCCCTCTTTCAAGAGAGTCTAAATACACTAAATTTGAGAGCTTGCACTAGTGTGTAAACCATTCCAGACCTTTGTTAGATTTTTCTCATGGTCTAACCATGCATCTTGCAGCGGTTTAAAGCTATTTCTTCTTGACCTGTTCATCAGATATGTTTTTCCTTTACATATTTTAGAATGCTCTTGCTCTTGAACTGCAGCTCAGTTTTTGTTTGTGTATGAGAGCATTAGTTTGGGTATGAGAATAAATTAATTATGAAGGTACCCAAAACCATGAACAGTAGCACAAAGATGGTGACAGGATGATTAGAGAGGGTACTTTGAAGCCAGCTCTTGGACCGTTGGTGGGATGGTCTGAGGTCACTTGGAAGGATTCCTGTTTTCCAGGGTGCTTCCAGGCATGTGTGAAGTCCAGGGAATAATGTCAGTCTTGCTTAGTATTTCAGGTTAAACAAGTAATTTTAGGCCACACAAGCTGCTGGGTCTGCATAGGCATGACCAGCAGGGCACTGCTGCTTTCAGGGCCAGGCACCTGTGTTTCATACTTCTAAATGTGAATTTGATAGGGATTTAAAATGTGTATGTATTAAATGTGTGAGTGACAAAGCAGATATCAAGATTGTTTGTGAATTACATGGTAGTACATAGATCAGATAATAATATTACAGGTCCTGTAATTGTATGTAACTCTTGATATAAATTAGGGGATTTGTTTAGGTACGTAAACCAGGCAGGCTAAATGAATATATTTTTTATATTATTAAAACTGGGGGAGAGGTCTAGTATTTCTGAAATACTTTGCAGACTGAGACCAGCAAGTAAGTTCTGTGATGAGAATTGAATTCTCTGAGAATTTTGCTCATCCAAAATGGGAGAACCAAAACATAGGTAAAGTTTTGAAGAGTCTGAACTACAAATTTAAGAAGTCCCCTCCTCCTGTTGTATTGTATGGTGGATTTTAATTGTAAAACCCAGATTTTTTCACAACTAATTTAATGACAAAGTGTTGTGGTTAGAATATGTGAAAAAGAGCTGCAGTAGGATGTGCTCTCAGCAGAGAATTCCATTCTAAATAAAAATATGCACTTGGCTTAGGTAAGTATATATATCAATATTAACAGGCATTTAAAATCTTGACTTTAATATGTTTCATAAATTTCTTTCTGCCAAAGGTGGAAGTCTGTAAGCCACTAGTAATGCTTTTGAAGCTAAGTAATACAGAAAATATAGCATAGTACTCCCAGAAGATGAAGGTGTGAATTTTCCCATACATCATCTTAATGGCAACATTTTCTACCAAATGACATGGGGCACTCCTTTCATATTTCATGACTTTTATTTGCCCAGCTTCAAAATGCCAAATGTGCCAGTGAACAGCACTTTAATATTCATGGATTTCTGGGATGGCTTTGACAGTTGTCAGCTAGAAAAATGGCTTAATTAAGAGGAGTATGACTTGTGATTTCTTCTTCATACTCATCCATATACGCAAGCATGCAGCATATTCCTCCATGTTTGTCTTCCACAGAAAATACAGTTCACAAATGAGTGTTCTTTTCCCATCACACTTGACTATGTTGATTGAAAATGCAGTTTCATTTATTTTAATTGCTGGAATAATACCTTAGAGGAAAATATACTCTAATTCCGAGGGGGAAAATCCTGATCAGGACTGAAACGGATGATTTAATATTGTAAATATTAATAAAGTAGCCTTATCATTAATTTATGTTATCAAAGAGGCAAATAGAAAGCTAAACTACAGGCAGCCATTTTCCAAACAGCTGAGTTATTTGAGTAAGAAACAGATTTTTAAAGAGATTAAAGAGAAAGCCAGATTGTTTTGAAACAGCAGAAGTTCTGGTGGGTGGTCATGTTCATACTGTATTGTTAACAGCAGGAAAGCATAAACTAAACAAAGGTTCAGAAATTAATTGGACTAGTATGTAAGAAAAAAGCTAATGTAGTGGCAGAACATGTTCTTAGAGGAGGAAACAGAGTGGACCTAAGACTCATCCTAGTGGATGAAAGCCTGAGCAGTTTGGATGTTTTTATAACTTTGCACACACTTCCAAGATTGCGAAAAAGACTGTCAGTGTGAAAACTTGGAAAGTATGTATAATATTAACTCCTTCTAGTTTGTCAAGTACTCAGTAAAAGTAAGTTGTGAACATTTGTGTTAAAGAAAATTAATTGTTTGGATTGCCCCAGAAGTTCTTGATATAAATTAAGCATGAAAATGTAGGAAGTTAACAGTCTAAGCATCTTTAAGGAAAATATTAAGTGATCAGACAAAGTGTTGTGTTTTGTAAACAACAGTAAAAAAAAAAAACAGGCAGAAAGCTCTTATTTTAATTCTGGCACAAATATTTTAAGAAGGATGCTGAGTTTCTTGGGTGTGTAAGTAGAATGACAAGACTTTAGGGACTTTCATATAGCTTTATTTAAAGGTGTACAGCTGGATGGGAAAGAGTAGTCTATCATTAGTGTAACTTAACTCTCTTTCAATGAAACTAAAACTTCATGATTGAATTCTATATGGATTTTTTTGCCCTTGGAGCTCTGGTTCTATCAAAACTTGATGCAAACTGAAAAAACTGTTGTTTTGTTTTTGTTGGGGTTTTTTTTGTTTGTTTTAAATTTGATCCTAGTTTAGCTTGAATTAACAGGTCAGATTCAGACGTGAACAGGATTTAGAGATTTATCACTAGAATTTCATGAGTTCCACTGTCCAGCTCAAACCAACAGTTAACTATTTTAAGCTGTTGCAGTTCATGAAATTTCTTCCCTATATCTGAATGGCAAGTTAGAGGAAATTTTTTTCAGCTTTAGGTCTCAATAAGAATTAAGATCCCAAGGCAGTGCAGATTTAGTTATCCAAATTGCATAATGAGATATATACATTTTCAAGTTGTTCTCAACCCAGGTTGGGGTTCTCTTTCACTGGTGCTATAGTGTGCTGTACAGAGGTAGTTTTTTCTCTCTGCATTTTATTCGGTGCTTAATTGGTCCTCATATCACTTGTGGATTCCCACATAAGGAGTTCTGTGAAATCATGTATATAAACTGCAGATACTGTGCTCTGCAGGCAAATTGCAAAATGGGGCATCCTTATCAGTTCTTGACCAAAAGTATTTTCTGCACTAAATTCACAATCAAATTTTTTATTATATAGAGAATTCTTCATCATTTCTTGTCCTCTAGTGCTGTGTAAGTTTTTTTTATTTGATCATAGATCCTGAGCTCATAGATCCATACATATGAGTAATTGCTTTGCCACACTGAGAGTCTTGTAGAGCTAACTTTATGCAAGACTCATTAATGAAAAAAATCAGTAGCATCTTCTTCAAATCCATCTTTAGTCAGGGAAGCACTTAAAAAATTATTTAAAACACCCAGCTTTCTTAGCAGTCAATGAAAAGGTATGTCATCTGAATTAAGTCTTGAATTCTGAACACAGGGTTTAGGCTTGATATGAAAGAGAATCAGTCATGAACTCCCTCTTCAGTGGGAAAATCTACAAAACAAAAATCTGATCTTTTCCTTGTGGAATCTGTGGCAGTCGACATTAATCTGTGCAGTAATTCAGGGTTGTCTGGGTTGTTCCATGATAATTTATTTCCCTTTTGGTTACTTTGGGAATCTAATACATGCTTATGTAGCTTCTGGGAATGTTTTAGCTTTTTATTATGTTTAATCCCTGTAAAAATGTCTTTTTGAAGAAAGACATTTGATTTGTTGCACCTGTTTTACCATTAGAGAACTTGTATTTGAATGCATGCGTTGTTGTCAGTGCTACAGATAATTAAATCTTGAGAGAGGAGGACAGCAGGGGATTAATGATTTTTATTAGGAAATTAACATGAAGTTTGATAAATAATGATTAGGGTAGCCATGACGTGTAACTATCCTGACTTACTGTTTCCATGAATCAATAATTATTGGCTTTTTCTGGACTTAAATACTGATCCTCTGTATACTTTTTTGTTCATGTGTATATAAATTCAAATGAACTTCCATTAACTTCAAAAGAGTTCTCATAAAATTATATATTCATAAGCTTTGCAGAAGTGGCATTTCAGAATATTAATATTCTAGATAGCAACCAGAGAATTAACTTCCACCTGGCATTAGCTGAAATAAAGCCATAGATTTCCCTGATACTGAAGTGATTTATGTCACCTGAATTTTTTTTCCTCAGAAGATTTTAGATTTGCTGATTATAAAAATTTGCATTTAGTCAGTCAGTATTAGCGGTATTCAAGGTCAGTTTTGCCACATGCAGAGATGGGAATTCAAGGAGGTGATCCAGATGCCGAGGTGGCTGTGTTTATCTTGGCATCCCTAGTACACAAGTACCCTGCCTTTTTCACTGAACACAGCAGTATGTTACATAAGTAGTATTTCATATTACAGAGTAATATTTTTTTAATATTGCAGTTCTTTAGTAGCTGTTGTCTGATGTGAGGTAATCAAGACATTTTGCAGTGCTGTGGGACTTTCAAATAAGGAATACTAATTGGGCTCTTTCATCATCTAGATGAGGAATAGGTCACTGGAGAATTTAACATTCTCAGGTGACATGCCATTATACAACAGGGACATCTCTGAGAAATTCTTTGACATGGCAGTATTTCATAACCTGATTTGCCCACAGCCATGGTCAAATTTATTGTATTCCAGCACAGCTAGTAAATCTGCCATCTGACTGTCAGTTACCTCAGTACGGGTCCTTTTTCTCAGGTGTCAGTCCATAAATCCTTAATTGTATTTATTGATTGAACCACAGATTATTTCACCTTTGGCCTTCCAAAAAGCAAGAGTTTGTTTTTTCATCAAAAAAAAATGTAAAATGTAAATAACATTAACATTTGATGAAAAAAATCTGCATTCTGTTGACACATGTTGTCCTTGATGTAATTCACCTTATTTACTTTCCTTGTGAATAAAACTAGATAACTGTGGGTATTTTTTTGTGAATTTACAAGTGATTTTGTTAAAAGAAGTAGCATACTTCAGTGGAAATTCTTGGATTTTAAATTATAATCTAGAATGTTCCATTTAAAACATTCTAGAGTTGTACTAGAATGGAGTACTTAGTATATTTTCAGAAAACAGCACAAATGTTAGTGGAGGAAAGATGGAACTTGCTGCTATTATGTAATGTACACACTGGAAGGTCATGAAAGTGTAAAATGCAATGGACTTTTGCTCCTTTTTACTTGCTAATTTTAGTGTAACTAGAACCAGTTACAATAATCATGAATTAAAGGGGGTAAAAAGGCTGCACCAGTTAGCTCCGAAACAAAAATATCGGAAAGCTTTGAGAGCAGTTGGTCACAGCAGTAACATTTTCAGTGATGTACATTGCCCATATGGCTCTGAAATTTTCTATCAAGCTTCTGTCTTTAAACTACTTCATCATAGATTTAGTCAAGTTTGATATTTTAGGATTTTGAGCAGTTCTTAAATTTTAGCCTTTTTATAGTGAAGGAAAATTCATGGAAGAAGGGGATTTGATTTTTTTCAATGACAGGCCTAATTTGTGTGTAGCTATTTTTGGGTTTTGTTGTTTTATATAAGTAGAATATATAACATTAATAATTTTAGTTAAGAAAAAGACAATGAAACATGAAATTTTAGGAACATACACCACAGTCAGTTCCTTTTCCATATTATTTGTTCATCTTATTAAGAATCTTCCATATTATTAAAAAAAAAGACATTTGTTTGAATGTATTAATTTTAATATTAGTGAGCAATAATAGATAATGAGTCATGCTATTGAATGGAGCACCAATATTACAGTGAGACAAGTGATCAGGTACAGCCTTCCCCAGGGGCTGGTTTTGACCTTTTGTATAATCATGAGTTTCTTAAAATTGTATGGATGTGAGATTACAGAGGGAAAACTGCAGTCTGCATGTGTTCCCTCTCTATTCCTTAGCAGCATCAGGAAGGGTTCTTGCAAAGTATCTAAAATGTTAATAGGTATGAAGTCCATGAAGATGAGGAGATGGATTTTAGGATGTAAATCCAAGCCAACACCTTATGTTTGACAATGTATCAATTGTGATGAGACTCAACAGAATTGCAAAAAAAAAAAAAGATGTTTTGGTTTATGTTTGAGAAGGCTGTGCTGAAGACTTAGCAGAGAATTTTGAATTCCAAATTTGTTTAAATGTATTGGCTGTATATACTTGGCCTATGATGTGGTAATTTCCCCACATCTGAAGTATAAAGCCTTATAAAGTTGTGGTACAGTTTTACATGTGCTGTGACTCAGTAAAATACTATGCCATTCAATTATTTATTGAGATCCTCAGTCTTGATGGACTCCTCAAAGCTGCATCTCTTGGCTCCTATTTCACCTGCTCTGCAGTCCTTATCTCCACATCAGCCGCCTCTGCACCACCTTGCACCACCTCTCTGATATCCTCCAACCCTTAAGAGCCTCCCCTTTGATTATTCTATAATTTTCAATGCCCATCAATTGCTGTGGGTTTCTGGTCCAGTCATCCAAAGCAGTCTGCCAGCTTCCCCTTTTCTAACCTGATTTACCCAAAACTTGCATTAGCCTTTCCTAGCTATTTCTGAAACTGTTGGGACATCTCCATTACTGCAGATTGCAAGGACACATCTCTGCATAAAAACATGCAGAGATGTTTTTATGTGGCTGTCACCAAATTAAATTCATATCGATTGGCAAGTAGAAAATAAAAAAAAAAAAAAAACAACAAAACCAATAAGCTGTTATCTTACAGCATCTCTTTCTTTCCATACCTGCCTGACTGATTTTTAATTACTGCAGTATGAAAAGATTTTAGTATGTTCTGACTTAGTTTACTTCTTTCAGGTTGTATCCTAACATTGTAGCTAGTTGAACAGTAAATCTCTAGAAAAGCCCACTACCCATCTACCTACTTACCTGTATGTATCTCTGTATTTTCAGTTAATTGAGCTAGACATTTCATGATAATTAAGAGGCTGTACTTGTTAGCAAGGCAAAAGTTAGGCATATAAGTAATAAACAAAGAGATATGCAAGAGGCAAGTTAGGAGTAGAGATATAATTTAGAAATTTATCATAAAGCCCAGATCCTGTCATTATGCTGGAGAATTAAATGGAAAGGTCAATACTTTAATATTCTCTTGCCTCATCACATATGCTATTAAATGTCAGGGCTTTACTAATGTGCATACTAAACTCATCTCCTGTATTTTGGTCTCTCAGTCTTTGTCAGGGGCTGTTGTTTTTCCAAAGTGGCAGAAGACAGTCCATTGTTTTAACAGTTCCAATAGAAAGTGTACTCAGGGAATTTTGGAAGGGAAGATGACTCACTTGTTTTGTGTGATTGTAAAACCCTGACTCTAGGGACTGTGTTTCACAACATCATTACACTGAGCTTAAGCATGGAAAGGGTGCCTGTTGTCCTTCTCTGCTACTCACTGTCTTTGTTTAATTGACTGACCCATCAGCTGCTCTTCCTCAGTTGCTGTGCTCCCTGCAGCTCTCTATTGATTTTCTGGTAAAAGAAAGTTCACTGAGACAGCTGTGCTTGAATGTAGCTTGGTCTTTTAAGTTTTGGGCTTTGCTTTCAATTAATTTGAATTTGTCTCTTTAAACTAGAAGAGTCTGTGGTCTCCTCTCTCAAGGGATATATATATATATATAAAAAACAATTATGGTGGCTTAAAACATTCATAAAAATTAAAATTCAGATCGAGTATACATTTATTATATAAACAATAGGAATAGTTCATACCACAGGGTAAACAATAAATGTGCCAGAAAGGCATATTAGTATAATTTTATGTAGCTTTTTTTCTTACTCCATAACCTGGAAAAGAAATTCCAAATCTCTAAAGCAAAGCAACTGTTAAATGAATTGTTTAAAGAATTACATTAAAAAACCTTTATATGTTGTTTTCATAAGAATAAATTTATAGATTTTTTTCATTTTTAGACTGTAACCTGAATGCTTTTATAACCAAAAATGAAATTATATTTTTTGTTAATTTGTAAATTCCTTGGTAAAGGAAGTTCTAAGAAATAATAGTATATTTTCAGGAAATAAAACCATTTGAACAGTTGGATTTAATTTTATTAGTTAGATGATTCACCTAACTAATGGAATGGAATGGAAAAGTGCAGGGCTAACTTTGGCTCTGCATTATCTCCATTTGGAGGTGTCTCACACCTCTGCCTTACCTAGATCAAGAAGGCACTCAGGGTTAGACATGTCCAGTTTGCATGTGGAAAGACTTTGTTCCTTATCAGTCCACGTCAGTTTTTTTCAAATTGCTAAAGATTTGAAAAAATCTGAATCTGTGGAAAACCTTCCTCTGCCATCTCATGTGCACTTCATTCTAGTCAGGGTTGGAACATCTGATCTCTCCAACCAGCATTGCAGCTTATCCCTTGGTGTGAAATCAGTTGTGTATCTATGCCTCTAGGTCAATAGAGAGTCTGAGCAGGGCAGTGGAGTTGCTGATAGAGGGCAACACAGATAAAATTAAATCAGGACACATTCAACTAGGTTTAGTTGAGAGAGAACATTTGGAGAGAGCATGGCACAGAAAAGAGCAGGAGAACTGTGACAGCACGGCATTACTGCTGACAGCTGATATGCACCTTAAATGTCTTTTAGATCTGCCTACAGAAATATTATTTATTAGTGCCTGGGCTGAGTTTTTTGTGTGCAGCAGTAGTATAATTGCATATAAAAGCAAACAGTAATTTAACATTAGTAGAGTATATGTATGTAAAACACCTGATTGTTTCAAAGATACAAGTTTATGAAGCCTGTCAAACAGTTCGGTCTTTCTCAAGCATAAAGCTCTGAGGAACAGGACAGAATTATTTTATCTGAAACTCTAAAACTATGTGCTGCATGTAATATTTCAAAATAAATGAACAGAACAAAATGCAGCAACTGAAGTATTTGTTTGAATAGAGGGATGGAGTCTAGCCAAGAGTCTTTTCTTAACAAGAGAGCATATGACAAGATTGTCCCATTGCATTGGAAGTGATTCTAGACTGACAAATTCCTTGTTTCTCAGTTGTGCACTGCTGCTATGAATTCTGTTTTGATTTTAAAAAGTCACGTCATACTAATTTTAAATGTAGTAGATTGGATGGAGAGAGAAACAGAAGATTAACAGATGATGATGATCCTCTCTTCAGATTATTTGTTTGTTCTGTTTTGTGTTTTGTTTGGGGCTTTTTTTGTGCTTCAAGGCTTGTAAACTTAGCCACTATATTATGTTATCATGTGTTTAAAGCCTGTTTAGTCATCAGTGGTGGGTGCTGTGGGCTGTTTAGTAGATATAAATACCAGCTCACTGGCAGACTGAAATTTGGGCTTTTGGGCTCCCAGCCTCATCTTGAGTCCGAGGAGCACTTGCAACTTCAGTCTCCCTGATCATACTGGCAGAGTTTTCCCTTTTTACTCCTTGGCACCCTTGGTGCTCCATGGTCTGTCAGGTAAAGCAATCTTACCCCTGGTGGCAGGCTGCCACAGGAGAGCTAGACGTGGCCTTGGGTAAATGATGCTCAAATAAATTCTGTTATGATGTTAATCAATGTTAATTCATTGATTAATTGCAACCCCATCTGCTTTTCCCAGTAACGTATTTCTGAATATATTGAAGATAAAAATCAAATTCCAAAAGAATTAGGATGTTACAAAATCATCTTCTTCCATCCTCCTTGCTGCTGGAAGCAAGAGCTCTAATCCTGCCCTCCAGCTGCTGCACAGCACACTGCTATTAGCTGGAAATGCAGATATGATCTATATTTTACATATTGGCATCATATATGTAACAGTCAATCCTTGGTGTGTTGCTAAGATTCCCCTGAGCCTCTTGTTTCTCTGCCAGGTTTATCAGCCCTTGATGTTTAACCAACCTTTTGGAAAACAATTAATGCATGGCAGCACTAAGCTACATCTGTGAACTCTGTCGGTTATAAGAGCAGGAAGCTTGGACTTCACATTTTCATTTCAGAAATTTTATTCTGCAAATAGTAATGTGCAATGTTGCTTCTTTTTTGCAGAGTGATTTTGAAGCTACTCCTCTAGAGATTCAGAGTGCAGGTTAAACATTTGTAAGATTCTTCATTACCTACAGAATTTTTGATTGGAGACTCCCTGGCCTGCACCACATGTAAAAATATTGAAAAATTAGCTGGATGTGTTTGAATTACTGGCTCAACAGAGAAAAAAGCCCTGATGTCTGAAGTGTATACTGCTCACAGCTCGAAAGCAATTCTGTGTGATAAGTGTAAGTGTGAAATGAATATGAAAAGATTAATGAAAATAATGGGAAAGTTTAGGAGCAGCATTGGGTTTAAATTTGTTCTGGGTAAAAAATATGTAATTATAAGTACTACAATCTTTTTTTGCTATAATTACATTCTAGAAATTAGAAGATAATTAGTGCTAAGGAGCATTCCCTTTTATTCATTTCTTGCTACATGCTTTTTACAACGTTCTCAAGTCATTACATGCAGTGAAGTGCTGCATTTAAAACATGTAATCCATCGTATTCCATCGTATTCTAATCTCACTGTGTTTTTCGTGAGCTGAAAACAAGGAAGGACATTCTTCCTGCTTTCAAAGTCAAAAAGGGGGGGTCTTGCATTACATGTTTTCTCCTGAACATTGCTTTTTTGGGAGTGGTCTGTATGTAGAGTTTAGAGGATCAAAGGTAAGGAATTTTTCAAGTTCTGAAATGTAGCCAGGTCCTCTGTAAGTCCTGCTCACCAATGTACCTTTATCCAACATACATATCTGTAAGGTACCATCTCCATTATCATCTGGAGAAAAGATCATTCAAAGTTAATTCCTGATTGAATCTGAATACTGAAATACCCTTATCATTTTTCCTTACTCTGAACTGGAATAGCATTTGTCCCTTTTTCCAATTTTATAAATGAAAATTGTCAATCACAACTGAATTTCCTTCTGAAGAGTTATAGTCAGAAGTAGAAAATTTAGACCAAGCTACCTGGGAGTGCTTCATGCTTCACTGCTAGGGACATCACTGGAAACTCATTTTGACAGTGTTCCAGACTCGATGTTATGACATTAAATATTTTAAATACTAGAAGGTTGAAATTAATTTAGAAATACTTTAAATTATGCAGTTACCTTTTTCAGTCTATTACTTCAAATTAGGTTATATAGTATTAATATAGTATTAATTTAGTGCTATTAGTACAAAGGAGTTGCTAACTGTAATGTCTCAGTAGAAGAGAAGAGGTAGCATGTTAAAGCTTCAAGAGGAAAAATATGTCTGCTTGTTGCTGATGAGAAAAAAAGCTTATATTAGAATTATATTATCTTTTGAATTTAGAAATTAATATGCTTTATTCATTTATGACATTGCCTGATAGCTTAGAAATTTACGTATTAATAACTTTTCTTGACATTTTAACAGAGCTAGAATTTCTGCTTTTCTCTGTTACTTTTTCCTGGGCATGTGTGAAAGCTGAGCTATTTGCTTGACCATAAGATTTAGAAGTCTGAAAAGAAAAAGAGCAATTCATCTCTCAACCCCAGCTTATGCTCTTTCTGACAGTTAGATATAATACTTTACACCTCACTAAGTGACTGTCGAGTGGAGGCACTGATATCTGACACTACAATGACTAAAATATTCATGCATATTAAAAATACAGAATGCGAGAAGCAGTGCTCTCTACTCACATTCACTGCTAGGAGCTAAGGCAAATAAATGAATCATATCTTTGGTCTCCCTCTGTACCTTCAATCACTTACCCAAAACCAAAGGTATGACATGCAGCTTTTGAGCAAGTTTTCATCTTTGTTTTGAATAGTGTTCATGTTGGGAAAAGAAGGGAGAAAATCTCCTTTTAAAATTTATAGTATTCATCCAAGTCTCTTCAAAATGATGTAAATAAAGGGAAAGAAATTGAGTTTTTGTTCTTTATTGTTTTAAAGTAATTATTGCAATTATTTTTTTCTCTTAGTTTTGGCAAATTAAAAAATCTAAATGACATAATGATTAGATGGAGCCATTCAGGATTGGCATATCCACTCCTCAAAAAAAGTCATACATATGAGAAGTGTATCAGTCTGAACAAGGCTTCTTCAAAAAATAGCTGTTGCACAGGGGGAAAGCTATACTTTCTGTTCTGTTCTGTTTTTTTACTTCTGTGCTACTATAATTTATTTTTGGAAGTAAAGAACCAGTATTTGTTCTACATCTTTCTTTAGTTTTAAACAGGCAGTGGGGCAAGTAAGGCAATGTACAGAGCAAGTGTACAATACAAACTGTACCAGAGCTATAATTGCTGCTAACTATTGTTTCACTGCCCCTATAGAAATCTTCTTTTGTCAGTATACCTCTAAAGTGGGAATACTTTTGGTTCTGGCAGCTGTTGTAGTGCTTTTGAAATGCCCTGCTCTTTAGTATGCTTGTGGGAAGCTTCTGTACACTTCTGTAGGAAGGAGCTGGAGTAGAGTGGGAGAGAAGAAAAGACATTTTTTTGTCCTCACTTGGGAATGTGTTTTTAACCTAATGGGAGGAACAAACAAAGCCTGTGATCCACAAAGGCAAAAAGCATTCATTCGAAACGTATTTCCAATATAAAGAAAATATAAATCAATTTTTTGTTTGTTTATTTCAGAAAGGTGTATTTCTTTGCCATATCTGTGATTGAATAGAGAGGCAGATAATTACTTTTTGATTTGTAGGATCAGCAACATTGCTGTTTATAAAACTGTTATTTTTTGCATGTCTGGTTTGTGAATTCAGTTATCTGGTAGGTTTGTGTAAATGTCAGGTTTCCAAATGAATTATATGTGAATAGCTTAGATAAACCAAAGAAATGCATGAATTCAGTTGTATTGAATATTTTTCATTTATACTTCAAGTCAGTCACTGCCCACTCAGTTGTTTTATCAATTTTTTACCTTTTAACCATAGATAAAAAGGAATTAATTTTTGTCACAGTATAAGCAGTTTAAACACTTGTAAAAGGGAAACAGGGGAAAACAAATTTACTTAGTTTGGAAAAGCATATTTTCCAAATTGTGCTGGTTTCGCTGTGGTAATTCTCATCTTAGTAGCTAGTATGGGACAATGTTTTGGATTTGTGCTGGAAACAGTGTTGATAATTCAGGGATGTTTTAGTTATTGCTGAGCAGGGCTTGCACAGAATGAAGGCCTTTTCTGGTCCTCACCCCATGCCACCAGTGAGAAGACTGGGGGTGCACAAAGAGTTGGAAGGGGGACACAGCTGGGACAGCTGACCCCAACTGGCCAGAGGGAGAGCCCATACCATATGGCATATCCTGCATTGTACAGTTGGTAGCATACACAGTTGTCTTTAATTCATATTGTGTGTCTATCTTGGGTTTTATATCTTTTATTTGGTTTTTTTTTGGTTTTTTTTGTTTTTTTACTCCTGCTATTTTCCTTTTTATTTTAATTTTTATCATCGTCATTTGCTATCATCACCATGTACTATTACTGTTATCATTCTTTCAACTATTAAACTATTCTTATTTCAATGCTTAAATTTTCTCCCTTTTATACTTTGGTTTGATTCTCTCCCCCATGCCACTGAGCAGGGGGAGCGAGTGAGTGGCTTTGTGGGCTTTAGTTTTCTGCTGGCTTTACACCATGACACAGTTACACACGTCTCTGACTCCCAGCAAATTTAAGGAGACATTAATTTTTATTTGTTTTGTGCAGAACTGAAAGGTGCTGAGCTTGCCAACATGATAAATTCCTTGGTGCCCTTCTCTTTCTTTGATGAATCCTTGCAAAGTGGTACCTAGATTTAGTGTTGTTGGCATCAGGTTGGACTAATAATTAACAAACAAGCGAAAACAAACAAAACCCTTTTGCAAATAATTTACTATAACTCTAAAAACCAAGAGAACATTTATGTTCAACTGAAATCTTGATGACTAAATAGAAAACATTCTTTTTTCCTTAGAAAACTAAGAAAATAATCTGTTACTAAGTGGAGTAAAAAAAAGCATATTAAAAAATATAAAAATTAATAACACTCTAAAGAACAAGAGCCATGCCACCATTAGGTTCTGACACAAATAAAAAAAAAATTAGAAGTTAACTTGGCATTTTTGAATAGAACCTTGTTGTAAGCATAGAACTCTAGAAATGCCTCTCTGTCAACTTTATTCCAAATGCAAGAGGAAACAATACCATTTTCACCCGGAACATCACCTTTGTACTTCACACCACAGTTTTTTTTCCAATACCAAGTGTCCATGTTCTTGCTTTATTATTCAAGGAATCACAGATGAATGATTATCACAATAAGGATTGGGGATTTTTTTTAATTGTTTGCTGTTGTTTTGCATTGACTATCTGTCCCGCCAAGTAGGAGGACTTTCAAAATATTAGTTTCTGATATTTTGTGACTAGCAGAGGAGCTCTGAGAGGTGAACAGGAATAGTAACAAAGCCTAGATTACAATTCTGAGATTGGTAAAATTATATAAATGAGAATTTTATAAAGTAGATTCTAATGTTACCACTTGACATTCCAAAGAGTTTTAAAAAGTTACTTTTCAACTTCTGATATTTAAGGACCATAAAAATATTTGCTTTAGTATACATGATTTTTGCCGGATACTTCTGTAAATATCAAATATCAAAATGACTAAATATCAAATTGACTTTCCCAAAGCAGTTGTAATTGTGGCTTGAAAAGTTTCTATTGAAAAGTTAAATCAGTACTTGAGAAAAAAAGAGAAAATTACTGCTAACATTATCTGTGCAGTAATTACTTAAATTTCTAGTTGTGCTTCTAAGATGCTTTCAGGGGTAATTATAGTCTCTTAGCCAGTTATATTGTGAGCAGTGTGTCTCAAGGAAATGGGCTGAAATTCTGGAGGCTGGATGTGGTGTAAACCTTTATCTTCATGTTATCTATAAAAGTGATTATCTTTCTGTGATCTGACTTTGTGTTATAGAAAATTCTTGGAGTGCATGAGCTGTGAAAATAATTAAAAACAAACAAAAAGCCCTAGAGGTTATATTCTTTCCACTACTGTAGTGGTAACTGCCCTGTAAGTTTGCTAAGTGAGACTCAAATAGCAATGACAGCTACATTCTGTAATAACCATCCTGAGAGATGCAGTTTCTTTGTGATTCATGTTCTGTCAATGCAGTCATTTCATGCACTTCTACCATATAAATCCACTCCAAAACCACTTGTCTTGATTGGCAAACTGATTCGTTTCAGATTTAAAGATGTAAGTTTGTGACTGTTGGTAAATGTAACTAAAAAAACCCTTAAATTAAAAACCTTAAAAAACTTTCTTCAGCTAGAACATTGCCTTGAATGCCTCAGCAGTTTTTATAAGGTTATTTCCACTCATTGTTTGTAAGTTATTTAAACTACAGACAGTTAGACTTTTTGTTGTTGCTATTTGAATGTATGAGCAGTGAAAAAAATGTGTGGGACTTTTTTTTCCTCATTTTGTAAGTGGTCTTTTAGTTTTTATTAATCCTTTTCACATAGCTTAAATTTCTTGGTGGAGTTCACCATTTCTTTTGTATGGGTTTAGAGTTCTTGAATTTCTTTTTGTCATGAAAACATGCATTATGGCACAGGATGCATGGAACATCCCATGTGATACTTGATCTCTGTATTGTGTAAAAAGCTGTGAGATGAGGTTTATAACTGTGCAATAGTGTCTGTTTCCCCAAAACATGTATACAAGTCATCGTGAGGTGGTGTCATAGTGACTATAGGTCCATGACACCATTTTTCTCATTGTTAATTTTAAGCTGAAGCAAATAAAGCTAGAGGAGGGACCAGATCATCAAAGATACTTAAAAATGTGTTTCCTTCTTTAGTCACCTGCCTCCTGGATTGAACTCTGATCCTGAAATTACTATTCAAACTACAGCCAGTGTCAGAAAATTAATTAAAGCCAGATGAAGAGTCCAGCTAACCTCCTAACCAATGTCTGATTTACTTAAATAGTCACAGACATTTGGCTGTGAAAATCACTATAATTCAATTAAAAGCATCAAGATGAGTATTTACATTTATTTCTAGATAGAGCTTGTTACTTCATTTCACATTAAGGAAAATGGTTGCATGATTAAGGCTGCTGCATGTCATCTGGTCATACTGCTGTGCTCTATAGAAACAGGACTGACCCTGCATAATACACTGGCTTTTGTTCTTTCCCATGTTTTGTTTTCCCCTGTGTTTCCAACAACTTCACGTGTCTTGGAAGAGCCCTTTTTTCCTTAATAGCTGCACCCTCCATGATTCAGTACTTGCATTTGTGGATGATAGGGTTCGAAGGAAGGTCTTGTTGAATGACTCAATTATAATGGCTTTGAAGTTATTTATAGCTTTCTACAGAATACTCATTAGACTACCCCTCTGCCTCTCTCCAGGTCTTTTGTGAACACTATCCAAGATGGTGACCTGCTTGCCTTTCTTTCAGCAAAACAACCCAATTAGCCTCACTAAATGTGCTTGCATTTATTTAGGCTTGTTTTTCTTTTCATACTTCAAGGGTCATTTCTTCATGTGCTGACAGTAACTACTTCTTATTGTTTTCATTAGCTCTCCTTATGTACTTATAAAAAATTGCTATACTCTTCCAATAGTATTTTTGTTTCTAGTGTGTATTAACTTGGTCTAATTTTGATCATGATTATTACTCTTGTATTGCAGAATAACTCTTTACTGTTCTGCATTCTTGCTATCACACTAATTCAACCATACAAATTAGCAGCATATTTACAGTATTCTGTGTTTATCAATACATCAGAAAGTCAATTGCCCCACTAAAACTGCCTGTACAGCCTCTCCATGTCCAATCTATAGCATAGTTTTGTAACTTGGTTCACATTCAATATATTATATTTTATTTCGTGTATGCTTTCCCTCAATACTCTTCCCTAGTCAGTATTTTCAGTGGTTTTTATGTGGTCCTGTAGAGCTTCTCCTCTCTGAGTGTATCTCAATAAAGTCTCACTCAAATGATTGTAGCATTTATCCAGTAATATTTTATCTTTAGTCAGCATGTTAACCCCTTCAAAGTGTTTTCCTAATTCTTGAAAATATTTTGATTTTATCTTTTCCTTGCTTACTTCACCTTCTTGTTTGACAGAGCACTGGTTAAGACATAGTCTTGCTTTTTATCACCTGTATAATAATACTGTGCATTTTTTAGATGTTCTTCTGTACTATTTTTCAAATGTAGGGATTGCCGCTTCCTCTGGTTATGTGTGGCATGTGATCATGGCTATATACTATATATATTGCCTTAAATGTAACATTGTTGATTTCTGTGGCTATGGTTTTGGTTATACAAGCATTTCTTAGGGTGTTACTAAGACACAGAGTACTGGGTATGGATTTGCAAAACGTTTCATGCCTATAATGCCTTCACAAACCTTCCTAATAACAGAAACTCTTACTGTAGAGGGGAAAGGAAGAAGAGCAGCTGCTGGCATCCTGAAGTAGCCAGTCTAATTAGGGTAGGGGTGTCAGCAGCACAGCACATGCAGAGGTGATCCAAGCTGCAGTGATTTTGTGGGCTGAACAATTAAATAAGATCTCCTGCTTTCACTCTGCTTTGACACTTGACATTGAATCAGCTTCGCTTTCTGTGTGCTCTTCTCTTCAGCTGCACTGTGCTTCAGAGCTGGGTTGGATGTCTGGCACTGCTGCCACCTGTTTCATGTCACTCTGTTCTTCAGCAACTCCTCAGTACAGTGTAAGAGAGCTCTTGATTCTGTTTAAGAAGGTAATTTGGGCTCTCTTGCTAGTAATCAGCGACCTATTTCAATTGTAAACACAGTAGAAATAGAATTGTTTATCTTCTTAAGGAGGAAATGGAAATCCATTAACATAATCATAAGGATATTTAATGTCTGCATCTACAGTGTCATCACTGGACATGGTAGGATCTGCTATTCTGTTCTGCTCACATTCAGTGCTTATTCCTTCTCAGCCTTTCCAACACCAATGTACAGTTTTTACAACAGCCAGGAAGAACCCAGTATATGCCAGCTGAAGTCAGCTGGATAGCAAAGTAGTGGTTGAGGTATGCAGAACTGAATAGTGGTATAAGATTATGCCAATAAGCAATTTATTGTATTGTAAAACACTTTGAGGTGGTATGCAGAGGACCCAATTTCTGTATTTTTGTTGTATTAGATTTTTTTCTTGGATCATTAGTTGATAGTTATGATACTGCAACATGAATTTGAAGAAGAAAAGGTAAACTACTGAAAACTTCAGAATATTTAATTTATCTTCTGAATAAAAGTAAAGCATTATGTTATAGTGCATTATCCATGCAGAATTGATCTCTAACTGATGATTTTATTAACTTTATTTCTCTTTTAAAATATGTGAAGGTAACAGGTCTCCTTGCATCACAGAGTCATCCTAGAGTAGTTTGGATTGGACTCAGATTAAAGATCATCTAGTTCCATGGTCACGGGTGTTCCCCATTAGAACAGATTCCCTGGTGCCCTGTCCAGCCCGGCCTGATCAATTCCAGGGATGGGGCATCCACAGCTTCTCTGGAGACCTTGTTTCATTGTCCCACTACCATCTGAGTGAAGAATTTCTTCCTAATATTTAATCTAAATCTCCCTTCTTTTAGTTTAAAACTATTCACCCTGTCCTATCACATACGCTGTGTCACACACTGTACAACACAGAAGGAAATGTAAAAGTAGATCTCTCACTGTAGTTTGCTAAGTGTAAAGAATACATATGAAAAATCCCAATATTCATGTTTCTTATAGAGTTTATGTCAAGGATTCAATTATTCCTGTTATTTCCAATAGAATAATGTATGAAGAAGTATTTAGTCTTAAAAAAGTAATGAATTATATTGCTACTTAATTTAATGTGACATAGATTACAGTAGGCCAATAAATCATATGCATCCTTAGATGGGCTTTGAAACATTTTATGGCCAAGATCAGGATGTAAATTGAAAAACTGACATACCATTTTAGAATAATGATATGGCTGCAGCAGGGAGAGAGATGGCCAAGGATAAAGAGGCAGACTCATTTTCAGAGGTAATTGCACCTGTGCTTCTCTCATCGTTTTTGACATTGCAAGACTTGAGGCCTTAGAAAGTGACTTCAGTTTATTGCCAGTGTTCTTTCTGGGACAGGGAAAGTGCAAACCTGGAGTCACATGTCTTGTGAATTAACTTTTATTATAAAAAATATTTTTATTAATAAATTATGGATTTGTAGATTTCCAAGAAGCTGCAGGCAGTAAACAAAAAAATACTTCAGGTCGAATTACTCAACTCTCTTTTGCTAATTGTTTTTGTGCCCTTGACTGACCAAGGGGTTTCCTTCTCACTCAGTTGTTAGTTTATTTTCTTTCTTTCTCCTCTACCCCTTTTGAGGTTCAAGTTCTTATATGACATTACAGATTATCTTTAGATTTAGATATTTTGGCCAAAAATCAAAGTTTTTGCTTTAGGAAACTTGCAGCTTGCATTTTTTCATTTTTGAAGGAGAGCCTTTGATTCTGTAGCTGTGAATAAGTCGAATGGGTATTAAATAAGAACATTTATTCACGTATTTTATCTTTTTTTTTTTTTTTTTTTTTTTTTTTTTTTAAGTCTTAAGAAAATTTGAATCATTGAGTATGTCACCAAACATGATGTATGAGATGACTGTGGAGCTATGAGCCATTTTAAAAGTACCAGTATTGTAAGAGATAGTAATGATAATCATTATGTTTAACAAGATGTCCATGTAAAGGTAATGTGTGTACAATTTTATTTGCCTTGGAGAACAGTTTAAATGCAGATGAGCAACACAGCCTACTCACATTTGAAATATGTAAGTGGAGTAGCACTATATTCAGGCTTGGGAGAAGATATCAATATGGCATGACTCTAAGTGTCTAATTCAGCAGGCTAAATTACCTCACTAATCTCCCTAGAATCTCTTCGAAGTGTATGAGAGAACATGGCTTCTCCAGAGAGCAATTCTTCAGCAAAAGCCTAATTTAAGGTGCTGAATTGTCCTCTGGAGGAGTTTATTGCTCTCCTTTGAATAAGCCAGGAACTTGGTTAATAACTAAAACTTATTTATCATCATGGTAAGGAAGGTATCAGAACAGGAAATCAGAATGTCTATGCGAAGTTGACCTAGTTATGCCAATTTGGGAAGGTCTATAATTTTAGGTGAAATGGCTCACTTTGGTCTCTTTTTCCTATAACTCCAGACTTTATGTTGAGGAGCAGGAAAATAAATGCTTACAATTATTTTTAGCAAAATATAAGTTATGAAAACAGTCCTCTCATCAGGAAATCACGAGAGAATTTTACATAGGTATTAGATTAAATGCATGGAGGAAGATCAGAAGCAGATTGAAAGGGGCTGTTTAAAAGAACTCATCAATCTACAAACTCCTGGGTGTTACCAAGGTGAATCTTGCAAAGCCTGAGAGGCATGCCATCCCCTCCCTGAACAGTCTTTCAAAGGCACTCTCTGCAAGAGATGCAGAGGCAGCAGCACAGCCATAAATATTACCTTCCTGAAGGAAAGTGTCTTTCCTGAGACCCCATAAATAGCAGCTGCCAAGCTGCGGCCAGCCAGCTCGGCTGGGGACTTCCACAGCTGTTGCCTTGTAGCTAGCAGAAGCTGTAGTGTTGGTGAGGGGATTCTGTTGATTTGCCTTGAAATTGCATCATGGTTGCATTAATTGAAATTAAATGTTTTCAGAAAGTCTTTAAGTTGATGTAATAATTGTAGGTCTTTTTGTGCTTGGTAGGTGTTTGTTTGCTGAACGTATGCAATTTCATATACATACAACGTACGTGTACAAGCCAATGAGCTCATCAGAGAAACCTCTGAGGTGAGCTCAGTTCTTAGGCTGTGAAAAGCTTTTAAGCAGTACTGAGCTTCCAAAATCCAGAACAGCTATCTTGAGATTGAGCCAGTTTATGGCCTTGTAGGACCTCCTAAATTGAATTTGATTGAATTTGAGCTAGCTCAACCTTCTGCTTAGACTGTTTCCCAAATTGGAGTAATTACGCTAGAACTGTGAAGAGATTTATTATCCCATCAGTTCTTCCATTTCGTGAATTCTGGCCTAATTGTGTCCACCAGACTCAAAAAGATTTTAAAAAAAAGAAAAAAAAGGAAAAAGTAAATGGAATAATAGTGCAATTCTAGAGGAGTCTACCTTTTTTATTTTGTGGTTTGTTTGGAGGATTTTTTCAGTGAGTGAGAAGGAGGATAGCTTTATGAAAACCTTTAAAATATCACCTAGATTTTCCTGACTGTTGTGGATATCACTGTACTGCAGTCAGAATATACGACTACCAGATTAGTTAGGCTTACATCTTCTGCCTTGAATTGAGCTGACCTGAATCATTGCTGATGTCATGACTTCACAGATTTCTACATGAATTATACTGTCTTTATTAGACCTTGCATATCAATTTCTACATATTCACTGCTATTGCTCTTCATATTCCTATGATACCACTCATGTATCAGTGAAGCAATTAGATAAAACCTCCACTAATGAATTACTGGTATGTTGATTTGATCTAGAGATTTCTAACAGATGTTTAATGTGTTAATAGCATGTCCTGTTCACTCTCTGGAAAATTAGAAGCTTCTTGAATAGTATTTGTTTAGGTTTATGTAACAAAGCAGAGATACTGAAGCTTGCTGAACTACTTTCAGACAGCACAAGATAATTGCATACAGCTGCAAGTTAGCAGCTAACACAGTACTCCACCTGGGTATATATCACTCTGCTTGTAGATAATTAAATAAAGCAAAAAAGATTAAATAAAATTTCCTTCTTTTATATCTCTAGGTTAATATAAGTTCTTAATGTCCTGTTAAGTAAATGCACTTTAAATTCAAGTATTGGGAGCAATGAAACAAGAGATTGTCTAATAATGATATATTTAGTGCCATCCTACATTGTTTGATGAGAAGAAACTCTTCTTGATGCAGATGAATCATTTTGTCATTATTATTTTGTCATGTCTTGCCTGAAATCGCATGTTTTGTTTTGTAATACAGGAAGTTGTATTTTCCTAATAAATCAAATACCACAACTTTCCTATTGTCTGACTTAAAATTTGAGTTCATGAGCTCCAGTTCCTTATCATAATGCTTTAATTTACAGTTCTAACATGACCAATGCCAGTAAAATGTTCTAGTATATTATCTGGCAATAAGTAAAACCTGTCAAAAAATCGTTAAAAAGAACAGTGCTTAACAAAAGACATATGCCTCATAAATAATATGTCATGACAACTGGCAGCCCTAGTAGCATATTTGAAAGAAATGCTGAAAAAAGTAACCAGCCATAAGGAGCTAATGGGTTATTTTTGCTAGAAATCTGTGATAGATTTTTCCTGTCACAATATTATTGCATTTGTGATTAAGCAAAGGGATTTTTACTGTGATTTTTCTAGCATACTATAGAGATTGCAACTAGCAAATATCATATCACATTTACTTTTACAAGGAGCAAGTCTGTCATCCTATCATTAAGCCCTTCCTATATCAGTATTCCAATAGTATTAGTCCTCTGTCTTAACCTCCGATCTGGCTCATTTTCCAAAAGTATATGATGCACTTTTGCAAACGGCACATTTAACCACTTATGAATCATTAGTTCAAATCATAAACCACAACATTTTTGAAGAAAGAGGTTCTGATAGTTTGAAAATGACAGGTTAATGAATTTGAGAGTAATCTGTGTGTTTCACTTGACCTAACTAAACTTTCAAATCTCTTGATTCTAGTATGAGGGTTTGGGGATTTTTTGTGGGTTTTTTAATGAGTATGCTGGAAATATTTGTAGTAAATGGGTGTATTTGCTTTAATGCAGCGTATGATGATGAAGTATAAAATTGCAATAATGGTGTGGAAGAGCCACACCACCACCATCCCCCTGGACAAAGCCAGCCAAACCCCTATGATGCTGTCTCCCCAAAGCAAGATATAAAGGTATCCTGAAACAAAAGTAAGCTTTTAGGGAGATTTCACAGCAAGAGTTAATTGGCCCCTGGAATGAAGCCTGATTTGATGTCACAGAAAGCTTTGAATATGAAGGCCAAATAGTTTTTATACAGAAGATGGTGAAGACATAATATAGGGGATGGGGTGTAATGCAGTAGAAAATGGTATTAAAGTAGTAATAAAATAGAATGGCTAAGGGAGGCAGTTTTGAAACTGTCATCTTGAAAGAATTTTTGTGCTTTGCTCTTAATTTTTTGTCAGCTTTTCATTTAGCTGATAAATTTAAATGCAAGTCTTCCACGTGTTCTCGGATGCAAAGAAAGTGGAAAGAAAGCTGTAACATAAATATAGAAGAGTTCCCGAGTACTTAATGGGCTGGTTTATTAAAAGTTCAGTACTTGTCCAATTTATCTGCATTTACTCTGTGGGTGGCAGAACAGCTATTATTAAGTATTGTCTTCCAGTATTAACATTAAAAAAAAAAAATCATGACATTTAAGTTAAATCTGAGTCTTCTCTAATCTTAATACATTCATAGTTTTCCTTTGTTTCATTTGTGATTTTGCTGTACAAAGGATTCAGTGCTCCTGTTACTGCTGGTGAATTGAAAGTGTGTTATTATCACATCAGCCTTACAGAAGCTGGCATTTGAAATTATGGTAGGAGTGCAACATCATAGCCCTCCTGATGTGTGAGGTGCAGAAGTTGTGCTGTTTGCTAATTATGTGCCTTTTCTTCTGTGAACAGAGAAACTAAATAAGAGCAGAAATGATAAATGGCATGGGCTACCTGGATCATGCTTTGAGGTGAGCAGTGGGTCACAATTTAAACAGCAAAAAGGATCTCTTCTTAAATAAGAAATTGTCCTTTACTGATAAGGAACATTATTTCTGTTATTTCAGAGGAGAGGCAAAATGACCCACTAGCTTCAAAGGCTGTTCTGGATGCTTGTCAAATGTATCTGCGTCAGAAGTGCTGTCTGATGGTTTTGGTGAATAGCATGGTGTTGGATATGGTCTCAGTGCTTCTGTGTATTTACCTAGGAGGAGAGGATATAGTGAGGAGAAATGTATAAGGAGAGAAAAGAGTAGTTTGGGTCATGTAAAAAACACAAAAAGGATCATTTCAGCACTCAGAGAATCTGGTGTTCTGTGTAATTTGGGAAAAAAACTCCAAGTAGACATTTGGAAAGTTTCATTACATTTGGAAATTTGGAAAGTTTCATTACATTTTTCCATTGATGAGAAAATATAAAATATGTGTAAGTTTTTGAATCCCCACTGATGAGCAAATGTATAATAAATGAAAAAATATTTCCAGTAAAGCAACCAAGTGTTACCTTGTGGCATTAGTAGATCTAAGGATGGATCTCTCACTGTTCAGGGTTTTCTGCTGCTACAGTCAGGATATGGACATTTGTCCTACTCAAAATGTGACTGTCTATACATCAGATGGAAATGTTCATGTCTCTTTTGGGGTGGGACTGAGATTTATTATCTTCATTTTGACTTGTGCTAGGCCTGCATGCGTCTAATGTCACATCCTGGGAATGCTTTTTGGCACCTTCCACTAATATGAATGCAGGAAGCCTTGCATAGTTCTCTGTGCCAGTACTGGAAATTTAAATTAAAATATGCTCTCAGCAAGCAGTGTTGTACAGGCCAATATGTGAAATAATATCTGTTTGCAATTAGGGCAGCATGAATGGTAGCCAAAAAAACCAGCTGTAGAAAACAAAAGAAAATATAAGCACTTATTAAAAAAATACAAAAATCATATTTTGAAGCCTCAAAGCACACAGTGGAACCAAAGAAAGAGATTTATGATGTATCGGTTCTAATTCTAATTTGCAGTCTGTTATTGTGATATAATCTGTGGTTCTCTTTGGGGAGCAGCAAACAGCATCTGGTAGCTCTTTGGATTCCCTCCAAACTGCTTTGAAATAGATGTGAATACAGTAAAGTTGTTTGAAGGATAGGTATTCTGTTCTTTATATTCTGGTGAAGTTTATTGTTACGAATGCTGAATTTAAAACTTAAGTAAGCTTCTTATTTCAGGTGCTGTAATACTGGTTTGCAGTGTGAACCAGCCATCCTTGAAGATTTCCATAAATTGGATAACATAGAAGTGTGGAGGCCGACTGAGCTTACCAGTCAGTCTTGAGCACTGTGCTGGAGTGACTGAACGCTTTGAGGCTGTGGCTGCTTTAGGTTCTCTGTCTGCTTGATGTGCCATGTCATGTCACAGCATCACAGCCAGGGAAGGCTGTCTGGTCTGGGGGTGAGGCACCATGAGTGGGAATGCCCACGGCAGCTGGCTGACTGCTGCAGCCACAGCAGCCTTGAGAGCCGATAGCTCCAGCTCTGCTGAAGGAAACCACAGTAACCTTTTGCAGATCGATGGGAGCTGACTGTGTCAATCATTTACACTGATGTGAATGACTTGGCTGCTGAGAATAGCTGACAGCTCTTTGACTGTGTTTGCAGAATGCTGAATTTGTATTCAGCTGATGAATGCCATGCTTTAGTATTGGCCTTTGTGGGTGGCCATTGGTGGTTAAGCTTACATCACCAAAGGGAGTTGATAGCGCAGTAGATGTTGCTGAGCACTCAGTGCCTAGTTTACTGTGCTCTAGGGAGTGAAGTAGTTCCAGACTGGTCCCATGGACAAGCTGTGAGCCAGTAGAAGACCTGGAAAAACTCTGTTCTGTGAGTTAATACTAGGCAGTTAGTTCCTATTTCTCCCCAAAATCTGTACAGATGTAGCCTAGAAGGCCAAGCAGAGGAATACTGCTTTGTAGATATAGACATATACCACATTTTCCTTCCTTGCTTTTCTTGGTGTTTAAATAAAATATCAGTGCTTCCTTTGGAAAATTATATTACAATTTAATTAACCTGAGTGTTATGAAATGCCTTTTAGTGTCCTGTCCAATTTCTTTAAATTGTGTCATTCTTATAATGATTTCTTACAGTAATTTCATACAAGTTCTCTGCTTTCCATAAGATGACAGTGCTTAAATCTACATAAAGGATTTATCTTCTGCATTGTGATTATTTTCCATTTACAGTTATTTACTTTAAAAATATTAATAATAAATAAATGGCAAACAAGTATATAAGAAATGTCATTACATGCCAAGTAAAGGCTTTTTTTGTTTGTTTGTTTTATAATTTATTAATATTTGCCTCACACAGTGATCCTAATTGCCATTTATTTGTCAGTGTGCTGATCTCCAAAAATGCTGGTACCTGTTAAGTGACCTGATGTGAGTGCCCAGTATTAGGAATAAGGTTCTTACACTGAAATCCCTACACCTTGTGATTTGTTTTTGCATTCAGAAGTTCCATATTGCGTGCTTAAAACATATGTACCATATAATGCAAAGCAAAGATTTACATAAAATCTTTTATAAGAAGGATGTACAGGACTTTTCGAGCCTTTTAGTGATATCTCTGTTCTCCAAAAGTCACATGAATCATGAACATGAATAGAGGAGCAGTTAAGCTGTTTACTGCCATGTCTTGTGAAAATGCTTACAGCAGTGAGAATGTTACATAAATTCTCAGAGTGAAGAAATGCAAAGAACTGGTTATTTAATTATATGAAATTTACAGAAGTGAAATAGCCAAAAACATCAAGGAAGAGCTTATTCTTAATGCTTTCAACACTCAACTGATTATTTTTGGCTAAGAACTTGAAGTTGCAAGCATGACATCCAAATGAAAGATTTCCTGAAGTTAGTCTTTACTTGTAATATGAGAAATAGTAGAATAATCTACTAGTTAAACCATGCTCCTTTAATTTCTCATTAGCTTCTTAAGATGTTCTTAAAAACATCTTAACTAGGAAATGTTATAGATGAGTGCTATTTGTGGTCTTATTAGGGAAGCAGAGTCACTCTGAATCCCCACTTGTGACTACTAAAGTGCCCTTGCAGGGACAATACATTGATAGTTACATTTTTACTCCTAAAACCCACCCACCCCTCTAGGGCTGAAAAGTTGAGTACTTCACTTTAATGCAGTGTGACCCCATTTGTTCCTAAAAATCTATGAAAAATAGAATGGAAATCAGTTACAGTTGTAACTGTACATAAACAGTTGTTTATGCTTTGTAAAGTTGTTTTTATGTTTATAGTACACAAGCAGTATAAGATGTGATATACTTAGTGAATTAGTTTCTCCCTTTATTTCAAGTAATCTGAATTTCTGAATGATGTAGCAGGAACATTTATGGCTCTTAGTGATCTTCACCAGGTTTTTAAGTTAAGCATATTGGGATTTTGTTGCTCTTATAGCCAGCTGTGTCCTGGTCTGCTTCCAAAGCAGTGTGATCAGCAGGTTGAAGGAGGGTATTATGCCCCTCTGCTCTGCTCTGGTGGGACCCCTCCTGCAGTGCTGTGTCCAGCTCTGGGGTCCCCAACATAAGAAGGACATGGAGCTGTTGGAGCAAATCTGGAAGAGGGCCACAAAGTTGATGAGAGGACCAAAGCACCTTCACCATGAAAGACAGGCTGGGAGAGTTGGGGCTGTTCAGCCTTGAGGCTGGAGAGAAGGTTGGGTGGAGACCTCATAGCAACCTCCCAGTATCTGGAGGAAGCCAGAGAGGAACTCTTCATCAGGAGCTGTAGTGGTAGGACAAGGAGTAATGGGTACAAATTGAAAGAGGGGAAATTTAGGTTAGATATTAGGGGAAGATTATTTTCCTTGACAGTGGGTAAGGGACTAAAACAGGTTTCAGTGTTCAAGGGCAGGTTGGATAAGACTTTGAGCAACCTGGTCTAGTGGGAGGTGTCCCTGCCCATGGCAGGGGGCTTGGGGACTGCATGATCTTTAAGGTACATTCGAATCCCTTAATATTCTATGATTCTGTGATTCTTTGAGAATTAAAAGCAACATTTTGATTCAGTTAAGATGAAGGAACTGAGATAATTTAAGCAGATTAGTTGATGACATTATTATTAAACTCTTCAAATTCATTATTACAAGTATTGTTTGTCTGCAAATCTTAAAGTGTTTAAGAGACAAATTTGCAAGAGGGATGCTGGTGCCTAAATGTCCCTGCAGGCATCTAAATCAAGCATTTAAATGTCAATGTATTCATACCTCACCTGTCAAGTACTGAGAAGAAAACTCCTTTGGATTTTTAGTTTCAAATTCCGTATCTGTATAAGCTGATAATTTGGTGTTCCTCTGCATTTTCATGGCTTACAAAATGTGACCAGTGAGTTGAACTGCAAGGAACCTTTGCACCAGTGGCTTTATTTGTGAAAACAGTGGATATGCAGCATGGATGCTCACGACTCATTTTCCATGGTGATATGCAGATGATGTCCTAAAATGCACTGATGAGCTTCCAGAAAAGATGGTGCAAAATGGTTTTGCTTAGAATAGTTTGCTGAAATATTTAAGAGACTGGAGTCACACTTCTTCCCTTTTTCCACAGGTTTTACATTCAGGTTTTCATGTTAAACAATTGACTAGTCCTTACAGAGACTTTCATGATGGAGCTGTTCTGTTTAGAATTAAGTACTTAAATGTCTTTTAAGCCAGAGAGAAGAACTCTGTAACCTAGGGATTAAGGCAGCCCTTTGGGGCTGGAAAGCAGCCTTTCACATTCCGCAACTATGAACATCTCAGTACTCTAGATTAAGCATTCGTAAGATCAGGGTCTTGAACTCTGTCCTCCATCCTCCCCAATGAATAACCTAATCATGGAGCTATGGCAATTCCTACGTGCTCACTGTGATGCAGTGGGAATCTTGGGATTTCTTGTGTTGCAAGGGAGATGTGCTATGGGAGCATGAGGATGCGTGCAGAGTCTGTTATCACGAGCTGGCTGTGTTTGGCTTCTGAAAGTGGAGATCAAGTGGGTATTGGAATAGACACCCTTTATTTGAAGGGGTTTTGAACCTGTGCTTTCTGTTACCTCATTGTGCATTGTATCCAGTGAGTGACTGGGTAAAACAGCAACTCTGTCAAACGTGTTTTGGAAGAATCAATGCTGCTTATTTTTCAGAAGCTCAGGACCCTGTTTCAGAAAATTTGAGAGTTACGAATAAGGGCAATATGTGCTGCTTTCTGCCAGAGGTGAGCTGCCTGTGGAAGGGAGAGAACTCAGCTTTCTTGACAGCCTTTTGTAGTGACTAGCTCTATGCTGAGTAAACTACTTTTTTAGACACACACTTCATATATATACATACGTGTGTGTGTGTATATATATATATATATATACACACACATATATACACACATTCATAAATTTGTAGCCTTCTCCAAAAAGAGAGGTGTAATAGTCCATTCTGCAATAGTTTTTTTGTAGGAAAAATTATGCATTATTTCTGTAAAAACTTCAAGTTTTGAAATACTACATTAAAAGAAACAAACCCCTTTATGTAATTTTCCCTATCATTAAAACCAGCAAGTTAGTTAAGTGAAATAATGATAATTGAAAGTGATTTGTATGGCATTAGTGTGCGCTGCTTTGCTAAAATAATTGCAGTCCTTGTGCCAAATACTTTTAAAACTCTACATGATTTTTAATATTTTTGACAGAAGGTTCCTTTTGTCAGCTTTGACAATTAATATTGTAATAGAGCAATCTAGGGACTTCTGTGATTTAAGTCAAACAGTTTATACTCTAATACATTGTAGAATTTTGCACTCAATTACTGTAAGTAGAACTGATGAAATGTTAGGTGTGTTCAGTATTTCTCAATAGAATTTTTGATTTTAGGTGGCTTATGATACTATTGAGCATAAGGTATAATGGTTGGAATTCCTTATGTAAAATACCTGCAATCAGGTTGAATATTTGGAGATTTTTCAGGCAAAATACATATTTCAGAAACCTCAATTAGAGAAAAAAAGGGTTTTTTGTATTTATATGTATTATTTTACTTTAAATAGTCTTACTGTCCTACTTTGAAGCAGGAAGGTGAAATTACTCAGAGATGGGGATTTTGTCAAATCCGTTCTTGTTTTCTGCTTCATAAGCCCAAAGGTGGACAAGTTTTAAAACTTTCAGTTTTACCACTTTTTTGCATTCCCAATGAAAATGTTTCAGTTCCTCCTCGGTAACTAGATCTGCTTGGCACTTTGCATAATTAACCTTGGCCAGTCTATGGAATATCAGAGCAGAATCCTGTGGACTAGTAGGTGGGAAACATATGTTGTCTGTGGAGGCAAGCTTGAAGTTGACTATGGGCACACAAAGTCTGTGTCATAAGTGACCTGGGAAAAGGAAGGGAGAAAATGGGGTACAAAATCTTATAAGATTAGGAGATGAATATGGGGGGAATAATCTAGGACTGGGTTTACGAAGAAAAGACGACAGAACAAAGAGAAGCAAAGAGTGGGAAGAGAATCTGTACAGTTTGATCTGGTGGTGGTTACTGGGCTACGTGAGGTATTTTGGAAACAGGACAATGGAATCAGGGTTTAGTATAGAAATGAGGCAAATTACTTCATGGAGTCTTGATTTCACCTACATTGCTGGAGAGCACGTTTGGAAGGTATTGTGAGTTAATTCCTTTTTCTCCCTTACAAGACCTGATCCAAAAAACAGTCATTAGGCACTGAAGGTCAATTACATTCCAGACAATATGTAAAACCATGTTTTAAGTTCAAGAATAATGTTTCCTCATAGGTAGGGCAAGAGTAGACATGGAAAGACAAAGATAGAAGGGAAATTACTTTAACCTGATGAAATTTATCATCAGTCTTGACGTCTCTGGAGCAGTTAGGGCCCATTAATATTAGGTATATATTCAAATGTGCGGATGACACCTTATTGACTGATGGCTTACTTGATTGCAGATGAGGCTGTAAATGTATTTGTAGGGCACTGAGAATGGCTACAAGATGTAATTCTTTCATCATGAAGTTTAATTTCATAGAGGTAAAATGTCTATTTTCTTATTTGATTTTGGAGTAGAGATATACACTTGAAATTGATTATTTGGCATGTTAATGCAATGGGAATCTCAAAGTAGTTTAAAATGGGAAAATAACATCTGTCACTGTCTGTGATTTCCCAGAGGAGGCAACCATCTCTTTTCCTTGCCTAATTTCAGCAATAAGTTCTAGCAAAATTGTGTCCATCAATAATAATTATTTATTGTCATTAAATTTAGTGAAGGCTTTGACAACCAATTTCACATCTTATCTACATATTTGAAATTTAGGGACTATGGTTCCATAAGATCTCCTTGAAATACAGGATTCAGAGGGTGAGTTCATCTTTCTTCTTCACTTGGGAATGCTCATTCCCATGACTTTTACCTGAAGAGGGTAAACAATACCTTGATAAAACCCATCCTGCTGTCACATGGAAGCAAAACTGCACATCCCCTTGCTGTGAAGAGTGGGAATTGAGCCATTTCCCCTCTCATCACCTCCTCCTCCAAGCTCAAGAAGTGAATTTGTTTTTATTTTTTGTGTGTCTGAAGCCATTCTCATTGAGGTTTGTACACTTCAAATGGTACCTACTGCACAAAAAGAAAGATAGTAAATATATTTTCCTTAAAATCTAGTTGTTAATGAGGAGGCTTTAACCATAATTGATAATTAGCACTGTTGACTCATTACAATACCCTAAATAATGTTTCTTAGCAAGACATCATACATCACTTTTGAATGTTTAATGTATAGTCTTGTTTCCTAGTTGGGAAAAGGGTTTTTTTTTCATAGAAGAGATAAGAATGGTTTCTTTTCATTGTTTCTGTCAATTCCTTGTAAGTCTTAGGAAGATATTAATTTTGCATGTGTAGAAAATTAGGCCAAATTTGGTGCCTTTTGCACCAAACATAATGTCTACTGTAAGGATAGATTATGCTAAACTGCTAATTTTCAATTACTTCATCATTAGGAATTGTAATACTGGTTTGGTTTACAGTTTACAGGTTTAGATGGATTCTCCATATTTGCATTATGTTTCTGAAAACTAGAAACATTTTATAAATGAGCTTTTGTAAATGAGTTAGAATTTTTATTTTTTTTTAATGTGAAGGAAGCATTTTGCAGTGGACACAATTAATTTGTTAACAAGTCATACAGGTTTTTTTAAGAGATAAAATTAAAGATATTTTTACAGCACAGATGAATAAAGGTGGGACAGTATATCAGTGGGCATTAACTCAGGTCCTGGAAGACAATTTACAAAAAAATTGTATTAAGAATGAGAAAAGCTTAGTTTTTGAAAAAAACTGCATGGATTACAGGTTTCCTGGAGACACTGTGAAATACTCACCTTTGGAGATACTGAAAAGCTCTTTGGACACCATCCTGGGCACCCTGCTCTCAGTGGCCCTTCTTGAGCAGGGGCTTGGACCAGATGACCTCCAGAGGTCCCTTCCAACATTAGCCCTTTTGTGAATCTGTGGTAACCCTACGGAAAGCTTGTAGTGCTTGGAGGCTACATTTTTAACTGGATAAGGTCCTTGGAAGTGAAAACAACAGGTTCAAAAACCCACCATATTTTGGTTTGTTTATTTTTAATGATCCTGCTTAGCCAGTATTGATGGCTTTTATTTCCTTTTGCAAGAGTTCAGAGCACAAGGTGAATCTAATTCCACATCAGGAATTACTCTCTTTACTCTGATTAATCTTGATTTTCTCAGTATCCTGCAAGTGAAACAAATACAGCTGTAGCCAGACCTTGGAATTATTTAGAAAAAGATGTGGTTTACTTTACAATTTATTTATTTTGGGAAATTGTATAGCTCAAGAGAATGGTAATGGGATATATAATCTATCACCATGAAATAACCAGTGTAAAGGTCACCATGATTAGTGATCAGAGCTGTTTTGGCATTCCATTGGGTCACTGAATAGCTTTGTGAAATGAGCTTGGTCTCAGTCCAGTTCACAGAGTTTCAATTTTGGATTTTCACCTCAGGAAACATCAGCCCTTGCTGACAGTTTCCAGAAAAAGATCAATAACTTCTACTGTTGGTCTGAGAGAAGAGTAGCATGTGTAACACAAATATGTTTTGATGCTGCCTGATCCTTTATCTATATAAAGGTGTTCTGGGCCACCAAATGTTCCTGGGGTTGGTTTGTTTTTAGAAATGTGTGTGTTACTAATTTTAAGCAAATATGCATAAATTTTAATAATGCCTTATCTTATTTTTTTTCTATTATAACAAATCAATTCACTTTGAAATAATTTTGTTGCAGCTGTGTTGTTAGTGTTTAATTGCACATACAAAGTTGATTGATATTCTGAGCTTTTCTGCTTTTCCTTCTGCTCTTTCAAAGATTTTTGGAGGTTTCCAATTTTATTTTTTTTTAATAAATAGATCCAGTCAAAAATTTTGAGGTAGTAAACCCTTGAATTAGTAGAAATCAAAAAAAAGATGGAAACATTTCTTAAACACAGAGTGTGAATGAGCATGATTTTCCTTAGAATTTTGAGATTTGTTAAAAAAATCTTCTGTGTGTACTATGAGGCTGATTAAGTAATGCATACTATGAAGGCTGATGTGAGGCATAGCTGTGGCAGCTTGCTGGATCAAATCTCTGTGACTTCTCCCATTCCATCTAATAATTCATCAACAGAGAAGGTATAAATTTAGTTTTTACTTGGCAGGGTCTAAAGTACAAACTTGTACTGCTTTCCTGCTGCCAACCATTCTAGAAAATAAAATGCTGACATTTTTTGAACTTTCATAGCAGTGAAAGACTATAATTTACAAGTTATGCATAGATAGTTTTTATTTTGGATTGGACCATGAGCATATGCAGGATGGTTGTTTTTAAACTACATGCTCATGAAAAATTAAACTCATTTTGCATGTAGTTTGTTCATTTTGGGTAAGAAACTAAAAACCTAGGGGTTTTCACTTGCCACTCAGAGCATGGACTACCCTCCATTTGTCGTTTTCTTTCAACGTTCTTCATCTTGAATTATTTCTAGTGGCTGCCCCTGTCTCAGATAGGTTAGAGCTTGGTTCCAGTAGTCTGTCTCCCCTTCTTATTCTGTAGTACTCTTTAACTTTTCTAAGTCATCCTGTAACTCTGCTACCAAGTTAAGCAGGTCATCACATGGTTGTTGACCCAACTGCTCTCTCTGCTACAATCCAGTGAAAGAAATTGGCACTCCCTGCAGCCTGATACTGGGATGGCCATGTGTGGTATTGGGAGCTCTGGCTGGGGCAGTACACCCCTTTTGGAGAGCAGGGATGACTTGGCTTCCCACTGAGTGGATACCATACCAGAGCTCCTCCCCAGAGGGCAATGACACCAGTTGAGCTCTGGAGTGGGTAGGTTATCCATATTCTGCATGTGCTCACATTCCATGGGGGTGATTTATCTCCAGGTGAGTATAGGCAATGTCCATGCTGTTGGATCAGAGCTGCCTCTGAGTCACAGCTTCCCCACTGCTAGCTCAAGAGTAGGGTGCTGGGCCCCATCTCTCTGTTCTACTGTCGAGGTCTTGCTGGCTAGGAAAGCTCTCCTCCCTCCTTCCCTTGATGGGATCCTCAGCTCCAGAGTATTTTTGTCTGTACAGGTTGCCTCAGATTCTTCACTGAAGATGATTTATATTTATGCAGTAAATACAACCACCATGATATGTTCAATGTTTTGGGCATAGAAGGAAGGAATCACACATAACTTCCAAAGCATGTAAGTCTTTATACAAAGAGCTCAAGTGAATTACAAAAGTTTGAGTCTATAACAACGTAGCAAGAAACATTAATCCACTTCTCTGTCTAGTAGTCTGTCTGCTGACTGCTGTTACCCAGCTATATGATTATCCAGATTCTGAATATAGTATGTAGGAGTTGAAATAAGGATTATTTAAGGCAAACTACTCAGAAATTACTATTTTTGTGAGTTGGGTTTCAGGTCATATTGTATCATATTTGTGATTCAATCATTGTAGATCTGAAAAAAAGATGGTGCTCTTTATTTTCATCAAGAGTTTGTTCATTTCTGTGGAAAGAAAAGGCTTTTCTTTTAAGTTATCAATGTGTGACAATGTTGCAATTGTTGAGCTTTGAAAAGAGGAAGCCAATGCCATAGGGAATGAAGAGCTAAAAGGTCCCTAAGAAAAACTTGTTCAGTGTCTTCTTTGCCTAACTAGGGTACAGAAATCTCTGGGAATTGCTAGTTGGATATATCTTCCCCAGGTAAGCTTCATTTTTGTTGCAGTATGCAGCAAAATAATGCCTATAAAAGGGTCATTGAAATAAATCCATTCCATATAGCTTTAATTATTTTATTATTACTCTGCTATTGAATTTGAAGAAAATACTAACTGAAAAGTGGCAGTAATACTTCATCCACCTTCAGGTTATTCTGGGTGTCTCTCTACTCACAGTTTTCTATTAAGTAAAAAAGCAAAAAACCTATGAAAGTGATTTTGGTGGCATTTCTTTGCTATATAATTTAAAATAAATTCTCTGTATCAGTGTTCACTAAGAGTACATAATTAAGATGAAGCAGTTATTTTACTTTTAGACATAAACCCCACACTTACGTAAGCCCACACATACAGACAGTCCTCTCCTAATCAATGTCAGAAGCAGGGGAGGATGAAAAGCAAGGCAGGTTTTTATGGTAGTGGAAATAAGATGACTAATAGCAAGATTACTATTGAGAGATGCAGATTGTGCTGTGGGGAATCAGGCTGTGGCAGGCAGAGAAGCAGCTCTGAGATAAAACTCCTTTTTATATTACTCTTATGTATACACAATCACAGTGCAGCTGCGTTACAGATTTTTTATGCATAGCCTCCAAGCTGTAAATATGAAAATAGTGTAAAGTGAAAAGTAAGTCTGATGGATAAAATCACCTATAAAGAAGTATTCATCCAAAATCCACATCACCTTTTCTTTGATAAGATAATGTAGTTCATTAACTTAAAATGAACACTAGAAAAAAAATTATAATGGGTATCAAAATTATGAGGACCACTTCTGCTGTTAACATTTACCAGAGCATAGTTGCACACGGTTCACCTAACAAGTGCCTCGCATTGCTTTTTTCTGCTTTCATCACAAGTATTTCTGATCTGCCTTTCAAGATAGCCTTTTGGTGGAGTCACATAGTGTAATAGACATTATGCACATTTCACAAGTAAATTACTTTGTCACTGGAGTCTGTGCTACTGTTTGTCCAATACCTGTATTCTTATCTGAATCCACAGCTGTGAACTACTTGCGTTCTTTAAAGTCTCCATGTTAATAAAGCAAAGCAGACTCAGGAATTGAGTGTTCTACTGAGAAGCACTTGATGCTGTTGTGAATTTTACTTTTTTAAAACTGAAATAAGAATGATGAATAGAAGCTGAAGCTCTGGTTTTTAGAGGTGCTTTGGACTGTCATCTACAGATGTTGTTTCAACAACCTTGAAATCCAGTTTATCTCTCTACACCTCAGGCTTCGCATTTGGTCACTTTTCATGGTGTCTTCTGGCCTCATTGGTCTTGTTTTGCTCCTGGTGGTCCATTTTGGCTCCATTCTGCAAAGAAACACACCATTTAAAAAGGAAAATGGGATATGTCCCTGTTGCTGCTCTGCTGCTGACATTTACCCAGTTCCCTATCATCAGTTCCTGAGTAAATGGGCCTTCAGAGATAATGGCCATGCTGGTAGGAAACATATTACTCCTGTGCAATGAAACTGTTGAGTGTAGAAAGCTCTTGATTCCTCTGTCACAGATTCCCAGACAGAGAATGGCTGCTGGCAGTCAGGCTTCTGATACAAGATGGGTGTGCTATAGTTTGTAGAGAGGGTTTTGATCGTAAATAGCTCTCATGTGATAAAATCAAATTTATAACTTGAGAAAGGGTATCTTGAAAACTCCCATGAAGATTTTGCTTTTTTGGATATAGGAAATTAGGTTTTTAGAACTCAGTTAAATGGTTTCCTTTGGCAAAGTAATTTCTGTCATATTTTGGTGGGTTTCAATTTTAAATTTTTTTATTTTAGCCTTGTCATAGTGCCTGAAAGTCCCCTTCATGAAGCATATCTTTCTCTTGTAGAATAATGAAGGCTTCAAGGGCAGCTCTTGCATTCAGTTGTATCACCTTCACTACAAATGCTAAAACATTTGTAAGACTGATTGTTGTGTTTTCTTCTTGTTGTCTATCATGATGAACTGTTTATACCAATTCTCAGTTGTTCATCGAGGCATTAATGACTAATTTTAGGTAATTTTGTTATTTCTGCAGAAAAAAATAATATACTTTATTGTTCATTTGACCTTGAGAGTAATGTTCTTGGAATTTATAATTATCACTATTGCAGTAAGTAATTACAGTTCTAATTATAATCCAAAAGGTATATTTTGTTGTAAGAAGCTGATGTTGTAGTACGAGAAATTTTTAGAGTTGGGCCTTACTTTGAAAGGTTTAAAGAATTGCACCAGTTAATTACAGGACCTGTAGTCCCTGTAAACAAAAAGGTTTACAAATTCAGGAAATATTTGAAACTTGTGCCTCACAGAAAACCTAGTGCAATATCAATTTAAAGTAACTTTATGGTATTGCTGTCTTAAGTTTTATTTTGCATATAATCTTTAAAAATTATTGTCCTTTATTTCTCAGTTTAGTAGACTGATTCTTCTTGCTGGTAATGTTAGCAGGAATTAAGTACTAGAGTTTAAACTCTTTAAGTGTTTATTCTTTAAACTCTTAAAGTGTTTTCTCCACTATCTTGGACAGGACTTAAAAGATCAGGGAAGATACCTAGTGAAAGAGCCTGTAATTAACTTCTAATATTAATATAAGGAATTCTTTCTCAATATAGAAATCTTTATGCATTTGGCAGTTCTCATTGTTTTCATTCTAACAAATGCAACTTTTCAGACTAGGCTGAATTTTAATATAAAGATTTTAGATAGAAATGTGAAAAACATCTTGATGATCATAAAATCACTTTGAGATAAACAAGTGGAATGTTTTAAATCAAAAGACTCCAAAGTGCTAAATGTAGAGCTTCCACAATAATAATTTATTTTCATTATGTAAATTCTGCATTTGATGGAATGATGTGGGTCACTCAGAAATTTGACAGCTAAGACTAGAAGTATTTTCTTGTGAGAGTGTAGAGATGATACCAGAGAAGGAAATAAGGCACCTGCAGAATTCTGATAAAGAAAGTGGTATATATTGATGATTTTAAGCCTGTGGAAAAAGCTTGTCTAATCTATCTCAACAGCCACTAAAGCAGCTGAACTCATTATTGAAAGCTTGACCTATGTGCTGTACAGCCTATTCAGTTCTCTATCTTTCAGGAATTTTTTTTAAAGGATTATGGATGTACTCTATATCACATGCTTCAGTCTCAGCATCACTGAGTTTTTGGTACAGCGATTATGACCGAAAGACCTAAACCAATAAAATTCAAGTGCAGTTTATCTCCTCCTATAATTCTTCATACACTATAAAAAAAAAAAATTACTGCCCTGACACTAATGACTCACTCACCATTTGTATTTGCTCCATCTACAGTTCTTGTTACAACTGCTAGAGCATATTATTTACATTAATGAACATGCAAAACATAATATCAGTATTATGATGTATGAAGCTGTGAAGTTTTCAGTTTAAAATGTACTAGAGGTTGTTTCAGACAGGTCAAATTCTATCAGGCAGACATCATCTTATTTATCTTCTTAAGTATAAGCCTGTGGGAATGTAGTCAACTACAGATAGGATTGTGACATCCAGGTCTTACCTGGGGATCATATGAATTAAATTAAGACCTTTCTAATGACTATTTCAAGTCTAGAATCCCCTTGATTAAATATATTTTGATTTTATGTTTCAGATTACAATGTAAGCAATGTGATGCACAGCATCAGAACAGAGCTGAACAAAATTCATTTTTGAAAAATAAAATTTGGCACTTCTGACCTCACACTCTTTTTTGTTACATTTTTTTTCATTTTTTTTTCCCATTTCATGCAATCTGGAATTTCCTTTGTGTTATTTTGGGCACTGAGTGGAGGAATAAATGATAATCCATATCTGCATGCATAGTCATGTATTTTCACACATTAGTTGGAATATTGCTAAGTTGTTTTTGGTTTGGTTTTTTCTGTGGTTTTTTTGGTTTTTTTTTTTTTTTTTTTTGGTTATGTTTTGGGTTTTGGTTTGTTTTGGTTTGTTTTTTTTTTTATTCTCCCTTATATTTCCACTTTGATTTCTGGAGCATCCACTACATTTGGACTCCTCTCTGGAATGTGATCTGCTCACTACTCCTGCCACTGCATTACGGGAGTTAATAATGCCTGAGAGCCACTGGGGAATTGCTGAAGGTGTCCCTTCACTTTCTGTCACACAATTAGCTGCTAGGTCCTGCTGTGGCTCAGAACCTGACAGATGTCAGTCCAGAGACCTGAGCATGTCCAGTGAACTGCATTCTGCTGCATGTTTGCAATAGTAGTTCTCTGTGTCCTGTTGACACTATATCAAATTAAAATTAAAAATCTGACACTATGAAGGAATATGTTCCTTAGCCTGACTGTTTAGACAAAAGCACATACACAGAAATGCAACTATGGATGTGTATGGAAGCTGGTATAAATATTGAATGCTGGTGCAATTAATATTTATTATACCAGAAAAGTAGATTTATGATTGCTTGCTATTCTAGAAATATCCATTCTTTGCATCAGCAAAATCCACATTTTATTATCTTTCCACTCCAAGACTTTTTGCAAGGGCTTGTAATGACAGGAAGGTGTAACGACTTTACAGTGACAGAGGATATGTTTAGATAAGGTTTTAGGAGAAAATTCCTTCTTGTGAGGGTGGTGAGGCACTGGAACAGATTGCCCAGATAAGTTGTGGTTGCCTCATCCCTGGAGGTGTTGGAGGCCAGATTGTGTGGGACTTGGAACAACCTGGTTTAGTTGAAGGTGTCCTTGCCCGTGGCAGGGGAGTTGGAATGAGATGGTGTTTAAATCCTTTCCAACCCTAAGCATCCTATGATCTTTGAAAGGTCATGTACTTGTCACAATGTATAAGACTTAAGTAACAGGAGAAAGCTGCCCTGCTTCAGTTTTAAAATGCAGTGGTTCATCATCTATTCTTGCAGAACTGTAATGTGTATTTTATAGCTCCATAAGCACTGAGCATGTGTAGATTTCTGTTAGTTCACAGTTAAATATTCACCCCTTTAACAGACTCTACCAAAATGCAATATGATACTCTATAATAAGTAATTCACCATAAACTAAGGTCAGACATAATTTGAAAATTATTATATATACACTATACATATATATATATATCTTACATAGATATATTATATATGGTGTGTATAATATATCCATGCAACAATCTGAAATGATTTGTTACATTAGGGTAATGTAGGTCTGTTACATAATTAATACACTTTTTAAAAGTAAAAAGATGTTTTAAGAAAAAAAACACAGTGGTCATGTCAAATAAAGCTTTTACTGTCATGTTTCGGTGCACATTTTCTGAATTCTGCTCTTTGCCTCACCAGATCCAGTGGAAGGGAGAGCACAAGTTCAGCTGTCCTGATACCTGCACAGGAACCCTGTGCTGCTGTAAGACAGAGATGTTCAAGACAATTTGGAGGAAAAGCAGGTGGAGAGGTTGAGATCTGATAATTATGATTGTCACAGCCCAAAGTGGTATTAGCAGCTAAGCTATTTACTTAGCTATGGAGCTAAGTAAACAAGAGCTATGGCTCCTGTTTAAAAGCTCCAAATCCACTCTATCCCTTACTCACCTTCTTGGCTCTTCTGAAAAGTAACTGTAAATAAATTCTTGTTGCTCTAATTTAATTCAAACAGAAAGAGAGGATTCTGCAATATGATGTGACATAGTGTTACCCAATTTTAATTAAAAGAAATATACTCTCATAGGTGAAACTTAACCTGACTTGAGGAAGAACAAAAGTGATAAAATCAAAATTTGACCAGACCTCTGAGGCTATGTGAGGGAAGCAGCAATAATGTATGGCACTTTGAAATTCATCATTCATAACAAGTCCATACATGTTAAGGCCTGGCTGCAGCCATGTGATCACAGGGCTCTTGGTCTGAATTATTCCAAAATCCTCAGCCTAAGGAGAGAAGCAATAGCTATTTCTGCTTGGAGTTTCTGGCTACTCTTGTAGCCTCAGGATTCTGGTCCAACATATTTCCTTTAAACAATCTGACCGGCATGTTTGAACTCTGAAATACATGGCTTGGGCCTCCCAGTATCTCTGCCCCATTGTCACTCATCCACACATTCCCTCAGCATTTGATAGCATTCAGGCACCAAGCTTAACCCATTCATGGATAGAACAGATAGCAAACAATGTCAACACAACAGAGAAACCTTATAGCAAGAGCCAATTTTAAAAGCACTTGGAGAAAGGTACTTAAAAAATACCCTTACAGTTCAAGCTGAGTATTTGGATTGGGCAGAGAGAGCTCTTTGCCCATTATTTTTCAATATATGACATCAATACATGACATATGGTGTCAGTAGAAAACATCCTCTTATTTTAAAAGGAATCTGTTTCCATGAGTTCAGCTGGAAATTCAACTCTCTTTCCTTAGTCCCACTCATCCCATCTGTGCAAAGAAAGTGTTCTGCTCTAGGGAACAGATGGAGTCAGTGGCTCTACTTTGTTGTGCTGTGGGCTCCACATTCTGGATTAGTCACGTTCCCTGAGTAGGGTACTTTTCTGCAGTGTAAGATAGCAAGGACTGTTACGTGAGTTTATTAGACACTCAGCATATAAGAAAAAATAATGGAGTTCTGAGGGCTATTAATCAGGTTGCATTCTGGCCTATGAGAATTTTTCTTTCTGGATGCATTTGAAATTTCACAGTGTCTGACTAAATGCTATATACCTATGTTTGTAGTCATAATTTTCCTTAGTTGCTTTTTAATTATGTATCTGCTCTGGAAAAACAAAGTCGACAATTGTTCTAATAATAAAAAATCCATCCCTTGCAATTTGACTTCAAAAATATTTGCAGTCTCAGAAAGCACAGTATTCACCCAGCAGTAATTAGTTTCAAGAGAGATTTGTGATCAAAAGAGTCCTTTTCAGCTCATTGAACAAGGATAGAGTCAGAAGTCACAGGAACAAATGCATAAGGAAAGCATGTGGATGGTATCACAGATGTAACATTTGTCCCTTGGGTGCAGTTGAAGTTTTTGTGAGAGTTTTGCTATGAAACTTGATTGAAATTTGCTATTTAGAGCAGCCACAAAGGAAACATGAAAAAACTTTCTAGAGTATGTGAGTCATCAGTACCTGTGTACCAGTACTACTGTTGTCAAGAGAAGACTTAAGCTTTCTTTCTCCAACTATGAAGATGTTTTAAGATAAATTTCTACATCTTCTGAGTTTGGCTGAAGTATTGTATTAAATTCAAAACATTGACAAAAACATATTTTCTTTTGTAAAAAAAATGCATTTACTTTCAGTGGAAAAGGATTGCGGTTTTTTTAGAGCAGATGGCTTTATTTTTCTGTAAAATAAAACAAGGAACATGGGCTTTGCAAAAAAATATCAATGGCTCAGGGCATGTGAAAGTTTGAGATCATCATGAGAAGTGAGAACACATAGTGAGGTCTTCTGTCTGTCCTCTCTCCTCCCTTCCTTAGACCAGATGCCCTCAAAGGCACATCTTACCTTGCGCATACAGATCCTCTTTGGTAATGGTGGGTTAAGCAAGAAAAAAAACTTTAATAAATATAAATTTTTCTGGATTCTTATGACACTACTCAACGTCACTTCAGAAATGCTCATTAGCAAAACCTTCTTTTAAGGGTCAAGTCCTTATGTTGAGATGACATTCACCACTGTGGACACTTATGTAAGCCATCCAAGAAGGTGACAGGCATTCCAATAACCTGTCAACACCTTACCTGTGGCAGCTACTCATGGGTTATATATTCTTGAAACATAGGTCACAAATTTCCAGAGGCAAGTGTAATGTCAAATTAGGGTCACAACTTTGATACAGATGTGTACAGACATGTGTCTATTACACTAAACTGTGAAAAACAGTAAGATTGCAGAAAATAATAGGATGGTAATTTGAATCTGGTAGAGACCATGAAGATTTTATTCTGCCTGCATACATTTTTAACTGTATAGTAGCTGTGATACTTCAGTCTTTGTGACTGAATTGTTGTCATATTTGTAGTGCTGGTATTGGGTATGGCACGTAAGAGGAAGGTGTAGAAAACACCTTTGGCACTTTAATTCAATTCTCTCTACTTTCAGTAAATAAACATTCTATGCTTATGGGCATCCTATCCTAAGCAGTCTATGTAGTTATGTACAAGTGATAGACAATGTGGGCTCTATCCCTATATCTGCAAAGACTGTTTTATAGATTTAATTCTTTTTACCATTTTAGCTAATATTGCTGTGTCTCTTATGTGTATTTACTGTACCAGAACTGAAATATGCCAACTGATGAGTCAAACCTTGTGAACTAACTGCAGTAATGAAAATTTGTTTGTATGCTGCTCAGTGCTCTGCTATACACCATAATAATACCTCTAGTCTCTTCAGCAGGCATTTTGAGGTTTTGATTTTGAGACTCAAAATGAAATTTAGGGGAGTTACAGGTAATGTATTTATAATTATTTTTATTAAGTCAGTCACTGTATTTTGCAGATATGAAAGAGTTTTACATTTTTCAAATTTTTTTAGGTCTTTTCTAACATGTAAATTTTGGAACAGAGAATTTGGATGATGCAATTTGACAGCTGATATTTGACTGGTTTTCATTAATACTTTGTCCAAGCACTGCTTTTATTGCAGGTAATACCTCAAATTATTGGTGATTCCATGAATTGTGACCAACTGTTACAGAGTGGCCAGCATCCTAACTGGGCAGCTCCTGGTTTCCAAAACAAGACATCTGGATGTGAATTGATAGTTAAGATATAATTGCTGCAGAAATGTATTTAGGCTAGGTGGTAAGGGACAAAAGCATGACAGGGATTGTCCTAATGGTTCTCTGTTATAAAAGGCATGTTCCTTTGCCCAAGCACTTTTTAAAGTGTTGCTGCACTGCATGTATACTGCAGTGTACGGCCGGTCACCTTTCATTATCTGCAATCCACTCAGTCAGACTATTACCCTTTTAAAAGCAACAAATTACATCATTTATCAGTGCTTTCATGTAGGGCCTCTTTATTAATATCTCTGTTATCTGGACCTTTCTGATAGATGACAGGTTTTTTTTCAGTACTGATTTTCAGACTTATACGTGGTACAAATTATTTTTCTTCAGGATTTTCTCTTTCCTATTGTTTTCTGGGTTTTTTTACTATTTTCCACCCTTTATATGCCTAAGATGTGTTATGACAAGCTTAGTCTATGATATCTGGTCTTTCTTTTGCTTTTTAGTATATAGTACTGCTTGAGTGTAGCCTTGTATTTTCCTCAAAGAAAGACTGCTGTTCATGGCATTTCTTTTCAGGTACAGTAATTTAACCGAGTGCATTATGGCCTGAGCAGTGTGGTGTTTCTCTTGTCAATGACTCATTGTGGGTCCAGAACTCAGCTGCCTGTGTGGTTTCACCAGAGGTGCTTTGAGGAAGCCTTTGGGTCATCATAAACTCAGAAGCCAAAGAAAAGTGACCTCCATCTGCTGTTGCCCTGCTTTAGCTCAGGCAAAGCTCAGCGCATTCCTGAGGTAGCGCTGAACGCGCCACTGGAGCAGATGGTCTGCTCTGAGCCCTGCTGGGTGTTGGGTTTATCCCGCAGAGCCCCGTGTAGATGGATGGCTCTCGGGCCTCAAGAACAGCTTTCTGGAGAGAACTTGTCACCTTCCTTAGTTCCCAGTCACCAGGGTGGTCCTGTGGTGGTGGTTGGGTGGCCGCAGCTGTTAAGTTTCTGGCTGACTTTACTTCACCTTATGTAACAACTCATTATTCAGTCATTATTGTGCTACCTATTAATTACCGTTATATAACAGCGCAGTTTGTGATTTATATTTCTGTGCATAATGTACCTCCAGCTTTCTGGTGAGTTATGGGTTTCTAAAGGTACTCTTAGGCCTTTTGGACTAGGAAAAGTGAGTGATATTGTTGAGGTAGAAATGGTCAGCAGCAAGTGCCCAGCTGTAGGGCCAGGCTGCTCTCTGGGGTCCTGGTGGCATAGCCAGGCCACCAGCACACAGGTGTGAGGGTCAGGATCAGAGGAGAGCCGGGGTGAGATGCAGCCTGGATGGCCAGGCAGGAACACAGGGATGAGCAGGCTGCCTGTGGGTTGGGGACTGGCCCCAGGCCCATGGATGTGCCTGGTTTGGCCAGAGTGGTCACTTGGGTCTGGGTCTTCCCCTAACAGGGGAAGATGTGGCAGTCTGACAAAATTATTCAGTATTAAAAGGACCTTACATAGCGCGGTTTCCTAATATATCAATTAATTCTAACAACTGTGAAGCATTTAAAGATGACTGTAATGTGATTATTTGCCACCATAGTAACTAAGATACAGTGTTAGTGAAAAATATTTCAGTATTGCATTCATAACAATTGCATTATGGTTGTCTGATTTCACAGTTTTTCAGATAATATAAATTCATGGAAAAAGATAAAAGCTATGTGCAAATAAAAATTCAGATCAAATTATTCCAAAAGATTTTTTCTGCAGTGAGCTTTTCCTTTTCACATGTGCATTAGCTATGGGAACCTGGTGATCAATCAAAGGATGATCCATCCCATTCTTTAAAGAGATGTAGAAAACATAATTGGATTAAAAACAAGTTACAGCCAGGTGCTGGAGAAATTGAATGAGTCTTGAGTTGAATGAATTGCTTTATATGAATTTCTTATTGAAGGAATTCCTTAAGTTGCCCTTGCTGCAGAGACTGATATTAGATAGAGATTATTTTTATCTCAGAAAAAACTGTTAGCAATAACTGCAGGACATTTTGCCCCCTGTGGTATGAGAAGGACAAGGTTATAACTTCTCCTAAAGCTCTTAATTCCTCTTCAGGTCAGCTGAGGGAGAATTATTCTCACTCTTAGTGAGAATGGTGTGTTGAACTGGAATTGGGTGGCAGGAACATTAAAAGAACCCGTTCCTAAATTATTTATGTGTGGTACGAAACACATACTGTCTGACAGGTGAATACCTGAGCATAGATGAATGACAAGTACTGCCTTAATCAGTAATGAATGGTAGTGAATACAGAGCAGTTCATGCAAATGAAACTGTGGGCACAGGACTGGTACATGTTTACATTCCAGAAAGGAATGGATGGAGGACGTCTCCAAGTCAGGATGTGTCATGGGGAAGAAGTTGCGCTGCCCAAGTGATTCATTTTCTGTTGGGTTTGCATGTGCAGCATGGGCTTGATACAGGCAATTGGTCACATACAGACCTGACAGACAAAGCATGCATATTCTCCAGGAAGGGCAGAGTGACATGGGGCTTTTTGTGGCAATGTAGGTTGGTATCATCAAGGCAATGTCCATATGAATGACATAAAGAGGTACTGGGGAGGAGCAGAAATCCATGGATCTGGTTGACTGTATGAACCCAAGAGGCATATTTAATGATTTGTATGAAGAAAATTATGTCTTAAAAGATTTCCAGACCAATTACAAGAAAAATCAGCAAGCAAAGGAGTAATTTCCGATTGAAGGGTAGTGTAGTAGGATCTTGTTTGGAGACAAATCGAAAACTTAGGATTTTTTTCCCCCCACATTTTCAGGGACATACAACCTCTTCTATTGATCCATAGAGCTGGGTATATGTTCAAGTATTAGCATCCCAATCCTTGTCTCTTTCTCCTTAGAACTGACAAAGAACGAGGAAAAGACTACTGCCTTGACTATGTCTCATTTTTGTTCCTAGTATAAAACATTAAACAGTCTCTTCTTAATTTTAATCCCCAAGTGGTTTGGAGATTACCCCAGCTCTTTTATTAGATCTTCAAATACCAGTTCTCATTAGTCCATGGATCTCAGTCTAAACCCTGGTCTTCCTTTTGTGTTGTCTCAGAGGAGCAGAAGGTACAGTTCTATGAAATAACGTAACTACTCCTAAATTAAAAAGGAAATCCTTTCTTGTGATGACGGATTCTTGAATTTAGAACAAGTTAGGTTCATAGTGCACTGAAAACATAGTTTTCCATGCTGAATAATATTGTCTCATGCTTATATTTCTCTCCTCATTTGCTTTAATTGTGAACACATCTGGGCAAAAATTAGGTTTTGCTGCTGAGCACTGTAGACTTATGATTCTTAACTAGGGATGTTAGACACTGTCCTAGTGGAGTATCTACAATAAAACTTTAATTACAGCTGTCGTTCATAATACTTCTGACAGTTTGATGGTGGTAAAAGCTTAATAAGATTTGCTTGCACTGTGAAATTCTGTTTGAAAAGAAATCTGTTCAGTAGATTTGCAGTTAGTATGAATGCAGGGGTGGTGGTGTTTAATTTAGTAACAGAACTAAATCCTTTTTTTTTTTCCTTCTGTTAACAAGGTTCATGCTGAGCACAGTTAAGTGCACAGTTTCAGTTTATTCCTTCTCCTTCACCCTGACTGGGTTTGATAATTCACCTGCAATAAGAGTTTTAACAGGCTTCACCAGTCTAAACTCAGGGAGGCACATGACTGTGCACAGGTGTTTCTGGGGACTCAGATTTTGCTGCTCGGAAAATTACTTGGAGGGAAATTCTGTCAGAGCTTTGTTTCATCTAGAGTTCATGATGACCTGGTCAAGTTTATGTAAGTGATGGGCTTCTTCAAAAGGCTTTGTCTAAAATCTAAAGCTACAGATACTGATACCTGTCTTTTGAAGGTTCTTATGTTGGTTACTGTAAATACAGTGGTAGATGCTGTAATGTAATAAAAATACCTTAATATATATATATCTCTAAATTGAATTCTGAGATATTTTACAAATTACTGTTGGGCTGTTCATATTTTATTGTATGGTATGTGTGCCAAGACACTGTATATCAGAGTGATAACAGAAAAGATGTCTATCAGACTGAAAATAGAACATTTAGAAGTGAAAATTTTCAGTTACATTGATTCCATTGATAGCCTTCAGAATGTGCTGTGCTAGCCATCATATGCTTATAACTGATTTCTCAGAATTACATCTGTGAGTACAGCTTGGAAACAGTTCTTGTTGCTGTTCAAAGTTAAGGAGATCTGTGACTTTGAGGTTGTTTTTATTTTTTTTTTTTTTTTTTTTATTCTTATGGAACATCTAATGTTAAATTTGCCTCACTATATTTCTGCCAAATGTCTCTAAATATTGCCCAGGTTGTTTTTTCTTTTGTAACTAGAAATTTTTGTATTCGGGGTGGAGAAAAGGAATATCTGCTTTTATACCTGTGGGGAGGGCTTGTGTGTATGAATGAGTGATAGGGTGATAGTGAAAATTACAAATATGCAAAAAATAAGCAGTCACTTGGTTGACCTTTGATCATTTGTTTTCCTGTTTATTCTTAGATACTTCTTTCCTTGTATTTTGTGTGTACTGTCATGCAATCAGGGCATATTACTTAACCTTTCTGTGTAATCCCTGTGTGTCTGGGTTTTTGCATTATTATATTTATATCTATAGACATTGATGTCTCCAGAACAGGAGTCATCAGAGGAACAAGGGAGATCTGGATGCAGCTATTGCTATGATTTTGTTTGTGTTCATGAATTCTTCAGTTTAAGGTTAGTCATCTTCCTCCACAAGTTGTTCTCAAGTCAATCAAGAAATATTTGTCGTCTTTCCATTTGAATAATATACATGAATAGAACTATGTATTTAATTACTTCCCATTTCTTTGTGTTTTACGTGAAAATTCTTGTTTTACATGAAAATTCTTGCTTGTGAAAATGTGTATGCAGTTCTTAATAGCACCTTTAAAATCAGGTTTGCTTGAATTGCTCTTTTTCTTCTATTTTATGTTCTGGTTTATGGTAGTTCTGTGGTTTTGACCTTTATTAGCTTCCCTTGTGAACTTTCTTTCTCTGTATCTGAGCTGAGTCATAGCTCTGTGACGTTTCACTTTAATATCTATGTACCTGAAAACTCATTAATGTTTAATATTCATAGATGAAAAGGGAAATTTAATGTCTCCATGGATTCTAATATATATTAAACTGAAAATTTAATTTGTTTCCTTTTAGACTCTTCCTCAGATCTGGGGAATTTAGAAGTTAAGATTTTTTTCAGTATTGAAATCTCCAGCTAAGAGAAGAGGGGGACTAATAATATTAATCCCTGTAATTGTAACAGTCATCAGTAAAAGTCAGTTTTTAAAGAACAGCTACTTCATGGTGGTAGCTGTCATAATATAATTTTTCCTCTGTGTGTACATGGTAATAATGGCCCTGCTTGTAGAGAGAATTGGTCTTTCAGGGAGCCCTGGAGTTTGCCTTAGAGCCACTGAAGCATAGATGGGTATCAGCTCTGCTGGGGAGCATAAGGACTCTGAGTTCAGCTAAGGTAGTGTGAAGGGAATAGAAGTGTTTTATGTTTATGCATAGAGACTTCCCAAAGACAGAAGGGAGACTCTCCTGAGCTCCCAGCCAGGCCTGGTGCAAGCCAGCCTGCAGGCAGACAAGAGCCTGCTGGGATGAAAGGTTCTGCGGGGCCAGGGTTAACTGGTCCTGCAGCTGTGACCCAGCAGGAGGGTCTGCTGCCTGGAGTTTGCTGGAAGCTGGCCCTCAGACAGGGGTCATCAGAGGGGTCTGTCACACCCTGCTGCTCCTCCTGTTCTCCGGGGGGGGAGTGTAGTAACATTTCTCTGGCTGCCATGCTTTCTGCAGCATTTAATGGCTCTTGAGCGCCGACTCTGCATGAATTCCTCAGTGCAATGCCACAGGATGGTCTGAAGTACAAGATGTTTGGATGTACTAACTAACATTAGCATTCTCAAACTTTAAAGGTAACATCTGTAAGAGTTGTGAGTACTGATCAAAATTAGGATGACTATATTAATGTATGTAAATACAAATTTAAATACCTAGCTTTGGACATGGGATAGGTCCTAGTTCTTGAAAAACTGGACATCTTAATTACTCAGGAAGTGAGCTCACAATGGAAAAGAACTATTTTGCATTTTAAGGAGGTACTTTTTCAAAATCTATATAAGTAGTCCATAGCAAAGGTGTATATAGATCTTCTTCCAAAAGAACGATGATAATTAAATTTAATACTCATCTTCATTGCTTGTTGTGTTTTTTTTTTTAAAAAGGATTTTATGTTTAAAAACTTTCCTATCAATTTGGTCTCTATACAGTACAGGGGGGAGAAAAATTGAAGGTCAAATGTTTGAAGCTGCATTTGAGTTACAGTAGCTTACACTGTTCAATGATGTGTAACCTTCATTTCCTACCAAAAGAGTGGGAGATGAGGAATTAGAAATTAAAACTCACTGTATCAATCAAAGCTGTTCACCTTACTTTAATATGCTTTTCACATTCTGGCTGTTGATAAAATTAGATTTAACTAATCACAGTACTCCTTTTAGTGAAATATACTGTGATTGGTTTTTTAATTGAAAACTATTGGCATAAAATGGAAAGGTCATCTTAAATGGCATTAGACAGAGAAGATCATCAGTTTATCCAATATCAAAATTTTTGGTTCAGAAAAAAAAAAAAAGAGGTCATTGTTTGAATTTGAACCTCTCATAAGTCTTCCCTCCTTCCATTCTTGTTCATGGGGATGGATTTCTTTGCATATGTGAATTCTTTAAATATGCTCTCACTGCTAGGGGAAAACCCAACATTTATTCAGGCATAACCAGAAGTACAAGATATGTTTGATCAAAATTGCTAGTGGTTTGGAAATTTTAAGTATATGAGTCCTGTTGAATTTCAGTGTCATTTTAGGTTTATAACATAATTTAGTCTTGACTATCTTAATTATTTATTAACATTTCAGTCATTTGTCTGCTTTAATTAAGAGAATTCACTGCTGCTTCGTAAAAGAGTATTAGGTTGGATAGGAAGTATGAAGTATTCATGAAGCACAGCATGGGTATGCAAGGCTATTTTATTCTCAGGGAAAAAGCATGTTACAGTAAATAACTTAATCTTGCTTATTTTTAGGAAATGTAGCCTCCTGTTACTTGTCTTAGTTCTTCATCCATTTAGTAATCATATTTCTTGTTGGTTTGTTTGGGGGTTTTTAATAAGCATTTTACACTTGCTGTTCTTAGCCTTATCCAATTACTAACAAAGTAATGCTGTTCTCAAAGTTTCATATATTTCAGGGTCAGCAACAAGAGCTAAGAAGCAGTTGAAAAAATAAGAACATTTAATCTATGAGAGAAAATAATTTTCATGTCCATGAAAATGTAGCTGCTAGAAAGGAAATATTTTATTCTTGTCCCTGGTGAAAAGAACAAAGAAATGAAGGGCCTAAGTTATGGCAAGTAACGCAGGTTAGATGAAAGGGGAAATTTCCTAATTGCAAGAATAATTAAGTATTGAAGGAAATTGCCTTGAGTGCTTGTGCAATCTCTTCTATTGGAAATCGACAAGGGTGGATATGATTTAGGCATACCCAGTCCAGATCTGAGGTGGGGTAAGATTATACCTCGAAGGAACTTTCAGATGCATTTTTATGATTCTGCAACTGATTGTTGAACTTTACAAAAAAAATTCTTTGAATTTTTTGTAGTAGTCAATTTATTTTGGTGTTATTAATTTTCCTGTTCTTGCAATTGACTGGATTCATGGAAAGGTGAGCCAAATCTAATCTGGTTTAATATGTTAAGATATTTCTTATATCATTTTGTTATTTTTCTGTTGCTAGAAAATAAGAGTGAAAAACTTTTTCTCACATGAAGGGAGTATATTAAACAGTGCTATTTTGTAAAATCTCCCTCAAATTACTTAATTTTTAGAGTTACCTATAAATAGAAGGAAGCGTGGGAATAGCTTGACTTAAAAATTCTTACAAAAAGTTAATAACTGGGGGACTGTGTACCTAAAAGGTATGGAGCTAAGTCAGATTGAGAAAGCACGATTAGACCTGAACAAAAAAATTACGTGAAAATCCCAAAAAACTAAAAACCAATAATAGTAGTAAAAAGAGATATAGTTAGACTGGAAAAAAAATGCAATATACATGCAACCTGACTTTACATAGGGAAGTTAAACAGTGTCTTCAGCTTAGAGCTTAGGAACTGTTTTAAGCAGACAAGTCTCAGACTTCTATGATCATCTGTGAAAGTGTACAACCACCAAAAATTTTAGTTCCTTTAGGTGCAAACTTCATTATGCTGGAAGCACTAGGAAGACTGTCTTTGGTCTCAGTAAATCTGCATTGAGCTCACGCAAAGCACAGAAATTGTCATGCTTCCAAAGACCTTGCAAGAGGTCTCCTTATCAGCTTTGTGTTAAGATGACTGAACAAGGATGTAAACCTGTCAGTCATGTTTAATCGGCTTGTTTTCTCCAGCAGCCTGTGGACTTTGTTTGAAAATCTCTTAGACAATGGAAATTACTATCCAGTGCCCACATAGTAATAGAATTCTGAGAGATTGAGTATTAATGCATATGCTGCAGCATCAGAAAGCTTGCTGATAAGAGTGTTTTCTCTCATTTGTGCACATTAGCTTAAGGTCTTCCTTAAAGTGCAATTATTTTCCAACATGGGTTCATTACTTTAGTCAACTTAACATTGGGGTTTTTTTTCTTAAATCCAATGTAACATAAACTGCAAATTAAAAATTGGTTAATAATGCCAGAAGCTTGAGCATTCTCCAGATAGGTGCCTATGGAACATGAATTTTGTTGTGGCATAGATCAGCAAGAAACATTAAAAATAATATTCAAACAAATCCATATTTTCCCTCTACTGTTTCTAAAAATGTGCAGACAACTACATAAAATAAAAAGTCACTGTATTTCACCTGTATGCCAAGCTGCTTCATTGTATGGTCATGCAACTGTAGAGATTATAATTTAAAACTCATTAAAATTATTGTTCAAAAATCTAGTACTTTCCTTTTTGAACAATTAAAAAATTACTCCTGGAATACTATTAGCTTCTACATATACTTGAAGGTGTCAAATTAAGTTTTACCTTATGTTGTAGTCAAAAGTATAGAATAATCTATGTCATTGCTATAGAAAATTGTTTTTTGCAACAAATTTTTAAGTTATGCTAAAACATTCTAGGTAGCAAATTTGGCTAGAGTTAGTTTCTGCATCTGACCTTTCTCTTACAATGCTTCTCCTATAATAGAATGTGAAAAAACTGAAAAAAAAATAGCCATTTCTACTGAAATTATTGATCAGCAACAATAATTGGTAGATACCTTTTCTAGTATTACTGGGTCTGCTGGATGAGTGGTTTCAGGTTTGCTGCAAAGCTGTTATCAGTTGTACCACAGAGATTTGAACAATGTTCCAGTTATGCTGCAACTCATATTTTTATAAGAGGTGGACGAGAGGAGGGAAAAAAAAAAAGATGCTTCTGAAATTATTCTTGTTACTTCATGAAGCAACACATAAGTTGAATTTTACTCATTAGGGGTAACCTAACTGTAGTGAACATTCTTCATTGTTTTTAAAATCTGTTTCCTAAGAGAGAATACTCTTATAATAAAGGAAATGCAAAGGCAAATTACAGCAGAAGTTATCATAAGAAAATAAGATTTTTAATCACCACTAAGCAGATAAAGCAAGAAATGGATTCCTGCCTAAAACACCTGACATTTGAATCCTGAAAAAGCACTTTTTATGTTAATTAGTGCTGTAGCCAATGCAAAACAGCATGACAGCATAGTAAAAATCTAAAGACATTTTTCTAAGCTTCAGGAAAAATATGCATATGATGAGTCTATTAAGAAAAAGCTCTGTCATATCTTTATTATTCAGCCTTTTAGAAATTACAGAATTACTAACAATGTGGTTCTTTCCATGAACGTAGGGTTCTGTTTTGATTTTTGTGATTTGGTATGATGTTGGTTTTTGGTTTTGTTTTGGTTTTTTAAGGAGAATAAGGCTGTTTATATAAAGAACATACTTAAAATTTTCTGTATCCATGTGCCATATAATTAAACAGCTCAGAAACGTAGCATATAATAAACTCTTCCAGGAGTCACCCAAAGCCATTGTTTATATTGTTCATCAGAATAGTCTTACAGATATTTTTTGGTTAAAAACCAACCAATACTGGCAAAAATCCTGCTGAGTTTCTTCAAACCCCTTTTAAGGTCTTTTGATGCTAAAAATAATTTCTGAAAAAGGTAGTTCTTAAAAAAAATGCATCATTAACACGATTTCAAGTATGATTTTTGAACTTCCTGAAAATGAATAGTTCAATATGGATGCAGGCTCTTCTGCAAGCTGACCCTATTGTGCTGTCAAAGTCGTCTTCAGTTGAAAAAGAAGACTTGGAGAAAGCAGTACATGGGCAGCATGTATTCATTTAGGTCCAACATGAATGCTCATGTCACTTGAGTTTGGTTTCTTTTCCTTAAATTAGAAATGACACAAGTGAAAAAAAACCCAAGAAAACACAGGTTTAGGTGTTTTAGTTATTGAGCAAATCTATCAGCAGCTTAGGTCAGCAGGTACAAAGAGATGGGAGTTTCATGGTCTGTGGAATACTTGTTCATTATTTCTATTATTTTATTTTTCAGTATTATCCTTTGAGTCTAGACTCTACCCCCTGTCCTACAGTCAGTTCAAATTGTGTCATTTGGAAAGCTAGGGTTCACTGCCAGACTTTGTAGGTCACTTTTGGCAATTCATGATGTTTCATATTCAACAGATATGGAGTACAAACTCCTCTGGAGTTCTGTGCTCATGTTTTAACTTAACCTTTTTGCTGCAGTTTTGTGACCTGAAATATATAACCATAGTGCAGCAATAACAGCTTTTTTATACCTGTCTATAAAAGTCTCTGTAATGAAATGCTTGGGGAGCTTGGCATTTTCTAAATAACATTATTAATAGCTTTGATTTGGAATTGATGCCATGATGCTACTGGGTTGTCCATGATAGTCTAGAATCTACAAGCACAAAAAGTGTGGTATAAGTGTCTTGAAAATGAAATAACCTCGAGTCATTCAGATGTCACAGACTAAATCAAGTGCTGCCCTTTTTTTGATGTGCTGGGCTAATTATTTCTACTAATGTAAATGTCAGTGCAATGAACGCTTATTTGCTGTGGCATAGCAAATAAGTGGCACAGGAAATCTGAGCACATGAAGAAATTCATCATGTCCTGAAGTCTCTATTATATGGCTTCAAGCCAAGGATGTGGAAAAAAATCTAGAGCCACATTTTTTAAGGTGTTTTAAAAGTATATAAAAATTGAGTAAAAATAAAAGGCAGTAATTATATCGCAATATATTTTGATTTTTTCATTATTTTTGAAATATTCTAGATTTAGAGCCTTTAACACCTTTTCTTGATAGCAAATAGTAGTTCTCTACGTTTTACTGGCCAGCCTTGGCTTCACCATAAGTGCCTTTCCCATGGGCATCAATGTTGGCAGGCAGTGGCTGCCCAGCAGGGGGGCAGGACCAATGGGAACTGTCTGTGGATGGCATTGAGACCTGGGTGTTCCCCCTTGTTCAGGACCAATGGGAACTGTCTGTGGATGGCATTGAGACCTGGGTGTTCCCCCTTGTGCAGGACCAGTGGGAACTGTCTGTGGGTGGCATTGAGACCTGGGCTCCCCCTTGTGCAGGACCAGTGGGAACTGTCTGTGGATGGCATTGAGACCTGGGTGTTCCCCCTTGTGCAGGACCAGTGGGAACTGTCTGTGGGTGGCATTGAGACCTGGGCTCCCCTTGTGCAGGGCAGCTGCTGCCCACCCCAAAGCCTGCCACTGCACGTACTGCAGCCACTGCTCCCCACCTAGAGGGACAGAATCCCAGAGAAGGATCTGGACAGGAAACATGGAGCTTCAAAACTATCAGCTGATATTTTTTAGGCCATGCTAAAATAATGCCTGCTCCTGCTATCTTTAGGGAATATTCATGGTGGATCCAAATTGCTGCATCTAGTACTTGCGTTTTATGGTGATGGGAGCTTCACAGGCACTTAAGGGCTGTACTGTACCTGTTCTCTGTGTGTGGTACTTATACACAGATCTCAGTTTAGATATTGGCCTTTTTTGTTTTTTAGTCTAACACTGAAGAGATACAGGAAAGAAGAGCCACACAGGCAGTGTTCAGAGCTTAAGCATAAAGGTGTAGAGATGAGATAGCATGATGTTTGGAGTTTACACCTTTTTCATCGATCAGGTGGCCTTAGATCAAGCACTTAATGAGGGGAAATAATATTTTGGTTTTTGTCTTTAATATTCTCACCTAGTCACTGCACTGGAATGGGTTTTGCTTGAGCACTTGACTTCACATTTGGCTGCCATAGTGCCAAGATTTCGCTTTGATGATTTTGTGCTAAAATGTACCATAATGAGGAAAAGGGGAAATCTTTCCAAATAAATTGTTTTCATGACTCTTCCAACTGCTGGGGATGAAGATTCATGAGAATGTCTGTCTTCATATACTTTTGATAATACCAGAAGAGAAATTTGGTAAATGAACATACTGTGATTTTGCAACTGATATATAATGAACATATGGTTTTACATCCAGTGACACCATTCGTTAAAAAGTTATCCTTAATTTTATTTTATGAAGGAATGAATTTAATTGCTCAGTGAGTTCTGGTTTTTTCATTATTGTCTATTTTGATCAGAGTAGTTGGTCACAGCTTAGAGTCCTGAGAATGATCTATGTTAAAAGGGTACAAAAAAGTAGTGAATTATGTGTTTTGCACAACACTGTTTACAAACACTCTACAGAAGCTTTTATTCCCAGAACAAAGAGAAATCAAACAGTGGTTATTTTTATGCTTCTCCTGAAATATCCCCAAAGGTGTCTAAGTACTTCTTCACGGCCTTTATTTTCTGTGTGTATCTTTTCCTGAGTGTGAACAAGCATTTATGTCCAAATAAGAATATGTCCTAAAATTCATTAAACAATTGGAAGTGGTTATGCTGATCATTATATAATATTTTGTTAGTGCAGTGTTCAATTATATGTTGTTGTTTAGTAAAATGTCCCTAGAGCCAGCGAGCTAATCTTCAGGCTCAAAGTAAATCTGTAATTTCTGTAATATATATATTTTTTTTAAGGTGCATTTCCATTGATATATCCTCTTCCCTTGCCTGAGTCCCCTCTAATTGTCTGCCTCCACAGAGTGAAATTAAAAATAAATGAATTATTCAATGAAGGCATTGTTTCTTAGTTCAAGCTTTCAAATGTCAAAGTAGAGAAGTTTTTTTTTTCCTCTCTGAGGGATCTAATAGTATGTGAGTGAGTTTTTGGTAATAGCTCTATTTTTTGTGCTTATCATATTCTCTGTAATTGAACCAGATGTTAAGTCTTCTCTGGAGAAGAAGAGTCTCCTCAGTTTATGTAGTACTGTATCAGTCTTGCATCCCAAAAGATTTGAGGTTAATGTGAAAATGAAATAGTAAGGCAGCTGCTGTATGTAATGTTCCTGTAGGTGGGTAATCCCTTTTGGACTGAAACACTTAAAAATGTGTAACTCAGAGGCACATACCACATGTAACAAATGGTCGGATGATAAATTGTTGTAGGATTTTTTTGACAGTCAGTCAAAATCCAACACTTTGTATGCAATGGGATATTTGCTGTTGTAGTGGTTCTGCAATGATGAAAAAGCCTTGATCTCATGAACCCAAGGGACAGACTGCACTGTTTTTGGGTGACATACAGAAATGTTTTGGAGGGGAAAACCCTGAGTATGTTTCAGCTGCTTAGTAGAGCTGGTTTCTCACACACATGTATTGATATGTCAGTAAAGAATATATGTAAGCTTTACTTTTGTGTTAGGATGAGGTACTGAGGAGAAGCAGGGCAGGTGTGCCTGAGTCTTCTTTTTTCTCATATCTGGGTTTCCACCAGAAAGAAGGCTTACTTCATGTGTAGGAAGGAACCATGATGTTCTGAAGTCATGCTTTCCATTTCTAAGGCAATTATGTATACAAAAAGACTACTAGTGTTCTTACAGGCACGGGTAGAACTAACACTTCACACTATCCATGAAGTGTTGCTGCCATTTAACTACATAAAAACCCAGGATGTGCAATAACAAACGTGTATTTCCAGAATACCATGTCTCCTATGATGTATGGTCAGTAATTTGCCTACACAGAGATAATAATCCTTGATAATTTTTTTCTTTTATGGATTGGAACCCAACCTAATTTTGTTATTTGTTTAATAACACATTTTTGTGCTTAATTCGTTATGAATTTTATAGCATAAATTAAATAATTGTGATCTGTTTATACATTACCCCTAAAATGAAGAATTTCTTTTGTTGCCTTCTTAAGCATTTGTACCTATGTTTTGTGATTAATTTTATTCCACTTGAGTCCATCAGTTTATGGTTAAATATGTGTTCTACAAAAATTCAGAAGCCAGATTTTTGGCGCACTCCATCTTTTGATGTCATATTTGCCAGCTCAGAACTTGTCATTCTTAGATGGGTTGTCGAGTTGTATGGGCTTTCTCATATGCATTTTTTCAAGTAGCAACACTTGGTGGTTGTTATTATCCAGCCATTACACCAGAGAGTCAGCCTGTGTATAACCAAGCCAGAGCTGCTCCTAGTTTCATGCTAAACAGTTTAAATTGTCAAGGTAGCAAAAAAGATGGAGAACTGGGAAAGAAAAGTATGTAGGGAGAAGACAAATGCTAGAATAAGAATACCGAATTATTTTTCTTTTTTTTTTTCTTTTTCTTCCTTCACAGTTAGAAATGCTTTAGAAATGGGAGCTCTTCCAGTCATTATCATCTGGGTAAAAGAGGCATGTAAGCATATTTAGTTTTACAATGGAGCCTTTAACAGTTTTAAAAGATTCCAGAAACTGTGTTTTAAGGTCTTTCAAAATGCAATTTGTTTACCCTTAGGTAGAAGTGAAATGGAGAAATCCATTTTCTCAAATTCTTTTGTATCTTGTTAAACAATATAGCAACTTGAAAAAAAAGAAAAAAAAATCATTCAATTGCTGACAAGGGAGATACTTAGTTGAGGGACCAAAGGCAGTTCAGATTTCTTCATAGCTAAAGAACTTGCGCTGCCAAACTCTTGCTCTTCCCAGAGAGCTTTTCTGTGCAACTCGACATCCCTTTCTAAGCCCTGTTTCATGCTCACTGCACAAGTGAAAGTAGTGTGTTCACAGAGTGAATTTTGTAAAGTCCAGTCCCTGTAGGGGTCACAGAGCTCAGTCAGCGTTGAGGCGGTGCTGTCTGAATACTGGTTTTACCAAGTGACACACGAGGGCATTCTATTGAATTCCCCTTACACTGAAAGGATGTTAGAGCTGAAAAGTTGCCCTGGTACAATGTGAGGGAGTTAAGGGATTTATTAAAAAGAAATCCCAGCAATCCAAACAATACTCTCAGTAGTTAAACCGCATCTTCTAATGGCACCAATACAGTGGTTTGTTTCCTCGTTCCTCTTAGGACAATGTTACTGTTCCAAAATATGAGCCACAGCAAGACTTCTATTGGTTTTTGTCTATCATATGATATTTGGATTTATATTTATCCTTTTGCTAGATTTATTTTAGTAGATATATTTATTTAACTGTGTTATGCTTGCAAGAGTCTCCTGGTGCATTAGAATTGTAAATGCTATCAGGTAAAGTAGCTATGTGTAATTAATATTTTTAAGGAGTAATGGCATCAAAATGCAAATAGATAACAGGAAACCAGCTGTAAACTCTACTCCTCAGCTTTGTTTCAGTGTCCTGTAAACTTGCCAATTAAGTAACTACTTTTAGGGAAAGAAGCTAGCACAGGAATCAAAGGTCACAAAAGTAAAGTTTATCCTGCTTTTGATAGTTGAAATAGTCATTCATTTTTGGTTCCAAGTGATTCACACCAGCTGTGCCCATACTGAGGAGGCTGCAAGTTTAATTGAAGTGAATCTGTCTGGGTCTGACTTTAAAGAACCAGTTACTGCTTCAGAGTAGATTATTTTAGAAATTTGTGCTTAAGAATCATGATTAATGCTGTTGCAGCCTGTGTTCTACCTTATGCTTCTGACTTTAGAACCCAAGCAATTTCATATTACTATTAGAACATTCACCTTGCTTGAACTCAAAAATTATTGTAATTAATGATTTCATTTTAATAACATGAAAGGGTAGATGTTTTGATAACCTGGCATATTTTTATCAGGATGTATTAAGTTCTTCAGTTCTTTTATGTGTGAACCTCTGACTTTTATCATATTTAAATATGTCAACAGTAGTTTCTTGGAATATGTCTGCAGAAGTGGTAACAGAAGAATAAACAAACTAGATTGCAATTTGGCATTATGTAACATAAGTTACCTTTAATACTAAAACTTAGAAATGTAGGCCATACTAGCCAAGTGTGATGGCTTTTCCTCAGTATTTCAGAGATTTGATGGAGAGCACTGAGCTCACAGCATTTTGCCCTGAATATCCAGCATTCTCAGCTGACCAAAACCAGATATTTTCAGCATAAATCTTTGTCAGCCAGGATTTCTAGCATCCTTTGCTTGAAGGTAACCAGTCATGTCTGGCATTCCTAACTTCTTGCTTACAAATCCAAAAGCCTTTGAAATCCAGTTTAAGGATGGCTTAGCAACCAGATCTGCATCATGTAGCTTGGCATATATTTGTCTGTCTTAGAAAAAAGAAACTCTGACTGAGCACGCTGGGACAATCTCACTTGGAGTCAGTGAGTGCCATCCAGTTCTGTGCAGCCAGTGGTGTAAAATCAGCAAGAGAGTATAGGTGAGTCCCGCGTGTTCATTGGGTTTGCGAAATTCAAACACGAAGGGCAAAGCTTCACTATTACACAGGCATGAGATTTTTGCAGGGCTTTCAGTTTTTCCTAGTAGAACGCTGATCAGATGTTGTGTCCCTGGGACTGCTGTTTGAGTGTGTTTTCTCATAACTTTGAGAGCATTTCTAGCATGCATTTCATGCCTTTTGTTCTGGAGAACTTACTGATTTAAACCTGTAATTAGCAGAGCTAGAGTTTTCATGTTATTCTTATTAGCAATAAATCTACATTTCATGTACTTGTAATTGTATTTTTGATTCTTAATTTTCATAAAAATACTAGCTTTTAGCAGAAAGAATCAAGAGAGGGGGGGAAAAAAGAGCTCTGGTAAGATAATCTTGCTTAGATGCTAAAAGCAGTGTTTACTTTTACCCAGGAATTTGTAGTTTGGAAAGGAGAAGTTAGCTTACCAACTACACATTGTATGGGGGTTTCTTTTCTAGGTATTCTGTGGGGGTGTGTTTTGGGGTATTTTTACCCTTACTGCTTATTGTGAAGATCTGCAGGATTTGAAGGTGCTTTGAGAATTTCTTTGCACTGGGCCTTTGATGCAGTCCTTTGCCTTTGTGTGAATAACAATAACTTAGTAGCAGCTATTAAAAAAAAAAAACTGAGCAAAAAATAAAAGGGGAACGTAGTAAAGTGCAGAGTAACTACAACTCCAGTCTTGCACAAGTGATACTTTAAAGAAAAAAAAATCCAAGTCCTTCATGTGTTGAAGGATAAGGCAGTTTTGAAACCTGTTCAGTTTGAGTAGTCCATTTAATCTCCATGAGCTTCTTGCCAAGAAGTCATATCAGAACACTGCTGAAAAGAGAAATGTTAAGCTCCAGACGTTTGATATACTTCAAATAATTGTTTGTCAAGAACTAAATTCACTGTGTGTTCTCACAGTATTTAGAAAAATAACTTCATTTATCATGGTAAAGTTTCGATATTTGCATCGAATAAACTGAGCATGGCTACTGCCATATTATGAGGGTTCCTCTGTAATAACATGAACCACTTATGTATGTATATATTTATTTGTTTGTTTATTTATTCTTTTCACAGACACTTCCTTTGGGGCTGGGAGATGGACAGCTCTTTACCTGGACTGATGGCCTGAAAAGGAAGGACTGGCATGATTATGAAAGCATTCAAAAAGATGCTATGCGTTCAGGTATATATGAGTTCAGAACAAATTGGAGTGGTTTTTTTACTCATTCTTTCTCTCTCTGTTTATTCTTTGAGTCCTTTAGGAGGCATTCCTAACAATTTTTTTTGATTGCAGCAATGTCACAAGGTCATCATTTTCTGAATTGAGAGGTCAGACCAAGCACAAATAGCTTATCTCTGAAAGTAGCCAAGTGACAATGTGTTCCCTGTTAGTAACTATATCATGATTGTACAATCAGCAAAAATGTTATCAACAAATTATTTTCCCTGTTGAAGTCAGTTGTCAGACTTTGACCAGAGTGTTGGTTTGCAGAAGGACATATGTTACAAATAAAGCCAAATCATACTTAAGTCGATGATCAAAACCTGAGTTGAATACCTATAGCTGCCAAGAACCTTTGAGACTTCTGCCATTTGATCCTTTAGTCTTGCTAAAGCAACTTCATCTCATTCTGACAGTCTGCAATTATTTGAAAACGGGAGAAAATTGTGTTTGCAAATAGACTGAAGGACACTTTGTTACAGTGAGTAATGTAATTTTAATGTACCTTCACGTGCTGCATCCCATATGTGCAGAGAGTATGGTTTGTGTCCCTCTTTCTGTCATCAGAGCACGTTCAGATTTGAATTCTTCTTTTACAACATAATATACAACTATTCAACATAAGATGAATTAAATTAGAAGGAAGGAAGGAAGAGAAACAGCAGTTGAATTACGCCTTAATCAGTGTTTGAAAGTCATTATTTTACAAAGGCCAATCTACTATTGTTAAACAAATTACGCTGTCTTGATCCCACTGTCTTGAGACAGGCAAAACCTCCCCCAAAATATCTCTATTACTGAATCTCGTAGACAGATTCATAAGACTTGGTAAGCACCTAACTTTGCATGAGCCTGAGCTGGTAAAATATTGCAAGTGTATGTTAATTTTTTAAGCTATTTTTCCTTTTCTCTTTTTAATCTTGATCAGTAACTAAAGAAATTATCATTTCCTCCCACATGTGCTTAGGAGGTAAAAAAGGTTGGGAGGAGAAGCAAATTATTCTCAGCAATTTGGTAGTTGTCAGATCAATAATTTCTGTGTTCCAAATTGCTAAATGTAAAATGACTAATATGTAAGAGAGAGTGTACAAAGTAAAAGCAGCATGTATGTGGACACTTGCATATATGTGGGGAGTATCATTGCTGGGTGGAATGGACGTGCATGGATGCTTTGGCAATGTACTTTTTATTTCTAAATATGTAATGTGGACCCCATATGTTTTGGACAATAAGAGTAATACTTACGATTGTCTTATAGCTAACTTAAAGCATTTACAATGTAATGCAAGCCATTGCATGAAGTTGGCTTAGAAACTGAAAAAACATGTTATGTAGCTTTGCAATTCCCAGTCCTAAACCTAACATGATAACTGTACTAGCATGTGAATATGAAGTTATTCTGACTTATTTACATTTTTTATTTTAACATTTGCTGAGTTTGACATTTTAGAGATATTTTGTAAATAATTTATATTTGTCATCATTATTCAGTAGATTAAAATACCTTTTAATGCCCTTTTCTTTGAAAATCACAATATGGTAATAGAAATGCAAAGCTAGAGCATCTCAATGCACTCTTTTGGGGCATACTAAGTAATTTTTCTTCCTAATAACATTAGCTGAAATTATAAGGTAAAACAATTACTTAAAAACTAATAGTTTTAACTGTTAGTTAAATAAATAGTTTTAGTAAATAGTTTAGGTAAATAGATTTTTAACTAATAGTTAACTATGTGAAAACATGATGTGAAAGGGCTTCTCAGCACATTTCAGGAAAGACAGTCAATGCTTGTTGTACAGAAAAGAAGAAAGGAGTGAAGTATTTTTTAAATTCAGTCTGGCTGGTTATCTGTAAAGCTTACGATTTCCTAAGCACTGAGAATGTGGATTTCATAATTTCTTATTATGGAGAGGTACTAATTTCTTCATTACTACTAGTTACTACTATTACTACTACTTCATGCCTACTACTGTTTCATGGACAAATATTTTGATCCCTTGTTATTCCACCAGTTAAAACCTATGTTTCTGAGTTTGAATGGTCTCTCCTCTTGAGGTCAAGAGTAAAGCCTTCTGCAAGACATGCAGAAGAAAAAGTTATTATTTACATTTATTTTAAGCATTTGTTACTTCACATTTTCTTAGCATGGTGATACTTGAGAAGGTACTTGAAGGGAAGAATGGAGAGACAAGGCTTTACACATAGTCAGAACTTAATTTAAAAGCCCTTTCAGAAGTCTTTGTAAAGACTTCAAACCAGTTCTAACAATATTAGTTGGTTAATAATGATAGAAAAATTCAAGAAGACAGGGAAGTGCTGTTGGGTTGCAGAAGGACTAATTGTTATACTGTTGGTGGAACAGGGCAGTTACCTCATTAGTTGCCAGTTATCCAAGGCCTGATTTCCATGATGTCAGAAAGGAATATATAATGACTCCAATATACTTCTTATCATCTTATCAGTACAGAATAGATGTAGTGAAATGAAAATTAAGTTATTCAGTCCACCCAATCACTTCCAAACTTCTCAGAATATTACTCTGTCATTAGCTCAAAACCGGTGACTGAAATATAGCAAAAGGAAAGCAAAAGTTAACCTGGAAAAAAAAAAGAGTAACTCTTATCAAAACAGTTGTGATAGATACTTTGGAAGGAAGGAAAAAAAAAAAAGAAGTTAAATTGCTTCCATTTTCTAAAGTGAGCCATTAAGTCAGTCAGATATTACAATGGAGTAGGAGGGAACAAAATAAGCTAATCAGAGAGACTGACTTTATTGGAGTTTATAAGTCATGCCAGCTTTTTGACAAGAAATCAGAATTTAAAATACGACCTGTTTCTATTAATTTCTTTTCCTTTGGGAATACAGCTGATGACATGCCTTGATGAATAATATGCTTAATTTGCATTAAAAATATGAGAACTGTAAACAAATGCAAATCCTACATCTGTCAGTTTTTGTTTTGGTAAGTAATAAACAATGTCTTCTGTATATCGGAAGAATGATCTTTGGATTTTTCATGGTACATGAACGCAGCCTGCGTAGCAATGACCCAGGTAGCTCCTGGTGTGTGTATTAGCCCAGCTGCAGCAATGCCTGCTGTGTCAGGGCACTGTAAATCTACCTGTTCTGTGCAGAACTAGGAGTCTGAGATCCCTCAATGCTCCCATGAGGGATGAGATTCACAGGAGAGAGCTGTTATAAAGCCTAAGGTAGTGATTCAGAAGCATCCATGAGAAGACATGATGTTAGTTTCATCTCTATCTTTATATTTTGGAAGTCCTCAAGAATCAGTCAGTGTCATTGTTCCTCCATTTCTGAAAGTCATTTCATTTACTTCACTCAAGAAATTCTCAGCTTTATCATCAATTACAAGCAGTAGCAGTAATGATGAATTACAGCTCTTCTCAGGCAAGAGGAAGGATTCATATGTGTGATTCCTGGGCTTTTAAAGAAGTGCAGACTGAATGTTTATGTTCAAATATGGTGCTGTTTGTGATCATGACAACTTATTTCTAACTACTAATGATAACTTTTTCAATGTGAAGTACTACAAAAGGGAAGCAGATTGAATAGAAAAAGGGAAAAAAAATAAGGTTTCATTTCTGAAAGCATGCAATCAATTCTATAAGTTGTATTAATAGCTGATAAGATATACTTAGACAATATACTGCAAGTGGTTTTTGTTTTCAATTTTTATTATTTAAATCCAGTCTTTTAATTTTTTCCTTTATAATACTTTGGAGGTTTGTCTGACTGCATGTGTATCCTGAAATGATTACATTCCACGAGATGGATTGAATATTTAGTGTAATAAAGTAATTTCTGAGGGAATGGTAAAATATAAGAAGCTGTGTTAGTATAAATAAAAACCTTTGTCTTCAAAAGAAATCAGCTAAGGAATAGAATAAGTGGCTGTCAGTATTTTTATGTTTGACTGTTGAACCATTTTGGTCTTGTCTGCTAATAAGATCTCAAAGGAAAAACCTTTTAGAAAGTACTGAGCACCTAATGTCTATTCCAGCAGTTACTGAGCCATTTGCAGTCTGTGTTCCTCCTATTTGTACATTTAAATAGCATGTGGAAGCTTTATGGGGAAGGAAGGAATGAAGATTGTAATTCTTTCCTGTATTCAGTATTGTCTTTACCTTTCTGCTTCTTCAAAATGTTACCTTTTTGAAGGTAACATTTTGAAGAAGCAGGAAGGTAAAGACTGGGAGAAGGGGATTTTAAAGATCTTGACCTTTACGTGCCTCAGTGCAGGCCTTTCATAGGGATTAGTTCTATAAACAAACAGACAGTATGTTCTGTAGTTCTACAAACATTCATACAGATTAGTTTTATAAACAAGCTAAGCAGAGATGTTGAAAAATAAGTGACCTATACATGTTTGTGATGACAGTGGAAATAGATTGGAGCTCTTGGTGTGGAAAGTCAAAAGAAGGCAAAAGATACGGGCACTTTTGTACAGCAATAACAGGTAGTGAACAGCTGAAATATGACTTCAGTGTCACTTAAATTGTGCACTGGTGATCCTTTTCCATCACTTCTGCTCAAATGTTTGGTTAATCCTTAAAATAATTTTGAATAGTGCCCATTCTTAAATTCAGAAGGACTTTTCAAGCCTAGTGCCAGAGTGTTTCTAGAAGATATGAGGCAGAATGGTACAGAAAGCAACATTATTTGCAACTGAAAGAAATTAGCTCTGTGATACTTATATAGATAGATGTAATAAAATTTGTGCAAGAAAATAAATGTTTACTAAAATACTGATTTCCTCTATGCCATATTTCATATGGAATTATGCACTGGAATTTTTTCAGCATTATATATTAAACAAGTTTACTAAATTTAATTTAGGTCTTTGAACTTGCGATTCCTTTAGAAAGAATTTGAGAATTTGCAGTATAATTGGAACTGTAGTGGTAGCCAAGGTCTCAATAAACAGCCATAACTTAATTGTTCATAGCATTAATCATGAATATGCTTCATGCAGTTTGCAATGTATTGTTTGTAAAAGAGAAAAATGTTAGTCAGTTTATCTTAATGCAAGTCTAACATGATTAAAAAATTCTGAACAGTAATGTTAATCATGCTTGTCAAGGAGGCAGCACGTAAAGGATGTATAGTATGAAAGATGGATGCAATCTTCTGCAGTTACATAAAGTGTTTCACATATTAAAATGCATTTCCTCCATAAATAAAGTACTGCAGACTGTGATCTGATTCTACCACTCTAAATGGTCTGGATGTCCTATTGAAAACAGTGAGATCAGCCTGGACCCAGGTGCCAAGCATGATCAAACTATTATACTCTAAAATACTGTTTTGGAAAGAGAAATGTTTTTTTCAGTAGTGTCTTTTTTAAAAGTTTAAACGGTGATAGCTAGAAAATACAATTTGGTGTTTTGGTTTTTCACCACAAGGCCTTAGGGCTTTCTGTGGGTAACTCTAGATTGACTTCCCCAGTTTGTGAAGTGGCATAGCACAGTATTATTTAAGCAGTAGTGTGGGTACACATTTTCACTGGATCTCAAGTTACAACTTCCAACAGTAATGCTGCAGAAGAAGCCAGGAAGTATAAGGCTGCAGTTGTATAGAATTTGCCTCTGTCAGAAAACTGTGTACATGACAGACCTAACTCTTGCCACTAAAATCTCTGAATAAAAACAGTTTATAGGTGGCTGTAAGTCAGAGACAAGCTTCTATTTTAAAGCACAAAGCCTCTGTTGCCTTGGCCAGATATGAGGCCCTTTTTGTGGTTGAAGTAAATGGGATTCTTTCCCTGTTGTTCCCTGTCCCCTCTCCCTGCCACACACACATTTTGGAAATTCGTCAGTTAAACCATTTAAATGTAATTGGAAAGCTAATTTTTAAGACCTACTAGGGTGACCAAAGAGGGGGAAGCAGAGTTGATAATATGACTCCTTTTATTTAGAACACTGAAAATTATCTTCTGCATGCTTTTCTGTGCTGGGACTTGGCATGTTGATTTTTACCTTGATAGGCAGGAAGAAAATTGTATTTCCAGAAACTTGGCAAGAGCCATCTCTTGACTCTCACTGTATGAGTGATATATATTCTCAAATGAAACTAGTATCCAGAATTCAAGAAGTGCTCTCCTAGAAAAATTATTAAAGTTGCTAGGTTGTCATCTTTCTCCATATTTTCATCTGTGTGGGGATATGTGGTTTCAAATCCTTAACAAACCAAAGTTTACTCTCTAGTACCTTCTCCCATTGTATTTGAATGTTGATCTGAGTGCTCACACAATTTTACAAAGAAAGAAAGAAAGAAACAAGCCAAAACAAAAATAAAATTAAAAGAAAAGAAGCAGCAGATGCCATCTGCTTGTGATAGTCCAAGTATAATGTTTCCTGTCCTGTTTCCTGTCCCATCTTCATAGACTTACATCAGTATTAGTGCTCAAGGGGTGATACTGGTGAATGTATTTAATGGGTAATACTTAGGGGTTTAATAGGGTTGCTGTATTAAAAAAAACTATAAATAAATTTATAATTATTTTATAAATTTTGTGTGTGGGGTTTTTTTGGGAGGGGAGGGTATGAGAGGGCCTCTCAGCTAAAATGGACCTTTTAATTTGGCATTTGCCCTCTAGAATGATGGTTCATTTTTTGTCTGTTAGGCATATTTCTCTTTGTGCTTAAACATTTTCAGGGCTATCTAAGTAATATTTAGTAGGAGTTCTATGTAGATACTTGGCTGGTTTGGTTTTATGTTGGGTTGGTTTTTTTAAGGAGAGAGATGTTTTGTGGTAATTTGGAAAAGGGGTTTTGTCTGCGTAGTCTTCAAAAACATGCAGCTCATTTGCAGACAGTTTGGAACAACCAAACAGCTTAGAGACCTTCAGGGTAGAAGGTCTGTGTATAAGGAGGAGGAGAGCTCTACAGACCATCTAAATTGATCTTACTAGTTTTTGCGATGGGTGTAAAAATGATCCAGTTTGTCAGTTCAGGGCAATTATTGCTTGACTCAGTGGAACAAAGAAATGTTGCTTAGTTTGCTGTGAAAACTCAAATACAGAGAAGCAGGGGACATGGTTACAGTCACAAAAACATTTTTGGAGTCTTGTTTTTAGCCTTTTGGTGTTCAAGAAGCCAGCAAGATGCTTGGGATTCCTGAAAAAAAAACCAACCCAACCCAATAAATAGTGCCTGCTTTCCTGTCATAGCTTTTTTCTTTCTTTTGAGGGTATGAATTAAGTTTGCAAGTACAAAAGTCTAGTATAGTTATCTCAATGCAGTTTATGACTGAAATATGTATAAGGTGACTCTCTTTCTTTTCCTTCCTGTTTTCATTAAATAAGCTGACAGAGGAAAATTATTGGACTGGTGAAACCATTTGTCTGACATCCAGTGAATATATGTGAAAAGGCAGAGATGTATGATTGTTTTGCTATAATTTGCTTCATAGACACTAGCTCATCAAATTATGCCCTAAAATCACTGCTTCTCAAGGAACAGAGCTACCTTTTGGATGGGATTGTGTAACACAAAGTTCCCTGCCCTGCATGCTTGCAGTGAAGCATTGTCTAGGGAAATCTGTCCTCCTCTTAATATAAAGAAAGTAGAAAAAGAAACCACATTTCTAGGAGTGAGATCTGCAAACCTCTGTGACAGTTCTGCTGGCTACAAGGTAGAAATAAATTTCTTTACTTTTTTTTAGGCAGTCTTTTAGGCAGCCTTTTATTATAGTTTTTTTTCCCTTGCCCAGCTGATGAGGGGAGTGACAGAGTGGCTTTGGTGGGCACTTGCCATCCAGCCAGGGTCAAATCAACACAACAGAACATCAGTTTCTGATCCAGTTCAAGTCCTTTGTCATAATTTCTCTCACTATTGTAAAAGTGTTGGTTTACTATTTAAGCAAGTACAGGAAAAATTAAATTAAATATATGCAGAAACACTTTCTCTAAGTTAAGTCATATGACATGCAGAGATGAATTAATAGCAAGAAAATACACAAACAAAGTGGGATATTTTCCTCTCTGGAAAATGTGAGGTGTGGTGATTTTTTCTTTATGCTTTTCTAGTTTTAAATAAACCTGACAAATTTAATGATGTAATTTCTGGTATTGCATCTGAAACAAAACCTACAATTAAAGGGTGTCTCTGATTTACATCCTATTCTTCTGTTTCCTGTGGTTATAGAGGGCTATGTATGCTTGCTCTCTTAACATGGTTGCTAAAGATTTTTCTCCTCAAAAAATGGATTTATTGAGGGGCTCTTGATCATACAGCCATAAGTAGGACTCAGAGTTATTGTGTGCTGCATAAATATATAAAAAATCTGCATAATGGCATTTAACATTTTTTTTTTTAAATTTTCTCAGTGAGAAAGAAATTTTTAGTGACTTTCTTTATATACACCTGAAATTTCAAGCTGTGTACATGTGAGACTTTGGGTGGTACTTGGCACTTTTTTCTCTCTGTGATAAAATTAGAAAGTATTGTTTTGTCTTAAAACCAAAATTTTTAACTTGAACGTCTATCCTTTATCAATATTAGTCAAATTCTGTCATTAAAATAAGATTAAAAAAAACCCTATGATTTAAAAATTTGGGTTTCCAAAATATTTTTTTTGTTTGTTTCTCTTAACGCAGATATCAAAAATTAAAAAAAAAAAATCAGAAAACACTTTTGGCTGAATCCAGACATCAGCTTTCAATAAGTTAATTTTTTCAGAAAAGTTTCCAATGGATATATTGGGTTCCAACTGAATTATGCATAAATGTGGCCTTGGGATAAATGTTTAGTTGTATTCTGTAAGTGATGAGTTGCACTTTTGAATAGCTGTACTTTTGAATATTTTGAATATTTTAAACTAATTAGTTGAAAATCTGATCAGATCCTGGCTGAAGGGGGTTCATGAAGTCTCCACTTCTGCCTCTGCATGATTCAACAGCATATATTGACTGGAAATTTCAGTTGACTTTAGTACAGGAAATTTGCTCAAATTTGTGTCAGGCATTTGAAAAATAGTTGGAATTGATTAGACTTGTATTATTCAGAAAGATATGAATCAATGGGAAGGGAGGCAAAGGGCAGTGGAGACCTGTGCTGTGCTCAGAGCAGGTCAAGCATTAACTTCAGCTCTCCTTACAACAGGAATGTCAGTCAGTTGAAAGGCTCTTCAAAATAAAGAATGTATTTTAAACCATTTTAAAAACCATGCATTTGAAAATGAGTGATAAAAGGCAATACTAACGACTGCAGCATTAGTATCTTTTGTAAGAACAAGGAAAGGCAGTGGTTGGGAAGTGCAGTGATAGTGAATATATGGAGCAGTATATGTAGTATTGAAAGCTTTCACAAAAGTAATGTCTGATTTGCCAAAAGAAAACATGAAAAAAGGACACTGAGATTCTAAGTGCTACTTTGGGTATGAGAGAACGAAATGCATTTTGTTCTAAGTAAAGCAGAAGGACTTGGGCAGGCCAGTCCCAAGAACTTGGCATTACTTGTCTTAGTTGTTCATCTGGGTTTGTGTTGCTTGCCTTGATGATAATTCTTGTATCTCAGAATTTGTAGGGGTTCCTGTTTTTTATATTATCCCCAGTAATTATTTGCATACCCAGCTTATAATGTATAAATCTGAACAGACCTGAAAAGGCAATAAACCATTTCTGTACTACCTGAGAAACTTGCAAATGCTACTTGCTTATTGGCATTCCTCTCAGATTTACAGAAGGAATAAGCTTGTCCTTGTCACTGAGTCACCATGTGGGGGATCAGATGGCTTAGTTCTGCTTCTTGGGTCTGCCTCAAACTTTAACTGTGAATATTTACTATCTCCATATGTAAGAATGTTTATTTTATATATATATATATATATATATGTATGTATATATTTATATTTATATATTTGTTGATGCTGGTTTTTTTTGCGGGTGTTCGTGGTTTGTTTTTAGGGGTCCTACAGGTTAAATCCAAATATTCTGGGAGTTGACAGCTCATGTGTTCACTGGAGGATATACATCATACTGCTTCAGGTAGAAGAGTGACTGCATTGGTACTCGCACTCATTTTTTACAGGTTATTCCATCTTCATGTGGCAGCCACAAAGCCAGCTTCTGGAGCAAGTTTAGATTGAATTAATAAAAGAAAAAAAAATTCCATATTAAGAAATTTGTTCCATGACATCCTATTTTTTTTTTCCTGTGCTAGTGTATGGTAAACATCACATGGTTATAATGTATCTTATAATGAAGAAAAATAGAGAAGCAAGGATAACTCTTACGTTAATTGCAGCTGTTACACCCCTATCATTTTGTATTTTGGGGTTTTCTGAAACACTACCTGTGCAACTGTAATTTTTCATTAATTTTGTGGATCTATTTGGTTCCTGTATCTGACCCTGTTATGGACACTTTAGTTTGAACTTTTTCAATGTATCAGCTTGACCATTCACATTAATTAGATAAGAATTTCTGGTATTAGAGACTATTAGAAGGTCATTCTTGACACATTTTGTATGAATTAATTCATTTAAGTACAGGAACAAACACCTTACCATTATTAGTAGGTTTTGTTTTTTTTTTCAGGTCATGTTCCATAGTAGATACTTTTTACCCTAGCAGGTTCTTCAGTTACTAGCTGAAACTGTGCAGCCTTTTTTATGGTTGAATTCTGTGTTTTGCATGCTTGCTCATTCAGTGTTTGGCTCTGATTAATGGTCTACAGACAGTCTAATGTTAAATGAAAAAAAAAACATTCTGGTGGCTGTGGCATTTGGTGATAAGTAGTTAGACTAAATAGAAGATGTCCTGTGCATCCCTTGGCTACAGAGTAATGATTAGATTCAGCTCAGCCTGCAGAATACTGCTGAGGATATTGCTGCTCTGCTGCAGTGATAGAGCAACTCGTATCAAAGCAGTGTGTGTTGCTGCTTATCTTGCATTGTACACTGTGGCATTCCAAACACACTGGACAAACCAAATAGTGCAGTCTGGTTTTTTTTCTTTTATTTTTTGCTAGATTTATTAGAGTGGAAATGAGGGGTTAGATTGAGTCTTTCCACTCAGCAAGTCATTGTAGTACTTGCAGCAAGTTTTAAAAGCCACATCTTTTAAGAAAAATTCTATTGCTTTTTTTTGTGAAATGTTTATTTACGCCTTTGGACAGTTGACTTTTCAGGGTTCATATGCAGTCATTCTTCTGCTGAAACAAAACAATCTCACTGGTTTACCTCATGATATATTTTAAAGCAATCACTTCCCTCAGACACATGCACACTGTATTTTTACTCTGCAATGTCCATATTGGAAATTTATAATTTTAATGCCTTTTTAATGTTTCAAATGAATGAAAAAGGGGAAGGGTATTTAATACTCCATAAAGCACAGGCTGTAAGATTTAGAAATTCATTGAAAATTACTAATTGAAAAAAATGTTCAGGTAAACCACATTTTCTTGTTTCTGTATCAGTCGTTTCATATTGGTTATTTGAAAGATACAGAGTTGGATTTTTCTAATGGTTACCTGTATAATTCCCTTTTTCTGCTAGGACACCACTGCCAACAGTAAAGGCCAGGTTGAATTTTCAAGTGACATCTATTAAAATGCCTAGATACCTGCAAGAATTAATCTCAAGAGCACTGAGCTAATTTTTTCTTCTTGCAAATTAATTAACTCAGCAAACAATATTTTATTACAGATAAACAGCTAACAAAAAAGAGCTAATTCCTAAAGTTATAACAATAATAATTTTTCAATCCACCTTATCAGGGCAACAGCTAGGCCAGTTGATTTTTTCCCCTTTCCTGAGCCAAAGCCTGCCTTACTTGTGGGAACTGTGGAGTCCTGTGAGGCAACAAGCCCCAGCTGAAGTATCCAGAGCTTTGTGCTGTGACCTGGGGCTTTTGACACTGTGCCAGATGTTGCTGTTGCTTGCTCCACTTGGTACACTCCTTCATTCTTCTGCTCACTGCCACTACTGCTCCTCATTTTTGTGCAGCTCAGCCTGACCCACTGCCATTTTGTATCATTTTCTCTTCCACTTTAAACAAATGCACATGAAATGCTAGCATGTCCTTGATGTGTACAGAATATTGGTAATCAGCTTCTCCTGCTTCATGAAGTCTTAAAAAAAAAAAAAGTTGTCACATTTCTTCCTTGCAGTTTGACACAGGTCATAACATGAAGAGTTGGCCTAGGCCTGTTAAGTCTGTGGAAATCTGGAAATTATATTTAATACAGTTACAAAGCTGTAATTAACTTTTTTTTTCCCCTTGGATGTTCTTTTTTATAAAAATGCTTCTCAAACATGTGTAGAATAAGTGCATTTGAGGTTTGTGCCTCATTTCCTCCCCTGGAAATTCTCTTCCTTTACCTCCTTCCTACCCACTCTGGGTTGAGGAATGGCAGAATACCCCACTACTATAAGCAGGGATTTCATTTTGTGTTTGTAACAGGTTCCTTTAATTTTAATCTCATGTGAATGATAAGCAAACCATACTCCAAAGATCCAACTACACTACAATTTGAATGTACTCTTCCAAATTTTTTTAAGGAGCGTGTCGGTTTTTTGGTTGATTGAAGGTTTTCTTGGATTTTTGTTCTTGTGGATTGATTGTTCAGTGTTTAGTTCTGGATGTGAGGAGGCAGTCAAATATGTGGTTTTCCTCTCTTTTTCTGCCAGTCTGTGCTATTTGTATAAAACTGTTGCTGAAGAGAGAAGCAATTTAGTTCATGTTTCTCCTGCTGACATCATATTACTCAGCAGCAATCCAGGGAGGACAAAGCCTCATACTTGCTCCCAATAACATCTCTATACCACTTACCAAGGACAGCATGATCCTTGGAAAAGGAAACCTGTATGTACTACTGTCATCTGAACGTAGATAAAATAGTAGGGACTTAAATGCTTTCTAGTAGAAAACGGAATGAATTTTTGATTGTTTTCTGTAATAGTTTGATATTGAAACTTTAATAAATAAATTCTATTATATATTTATAAAGAAGTCACTTATTCTTGCTTGAAAATTTTTTGTTCAGGATTTCTTTGACAAGGTTTTTGCATAAGTAAGATTTGATTACTTCTGTAATGCTAAGAAAAAGCTTTTTATATTGCCTCAGACCTTGACAGAGTTATGTAATAAATAATTAGAAGTGATGTAAATCTTACTGTAGTGCCTTTTTAAGCTGCTATAAGGTAGTGATAAAATATTTTTTAAAAGATACTTTTGATCCTATTTCCATTGATGTAAAACCAATTTAATTCCTTTCCCTATAATATAAATTAGGGTAATGAAATTGAACAACTGAGTGAGATGCTCTGAGAAGTTTAGGAAAAGGAGAATAAACTTGAGATGAATATACTCATTTCTGATGTGAGTTTTATGGACTCTGAGGGAGCCTATAGTCAGTTCTCCTCCTATTTCTCATAGCATTCATAGAAATTTAAGGTTGGAATCCACCTTAATAGATGACCAGAGTTGTATCAATCATTTTTCTGAGGCATGTTATCATTTCTTGTGTGCATATACCTGTTCCCTGGATTGCCTATTCCATTGTTTTACTATTCATACAGTTTAAAAAAAAAATGTTCTTTACTTTAAATCTGAAAAGCCATTTTATATACATGTAAATATACACCTACACATTTTTTGCAAGCTGGGTAGTTCCATTTGATATGAAGGAAATTACTTTAATGTGAGAAATGCAGTTTTAATTTTCTGTCTCGGTAACAAATTGTAAAAGATCATTCATGCATTTATTAAATTAAAAATTTCATCCATTTTATTGGAAATTAACATAAATGTGCAAAACCACAAAAGGCATTTGCTCAAAACAAGCAGCTCCTTTTCTAATGTGAAAGGAGAAGGTCATTTCTGCACCCTGCCCTCCTGTCTGTGAGGAAAAGGAAAAATAAGGAATACAATTATTTTTGTTAGTACTCAAATGGAAATTCACTTCCAAAAAAGCAGAACGTGCTGGCAGTTTGAGTTGCTAATCTGTTTTACTTATCTAAATAATATGAAGTTGATCTCTACAGTGGAAGATGGGAGACTTATATACAACTGTGCACTAGGAAAATTTCAGAAATTAGGTAAGATACCACAGATTTCTTTAAACAGAGTTTTAGCCCTCTGCTTGGCCAGTTGCCATATCAGGGATCAAAAAGGTTTTTTTAAAGAAAATTTATGTGTCAAAGTGCTGTAAGATCTCTGACTTAAGTGTTTTTATTCTGTTGCTGATCTTTATTTCCCATTTTACATCTCACACTCTTTCTTTGAGACTGAGGTGTGACTGCATCCATTTGGAATTCGTGTTTCTCTGTCTACCTTTGCTAAAAAACACAGTCATTCTCTCCTCATGACACTTCAGTTCTGTATTGAAAGATTGCTCTAGGACAAGATTAAACATCTGTTCTCACTGTGAAAACTTCCATGAGAGAGGATGAGCTTGGAGTTTATGTGTGATGAGCACAGCTGAACTGTGGTAGATTTCCAGTGGAATATTTAGAGATAATTCTTAATATATTTTTGAAAGAATGGCAGAATTAACTTATCCAAAATAATAAAATGCACTACAAGTAAGAAGACTTAATTATTTGCAGGTTTACTTATTAAAATAAAATTCATATATATGCTAAAGCATTTAGCACATGGAGAATTCTTATTCCCTACTACTGTTTTAGGGTTAAAGGAAGCTTGAATGCTTGAATTAAAGGCTGTGCTTAAATACTTATGTGAATTATAGTCTTGACTTGGTATGGCTGGGTAGTCATGCCTGAGTAAACTAATAGCAGTAAGTATAAACAGTAAATAATTCAGATTTGTACACTGTTCTTCCCCACAGACGCTTATGGCTTATGTTCTTTATCCACTTGGTTTTTTGTGTTAAGATGTCAAGCAGTTGCTTAACTTCTTAAACTTACATGGCAAAGGCAATCTCTTTTTACCGTGCCTGCTGAATTATAAATGAAGTTCATCTGAATTATAAAAACAAAACCCCCAAAAGAAAACCCAAAAGACCCTGAAATGAGAACCTGTTGCCACTTGATTTGTTGTTTACAGTTTTAAGCAAGGTCCCCTATCTATTGCATATGGAATATGCAGCACTCCTGTAGCATTTTTAAACGGATTTACAGTTGATCTATTTTGCCAACAATATCCTTGTTCTCTTTATAGTTATAGTACCTGACAACTATACCAATGTGGCTGGTCCAGAGCCATTATTCTGCAATTAGATTTTTGTACTGAGCATACAGAATGTTTTTTTTATTTTCTTGTTTCACCTTAATCATCTTCCCTTTGAACCATCTGTTGAACAAGAGGGCTTATTATCCTCCTGCTGTATCTGCATTATATATAAGCAGGAGATGCCTAACTGAGGTGTCCTTGAATCATTTACCACAAGTCCTCAAGCATAGAACTGAAAATTTTTAGGGCTAGGTATACAGTGAACAGTTTCCTAGGAGACTGTAACATCCCTGACTAGGACTAAAAAAGCCTTGTAGAGTATCTGATACTTGGCCAAGCCAGTACTTTATCTTGATGCCTTCAATATCTTACTTTACTTTTTTTATGTGAAAACCTATGGAGAATCATTTTAAGATGGTGTATTAGTACCCTTAAAATAACACAGTACTAAGCAATGTAGAGATGTTAACTCCAAACCCATCACAGTGCCTTAAGAGGAAAACCTAGCAGATTTTCATGCTTGCTTACATTGATTACTGAAATTAAAAATCAGACTAATAATTCTTTAATCACAAAGGTAAGACAGCACTGTATGAATTAAACATTGCTGTGAGGCTTCCCATGTAGTAGAGCATTCTGATGGGATTTTTGGGCCCAGGTTGAATCTATGTGCCATTCTTGTTTTATTGGATTTCTCCCTTCCTTGACAAATCAAAATCCTGAACTAAAATTTTTGATTGTCCTTAGTTTATGAGGTTATTTTTACTTTGCAATTGTAAACCAGCCTCAGAGAGTTAGTATCAAGTCTTAGTGCTGGGTTGGTTTTATCTGGATGAGTCCCCTTTTAGATGTAAAGGGGCAAAAAAATTCACCATTGGGTTTTTTACTCTCAGTTCCTACAGTACTTTATAGCCTTGTTGTGCTTTCTGTATTGCTGTTTTGCCTTCAGACAGAAGAGACAGTATACGAGGGCTTACATCAGTCTAACAATTGATTTGAAGTAGTCCTCTGTAGCCAGTAATTATACTTCAACTTATACTTAATCAGGGTCCTTTTCACTAGAATTTTACTCTTCTTGCATTGTGAAATTTCCCCTTTTTATCCTGGCATATAGGTCCACCTCCAAACCACTGTCATGGAAAATACTGTCAGACACCTAGGAAGGTGAATCAGTGACAGGAGAGTTTTCTGTGCTTATGATGCTTTTTTAATGCTGAGTAGGCTCATGCACGGCACTTTTCTCTGCAGAGGGAATCCTTCAAGCCTAATGGTTGCCCAAAAGTTGTACTGGGTTTTTTTTTTTGTTGTTGTTTTTTAATGCTTATCTTCTGAGCTCTCTATTTCTCTCATTACAAAGTTCTTTGAAAGGAATGGTATCTTTCTACCACAGCTCTTTTAGGGAAATTAGCAAACTGCTTCCAGCTGGATCTGATAGATGGCTCCCCTAGCTACTGATCCCTAGTTAATCAGGAGGAACTGCAGGGTGAGAGAGAAGGCAAACAAAAAACTGGGAGAAATAGTCATGACATTCAAAAAAGTGCCTAAGCCTCTGTTTGTGCTATACATGTGTATTTTGCTAAAGTGTTAGGAAAGAGTCATGCTTCACACCTTCTAGTGCACCTCGTGGCTGAGCTCCACTGCATAAGTGCAAAAGCAGTTTGGGCAAATACTTACACAGCATGGTGGGGGAATGTTCTCCCCATTCCTGAATTCCTCTATGTAATAACCATGGTAGCTATACTTTTGGCTTATACACAGTCATAGTGCTTTCCTCTTCATCCACTCCTGTAGCTGCTCCTGATTAGCTGAGGATCACATGCCCTTGATCCCTTATTGAATCCAGCCGAATAATTTCTCTATCAGAGCCCAGGTAAAAGGAGGTATTTTCTTAAGAGGGAGCCTGGTGGTAGAAGGACAGAGAGGTTATAAACTGATCAATAAGATGTAAAGGAAAGCATATGTTCTTGAGAACCTGTGTAGGCTTGAAGGGTTTTGAAACTGTGAAGAGTACATCCTCTGCAAGAATGGGAAGAATAAAAGTAGCTGAGAAGAATTGAAAGCTTTTATTTTATGATTTTCTTTGAAGTGCCTTTTTTTGTGTTCTCTGCTCTCTTGCTGGAAGAGAGAGTTATAGTAGCCTGAGGTAGGTACTAAGCAAGCCAAGTGGCTGATGATGAGAACTAACTTGGGAATAAAAAGCTGGACTAAAAAGTCTGTGCTTTACTAGGCAATAAGCAGATAATTTCTTTAGGGAAGCTCAAAGTGACCAGTTTCTGAAACCAGCTCCACAGTGCTGTGGCGCTGGAAACACTGAGTACATCTGTCTTGTCCCTGGGAGTGCAAGGATGTTCAAGGAGCCTAGAGCAAAACATCTGGTTTCCTTTTTGTTTCTTCTGAAAGGCAGGACACCCTAAACTGCACTGCTGAAGTTGCATTTTGAAAACATGAGTGAGTGTTAGGGGTGCTGTAACATAAAATAACTCAGTAACCAGGTTCCTCATAGTGATTTAAAGGCATATTGCTGAAATTGAACCATTTGTGCATAATTTTGCTATGGAAAAGAAAGGTCTTAGCTTATTTATAATTGAAATTTTCTATTTAAAATTACTTTAACCTGACTGTGTGTCTGGATAAAGGAAAGTTAAATGAATTTGGGTGACTTCAGAGGGGCTTTTGAATCTTGTTGTTTGTATCTGCCTTCTGTTTTTGTATTGAAAGTAACAGGAGTATTGCTAAAGACATTGTAAGAGATTTCTTTGAGGTGTTCCAGGCACAGTGTACTGCTTGAGGTTCAGTGTAACTTGTTTATGTGTTTGTAGTACATTTTTTTGCTGTCAGTTTGAGGTAAATAATTGTTTTGTTTTGTTATAGGGAAAGGTGAACATGGGAAACCGTACCCTCTTACAGAGGAAGACCATGATGATTCTGCTTATAGGGAAAATGGCTTCAACATATTTGTTAGCAACAACATAGCCCTGGAACGGTCCCTGCCAGACATCCGACATCCTAAGTACGTAAACTCTTTCCTGGACTGTTTAATTTTTAAGATTTTTTTCTTTGTATATCTCTAAAAATATTTTCTAGGAAGGTAAAACATAAACAGTCAGCAAAAACCAATTATTTCATTCTATAGGAACTGGAAAATTTACCTCTGTTGTTAAATCATTTGCTCTGTCTTTTAAAGTGTCTTCTCATCTGATTAGTTACACATTAAGAATTTAAAAGGCCTCTTTTCATTATAGAATGATTCTTCTTAAATTTCTGTGTAGTGAGTTGGGCTAAAAAGCATTCACATAGCTTCTCATGTTCTCATTTGGTTAATAGCTGCAGATCTTTGGGCTGGGGAGCAGAGTTACAACTTTATATTGTTTTTGACTGTGATTGCAGAGTCTTTTTTCTGTTTTGTTACATAAAAGTTTAAAGCAATGCAATAGCTGCCAAGTGCTGATACATCAGCTGATTTATGCTGCATAGAATTGTGCAAAAACAGAATATGCATGATGAATTGGTAGAATTTGGGGGCACTGGATGATGGTATTGTTCCCTAAAGCATTAATATAGCACAGAGAAATGGGATGAAGGTTATTCTGGAAAATAACCAGAGCCAGAACCATTGAGCTAAAAATCATCATACAGCAAACCTAACTTGCTTTTCATGTTGTTTAATTTTTGGCTCCTTTATACAAAAAGGAGAACTTCCTGTCTGTGACAAGAAGAGGGACACCATTGCCATTGTAGGCTCCAAGCTCTTGTTCTCTAGAGTCATTCTGAAGCTGATCTCTGAAGAGGGAGCTGATTTGATTTGTCTCCTTACATGGTATTTTCCCGCTCTTTTAATTGGATGTTTTGCAATTAGTGTATGGGGGAAAGGTGAGGCAAAACTAATTGTCTCCACGACTATGTTTGTATTTTCCTACAGGTACAATTGTCTCTATCATACAGAGATTCATGTTAAGATATTGTCCCACTTCTTAACTTATTTTGATATGAAAAGTTGTCAGAAGTCAGAGCTGAACTTCAGAGCTTGACAGAAGTTCTCAGGGCAGGGAGAAGAGAAACATCATGGCAACTAACAAATTGTTATGTCAAATATGCAGCTGTCTTTTTGAAAGAATTAATAGTGTATAAATATTTGCATAGTGAGAGTTCAAAAAAAGAAATTCACAGCAGAGGAATTAACCTTTTTTTAGAGATGTTTCTGATTTAATTTTAATTGCTAATTGCCTAATTTAATTGTTGCATTGTTTTGAGAAAAAAACCCTGTTGCTCTCTTAATTTGTAAACAATTTATTAGGATTGTTTGCATAAGATTAAGTAAAAGAAATATATTTTTATAACAAGTATTATGTTTTTATATACATTCTTTACTTTCTGCTTTGACAAATTAGCTGAAATTATATAATGAGTGCTTCCAAGAAGTTTGAGTTCAAATGTACAGCTGTATAGCATTGAAGCTCTGGTAGATTACATTGTTGGTATAATTAATGTGTTCATCAAGCAACCTCCTCTGTTAGCAGAACTGCAGAGGATAATGACTAGACACAAAAGGAAGCTGTCAGATTTGTCATCCCTTTGTGCTTTTGTAAATTGGTCTTTTGGCAACTTCTTTCTCACCTGCTGCTGTCCTCACAGTCCCTGACATTTCCATGCATGTCCCCAGAAGTGATGTGTTGTCAGAAGTGACGTGTTGGGAATGAGTCGGTGCCACACCAGACTGTCTGTGCCCTCTTTTCCCCAGCACAAATTTTCTGACTTGCACCTAAGCATCTCATTTGGGAAGCTTGTAGGTGCCTGCATTGTTTCCATGTTCCAGTTCAGCCAGGTTCCTGTGGCATTCAGTGGAATCTCATGTGGTGGCTGTTTTAGTAGTGTCCTGACTGAGCTGGCTGGAGTCATGGCCCTCTAACCTTCCTTCTGTTAAACACATAATACAAGTAGCCCATTAGTTAATTGACTGTATCACTTACCATCTAAAGATAAAGAGAAAAAATGTTCTTGTGCTACAATTGCCTACTAAGTAGTGTCTCAATTATGGTGACAAAGCTGGGCTCAATACTTTTGATGGCTATACCTTGAAGCAAGTGTATTTCTTGGACTTCCAAGAGACACAGGGGTCTGGCAATACTTTCTGACCTACTGTTAGAGACAAGCACGTCACTTGGCTGCTGTGTGTTAAGTATGGCCAGTCTCAAACTACTCTTCACTTTTGGAAATGTCTCCTCTCTTCAGAAGCGTGTATGAAATGCAAAGTAGTTCACATTGTGTCACATGGCATTGTGCTGGTTTTGGCTGGGGTAGAGTTAATTCTCTTAAGGAATTTGTGTGTCATCTGTGCTGGAGGCTGAGGCTAAACCATTGCACTATGGAAAACTATGTAATTTCTGTCTTGAGAAAAGGGTTCTCTCCAGTAACATTATAGCAGATAAATCAGGTGTGGTAGAGCAGGCAGGTCTAGTTTGACCAGCTTTTGAACATTTTAAAGGGTTTGGCTTTGTGGAGCTTCTAACTGCTTTGAGGCCTTTAGCTGTCATCTTTATGTAAATTTATGGGAGATGCTAGTATTGTAAACTTTGAGTTTGATCCTCTGTCTCTGTTTAATAAATGCCATTTGCACAGGGAAAGTGGTTATCTTCTGCTGAAGATGTATTTCCTGAAAATACTGTCTATGATATGTTTTATAGAACCAAATAGAATGGCTTTATTGCCTTTAGTAGAGAAAATCCACAAAATTAGCCTTCAGATGCAACAAAACTGAGTGGTAAATCCTGTAATTTGAATAAAAACTTACTTAAATGGAAACAGCAGCTGCAGTAGTTTCTGCATTCTTCTGAAATAACTTCAAAAATATTATATTCCAAAGTCAAACCAAAGAAACTTGAAGAACCACTTATAAGTGTTTGATTTTCTGGGAAGTATTCAAAGGCAGCAGAAAAAACTTGTTCTTTTTAATCCAAATAAACTTTCTTTTTCTGAGTTTCTTTGGAATTTGGGCATAGGATTTGCAAATAACACCTTCTGCAGGAGATGGATAGAACTAAACAAATGCTTAGATGATTTAGCTCTCAGAAATTCAAGTTTTCAGATATGTTTAATAATACTCTTTTGCTTTTCCTGTGATATTTATAACAATTGAGCAAGATGTTATGATTGATTCTTCTTTCCTTTTTAAGGCAGCAAAATGTGTGTACTGTAAAACAACTGTGTAATGAAATGAAGCAGTTAACTTCTATTCTAAGGCTGACTTGACCTTTTCTGCATCTTTAATATGTTTTTATTGCATCCTTCTAATAGCTCCCATGCTTTTTTTCTCTCTCTCATAGCTGTGCTCAAAGAATTTTTTTTCCATTTCTGAGTGGTCTTTGATGTCTTGTTTCCGTTCCACTCTTGTGTGAAAGCCTTGGCACAGTGGGTGCCAATCTACATTAGCTGATTTTCTGTTCTCTTCCCACCATCACCCATGTCTTTCAGTTTAAACAAAGAAACAATCAAACAAAACAACTTCTTTATTTCCCCCCCAAATTCTAAATAACAATCTGAAAAAGGCTATCACCTCAGTTTATTTGGTTTCAGGACTGATTTAGCGAAACTGAGAGTTCTGGTCACCCAAAGTGAAAGGTAACATGGAGTTTTGGGTAGTATTGAGAGAAAACAATGGCATTAATATTTAAGGGTTAGAAATTCTATACCAATATAAGAAATATTTCAAAACCCACAAGAAGAGTGTTTTCATTCACTTCTGTTTTCACCTGTTTTGTGCCACTTTGTGTAGTCTAGAATATAACAAACCTGTGAATGCTAGGGAAAAAGTGGGCAGTATTATTTTCTGTTGTAGAAAGAGAAATGCTACTTATTCTACTACTGAATGTACCAGTTGAAATTAATTCTTATCTTCTCCACATTATCAAATATTCTGCTATTCATACCAGCTTTGTTCAAACAAACAAAACTGAATCTGACTTGCATTTTGAATAGCATTCTAAATGTGATTTTAATGAGACTTGGGGGAAGGATTGCAATCACCTAGGTTGAACAGTGAATATAAATTTTGTGACCTATCCTGTTCCAAGCTCCTAAGTCTTTTTATACTAGACAATCAACTTTTTAAGTTTTTCATTATTGACTCAAGGAATTTTAGTTAATCCCTGATACCAATACATTTGCAAGCTTTATAATTTAAAATATTTTGGTTTGTTTGTTTGCGTATCTTAATTTCAAAACAGGTCTCCTTTTATCTAAAATATGCAGAATAATTACTAATAACAATATCCTGGAGTGCATCAAGCACAGCATTGCAAGCCAGGCAGGGAAGGGGATTGTCCTGCTCTGTGCTGGTCCAGCCTCACTTGGAGTCCTGTGTACAGTACCACAATGTAAAAGGCATAAAAAAGCGATTGGAGAGCATCCAGAGGAGTATCATGAAGATGAAGGATGTAGAGGTGAAGCTGTATGAGACATGGCTGAGGTCACTTGGTCTGTTCTGCCTGGAGGAGACTGAGGGGAGACCTCACTGCAGTCTGCCTTGGGAGGGAAGGAAGGAGGGCAGGCATTGTTCTCTCTTCTGTGGTTACCAGTGGCAGGAGCCTAAGGAATGGCAAGAACCCCTGTGTCAGGGGAGGTTTAGGTTGGATATTAGATCAAAGGTGGTTTTTATTCAGAGGGTGATCGGGCTCCCCAGGAAAGTGGTCACAGCACCAAGCCTGACAGAGTTCAAGAAATGTTTGGAAAATGCTCTAAGACAAATGGTGTGATTCTTGGAGTTGTCCTGTGCAGGACCTTGATGATCTTTGTGAATCCCTTCCAGCTCAAGCTATTCTATGATTTTATGTCTTGGGTAGTCTTAGATCAGATGTGCAAATACTCCCCAGTTGGCCTGAGTAATCAATCACAAGAAATCTCATTCTTTTAAGGTTTCCCTGGACTTAGATTCATTTGGTAATGAAATTCTTAGCATTCTTCTTGTACATTAAAAATGTCCAACCTGATTCTTGTAATGTCTGGTTTTTAGCCTGTATGGGCTGGAGTCACTGTTTCCAATCCTTTTCTGCTGGTCTTGCTGTTGATGTGTGAAGTTCTGTCCCTTCACTGTCACTCCCAGCAATATTCCTTTTTAGAAGTCTGAACTATGCTCATTTTTCTTAGGCATTAAAATTTTCACAGTCCTCAGAAGAAATGCATTTTCATAATCAAAGAAATGAGAGTGTTTAGCTAAGGGCTGGTTACATCTTCTGTGTCCTGAACAGTAATGAGGTTTTATTTCTTTCTAATAACAAAACCAAATTTCATTCCGTGGGTTCTGCATAACTGAAACTCTCCTTTTCAGTAGCAGAAGCTGAGAAAGTGCCTGAATGGTTCTCTCAGAACATTTGAATGCAGTGTGGTTGCTCTCCATTGTATTTTTAAAAGAGGCTACAATGAGTATGTAATGGGATTTCTCTGGGCAGCATTTTTTTTTATTGGCTCCATTTTTGTGTTTCTTTAGAGTAGTTGCAGAGCTAACAGAGTTGGAGTTGTTCTTAATCTCTATGTTTTAGTACACTTTGCAAAGAGTTCTAGTATTACTAAACTCATGGGAAAGGGATATAGTTAGATACACAGGCAGTAGCACATATCTGCATCCCTTAAAAGAGTAATTATTTCCTTGTGTTTAGTTACTTTCTTTTTATAACTACAGTGCATTTGTCACAATCTAGCCTATGTATCTTGTCCCTAAAACTAAAATTTAAAAATTTGTCTTTAATCCAAGGCTCCAAGATAAATTCCAGTCAATTCCCTCTGCAGTCTATCATCTTAAAGTCAGGCTTGGGTTGAAAAAAAAAAAAAAAAAAAAAATTAGTTCAACCATTTAAGTATGCTGAAGTTACAAATATTTAAGAAGTCTTATGGAAGTAATTGTTTATTTCTATTGGTCTTCTGTTGAATTTTTGATCATATGGTGGGGAAAAAAAAGATAGTAGAAGGCTTTTTCTAGTTCTCATTCATTTTGGGGAATCAGAAATGTCTTCATACACACATAGACATTGCATTGCTTCATATTGCTGATTACTCGTATTTGCTTAATTTGTCTGCCCACAGAGAAACCTATTTAAACTGAAGATGTGTTTTCAGTGGGTAATGGAAAAGCTAGAGATAGTTACTGTGCTTTTCATACTGTTTTGTGTAGTTGCTGAATAATGTAGTGAAAGTGAGAAGTCATGTGGTCCAAAACACGATAGGCAGTGTCCCTGTTTCCAAGCCCCACCAGATTGTTCTCTGCAATTGCTGCAGGGCATCCCATTTGAAGTGCAGCTCCTCAAAGCAGGATCAGGAATATTTTATACCCAAGAAAACCTATGGCTTTCTGTCTCTGTCATGCCTACTGTCACTTTCTCTGCAGGATATATATTGATAGGAACAAATAACATGGAATAATTCCCAAGTGCTTTCTGGGTGCTTGTCTTTTTTTTTTTTTTTAGGGCAGCAACAGCAAAAATATGGCTGAAGATTGATGATTCCTCTTCTCTCCTTTTATTGAGAAATAGGCTGCAGTGTTAAATAGGCCAGTGGGGAGAGTCCAAGCCTGATGGGACTGTTTCTGTTTACTGAAAATTATTCGATAAAAGAAATAATCTGTTTTTACACATGGAGAGAAGTAGTTCTTGTGTATTTAGATGCCTTGCATGTTACTTAGACTCCAGTAAATCCTCCCACACTGCTGAGAAGATAGCAAGCTGCAGGAAACGTAACTGTGAAATCTAAACTTAATGGGGACAGGAATTCTGAAGGATATTTACCCTCCAGCCAGTTCTGTACATCTGGGATAGCCAAGCCTATTAGCATTTGGCAGTGGTTAAAGCTTGGACTTTTAACTGTCAAATAATACAATAGTAAAATTTGAAAGTACATCCAGCTTTGCTAAGATTTGTGTGGAATGTGGGATATTCTGGGGTTTTGTATCTTTGAAGTTCATAGATGAAAGTGATGATATATGTTGTTAATATAGTAGTTTTATGAAGAGCCTCAGTACACCTTACCTCAGAAAGGTTGTACATTCTTGGCAGTACATTCTCAAGGGCAACACAATTAGCTGTTGCACCTCTTGTAATAAGGACAGCAGATGTGCAGCAGTGCTGGAATGGAAAAACAACTTCTATTTTGCCTGATTTGATTGTGAGTAAGCTTCTTGAGCTCCAGTTTTCTGAAGGCTGTGCTGGCCACAGGATGTGGTAGTAGACATGAGAATTTATTGATCTTCTTGGCACATGTGGTCCATGAGGCCTAACATCTTTTTCACAGCATTTGTTCCCTTGTTTACCAGCTGTAATTTCAGTATTACAAACCCTGGTCAGATCTAGTACTATCTTGTCCCTTATCTCTTTTATTGTGTGCAGGTGATGGTGTTGAGAGGTGTAAGCCTGACCACATGCTGCAGTGAAAAGGAGAGGTGAAGTGGTGTAGGTAGATCACAGAAAGACTGTCTTTGAAAATTAAGCATTTTATGCTTAAGCAGAGTGGACATAGTAAGTCCATGGGCCTGAGGGAATGTACCCCTGAATGCTGAGGGAACTGATGTCTGAGGCTCCTCTCAATGGTCTTTGAATGATATCACAGCAATTGTAAGAAGTACCTGAGGACTGATGCAAAACTGGGAGGAGTGGCTGAGCTTTTTGAGGATTCCTAGAAGCCTATGGGGTGCCTTCGGAATATAAGGGCAAGTGGTAATAAGATAACTAGGATTTCTGGAACAGAAATTTAAAAGGTAATTGAATGTCACAGGTTGTTTTTTTCCTGAAGTAGTGTGCTTTAAAATGCACTTTGAAGTGACAAAAACCTGAATTCTAATCCTGTTTCTTCTTCAGCCATGAAAATGACCTTAGATTCAAAGTAGAGGGTTTTTATTGGTCTTTTTATTGATGGTCTTTTTATTGAGGTCGGCCTTATTTGTGAGAGACAATCAGATAAGGATGCTAGGGTCAGATGAATGAATTTTAACTAGATTTTTTTAAAGAGAAGATCAGAGAAATGACAAAGTGTTTTGGGGATGTTTGCTTGTGTATGTATTAAATAAATTGGACTGATGTTGTTTTTGAATTCACAGGTAACAAAGTGCAAGGTTTAAGCTAAAATATAATTAGAGTACAAGGATGCCTTCTTATGTGCACTTGCTAATGAGGAATTTTGAGATAGTATAAAATGACTGCATGCATTATTTCCCAAGCCTCCTAGATTTAATATGTATGGTGAGTAGATAAATTTCTTAAAATATATTCATATTTTTTTAAATTGATAACATCTTTCCATAAGTGATGAGGATTTTATAGGTCACTGTATCATAAAACAAAACTTTGTCAACATAAACCTGCTTTATGTCAATATAGTTTATCTGACTCTTAGGCTCTTCCCTTGGTTAGAGGAGCTTTTTGGTTTGAAGGACAAAGCAAGGCAAACTCAGAGTTTGATTTCTTCAGAGGCAGAGAGTGCTACTGAAGAAACTGTACATGACAGGCCAAAATGAGGCAATTTGACATAATGTAACAAGCACCTAATTCATCTCCATCAGTCCTGATGAATTCCGTGCTGAGGAAAGTCTACATAGAGCACAGGACTTTGCCTCCTTAGTTCCCAAGGCGTGTTGATAGTGCACTTAATAGCAATTTCACAAACAATTTCTACTATACAATTTATTTTTCTTCTTTTTCATGAAAATCCTACTTATGTTTTGGAGGAGGTTTATTCTTGTAAAGTGTTGTGACATTTATTGAGGCCCATACCCAGTAATGCCTGCTTGCTTCCCAGCTGTGAGTCACTGTGAAAATAAAGATTACTTTCCCTGCCATCAGCTCACACCCAAGCTAATTTTACAGCCTTGTCAAATAGCAGGAGAAATTACTAGTTATCACTACTTAATCAGGCTCAGCTGACAAGACTAGATTGGAACAGAAACATGGTGTGACTGAAGCTTGTTGCTGTAAATTGAATACTTTGACATGCTAGGACAATTACTATGTAAATTTCACTGGGAAATGTTTTGTTCTGGTAGCTTCGAGAGGTCTTGTCACTACCTGGGGGCCCAGTGGGTGCTGTAGTTTCTTTTAATAAAGGCAGAGAAAAGGTCAGATCTGAAAAAGCAGCTTAGTTAAGAGAGAGAGAGCTGACAAAGCCAGTGGGAGGAAAAAGATTGAAAATCTCTTTCTGTTTTCCTTTAACTTTCTCTGGCACTTCCTATAAGAGGAGAAAATTAGAGGTGGGCTACTTTTATGATCCAGAAACTGCAGTAGTAGGCTGCTGCTTTGTTTCTTAAATCCAGCAAAGGGATGTCTGTGAGACACTTAACTTCTCCTGTGTTATTATCTATCAGGGCAATTTTCAAGGCTGTTGATGTGTTTGGAAGGCACAGAGCCTGGTAACTGACCACAGCATTGCAGTGCTATCCCTTAGTGTGCATCAAACATTGTTGATACCTCTGCAGGGTCAAGCAAATTGCTGCTTTTATGAATCAGCTTTTGCTGTCGAGTGGCTGGAATGGTGCCAGCACTGCTCTCCTTTCTCATCATTTTAGAAGCCTGTATTCTTTCATTTTGTCTTCTGCAGAGGCAGTATATTTCTGCATCTCTCTGTTAACTGTGAAGCTGTAAAGGGGGATGATTTGGAAGTTCTGCATATTTTCTTAAGCTCATGTGATGAGGACATTTTTTCCCCCCAAATATAAAGTTATTGGGGAAGCAAACAGAGCTCTTCTTATTCCTTGAAATAAAATAATGCTGTTATTTGTGCCCAGTAGAGTAGGCTAACCCACAAAATGAAAGCATAACAGTCTTAGGATTCTTAGTACTGAATAAGAGGGAAGTGTGATTTTAACTCCTTTTCACTACTCCTTTTATGAATAGTCATCCTTTCAGGTTGTATTTTAAAGGTACTTCCTGCAGAGAGCTTCATGGTGTTTCTGAACCTTTTTTTTCCTTCCTCAGGCAGGTTAATGTTTTAGAAATAGAGGAACCTCTTGCTATTTTCTTAACATTCTAAAAGTCTCCCTGCAACTTTAAAGCCAACTCTAAAATTGTTTTGTGCAGAAACTTGGTTTGGATTCTTGTTTCAACCCTGCAGAAGAATTCTGTATCTCAAAGGAAAAAGTAAGTTGATATTGAATATTGTTTCTATGAATAAGCCTTGAACTCCTGAAGCCAAGTTCCCAGCTCCAAAACCAAACTGTAGGAGCAGCATGCAAAACTGGTGAAAAGTTCTATTTTGCCAATTAGGTGTATTTAATTTTTTTACTATAGAAATTATTTTCAAATGAATTCTACCTTTTTTTTTTTTTTGGTAAAGCAATTGGGTTTCCAGAACAGTAATGAATTACAAAATTGAATCATACATATGATTAGTGCTTAATTATGCTTCTGATAGAAGGGAGAGAGGAAGGAGATTCTTTGGACAGAGATTGATTTTCAAAGCAGTAAGTACAACTTCACAATGTGGAAACAGCTTGTGGACTGGGCGATCAGGCCTCTGTTTCTAAAACTCTCATCCAGAAGTCTCTGAGAGACTAATTTAATGATGCAAGGATATTCTTTGATAGGCAATGCCAGATATTAATTTCTGAAATGTCATGGAAAGAGAGACTAAACTGATCGAGGAGAGCAATATTTGAAAGCATAATTCAAGGTTCATAACATTTGATTCATTATCATCTTGAAAATGACATTGTATCTAACTAATCAGCATATTCATCATTTGATGCCAGGTTTTGGTTGTTTGGGTTTGTTTTTTTTTTTTTTTTTTACACAAGTGTTGGCATTTATAAAATATTTTTTGGCAAATTCCACATTGCTAGTATTATTTCATAATTCTGTGTATTTGTGCAGTGACAATGCATAATGCCCCTTTCATGTCCTCTTCTAAACTCATATTGCTCTGAAGGTAATGTCAGAGCAAGTAAGAAAATACAGATGTGAGCTACTTAACTAGCAGGATGAGGGTTGCTTATCATGGCTTTTTTCTTGCTAAGTATATACCAAGACGTTTCAGGCTTAAGACAGAAGTTATTCTGAGACTTAAGACTTCAGTAAATAAGCTTGAAATCTATTATTTATGCCAAGAAGTTTTCAGTTTTTCAACCTTGGGTGCTGAACCAATTGTTCAGCATTGTTCCATGATTAAGTGCTAGTGTGCTGCACTAAAATATGTTATGTTTAAATGCAATAAAGGAGGCATCTTGAAGAAAGCTTCTGTTGTACATTCCTGAGGCCAGTCTGTAGTGTTCTGTTAAGATTATGCAGAAAAGACTTCTGCTAAGTAGGAGCCCTTTTCTACTTTCAATTGTAAGGTTCTTCACCTCCTTGAGTAGTATTCCTGCCACAAGTCCCAGATATATACTGCTGCTTCTTCATCCCCTTAGCCCCACCCAGCTTGTTGATTCAGGCATTTGGATACTGCCCTCTAGAAATAAATGGCCTTGCTTTCAAAAGGGCTTAATATCTTTTGGTGCCAACCATCTATTTTTTTTTTTTTTTGAAAAGTACAACCAAAAGGTGAGTAGTTACTCGACTGAACTCCTTCTGAAGAGTTTTTGCATTTCTTAGTGTCTAGGATGAGTGCATTGTGTAAAAATACAAAAATTTAAACTAGACACTTTCTTTAAATTAAAAAAGACTTCACCTCAAGACCTCAATGGGCATCCTCTTCTCAGTTTGCCTGTATGACAGGACCATGCAGAAGCAAATTATTTCAGTTTAGTAATGAAATTGCTGCATAGAATAATTATGAGGGTTTTTTTTCCCTTCTTTTGTGTGGTCAAATGTGTCACTGTGGAACTCAGCAGTGAAATGGATTCCAGTCTTCAATAAGGAAAGTATTGGTAAGGGATTCCATAAGATAATCAGTAGTACAGGCAGCGTAGTACTAAACTCTGAAGGCCACTGCCTTTTACAGCTCTTGAGAGAAGAGCTGGCAAGTTGCTTGCATCTGATGAGACTGTGTGGTGAAAGGACAAGAGAGATAACATGCCCACACGTTGCTGGATTCCAGTCTTGGCTGTGAAATGGGCAAGCTGTTTAAATTCACCAGCCTAGTCTGGCAGTCTGTAGAGCTAGGAACAATCCCAAATTCACCCTCTGGAGCAGACTGGAGGCCTGGGTCTGTTCAGTTAGGATGAGCCACAGGATGTGCAGATGTTCACTGCTACACTGCACTGAGTGCTGATGGTGTAGCATGGCACGTGCCTAGAGGTACAAGCATAGATGTGAGCTAAGCTGACTGGTCAGGATTTCTTGGAATAATTTGTGGAAGACAGCATCAAACCTTGAGCACTTAAGCCTCCAGTTCTGTAAATGATCACTTACCAGCCACTAATGAGGTGGCTGTATTGTTCCTGTAGCTGAACAAGGTAAGCTGAGGAAGACATGGTGTGAGGTTTCTGATCAAAGTGAATGATTGGTGCCTCAAACACTAAACATCAAAAATATTGCTGGACTAAGCTATTTGGTATTCTGAAGAAACACAAGTATGGAGGTAAGGATAAAAGTGAGGAAAAATGTAATGAAAACAGTGGAAGACTAGTCAAATAATGTGTTCTTAGCATCCTTAAGTATTTATCCTCTTATCAGTATGGGAATGATGAGCATGCATCCGTAGCCAGGGCTGATTACAGAAAACACTTTCATGGAAATTATAGTGATCAAAGCCAAAGTGAAAAATCAGTTTGGTATACTAATTTCAGGTAGACTGATTTAGTTTTCTACCCTCAATCCCAAAATTATAAAATATCATGGCAAGTTTTTCTTCTGAAACTTTTTGTGTTTATACTAATATATATCTCATTCAAACAAGCCATTTTATAATATATATGTAGATTGAGTTAACAGAGTCAACCTGTCTTCATCTTCATTTGCCATTTAAATCAGTCTTGTTAGTGCAGAGTCCTCATATGTTATTTTAAAAGTTAATCCAGTTTAAAGTGTCACTAAGGCAAAAAACTGGTCCTGATAGAAACAAGCTAAAAATAGCAAATAATAAGTTCCTATTAAAATTATTTTTGAAAGACCTGGTATTTGCATCCATTTTTCAATTCCCCACTGATCTTTTTTTTAATTCCTTAATTGGAATATGATGTGATGATAAAGCTGTACAGTAATATATTTGCTTTTATCAGTTGAGCGATGATTTCATAATTAGGAGGAGAGCTTAATGTAATGTTGATTGACATCAGATACACTGCAATCTATTCTACACTAAGTTACATCTTGGAGCAAACCCTTACTTCACTGAAACTGGCTGAACTGCCTATCTGTCCATCTTAAACCTACTAACTTTTTTTGAGTATTGATTTTAGGATTTATTTCCAGGCCTTTATAGATTTTCTAGTATTTCATGCCTCAATGAAAGTCATTGTGCTCTTTGGACACTTTATTCTGCCATTCAAACTACCTGAATGATACTTACTGTCCACATAAAGCCTACCTTCACCTGGTGTGCAAGTAATTTGCAGTGTCTTTATGTGGAAGATGACAATAGGAGTTCATGTGTGCAAGTACTATAATTTGCTAAACTGATCCAAGTTTGACTGAATTTCCCACCGAAATTTTTAGGCTCTGGGAAGAATATTATTTTACTCAGTAGTATTTTAAATATTTCTGTAGGTAGTCAGTTCAGTTTCATTTTATCATAATTTAGACAGTTTTATCTAATGTATATGAGGTTATGGTAATCTTACACATAGCATTTTTCCTTTCTACAGCATACCTTGCCTAATTTTTTATTTTAGTGTATTTTGGTAAGATTGCATTCTTCAGGAAGTATGAAAGAATCTTAAATTGCAATTCCTCATTTCTTTGGAGACTCAAGAATTTCCCTTTTAAAACAAGAAGCAATGTCTGTAGCTTCTAAGTAGTCTTCTTTGCAGCCAGGGTGTTTGGCATCACTTCTAAAGACTCAGGATATGAAGAAGCACACTTGTTGACTTGGAGCAAATGGTGCATGCATTATATATGTTTATTCTCATGAAAATACTTTATTTTCATGGTACATCTGCTGTCTCAGCTGTGGAGGTCTAACTGCATCTTTGTTGCAGTTCATGGGTATTTTCTGAGCATTACAGCAGTTCATCAGCTCTGTCCTGCAGCCCATCAGAACACAGAGCTGGCTGCCCTCTGCTATGGAGTGTGTTGAATATAACTTCAAATAAAATGTCTTTATTGTCACACTTTTTAAAGCAGTGATCTTCGGTTGCTGTTAGAGTCTCATGTCAAGAGAGCAAGGGGCTAAAAATGAGCAGAATTCCCTTGATGAAGAAAGGCAAGTAAAGCACTGCTATGAAACCTAGCAGAAAATCATTAAGTTTAAGGTTTAATTTCTATGAAATTGAAATCTGGCCAGTTTTTTTGATAAAAGCACAAAAGGATGTTTTGGTGGTTTGTGGCTTTTGCTAGAAATCAATTCACATATAGCCTTTACCATATACCTTTGCAATGGCAATCAAAAGTAAATGTAAATGAGGATTGAAGGTCAAAGTTGAATGATGGAGAAATGTTAAGAAGGTTTTAGATGCTGTCATCTTCTAAGCGTGGCTCTGTTTTAGATCAATCTGTTCAGCAGGAAGAATAGAATAGTTGTAGACTAAATCCATCAATGTTGCTTCTCTTTCTCAACACTTTAACATAATGCAATTTCTCTGAAACTGTCAATGAGAATATCCAAATCCAATGACCTACCCCATCCTTACATGCATAAGGTTACAATATTAAGCATGCAAATTTCAGTACAACTGCTTTCAAGAGGTGTCTTGTTATACTGGAGGGGTGACTTTTTTAAAAAGAAATGGCATTCTGATGTATTTGGGTATTTTTTTCCTCTTTAGAAGTTGTTAGTCTTACATATGTGAGGTTCTTTTGCTTGGGTGGTTGTTTTGTTTTTGGTTTTTTTTTTTTTTTTGGGCTTCAAGTTTTATGGTGGTGGAAATTTACTGCTTTGAAATCATATTTACTGGGAGTCAATGCTGAAGGAAAAACTTTTGCTTTCAAAAATGGTGTGAGAGTTCCATGTATGTCTGTTAGTTGCGTTTGTTCTAGTCCAAGAAGCATCACTGTTGACAAACAGCTGGCAGCAATAGGTGTTGGTTTTGGTAGGTGGCTTTCTTAATTTGCCATCTGAAACAGCTACGTATTAATAATGGGCTTCATTTGTTGTACTTCTTCCTACAGATAAGAAAAAAAGATTCTACTAAATTCTTTTTCTGCAGTGGATTTTCTTTTTCTCACAAAACATTTAAATATACATACTTAGACTTTTCTGTCACTAGATAATGAGCAATGCTTTCTCCAGAACTTCATTATTGCAAAGCATCTGTCCATTTTCCATTGTGCATGTATGTTTTACCAGCAAGCTGCTTACTAAAATGTTTCCACAGTGGTTATTTCAGAAAATGGCTTGTCATTAAATTTATTTGCACTGTGTTTTAGGAAGAAAAGTCTGAACTACAAATTTAATTTTTTTTTTAATAAAGTATCTAAAATCTAGTTAGTTTATTTATAGCTACATAACAGTTAATATTTTGCAAATCCAACTATATTAGCTATGAGTTTTTATTATTTCTTTGGAACATTTCATCAGTGTGGTAGCTGTATAGTGTATTCTAAGTACTGATTTCCAAGTGACACTTATAAAGAGCAAATGCAAACTAACCTGCAAATATATGTAAATCAAAACTATATTCTATAGCAGTTTTTGATATGCATAGTTACACTTTCTGACAAGGAGCAAAGATATCTATACTTTTTTTAACCCTAGAATTTGAAGGGCTAAACTTTTAATTTTGTTTGTTTATTGCAAAGCTGACAGGTTTCTGCTCCAGGGATACCTTTATCAGGATGTGACTTTCTTTTGAGGAATGAGAAATCGTTCAGCTACTTTGTCCCCAGAGGTGAAAATGCCAGGCTTTGTTAACAACAGAGGAATGTGTCCCTTTTTTCTTTTTTTTTCAACAAAACATGAAAGATGCAATCCTATCAGTTGCAGTAATCTAAACATTTGTCATAAAATATTTTTGGATATTAGGATATGCTGATTTGCATAGCCATTATTTATTTTTGAGTGTGATGGTTTTTTTCTTCCTGAAATGTGTAAACAACTCAATATTGAAAACAGGTTAAGCACTGGTATTCAGTAGCTGCTGTGCAATTAAGATGTTGAATGTACGGTGCTTTCCTTTCAAAGATGAAAGCTTGTTTACATTTCCTTGTTTATAAGTCTGCACTTCCAGAATTGTGTGTTGTTTTATGTCTGTACTTAGGAGTAGTCATTTTGGATCTGTAGATGCAAAGTTGGAGTTGTATGTGTAGATGTTGTTTTTCATATTGTAAGCTCATGTCACCCAGGATAATACTGGAATTGTTTTCTAGAGTTTCTCTCTTTGTAGACCAAACAATCATTTCAGATTAGTTTCGTATTATGCTTTGGAATTCTTTTTGATAAGGGGATTTGGTTTTTGGAAATGATGTCATAGAAGATATGTCATCTGTCATACTACAGAACAAAGTTTTCAGTGAAGAAAAATAATTCCAGCCAGTTAGATTTTTTCACTCATTCCACTTCAATTTTGTCATCATTCCAATTTATTTAGTGTTGTATGCAATGTGTTTTAAACAATCCAGCTATTTTCACATGAAACTACTGCTTGATTGCACTGTTGAATTTTTTGCCAGAAACCATGTGGGTTGGATGGCCCAAATGGATGACAAGATATGCCAACTCAGGTTTTCAGTATGCTTATGCATTTCCTTGCCTCTGCAGCTGTAAGCACAAGGTGTACTTGGAAGCACTACCGAACACGAGCATCATCATCCCGTTTCACAACGAGGGCTGGACTTCGCTCCTGCGCACCATCCACAGCATCATCAACCGCACCCCAGACAGCCTGATCGCAGAGATCATCCTGGTGGATGACTTCAGTGACAGAGGTAAGGCCCCCTGGTTTTCTTCTAACTTGAAATTTATAGTGTGGTCCAGAGAGAAACTAAAGGGAGCAAAACCAGCCTTGAAGTACCCTTTGATTGTTAGCAGGAATAAACATTTATAAGATGCTTTTGTTTTACTTGGCGTGAATACTGAAATTCATGTCAAAGGGAAGAGAGAATGTCAGTTGTTAATTAGGCTTTATTAATGTTGTATTTTGAATGTTATTACTGAAATACTGCAAATTTTAGTGTTTTCTCATCTTTTCCCTGTACTTCTCTTTTACTCTGAAAATACATCAACTTTGACCATTTTGGAAGCAACTTGTTAGCTTTTGATCCTGGAATTTTATTGAGCTAGGCAGATTGACACAGTAGTACAAAATATCCATACAGAGAAATGAAGCTCTTTTGAATGAAATGTGAAAAAATGCTTGGAATAGTTGATCAAAATTTACATCATTGATATATAGTAAAATTAAGAAAACGTCAATCACTCAATGTCTTATGCTACCATTACTTCTTGAATGCAGCACAGAAAATTAATGCCTCAAGTTCCTTTAATGAATTTTAACAGTTATTCAGGTAAAATTCCTCAATGATAAGGATATAGAACTAGGAAATAGTTTTGCTTTTTTTTTTTTTTTTTCAAATTTCGGTTCATCCCTTAGAAGTTTAAGTATGAAGACCTTTGACTTTTTGTGTTTTGTGGACTAGGTTTTCTGTTTCTGTTGAAACATCAGTTGCTGGTGTGTATGTTAGCTTTGTTCTGAGTAGACTAATAGCAAAAGAGAGAATTGTAACCTTTGCTCATGTTTTACTTAAAACCTGTGTCTCAGCTAGGAACTTGGAGGAGCAGATTTCTGACCTACTGTTTTAAGAAGCCCCTGGGTGAGTGAGAGAAATATTAGTAGAGTGCTGCAGTAGCAGAACCATTTTTGTAAGATTTTTTTTTTAACTTGATATTTCAGGGTTTAGAAAGATAAATGCTGCACACATCTATCTTGCCCCCTCATATCTGCTGGTTTACTTGCAATATGTCCTTTGATGAACTGCCTCTCGATCTGTAATGCAATTTAAGGGAAATTGTAAAGTGAGTGCAGTTCTGACTATTCTATGTTTATGAAATCTAGACCACAGATGAAAGTTTTGGAAATCAGACCTGTAAAACAGTACACCCAGGCTTTTTCTGCAGGCTAACAATTTCCTAGCAGTAAACAACTCAAAGGGAAGTCTGTAAGTTGATTTTATGAGGTATCTGACAAGTAAAAAAGCTGGTTTTCTTTTTTTTCTCCGCTTTTTTTTTTCTTTTTGGCTGAAATAGCAGCTATTGAGGCTGTGGTTGCTCAATATGGTAATACACTAGCATTTTTTATTGAAGAACTTAATTCGTACTGTTGATGCATTTTAAAACAGGCTAGTGTTTTGTAAAGCTTATCTACTTCCAGGTTATTAGAAAAAGAATTAATGCCAGTACACAGGCTCTTGCTCTTCCCTGCATGCTCTTAGTTTCTGCCAATTGCTGAAAGTAATGTTGTCGCTATAACACTATAAACAATCTCCATAGTCTTCTTCATTTCCAGTTATATAAAGCTATCTGACTTTTCAGTGGAACAGTTTTCAGCTAGAAGAAGTGGTTCATATAGCATAGGAACGTTTAACAAAAGTGTTTAATATCAGTTTGAAAAACTGAAAGGAATCTACAAAGCAGACCCACATGAAGCTGGACTAGAAGTGTGGTACCAGTAAAATGATTTACTTCTGTTTATTTGTTTTATTAAAATAAAATTCAGAAATGTGAATGGTTTCCAGTTCTTAACATACTGGGTACGGTATGTTTTAAGAAGACAGATAACATAAGAAAAATCTGCAGTCTCTACTCTGAATTCAGTAACATTGAATTTGAGGTCAGATGAATCATTTTGGTACACCAGAAGTCGGTTTAATTCTTGTGTTTGTGATCCTCTAAACTTTACTTAACTGGGACTAAAATGTGTTTTCTTGTGCTCTTTTTTTCTCTTCTGTGAAGTGGTCTCACACAAATGCTGACTGATATCTAGCTCTGTCCCCTCATAGCTCATAAAATAGCCTGTTTTTGAGAAGTGGCAGATTCTTTTACCCTTTAGTTACCTTTCTGACACTGATAGGAATAAAGCAGCATAAAAGATATTGAAGCCAGATTAGGCAAAAATGAAGTTTGTATGCTCAGCTGTTGTCAGAACTCATGGAATCATTGCAAGCCAGGTTTACTGCTGTGTTGAGGCAGTATAGTGGTTAGTGATGAATTCATATCACTTTTCCTTATTTCTTCATGAAGTTGCAGATACCATATAGCTGACAAAGGGCTGTTATTTTGTGAAATCAGTTATATGTTATTAAAGTGAGTAAATATGTTATTAATGTGTATGCTATTCTTGTTCCATAACTTCATATTATAAAGGGAGAGTTTTCTGTTGGCAATCTAAACATCATGTGTAGATAGAAGTGGAAATGAGGTATTTCAATAACAATGGTATTTTAAAAATAGTGATTGAATGGCAAATGCTTTTCTCTAAAGTTTTCTATTAATCCTGCTGTTCCTTTTTACACACTTCTAGGAAGTTATGAGAAGGCAATTCCTATTAGAAGCAGTAAATGAGAAAAAGAAGAAATTTGAAAGCTGTGTAAAAGATTTTTTTTAAAAAAGGCTCCAGCATTTTTCCTCCTTTTTAAGTAATGCTGCTATAAATACTGAAATGCACTGAATTAAACTTTTGATGACAAATGATGAAAATGTTTTGCTGAACAGCTAGATGCCAGGAGTTTGCTGGTTCATCTGCAGTATAACTTGTATGCCTTTATTTTATTCATATGCACTTCTTTGGCTTTTATGATCAAAACCTAAATCTTTAGATAGTTCATGCATAATATTCTGCATAAATTATGACATTTAGATATTATAAAAGTAAAAGGACAGCTGCACATCTTTAAATATCAATATAATGCAGACTAAAGGCTTGGTATTATGAGGGAGGTAAGGAAATGTTATGAAACATGAAAGTGCAATATTTAGTTATGCACAGATTTAATATAAGAAAAACTACATGAATATTAGAAGTTACCTGTGACAGAAGGAAATGTAGATTTAGATGTAGGTACACAGTTGCAAGATTTCTTTATTCATGTAATTTATAGAGAGTGTTTGTATTTAAAATGGTGAACCAACAGGAGAAGAATGTCTGATTTAGTGGAACTCCACTTATGCAGAAATAACAGCTTTGATTTATATTGTAAATGCAAATGGCAGAATGTTGGTGTACTGGTGAGATAAAAGGGGGCTGAATCTGAAGTTCATAGGTGCTCTAATGAATGTAGAATAAATACATTGTCACTTAACAAGCACTATAAAAGAGAGGAAAATAATGGGCTTGTGCTTAGCTTGCCTTAGAAAGCTATGGATACAGTAAGAGTACATTTTAATGATGTACATAATTTTACATACTAAAGTGTGCAAAGTGTTTCTGGTTTTGTGATGGATTTGGGGCTGCAAATCCAGTACCTGAGTCACATAAGCCCTGTATTTCAAACTCAAAGTTAAAGACATGTCAGTTTCAGTGTAACCTACCACAGAAAATCAACCTTTAAATTGGAGATACCAGCACACCCATGTGTCATTATCTGCAGTGGCTTTGTGTGCAGTTCTAGTTTTGTGGTTCTGGTTTCTGGGAAAATGAGCCTTGTTGCAAGTGGCTTTTTTTTTGGGGGGGAATGTTTTGGGGTTTGTGTGAAGGTTTTTTGAAATGGAAGGTGGGGAGGATTGGTTTGCAGGTTTGATGTTAAAGATTGGGTGTTTCTTGTTGACATAGTTTGCTCTGAAGTCAGTCTGTCAGATATCTGAAAAGGGGCAAGAAGCAGAATATGGGCAACAGTTTCAAAGGAAAGAGTAAAACGAAAAGGGAAGCAAGTTTTCATTATTTCAGTTATGGAACATCTTGGATTTACATCGGAATACTAAAAATTCTAATTAATGTTTTAAAACTTTGGGGAAACATAGATTTGCATAATTCATTAGTTAAACAGTTCATGTAGGTTGCCAACATATGATAGATTTGTACATCAACTTTTATTTCTTTTTATGTTTTAATATCTTATCATAGTCAGACTTGTAAACTCTTGCTAACACAGTATATGCCCATAAATGTAAAGTTGACTTACTAAGGATTTTGACTTTACCTTGTAGTTCTTGAACCAGTACAGCACCTATTATAAGAAAAAATAAACACTGCCACAGCCAACAATAAATTTATTAGCAGTAACAATTATTTGGCAGTCTTTTAGTTTGAAAAAAACCCCTCAGATCTGCCAAGGAAAAAAAAAAGAATTTTAAAACTTAGTCACCTACAGCTCCTTCCTCAACTAGTTCCTCTTGCTGGCAATGAACTGGTTTTTTGGTAGAAAATGACAAACTAGGAAATTTTCCTTTATGTTGATGAGCCAGTCCCTTCTCATTTTGCTGTCTATTATGTTCTCCTGCATCTGTCCCCTTGCTTAGGTCTTTTTTCTGCATCATTCATTTGAGAGTATCATGGTGTCTCTTATCAGGTGCCCAATGGTTTGTGTCAGACCTTGGTATAGGCCAGTTTAATAACATGGAAGTCAGTGTGCAAAAGCAACTTGTGATTACTTCGTCAGGGCTGTGGTTGGAACTTCAGTGAACTTCAGTGCCAGTAATGTGCTTTTTTGCTGTGAACATGGAAGATGAGCTGATGTGTGACTGGGGTCTTTTAAACTGTAGTTCTGTAAACTACATTGGTTATATTATACAATAATGATGGAGTAAGGGAAGAGAGTTTGTGCTAAAAGCAAAGCAAGTCTGTCAGACTATCGGATTGCACCACTTTCCACTGAAGGAACACATGCTATTGCATGAAGTGGGAATTCCCTGATTTTTGTTTGTAGACAGTTTGTGTAACATATCATTGAAATTCAAATGTGTGGATGCTTGGCTTCAGATCATGGCTAGATGTAACTTTCTGATGAAAGGGAAGGGAAAGTTTTATATTGTATGAATGACTGTCTTGTCACAGGAAAGCTCTGCTACAGACAGAAAATGTCCATATGATGAAAGCTCATGTCTCCAAAAATTGTAATGTTAGGCATAGCTCAGGTAAGACATTATTTGCGTGAAGATAAGGGTGAATCTACATATAAATCTGTTAGGTTTGTAGGCAAATAGTTACACCTGAGGCACACAGCCTTACCAGCTGGGAAGCCTGTTGCTGCAATCAAGTAATTATACAAAGGTGAAGAGAGATGTTTTCTGCTTAGTGAAGAATTTGTAGTGGCTTTGTACTTGCTTAATGCACCATCCTGGAACCCAGAGTGATCCCAGCATCTTGAGCTGCCCTGTTCATTTCACTAATAGCCTAAGCAAAACTTTCCTGGAGCAGAGTTTAATACAGCAAGGTTTCCAAGTATCGTTGACCTTAATATTAATGTGTTACTGCATCATGTATATTACATCAGAAAAAAAAATTCTTAACTTTTAAGCCTATATGAAGGTCAGCCTCATATTTTAAAGCAATATAAAAAAAGGGAAAGGCCAAATAGAAAATGAAACAAATTCCATTTCAAGATGTCTGTGTTGACTGGAGATCTAACTAAATGCAGGATTTGCATTTTTATACTTGTGATATTGAGCTATAAAATGCCTCTTTCATTTCCTCTACAATGCACTCAGTTACTTGAGTTTCATGAAACTTGGACTTGCTTCTGGTCAAAATACTATCACTGTAAAAAGTACAACTTAAAACATATCTGTGCATAGGTTGCAGTAAACTGACTAATACCAAGTTTTCCATTCTTCACTCTACATTCTCAATTTTCATTATTTAACATTAGAAATTCGCTTGTGGGGTTTTTCTTCTGAAATTACAGAGTACAAGATTTTACCTTCAGCTCCTTGATGTACCCTGCAGTAGCAGTTTTATTACTGAAGGCATTTTGACCTGACAGAATGTCTTTACCAGTGGTAAAAGAAAAGGTTGGCCTGAGGTTGGTGGGAGTTCAGCTCAGAAGAATAATGGTCGTTTTGAAGGCAACTGCTCCTCATCTCAAAATGCATTTCATTTGCTGGAGTGAAAGTATTGTCGTGTTGTGAGAAAGTGAGAGGTGGGAAGAATTTCAAATAACTGAAGTTTTATGCTTTACCTAGACAGAATTGAGAACGTGTCTGCATTGGGATAAATTTAGGAGTATCTCCCACATGCCAATGTTGTCTGCACTCAGGGAACTCAAATACAGCTTGGCTGTAAAAATGAAAACTCCAGTGAAGAAAATATTAATATGAAAACAAATTCTTACTTTTCACATAGTTGAGCAAATTGCTTATAATAGATGAGTAATTTCACTTTTGAGTACGTGTGGAGTCAGAATACAAAGCTTTTGTTTCCACAAGCTCTGTATTGCTCGGTCTGTCTTTAGTTGCCTGCCCTATGAAATGCTTGCTGAGCATGTATCATGCCTCCACACTGCATCCCTTTTGTTTGTGAACAGGAGATGAATTCTTGAGATGGGAACCAATGAGCAGCCTGCAATCAGCAAGGTTGTGTTTTCTGGGTGTCAGCGTCTAAAAACTGTTATGCCATGCTTGTTTCGAGTGTGGTTCATAAGATACCTGAAGTAAATCTCGATTTAAAACAGTCTAGTTACTCTGAGTAATTTGAAAATAATAGAAGCACATCTATTCATGTGGCAAATTTTTCTACTATGCATCTCAGCTTTGGTTTACATTCCTTAGGGTTAAATTAAATTATGGCTGAAATTGCATTATTTTAAAATTCCTCACATGGAATACTCAAGTTTGATCTTGTAAACAGGAAGGAAAATTTCTAACTCTGGTTTGAAACATAGGTATCTACATTGGCTTTTCTCTGAAGCATAAGCTGTTTACTTTCCACTTGAAAAAGCATTATTACATTTCAGTAATAGACTAAACAACTTGACAAGAGACTTGAACAATTAGCTCACAATTATCTTCTTCTGCTTCAGTTAATGAGCTGTGGAAAAGATGCACATTAGTTTCGGAAAAATTTGGGAAGATGTTCTTCTTACACATTTCCTTACATTTCTTTTTTTCTAAGTTTCTTCTTAACTTCTTATTTCTCTTTATAAGCTTTAATTTTTTTTTTTTTGTCTTATTTGCATTAGGCAATTCTTAACTAGTATTCCAAATGTATTACTTCCACAAATTCACTGAGTAGTACATTGGAGATGTTAACTAATTTTTACATCTTCAAATGATATATCCTCTGAATAATCACAGTTAAAACCTGCAGACAGGTGATGTAGGACAGAAGCTGAAGTCTGTTGCTTTGGACTTTTTCAAACATTCCATCTGATCAAGTTCAAACTGATAAATTTTTCTTTCCTTGGTGATGCTTTGTTATTAGGAATCAGGAGAACAGGGCTGAGATCTTATAAAGTATTGTTTTTCATAAGCTAATCAACTCGATTTTTCTGTAGTATCAAGAAAAAGGATTCTTGCCAAATACTAGTTGTCTGTTATTTCGAAAATTTCCTTTAATTTAAAATTGAGATTTATTCATGATCCTTTTCATGCATGACTGTTGCTTCAATGTTATCTTTAAATAACTCATTATCTTCTCATTGTACACAGAGAGAGATTGCAACTTTCAGTTTTCAAAGTTCATTGAAGTGTAATAAAGCGTGACAACCTTTCGAATTGACATCCTAGTAGTCTTTCCAAAAATGGTAGTTTGTTACAGTCAAGGTTGCCTTAATTGCAACATTTGAGTTCATCTAAGTAGAATTTAAAAATATATTTCACCTTTCCTGAATGTAGACTTTCAAGTAAGCTTGTAATCATCAAGCAAAATAACATCCTTAGAGAATAGGCAATAGTACTGTCCCTAGCTACTACATTTTATGCATCTTAAAGAAAATAATTCCAGAGAACCTTTTACTTCATTTTCCTATACTATAAATGTATTTTGTTTTGTTCGTTTGCAAATCATGGGTGAGCCTGAAACCTGCTAATATTCAAAATATATCATCAATAACTTAAGAGAAGTTGTTTTCCTATTCATTCACTGGTACAGAGCTTCTCGTAAGGTAAGAGGGGAAAAAGAATGTGGGTGGTATAGGGAAAGCTGTGAAATGACCAAAGCAGGAAATTATGATTGTCACTCCTAAGAGAGTTTTGAACATGGAATTCTGGTATTAAAACACTGTTTTACAAAAAGATCTGAAAAAGTCCTTGCAGTCAGATATGGGGTATAAATAGTTTCTAATAATTTCCCTGAGAGATGAGTGGGAAACTCATCTATTGATGAAACTCATCTGTCTGATTGCTAACTAAATGCCTTTTTGTTGATTTTTTCCCCAAACTACATGCCTTTGTCTTTTCTAGACTGATTCTTATGTGTAGGATTGCTACCAAGTGTTTAGTTTACAAATCTTAACAGATTCCAAAGAATGAAGAAAAATCCTGTAATGAGGTTAGCAGATGAAGGCCTTCAAAGCCTTGTAGATGAAGGAGAAAGGTTTGTCCTGCCCTGTTTTTTTTTTTGTAACCCTGACAAAATTAAACACGTTTAAAGAGTCCTAGTAGGTATTCTGACCTTGATTCACTGATGGAGTAAAACAGTTAGGAAATTCCATTCAAATTCTGGTATATTCTATTTCTGTGAAAGCAAATGAATAAACAAGAACAAAAAAAAAAAGCTCACAGAATACTTTCTTAGAGTATTGAGAGCTGAAATTCGTTTATATTAATTTCATCTTGATGCTTTTCTTTTGAGATAACCCAGTACATAATTTGACAGTATTTGTTTCTGATGATCCTTTCCTGGATAATGGCAAGCAGTTCTCCCATCATTTTTTATTCATTTAATTTATATTTTCTAAATAAATGGAGGCCCTGTTGCCAAAAGCATCTATTTGTTTAGTGTTATATATGTTTATGCAGATTTTTATTTTGTGCAGTCAAAAATCAAAAGTGTACTTAATGCAATGTCATGTTCATGGCTCTGTGCATCTTCAGTGTCTCACAGGAAGCACTTGTGACATATGGAATTGTCTAGTTACAAATCTTCTTGTACAGAAATGCAATCATAATTTTGATTAACTTGAAAAGGAATGTTGTTGCTCTCAGAAATCGCTATCCAGTTCAGTCAGCTTTGGGGGCTTTTCTGTGTGTGCTGATTTCCCAAACTGAGCTCGTGCATCTTTCAGACAGATGGGCAATTTTATGAAGCTTATAAATGGCTGAAAGCTTTAATGGCTCTGTCATGCGCAGTTTGTTTTTTAAATGCTACTGATTTGTGAAAAAAGCGTGAATAACTTGTATTGAGCAATTATAATGGATTTATTTTAATAGGACTGGGTCAGACTGTGTTTTCTAAATTAGAATAAGTTCCATATGCAGTGGGAAATTTCAGTGAAGAAGAATGACAGAAGCAAAGCATGATTTGCTACATGTAAAGAGCTTTTATCCTTCTCCTCTGCCTTCTCAAGTTACAGGTGTAAACTCAATTTGCTTGGGATGGTGATTCTTTTCCCCCCCCCCTTTTTTATCCAGTTGTATGTTTATGCATTATGAGAGCAGGTACAGTCTTTGGTTTTGGCAGCTTTGCAGGGCTGCTGCATAATTAAGACACCCAGCACAGAGAGGCAAACAAAGATGTTGATTTCATTTATGGTCAGTGACGTAGCAACCTTTGTTCACCTGCTGTAGGAGCCCTCATATCTGCCCTCCTCACAAATTCAAAAAAATATGTTTTAGGATAAATGGAAAAGTGTTTAGTGGAGGCAGAATGCACTACACAATATGGAAAATCCTAACCATTTAGAATAGGTGACTGTTGGGAAGTTTGCTGTTATATGGTATAGAAAACCCTTCTAATCACACTGGTAAAATGTACTTCAAACATGTGCATAGCATTCAGGGATGAAGGCCTTCCAGTCTGTGCTGACTTCTGACTTTGGAAGTTGAGTGTTGCTATTTTCATAGTGGTGAGGGGAGGGGGAAGTGGTTGGGGAGATTTTGATTTTCGTTGTTTGGGTTTTTTAACAAAAGTAATCTAATTTCTCCTACTGTTACTTCAGGATGTTTTTCTACAGTATCTTCTATCTTTATTTTTTTTACTAGGGATCTGATAATTCTTTAATAGGTAGAAATCTCTCGACAAATATAGAAGATTATTTCTGCCTGAGGTCTCTTCTTCCCCTTCATTTGAAGGGCAACATACTGAATTTAGAAAACAGAATTGACATTCTTTGTAAAAAGTGCTGTTATGCACATCTGTCAAAATAGCAAATGTACTGCTTTAGATTTAGCAGGATAAACATGAGTTAGCTGTCTTACTCCATTCCTGCCTCCTTTAATCACAGAGACACAGATTAATTGTTCTTTATTTGTGGTACACTATTTCTAATCAACAAGGAAATCCACTCCTGTTTGTAAAAATTCTAACTTCAGAAGTTTTTGGTTTTTTTTTTTAAATGTTCTACAGTTCTAGTGGAAAGTGATGATGCTTTAAAACGTATTTCAAGTATAACTGATTCATTTAGGAGAATTTGAAAAAAAATATTTAAGGGTCTTACTCCCGTAGTCTTTCATAAAGCAGTTCCTGGTGTGATGAAAGAAAGACATATTATGTACAAGCAAATGTAATACTTTTGAAATCAGTATCCTTTAACACTACAAAGCAATACAGAACAGATGTTATTCTTGTTCTTGAGTGGTTTACCTACTGCAGTTTTTAACTGTAGAAAGCATTGACAGATTATGCTAATGAATGGAAAAATGAAAATAATCCTTACTACATTTGAGTCTGAAACCATTGCAGTTCTTGAGTGTATTTGAAAACACTAGCTGAAGTGTTTGCTTCTTATCTGCAAACCTTATTCTTGTGTTTTTGTATTGGCGGCTTGATTTTAGTGGTAAGAAAACAAGCATTGTGCTATGAGCTTTAATAATACATGAACATGGCATTGAAGTGTACAATGGGCCAAATTCAGATATGTGCATCTAGTCAGTGTGTTATTTACTGGACCTTACATATCCTTTTTAAAGTAGTCCCTGGTTGTGTTTTTTTTCTTTGAAAGAAAGTTAAGGATGTTCTTAGTCAGTGACTGACGATCTGTGTGCCAGCTGTGAATGTAAGGGTGTGAAACGTAAAATTGGTTGATGGTGCCAGTTATGCTGGAGCCTTTTTTGTGTGTGTACACCTGAAGTAGAAGTGATTAAATTTCAAAAGAAATTGATGATTATTACTTCTGAACTGAATTGATTATTGCTGTAGAGTCTTGTAAGTGTTGCTAGTTGAGGTAATTTAACTGAATGTAGAGCTTCAGCAGGAACTGTGAGCTAATTCCATTTCTTCTTTCTCATGTCCCGTGTTCATTTTATTTTTTTGAAGTGATTTGAACTTGATTTCCTTCATGGAGTGGGCATGGAGTTAAACTGTACGTAACAAATATCATATTTTTTAAAATGCTATGCCTAGATTATGAAGTAAAAAATAGTTATAAAAATTCAAGTAAAAGCAAATTTCCTTTGAGAGTTTGGGAACCCTTCAAAGAAATCTGAAATTCTGGAAAGTATATGCAATTATTAAATGGTAAACTATTGCATACTTGTTGGTCATGGTCATCTTCATTTTTTTATATGGACAATCACTTGCATTTTATGGTGCTGTAGTGGGCTTTGTTTGTCCTTGGTCCCTTTAGAGTTCATGTAGTAGGAGGGATGATCTTGTCCTAGTATAAATCAATTATGTTGGCAGAAAAATATCTGTGATTTAGTTGCTTTTTTATACTGTTCAATTAACCTGGCTTATACTGAGTTGAACTTAAGCAACATGCTTCAGGTAAAAAAAGAAAAAATGAAACCTGTCATTAGCCCAAGAACAGTTGTCCTCCCAACCAGCCCACCTGTTCCCAACCTCCTCACCCCAAAGATCTGCATTCCATACCATGAAATGATACTTTATTTCAGATGATATTTTATTTCAGGATAGAGTCACCCTCTATTCCAACATATTGGCTGCTTCAAAGTAGTTTCTCTATGGTGTGAAAACTGTAACTGGTGTGGCACTCCTGCATTACTGAAGCAGCAGCATGAGCTGTGAAGCAAGTTGAGGTACAGCAATTTCACTGCACACTGTTTCATGTAAAATAATGTTCAGCTCTAAGGGGTCAGTCTAACCTATCTTGCTATTCTAAATTGTACTGCAGATGCATGCCTCAGTTTTTGGTAATGCATCCTTGCAGTGTTTTTGTAAAGCTGCTTAAATGCATATGCATTCTTGTTGTTAAAAGGTAAATACAAAAAGATAGCAGAATCCTGTAAGCAGAGTTACATTCCTGCTTATATACAGAAAACTAGTATTGGAACAAAACCAGAATTTTTCTGTTTCTTGTTCTCACTCTCCTCCTTCAGGCTGTGTTTTTAACATCATGATTTTCTCGCTTCTTTTAGATTTTTGTCCAAAACATGGTGTCCCTGAAGCTGTAAACCCCTTCACAGCTATGAAATATGATACCAAATCCCAGGGAACCTAAATGATTCCAGGTTTTAATAGCTGAGAAAAAAGAATTGGGATGATGGTGAAGTTATTATGAAAAAATGTCTATTGATGGGATCTTGATCAGAGCAATCTGCAGGGAACTGAGGGACAAGAATGAGAATCTGTTTTGCAGATTCAACACAGATGGGGATCATAGGAGAAAAGAATGATTGACAGAAGAAAAATCAAGACTAGTAACATAATTCTGATACATTTATTTTAAACTTTGGGGTGCATTTGCTCCTCGAGTTTTATCTTGCTGCATAAGGTTGTGCTTTAAGATGTGTTTTTCCTAATTTCTCACTGTGCAATCAGAGGGCTGGAGACCTCTCTTATGAAGATGGGCTTAGAGGGCTTGTTGAGCCTGTAGAGGGGAAGGCTCTGGGGACGCCTTCAGCAGCCTTCCAGCACCTAAGGCGGGTCTACAACACAGTCAGAGACGGACTTTTTACCTTGGCAGGTAGCAATAGGATTAAGGGGAATGGCTTTTAACTCAAAGATGTCAAGGTTAGATGTCCTGTTGGGAAGAAATTCCTTCTGTGAGAGTGTTGAGGCACCAAGACTTGTTCCCCAAAAGTTGTGAGTGCTCTCTTTCTGGAAGTGTTGAAGGCCAGGTTGGATGAGGCTTGAAGCAACCTGGTTGAGCAGAAGGTGTCCCTGCCCATGGCAGGAGGGTTGGAACTGAATGATCTTTTAGATCCCTTCCAGCCCAAACCATTCTATTATTAATCAAGTATCAATCACACATCTGAAAGCAAGTTCACATCTGCTGTAAAGGTAAAAGCAGCTTTTCTGAGAATATTTATATATAAATACAAGGTTTAACTAGAGTTCTTCTTGTGTGCTTTAGGTAGCTGGACAGAGCTTTGGAATGATGTGGTTATCCTAGTTTTCTAATTAGTATGTGGTGCATACATGTTGTTGATACCATATTTCTAACATTGTTAGAAATACATACATACTGAGTGGAAATTGAATTACTTAAGTATTAGATAGAAATATAAACAATGTAGTAGCTTTAGTATTCCCAATCAGAGACATATTTCAGAAAAAAAAGTCCAGAATTTTGAGCAATGTTGGCAGTCTGACAGTAGCATGCTTAGTTATTTGACTGTTTTATTCAAGCCATTTTGTGAAAAGTATTATATAATGCTTTTTGAGTAATTCTTGCCATAAAAAGATTCTTATTGAATGTTCAAATCCAATTTTGTGGATTGTTGTCAGATATATGTGCTATTTAATTCTGTTGCTCTTAGAATTATTACACAAGGAAACTAGTAATATTAGTTTTTTGGACATTTTTCTCGAATTCAATTACTCTTTTTTTGGTTTGTCAGTGTATAAAATAAGATGTTCAACATGGGGGGGGGGGTTTTGAGAGAATGAATTGTTCTAAAATTGCTAAAGCAAGCATGCCTCTTCTTTGGCATGCCACTTCTCTCCTTTAGGTGAGTTACAGAAATGCACTGTGTGAGGAAACTCAAAGCACTAAGGCTTTGAGCAACACAATTCACAGAATCACAAAACGGGATGGGACCGCAGTGGGTCATCTGGTCCAATCTCCCTGCTCAAGCAGGGTCATCCCAGAGCACATGGCACAGGATTGTGTCCTGGCAGCTCTTAAATATCTCCAGTGAGGGAGAATCCACAGCCTGTCTGGACAATCTGTTCCAGTGCTTGGTCACCCAGACAGTAAAGTTGTTCTTCTCCTATTCAGTTGGAACTTCCTGCGCAGTTTCTGTGCCCTTTGCCTTGTGTCCCATTGCTCGGCACCACTGAGCAGAGCCTGGCTCCATCCTCTTGGCACCCTCCCTTCAGCTACTGACAGACTTTGATGAGGTGCCCCTTCAGCTGTCCCTTCTTGAGGCTGAACACATCTAGTTGTCTCAACACTTGCTGAGACACAATATTTCTTCATGAGAAATATTACTTAAGATTAATGAATCAGGCTTTTGATGTTCTCTTTCGTATTTGTGTTTGGGTATCAGTGGAAAGATTTCGGTAGCGGGAGTGGCTGCAGGGGTATCTTATGGAAGAAGCTGCCACAAGTTTCCCCCAGGTTCAGCAGAGCCAATGCCAGCCAGCTCCAAGGTGGACATGCTACTGGCCAAGGCCTGGCTCATCAGCTTTGGTGGTAGCACCCTGGGATTAAGAGATTTAAGTAACTGCAAGAGCTATTTCAGCCAGAGAAAAGAGAAGTGAGAATATGTGAGAGGAACAGTTCTGCAGACATCAAGGTCAGGGAAGAAGGAAGGGCAGAAGATGCTCCAGGGGCCAGAGCTCAGATTCCCTTGCAGATCATGGTGAGGCAGCTGTGCCCTGCAGCCCTTGGAAGTCCATTGAGGAGGAAAGATGTACCAAAAGGAGCCCCACCATAAATCAGGGGAATGGCAAAGGGTGCTGTAACATAGGGGGGAACATGGTCCTTTCAGGACCCATGGAGACAGATACCCATGCTGGGGCAGCTGTGCTGGCAGGACTTGTGACACTGTGGGAGACCCACACAGGTGCAGTCTTTTCCCAAAGAACTGCATCCCATGGAAGGGACCCATGCCAGATCAGTTTCTGAAGAACTGAAGTCTATAAGAAGGACTCATTTTGGGGAAGTTGGTAGAGGAGTGTCTCCCATGGGAAGGACACCACAATGGAATGGGGGAAAAGTGTGAGAAGTCCTCCCTATGAGCAGGAAGGAGTGAGTGGCTGAGCCACTCAAAGCTGATTGTGCAGACTCCATTCCCTATCTCCCTGTGTCATTTAGGGGGCAGAGAAAATTAGGACTGAAGTTGAATCTGGAAAGGGAGGAGTGGGGAGGTGTTCTAAGATTTGGTTTTATTTTCTCAGTATCCTACTGTGGTTTGTTTTGTAATCATTTAAACTGATTTCTTCAAATTGAGTGAGTTTTCCTCATGACAGTAATTGGTGAGTGATTTCTCCTGGTCCTTACCTTGACCCATGAGCTTTTCATTGTGTTTTCTCTGGCCTTTTCAGCTGAGGAGGGAAGTGACAAGAGAGGCTTTGATGGGCACCTGGTGTCCAGCCAGGGTCAAGCCACTATTTAAATAGAACTGAGTTGCTTCAGGACCAAGGTCAGTATCTCTGAGGAGCTGAACAGCTGCCTTGCCATGTGTCACAAAAGCCATGGTTGCCTGGCTGGCACCCAGGAGTAGCCAGGCATAGTGAATGCAGAAGGAAATGGGGTAATGCGATTCATAATAATGACCTGGAAATCTGTTTTTCCTTCTTTGTGTAAGACTCAGAAAATGCTGGGGCTAATTAAAATACTTAGATTAAGCCATGAGAAATCAAAGAGTTGCAAAGCTGCTCATTTCTGGGTCTCTGGTGAAGCAGCTCGGGGATGATATAAAATGCTATTCTTCACTGTTTTTGTGTGTGGCTTTAGGGGACTAGTAGTTGTCAAGGAGAATTGAAGTGGAGTGATTGATGTGTTAAGATAAAAAGTCAGTGATGTAATCTTCATCCCAGAAGGCTTGTTGTTCCATGGTATATTGCCTGTTTTACAGGGAAAGGCTTAGAGTAGATTGATTATGTATGAGAAAGAGTAAGCTAGAGGAATTAGCCAAGAGAGTATAGTATTCATCTAGCCAGTTTCCTTCTTAAATTGAACAAAAAATCGGTGCAAGTGATGATAATGAAAAGCAAATAACCTTAGGGTGAAACATCAGTAAGGAATTTATTGTGTGGAAACAAGAAGAAATAAACTCTCTTTGTAATCATTGCAATAGGAAAGTGTCCTATTGCAATGATTACAATTGTTTCCAGCTATATATAGATATATGCTTGTCTGTTTTCTGTTGGACAACTTGTAGGGAACACTGTTGGATAAGATGGCATCTAGAAAAAAGCATGAAGATGGTATTGTTACATTCATGTTGTGTATTTTGCCATTTTAATTCTAGTTTCATAATTTATAGGGATTATATTCTGGATATATGCAAAGGCATCTAATGCAGCATCATGATTTTCATCCTGTGTTCTTTGAGCTCATAGGGCTAGCTGGCTGTGTTCCGAATGCATTTGGGAGCTAAGAAAAAGAAAAGCTTAGTATTTGAAGAGAAAAATAGAGAATAATACCATCTCAATGATTCTGATGTTGATTACATTGTTTCTTTCTGTTTGTGTCAGTGGGCTTATGTTGGAAAAAGGATCTTCATTTTATGCTGAAAGCTAGTGAGTGATGGCTGCTTTTGATAAGTTATATTTGCTGTCTAATCAGTATAGCTTAGCACTGTGGCTTCTGCTGGTTTAGGAACAAATTGAGCAAAAATTGAAGTAGAAGAAAATTGAGCAAAAAGTGGAGTAGAATATCGCCGGCTGGGAGCTATGTACAAACCACGAACGGGACGGGACTGCTGTGGAACGTGCCTTGAGCTGGTTTACTTTTCAGCATCAGTCTCATTACATGGCTATGACAGTGGGAAGATGCCAGCGGCTCACATCCCAAGCAGCAGACAAAGAACTTAATGTTACAACTTACTTTATAACTTTTTTGACCAATCACACAAAGCAAAAGCATATTGACAGTAGTTCCATCCAACCACTATAAGCACACGTACCTTTAGTTAAAACAATGCTTGCTTATTTTGAATACAATGCCTGCTTGTAAGCCTTAAAACACAATGCACAGAGCTCCATTATTAAGCTTCAGACTTCCTAGTATCTTGCTAGATAAACTTTTCTGCAGCTTAGGAAGTTATCCTAGACAAGCATTAATACAGGGACCATTGTTCTACTCGTCCTTGCTTTTCTACTTTTTAAATAATTTTTCTGCTGACCTATCTCATGGCTACTGCTTAGCTTTAATCACAGTTCTGCTGTCTCTGAGGCCTGCCTTTTGCAGCTTTCCCAAAACCCTCTGATTTTGTGGATTCCCACATAGAAGAAAAAATAAAATGTACTTAACTTCTGGGAAACAGATTTACAAGTTCTCCCTTTTCTCTTGCACAATCTGGTATAAGAAACTGTTCTGGTTTAAGGCAAATTTGGGAGAAAACCTCTAAAGGGGTTCCTCTAGAAATCAGATTCAAGCAGCCCTTCCCCCAAGTGGTTTGGGAAAATATTTCCTTGGGGAAAAGTGGGAAAAAAACTGGTTTTTTAATAGGCAAAGCATTCACCAGCACAAAAAATGAACAATACTAAACAACAAAACCTCTCCTGCTCCAAAGAGATGATAAATTCAGAAAGTCCCCTTCGTGGGCTGTAGCTCAGCTCACCTAGTCTGCTATCAGTCCCTCCGGTGCTGGAATGCAGCATCCTGGGCCTGGGGGGCCACAGGTGTGAGTGAGCTGCCCATGTTTTCCTGGGCTCTTCAGTCCAGAACAGGTTTGAACAGTTCCAAGAAAAAGAAAAAACAAAAACCAAAACCACAATTCAAGGAGCTTCACTGCCTCAGCTAGCAAAAAACTAACTGAAAGCAAAGGAGAGCTCTTTCTCGTTATCCCTTCTGCAAGCCAGCACAGTCCAGGAGCAGGAATGTGGAGGAGTGAGAGCAGTTTCTGAAAACAAACCCTGCATTTCTTCTCTCTCCCTGCCCCTTTGCTTTCAGAACCAGTCTTAAAGGTGAAAAATTTATTTCTGGGCTAAACAGACAAATGGTGATACAATTCAGGATCACAAAGTCACCCCAGGACAGAAACTTACTTTTAATTGTGTCATATCTTAAAGAGAGAGAGAGAGAGAGGATTTTATACCTTAATCCTGTTTCCAGCTTTTTTCATTGTCTCTAAGATCTGTCTTGATTTTCTTCTCTTGATATTGGACATCTGTGAGCATATTTAATGCCAATGTCATTCTTGTCTATATGGTGTTTTGATATCAAGCAGTAAATTTGCCAGTGTAGTAAACTAATTTTCCTTTGTCTGTTTTTAAATCATATTTCAACCAGGGAGCCAACAGTATTTTATCTAATTGAGCAGAATGAACCTAGCCTCCTTAAAATTCCTGTTGATTTATATGACAGTCTCATAGCAGAGAAAGCATCTCATTCACTAGTTTGCTCAGAAGTACCTCTAGCCAGCTGGAATGCTAACCCAGCAGATAAGATTATGCATTTGAGAAGCTTCATGCCAAGCGAGTATCGCTGCTGTTGGTATCCAGCGATATTCCACAGGCACAGAACATCTTATGTTAACATCTTATTGTTAACATAATATGGGCTGGGAAAAGAGATTAGCTCTGGGAACATTCTCAGGTGGGCCTCAAGATTTGCATGCATTTATGCTTGTTTTGTGTTTTAAACTTGTACAAGGTTCCCTGGCGCTCTGATCAGATCTCTTGCCTTGCCAGCAGATTATCACACAGCAATTGAATGCATTCACTTTGTGGTGTCTCAAAGCACATGTTAAAGACTCCAGTGTTTGAACAGTAAGACAAATGTTTGTTGGCTGAGGGATGCAAGGAAAACAAGATGTGTGTAAAGTGGGGGATACTCTAGTGGTACAACACAAACAATGAATAATCAGCAAAGTTTAAATTGTTTTTTGCACAATTTTTTGTAGAAGTTTAGTGTCTTCCCCTTGTGCTTGTATTCTATTACTGTTGAATACCCACTGTCTTGGGAATGCAGCTCTAAGGTGAATAACCAAGTATTCCTCTGTTCCCTGCCTTTTAATGGCCACTGCAATTTTAGCTTTTGTTTTTAAGCTCTGTTCTGTGAATGTTGAAAGATTTTAAGAGAAGTATTTTGGATGGGCATGCCTCAGGTAGGTCACTACAGGAACTAAGGCAAGACATACATTTTTCTTAAGCCTACACTGAGCACAATTAAGGCACTTAGGGCTATTTTCCCTCCACTTTATACCCTGAGGGTCACTGTACTGCTGTTACAGTGGCTATGTAAGTCCCATGTTTTGGAAAAATGTTAACAGTATAAATGCTTTTATACTGATAAAATTGCCCACAACAAAGGGAAGCAATCTTCTAAATGGCTTTCCTTAACTGTTTAATGCAGGATAAACACTGGGGTGAATCAATGGGAAGGTTAACAATCCTAACATGAAGTGGAAGGTCAGCAGCTGTACAGAGCAAGTTGCTTCACTAACTTGGCTGCCCTTATTGGCATTATATCAGTGATTTATTTCAGACTATGTCTAGCCTCAGCATAAAAGGCTTGAAAAGAATTTGATAAATCATTAAAACAGTACACTATGACTGAAGAGATGAAATGATAAAGTTTTTTTGGTCACAGAACTGTAGTTGAGCACCTAATGTGGTTTTAATAGAATTATTAAATATTATTCTACTGCTTAATTTGTCCATAAATTGAAAGGTGCTATCAAGAGTGACACTTCAGGACACATTGACAATACTGATCAGTATACCAGTATTGCATCATAGCATAAATTAGGTTGTAAAGAAAGTAAGTAAGTAAGAGGACTTCCATTTGGTGCACTTGATCATTAAGCCCAGTTATAACTTTTTAAATGTTTTCTCATTATGAAAATCCCTTTAACTCTTGCTTTTGGTTTTTTTGGGTTTTTTTTCTAAAAAGTTGTGCATTGCAGCTAACATGTGTATGGCGGAGTTTTACAGGAGAGCGTTACCTGTGGTTAGGAAAAAGGGAGCCAATTGTTCAGAATGCTCTCCTAGTTCCCAGTGCCCCAATAAGGCTTCACCACAGGCTCTGCTCACATTTCCCCTTCTTGCCAGCACTTGCCCAGTTTTGTTTCTTGATGCTGACAGCCAGTCTGGGACTGTCTTGTGGTGTGATGGACTCTACTATTTTTTGGTATCGGGCACAAATTGTTCCCATGGTGGCAATAAAATATTTGTGTGTTTTCAGTGTTCCTAACTGCTGCTTTTGCAGCCTTTCCTCAGTATTGTCAGGGGTGATTTAAGCTTGACTGTATGTTATGACTGAAGCAAGAAAGTGGAAAAGTAAAGGAGAAAAAGGCATGAAGAATTCTTGACATGGCTTAACTTTCATCTCAGACCATTATGGTTACTTTAAAACATCTTAACTTTTAAAGCACATACTTTTATGGCAATTAACTATATTTGTTGGACACATGGTTTGTTTTATATTCATATTATATTGTAATCTTCATATAATACTGTAGCTTGTAATGTAACTGCTCTTTTGAACACTGAGAAACTATACAGCATCTACTAGACTTCTAAGATCAAGTATAATTTCTACATTAAATGTGGTCACACATATGGAGTATGCTGCTGTGGCATTGAACAACCCATTTGCCTTGGGAGGTGAATCTTGATTTTAGCTGTTCACACACTGGAGTCTTTTGCTGTTAAACTCTTTTGCTTTCCTTTCTTGAAAGTTATGTTCTTTGTGCAGTTTCTTTGAAAGCTTTCTCCTTATATCCAAGAATATCCTCATTTTGGTTTTCGGTTGGGATTGTTTGTTTTTACTTTAATCTGTTTTGGCTGGCAATAGTGCATGTGGAAGTGGTGTGCTAAGGGCTTCTGACCTGACCAAGTTAGAGAAGAAGAAAGCAGTTTTTTGAATAAAATAAAGGTTTTATTCCTTTCCACTACTATCTGTTCCTTAACCACTGCTTCGATAGTGCTAGAGGTTGAGGCAGTCTTTAACTTGTATGTGTTTGCATATGTGTTGTGACAGCTTAGCAGGCTGTGTGGGCAAAATTAAAACATAATTTTAGCAAAAGTCTAATATATAGACTTCTGGTATATGGGCACAGTTGGCTTGCCTACCCTCGGACTTAGTTAAGCCTAACTGCTCTTGTATCTCAGAATTGATTCCTATTCTAGCCATTAACTCAAATTTGTCTTTTAATGTTTTTAAAGAAATTATCTACTGAAAGGTAGAACACAGCATCTGTATTCATCTCAAATTTTTTGAGATGTTTTGTGTTCTAGGTAGTTCTTAACTGCCCATTAATAACAGCAGAAAAATCCTCTCAGTTCCTCCAGAAAAGGCAGAAATTATAAAATTGACCCAAGAAAAACTTTTTTTTTTGAAACGTACTGTGAAACTATTGCTGAAATTACATTTTAAATATTTCTTAAAAATGTTTTTAGATGCACTCAAGTACCTAGCAAGTGAACAGATGCACATCCTACAGCAGCAAGGTAAAATAAAATAAAGAAATGCCAATGGCCCCTTTAGGGCTGAGTTTCTTCAGTTATCATTTTATCCTGTCATATAATTTTGCAGTCAGCTGCAGGCTTTCTGAAGCAAGAACTATTTTGAGATGTGTTTCTCTATATGTCTAGAATGGTTCCTGTCTCAAGTGATGCATGTAAGAATTGCTACAAAGCACATTGAAAATAAAAAGAAATTGATGTCCTCATAAACAGTTAATATTAATTGTGTCTTTTAAAGGTAACTAGTAGCAATACCTCCTATTAAACAATGCCTCAGTCTGAATGAAGGTTGCTGTTATATGAGGAAGGTGTGCTTTTCTCTTCATTAATTATCTAATTCCTTTCTCATTTTGTGTAACAGGTGGTACCTTGTTGAAAATGCTTATAGTTTTCCATGGAAATAGCTAGCAAAATTTTCTAACACTATGTATTTCCAAAACTATGGTGTTCCGAGTGGGAAGTGATCACTTAAAACAGTAAACTATTCCTGTTTCATGCTAATGTGCACTATTAATCCCACTCCCTTGTGTGGGTGTCTAAAGTTTCCTCCTAGAGCATGAATGTCAATGTGTATAGCATCAGTCTCAGTACTTCTTAGAGCACTTTTGTCAGAATTGGATCATGGTTTGGAAACTTCATTTCATTTCAATGATTCCCTATTCAGCTGATTACAGACATTAATTCCTGGACTCTTTAGATTAGTGAGTTTTGCTCATTTTTTCTTGTCATTTCTGAAGATAAATCATCAAGACCCAGACAACTAAATTTATTCCAGTTATGAAACATGACTCAATTTTTGGAGGTGAAAATCAGTAGTGTATATCAAAGCATCATGCCACCTCCCTCCCTATTTAGCAGTTTTGTTTGCACTGTGAAGATGGCAACCAAAAGTGCTAATGCAAATTACTTTCTTTATGATAGGAATATGGGAGAGAATTGCTTGATTTCTGACATGAAACTGTGAGAGTTAAAGAGTGGAAACATAGTATCACATTGGTGACATTTTAGGAGAGACCTCAGAGAAACTTCTGTGTGCCTGAAAAATAAAAGCAGCTTAAACCTTCTGGGTGAACTTACCCATAAAGGACAAACTGGGAGAAAGCAGGCAGCTCTCTTCAAAACCGAACTACAACTGCATTTAAAAAAAAAAAAAAGTGCTAAGAAATGCAGTTATAACTTAGTACCCCTTTTATTTGATAAAGAAGATATATAAAGTTTGTATTTTTTCTATTACTTTTACATCTGTCCTTGCATGGACAGCATTTTCATGAAAGTACACAATATACACTCATTCTATTTATTATATACAGCTCTTAGATCTGTAACATTTTTCTCAGCCTTTTGTGTGTCCCTAGGTCCACTTAGAAGTGTTTGTGTTTCTACTTGACCTCATATTTATTGAGACATAAACCAAATCTGTGGGTAGCAAACTGTTCTCTTTTAATAGTTATGTTAGGATCACATAGATACTTTATATTGTTTTTAAAAGTATATTTGATTGTGAAAAAAACAATATCAATTTTGAAATTCATAATGATTTTATTTGTGTAATTTATATATGTCTTTGTGTATAATGAATAAATTTATTACCTCACATTAATTGATTTTAAAGTACTTTACCATCCCTGCTAATCTGTGTGCATTAAGTTCTAGTGGAAAGCCAAATGAACAACCCCTTTACCTGATTTACCCCCTTGAAATTTTTTATCTTTTGTAAATCTTGAATATGCAAATTTAAAATCTGCCAAGTCAGATCAGGTTAAATTTGAGATCCAGCCAGGTCAGGTTGGAATGCTTAAACACAGCTGAGTATTTTCCACTGTGTTTCCTGATGTGTTATTGGCTTAATTAACAAAGTTGCTTGCAAAAGTCTCTAGACTTACAAAACAGCTTTTATAGCACATTGCTTGTATGCAGTGCTTAGGATCTTTTTAAGACAAGTTTTGTCAAAAACTGTATTATTAAAGCTGGATTTTAAAGAAAGCATACTCTTACAAAGATATTAAGTTGGTTCTTTTTCATACTGGGTTTTTAAAAGGTTCTGAAATGTCTGCTTCTTGCCTGAGGAATGTTATAACAGCTTCTTGTAGTGAGGTGAATTTGTCATGAGCTGTTATATTTGTGACCAGCCCACAAAAATAGCAAATGCAAATACAGATTTTATGTCATATAAATCACCTAGTAAAGAAATTTTAGTATCTTTAAAATGACCTAGAATCAAATGTCTAAATGCTCATAAGATGAAGACGAGATGAAGAGAAGAAAGATTTTTTTCTTTTTGCCCTCAATGATGTAATAGTCACCAGCCAGTGTAAAATTAATAGTGTAAGTTTATACTGTCATCATCATTATTCTTTTTGAACTTTGTAAAATAGTTGTCCCCAAAAAGTGATCTTTTTGTCACACTCTCGAGATCAGCTGTTCCATATATTTTGTACTCATATGAACAGTATACTCAGAACTTGAATTGTGCTCAAAACAGGTAGTCATGCACATCAGACCTTAAATGAACACATTAAAGCAATTGGTGACTTCACTTTTCCACTTGCTTGTATCCTTTATAGTACAACATCATGATAAATGAGGCTCTCTTCAGTGCTAGCTGCAGTGTTCAATTTGACTTTAATGTGATTATCTAATCTAAAAAATTACAAAACCTAGCCAGACTCATAGGTAGCAAAAAGTATTATTACTTGTCAAATATCTTTCAGTTTTTTTGAAGTAACCAGAAAATGGAAAAAAACTTATGATTTCCCCTTTTAAATATTCACAGAAAATCAGCAATCTTCAGTTTCTTGTTCTGTTTATGCTCTTGAGGTGACTGGATACCATTGGCCAAAAATAACAGTTATTTATCATTAAAGTGATACTGGATATCTGGGGCACAGTTATTTCTTAATTCTGGTGGAATGTAGGTATTACGGTCAGACCAATACTCTGCATCCCCTTCCCACAAGGCTGATAATACATTCTTGAGAGAGTAGAGCATGTCAAAAAAGGAACAATATTAAAATGAAATACTTGTTTAACAGCCTGTGGTTTAGTAACTTTTTGAGGCTGAAGTACTAATTTCTTTATTTTTAGGACTTGGCACCTTTTCCTTCTAGAAATGTGTGTCATTATTTTGAACAATGCTTTCTAGCACTGAGTTCTGGTTTTTTAAGTGCACGTGATATAAAATAGTATCTGTTTAGTTCAGTTGCTTGTGCCTTCCTGCTTGCCAGTTCTTCCAAAAGGAGACTCAGTAAACGAAAGCAAGCTTATCACTCTACCTTTTGTCTGTCGTTCATAATTTCACACATAAGGCTTGCCTTCAGTCTTCAGTCATCTCTTTTCTACACTGAAGGCTGTTGGTTGGTTTACCATTCCTATCATTCCTTGTTTCAGAAATACTTATTTCTAACATCTCTTTTTTTTTTTTCCTTTTGCTGTCTTTATCTGTCTTATATCTTGGTTGGCAGTAGAGAAAGTGCTGTAGATGCTACCAAAGATTCAGGCACACAACAGATTTGAGTGGATTTATATATTATTTGCATTCTGATTCTTGTTTTGGTTCCTAGTGAACATTAAGATGTTTTTTCCACTGAGGTGTCTATTTATATCTATTGTCAATATTTTTTTCTGGGTAGTAGTTTTCAGCTCAGTCCAACACATATTTGAAGTTAGCCTTTCCTTTCCCATGTGATTTGTTTATTTGATCTGCATTGAAATCCGTCTGCCATCCAGTTATTGATGAAAGAATTTAGTCTTTTTTTACTAGCCTTTTCATCAGGAAAAGGATTGTCATTTCACTATTAGCTCCTTTCTGAATCATTTATGTGTAAGTTGAAAAGCAGTGGAATTTGTGTTGTCTGTGCTCTAATGTGAAAACTAGCATTTGCCTATCATTAATCTTGTGATTAGACAATAATTCTTTCATGAAAGGATTTTTTCCTCCATGACATTTCAGTTGCTTTCTGTTTTTATGTTTGGTAAAAGCAAGTTATAGATACTGTAGTATGATATATTATCCATATTGTATTGATTCTGATGATGGTGTATTGATTCTGTTTTTCTACTTTCTGACAGTTTTCTTGATACTGGTGTCGGACTTTGGGAGCTGTAGTTTCCCAGATTCTGCAAACACACTCTTTTGAAATCCTGAGGCTATATTTGCTGCCTGTTTTTTTTGTTTTCTAGTGTCCAAATGATGATTGATAGTTGTGGGCCAGAGTTGCAATTCAGCCATTTCATGTTAGTGTTCCCTTGAATCCCACACAGGATAGCCTCTGCTTCTGACATTATGATCCTGATTGCATTATGACTGTTTTATGGCTTCTTCTGCTAGTGATTAATTTTGAGACCTTCCACCAGATCTGCGCTAAGTGGGAGTTGTAATGGGAGAAATCACCGCAAACTTTTCTACAGTGGATGCAGATGCCACTGAATATGCAAAGATTTCTGCTCTTTTCATGTCTGATTGGTTTTATACAGTAGCCTCACTTTTTGGCAAGCTTCCCTCTTCGGAAGAGAATTTAATATTAGGCACATATACTTTTGCAAACTGTTCCACAGCATATTTTTTTTTCTTTTTTGTTCTACCCATGTGAGGTAGGGCGCTCGATTTTCTAGTCATGAGGGTTTTTTTAATCATTCAGATTTGACTTAGAGTAAAACCATATTTTAAATAGGCATTGATGCCTTGCTGTTTGATCAGGTGAACTTCTTTCGTTGTCTCTTTTTCTAAATTTTTGTGCATTTATTGCTTGGAGGCTACTGTAGATAATTTCAAACAATGCAGACTGCTAAACCCAAAAATCCCTCAATGCTTCAGGGGTGCTTTTTATCCTTTCAAATGTTCCTCTTAACAGACTTTTTATGTTGAAGTAATTCTTATTTTTCTGTCTTACTTAAATCCTATGCAAAAATATAGAATATAGGAAACTTTAAAATCTGCATGGAAGTTGCATGAAATTATTCAAGCACATTGAATATGGTTTATGATAAAATGAAAATTGTTTTCTTCATGAAGTTTACTTCGCTGTGTGCTAATGTATTTTTTTTGTTTTCATGAATTAGTCTTGTGTCCTGACCTGAACTTTATATAACTAGCATTGCTAATGAATCATTGCTTATTTAGTAGTTTCCTAGTCACAAATATTTTAATATCCATTAGCATGTCAGTCATTGAGTTCACTCTTTAAATTGTAGCACAGTACTGTTTTTCCCTGATCAAACCACAAATATCAGTCTGTATTTACTGACTGCCAAACCCCCCAGCCCAAAGAAACCCCAAAACAAAACAGAAAAAATCTCCAACTTACAAACCAAAAAAAAAAAAAAAAAAATCCAAAAGACCCCCACCAAGCCAACAAAAGAAAAAGAAACCCACCAGCATGATAAAGGAGTTTTTGCTGCACAGTTGGATGCTAGATTGACAACTACTGAGAGGATTGGAGCTGTCCAGTTACACCGATAAATGTCTTACTGTGGCCTTTTCTTTAATAGTAATGAAAAACAAAAGCTTTAAGTGATGCTGAATAGCTCAAATCATTGTTGGTCAAAATAATTTAGTTTGGGATTTTTTTTTTTCCAAGTTGGCTCTTTATGCATGTGGACTGTAAATACTGAGCTACTTGACATCTCTCCTGGCACGCCAACACAATCCCAAATCCCCACAGAATGTAGAAGCCCTGCCATACCCTGGTAACATTTTGCCAAAACAAAGTGGAAAAGTCAATTATCCCTCATAGCTGCAGTGATTAAATCAAGCTGGCTCATAATAGCAAATATTAGACTTGTTATGGGGTTTGCCTCCTTAGTGTCTGTCAGTATAGTATCTTCCAGACATTCCCATTTCTAGCTGATCCATTAGAGTAATATAAATAATTACAGCAGACTTTGCCTCCTAAGCATGCTGGCTTCAAAAGGTTTTTCCACACATTATCATCTGTCTGCATTTCTGATGTTTGTTGAGTGGTTTTGCTTCTTCATGTTAGTGTGTGTCTTATAAACAGCTGAATGTAAACTGAGCACTGTGTTTTCCTGTATCCTATTACAGCTTAGCCCCAGGTGATCATGGTATGGAAGAACTCCTGTTGATTAACCACTCCATTTAGGTATATTTGTGACATTTAAATGGTTGAATTTCCGTCCTCTGTTGCTTTTACTCATCCAAGAGATTGACATGAAGTCATATACCTGGAAAGAAGACATTTCTGAAATGTTTTATGAAATGTCAGAAGCAAAATTATGTTTCCTTTTGTTAATGATGTGCAAAAACAAAGGCATAATTAATATCTCCCTGCTCCTTTTGATCTGAATAGGCTCAAGTCTTCAGTGCTGACTGCAGAATAAATCACGATGAAGCAAAGGGTGACCCCCTTGATTGTATCCTCACTGCAATTTTAAGTGATTTTTTGTATATATCATTAGGCGTTATCAACATGGCAGCTTAAGCTTATGGAGGGTTTGAGGCATATAAATCTTGGCTCCTTTTTTAATTGCAAAGAATTGTGACTATTACGTAGCTGATCTTGCAAATTCAAAAATATTCAGCACTTTAATTATGCTTACTTTATTTAAGTGCTAAAGGCCACAGCAGGCCTGCAATTGCTAGCATGCTAACAGCATATAATACAGCCAATTGCAAACAGCAGTCTAATTTGTTGATTTCAACTGAGGTGTAATTATATTGCTTCATTTGCTGAGCAAATCATACGAGAGCTTCTCTAAATCAGCCTGATTGTGTAATGAAGAGCTAATTACAAACAGCAGTGTTCTTGCAGTAAATTTATGGTGACTGCTAATGCCAGGTTGGCACCACTATGACAATGGCTCATTAGTACATTTACAGAAGCAACAGTGGAATTCTGCCCAAAGCACAGCAACTGTTCTTTATTTCAGGAGGAGATGAGAGTGATTAACCCTTACATTGTTACTACTTCAAAGAACAAACAAAAGCACCACAAAGCACCACACTGTTGTCACTCCTTTTTGGAAAGAATTATATAGCACTTCTAGAAAAGTTCACCATAAGACAGAAGAACTTGGAAAGAATTTTTCCTATCATTAAAGGCTTGTAGACTTGGAAAATGGTATTTGGCTAGAGCCTGTGCATCAGTGTCAAGTGGAGGCCTGGTTAGTCCTTTTCCAATTTCTCTTCTTCCCTTGTACCTGTGCTGCATGAAGTCAAGGATTGTCTAGGCAGTCTCAAGGCTGAAAGAAAATTTCTGAGGGAGAATTATTTTTGTGTTAGCCTTGTGATTAAAGAATTTTAAATAAATAAAGAATTTTAGATTTCTTCAATTTTATATTTTTTCTGTTTAAGTTATAATTAGTAGAGACCTGATATATCTTCTTTTATGTAATTCTAAATTATGTTCGCTGTCAGATCAACCAACTGAAGTTGAAAGATGAACTGGTCACTGTAAAAATTCACAGCACAGTATGACTTCTCTAGTCTTTCTGAAGTTTACATAAATCTTTTGGGTTTTATTAATTTCTTTGAATCCCATGAAGCATAGATTCTTATAGGTACTTTCAAGCAATTGGAATAATTTATTTCTGATTTAGATGTGTGTAATTGCCTGTTCGATTTTAAGCCTGACACCCACAGTAGATTGAATGCTGTTTTACACAAAGGCTTCTAATCTATTAAATGGTGCACTGGGACCGATTTCCTATGAAATTGTCTGAATTACTTTTTCTCTTGGCAGAATAGCACAAAATGAATTTCTTCCTCTATATCTCCATCTGGCTTCTTTCTCCTGTAACACAGAAAAATGAGGCTGTGGTCTCTTTTTATTTCTTCTCTAATTTTATTTACTTACAGATGACCCTTAATGAATGGTTTGAATTGGACAACCTCCCCAAATACAAAAATATGGGTTCATTAGATCAACAGCAATGGACTTGAGTTTATAGGAGGCAGACTTCCTTTGAAAAATATTTCATATTTAAGTCAAAAATAATGATGGGGTTTTTTTCTCCCACAAGCACCAAAATGGCTGTTTGCTTCCATGTCTTTGAGTTTTGGCTGGTTTTGAAACTTGTAAGTAACATGAAGACAGTCCAGACTAAATTTCTAGATCAACACCTTTTGAATAAGTAGTGAATTTGCAGAGAAATTATGGGAAAGCTAGTAGGAGTAATACACTAGTCACTGATAGTTATTGATATGGACATGCATATGTTGAAATTCCAGGAAGGAAATGAAGACATGCAAATTTCATCTAACTGCACGTTTATTAGGCATGGGGCACACTTTGTAAAAGCTGATTTTTTTGTTGTTGTTTTTTTTTTAATGGTGGTTTGCTTCATCCTTGTGAAGTATATATTCTCTATGAGATATTATAGACACTCTCTTCTTTGGCACCGTCTTCTAACATAAAATCTGTTTCACTAACCAGATCTGCTCCAAAGCTAATATATTAATAGTTCTTAGTAAGACTATCAAATGAATCATATTTATATTTTTCATGAGACATAGCCGAAATATTGCAAAAGTTAATTTATATTTCCTCAACTGTTTGTTTTCTAGAGAACTGGGGAAGGGAAGGTCAGAAAGATACAGCAAAAATTACTTTCCACAATTGTTTTCCCAGTTTTCAGACTAATATGCAGAATAATTTTAACAGGACCCTATCAAATTGGGAGAAGTTTGCTTTTTGGATGAAGACTGGTCTCTAACGTAGAGGTGGATTGCAGTTTTCTCTTTTGCTTTTGGATTTGCAGGCTAGTCTCCTTATCCACACTTTCAGTGAGCACATATTTGTCTACTTCTTCCCTTGACCTTCCTAAACGAGATATATGTTAGAGAGAAACCTTCCATAAATTATTCTCTTACTTTGATTTCCCATTAATATTAATTTTCAGGTTAAGTTCAAAACAAATTATTCCTTTGTGTGGGGTAGGAGAATGGAACAGAGGAGCAAACAATCCCAAAGTGGGCTGATGCCTGAGGAATCTGCATGAATTTTAGTCAAATTTCTCATAAAAGAAAAGTACCATCACTTTGTTCCCTCTGGTATTTGCATTTATCACTTTTTGTTATTGTGTTATATGAACCCTAGATCATATTTGCTCTGAGGAAAGCATCTTGGTGTTTTCTGATTTTGGAAAATTAAAAGGACAGATATCTCTCCATCATGATCTCTCTTTTTAACTCCCTTTGGTTTTTGTTGGTTTTTTCTTTTGTTGTTGTTGTTTTAAGAAAAACAACAACAAAAAAAAACCCATGCAAACAAAAACCCAAAAAAACTAAACCACAAAAATACATACAAAAAATCGCATCCACACAATAAATTGGTGTTTGTTGTCTATGTAAATTTAGTAAAAACTAGTTTGAGTTAGAGCAAATGTAAAACAAATTCAAAGATAAGCCTGTACCTTTAAGAACTGTTTGAAAAATCATTAAGTAGGACGAGAGGGCATAATATAGGGAAAAAACAGAAAATACTTTCATTATGAAATTCTCATGTGAACCAGCTCAGATAAATTTGATCTTGCAGAAGTTGGGACAAAAATGTTGTTGAGCTTCAGAATTATTATTATGGTACTCTAGTTTCCATATGCCTTATCTGTACCATATCTTACTTTGCTATTTTGTATAGCTTGCTTTTTAAAAGTCTTAATTTTTTATGCTTATGATTCCCTCCTGAATGTGCTTTACAAACGTGGTGTCATCAGTTTAGTTTGCTGTCGCTGCGAGGTCACAAAGGCGGGCAAAAGACACATTTTAAAGTTACAGCCTATTTTTATACAGTTTTCAAAGCCATTGTGTTTAATTCTAATTGGTTCATAACTTTCCTGCCGCTCAGTTCATTGTTTGAAGGTGCTTGTGTACTAATGTGCCAAGGCTTTCTCTTTACACACATGTTTACATTTTTTTCTTCAAGGATTCTCACAGGTAGAATCTTCTTCACATGTGTGAACTGTCTTTTTACAAGAGTAGGTTGTTGTGCTAACTGGTTCTTACTGTTACAAGATTCCATTCTCATGGGAACTTACCAGGCTAGCCTATCCAGAATAGCAAGGCCCTGAGCCATGTTTTGCAAGGCCTTTCCATTGTAAGGTTTTACCTATATGTGACACTTTGCTACTGAAGGAAAAATGGAGTGACATCACAAGGCTGACTACTGGTTTGGTCCACAGAGCAGGATTCATTTATTCCTAAGTTATAGTGACTCAGTTGACTGAAGATGATGAACACATGTAAGCTGCAGAATTATTCATGCATGTTTCTGGGCCACTATACTGTTTTAAAAGTATTGATTACAGGTAACAACAGAATTACTTTCAGGAATGCTAATACTATTTTTTGTGTTGCAGGACTTTACAAATTCAATTGTGTCTGATGTTTGCTGTCAGGGAATTAAACTCTGTGTCTTGAAATAACATGAGAAATATTTTCCAAGAGTTTTTGAAGTGTATTTGAGAAGTAGAAGATACGACTTCTACTCTGATTGTAGAAGTTTTTGTTTGGGTGTTGTTTGCATGTGAACATACATGTATGCTCACATGATGCACACATTTGTATGAGACATATACTAGACTGAATTATACCATTTAATTCCAACTGTCTTTATAAGACTTAAGTGGGTACCTCGCTTAGTGATTTCATTTAAACAGTTATTTTCACTTGATTAAGTGTCTCATTTTGGTAAACAGATTGCTAATCATTCTGACTGAAGTCATCTTGTACTCATGATCCTTTTGTGGAACTGTTTGGTTTGAAGTCTTCTGGAGCGACCTGTACTTGAGTGTTACCTGCATGCTTTCATGTCTATGTCTACCCTTTCATTGTGCATTTGGTAACTGAAAACCATCACTGAAATGAGCAGCTGAAAACAATCTGAAAGTGTCCAATTTTCACAGTTTAGGAAACTAAGTATTTCATAGTTAGAGAAAACTAGTACTGACAAAGAGAAGAAAGGAGGAAATTAGGTTCTTCATTTTCAGTTTGTGTTGCAGCTGCAATGAAATGAATTCTCCAAGGAAATCTGATATTTGTAAGCAGAATTCAATAAGGGCCTAGAAACTTCCTCTTTTCTGTAGTGTCCCTTTCAGGTTTTTGTGGTATTATCCCTGTAGCAGAAAGGTATTGTGTTACCAGTGTCATAAGGATAGACCTTGGGGCAAAGAGGCCCAAAGAATTTTTTGGGTGAGCTGTCGGTTCAACCTTTAGGAAGTAAAATTGAAAATGACATACTAGTGAAAGGAAACAGATAAGCATAAAAAAAAAAATTAAAGCTAAGACGTCCTGTGCATGAATTTCATAAAAGCTTTTAAAATCATGCAGCTAGAGTGGTGACATGTAAATATGTTGCTTTTCTGAATCATGAATAAAAATTATGTAGTCATGTCCACAGGTCATATATATCAGATTCTTAATGTCTGAGAGGAGGAAAAAAGCCATTGTCAAACTATCATTTTCTCTTGGAATATAGAAATTGCAGTTGAAATTGTGGTATACATGTAGGAAAATATCAACTGGAACGTGCTGGTTTGCATTTTTTTAATTGAATGATAATTGGTTATAGGATTTGTGTCCAGGATTTGTCACTGATATGACGAACAGTACAATGGGTTTCAAGTGTTACAAAGATGATGCTCTTTAGTCACATTTCCATGTTGTTAAATATCTGATGCAGTTTTGCTGTTACAGTTTTTTCAATGCTGGCTCCAGAGCATAAATCCTAAAACATATCTAAATTTCATTAAGAAACTGTCTGAATCATGTAGAATCTATTTTGAGCATGCTTTTCGTGTATTTTCTAGCAAGTTGGCTTACTGATAAATTTTTTTTTTTTTAATTTCCTGGATTTCACTTTTTAAAAGTGTCTTAAACTATAAATTTGGGACATCTATAAGCTTGCACCATTACAGATTTGAAGATTTTTGGTTTTGAATTTGAATATTTCAATGAACCCATTACCATACAGAAATTTCTTGTCTAAGTTAATTGGCCCATTGTTCTTAGAAAGTCATACATTGGAGTCTTGATTAGTTCACAAATACTGCCTGAACATACTGAGGGAAATAACAGATCAGTAGCGACCTTTTGGAACATTTTTGATGTTAGTTTGGTGGCATATATAAAAATAATAAATGGTATCTCTAGCCATGCAAAAGTACTGCATTTCTTATTTACAGAGAGATTGCTGTCAAATGTTCTAAAATTCAATGGCAAGTATTTTAAAATGTAGTGGTTGTCCTCTAGTATCTTCAGTCATTCTGTACAGCCTTGAAGTCTGACTTTATACCACTGTGAATTATTTTTCATCAAACAACACCAGAATCAGATCATGGGCAAAAAACTTTTTCTGGCAAACATCAATTCAGCAGGAATTCAATACGGTACTACCTAAATGTTTGTTTTAAAAAATCTAGTATGGTATAAGCTACTGAAATGGAAATTGATTTTCTGTTTTTCTCTTGTTGGTAGTGGTGTTGGTCCAAGAGGTCCCAGTACTGGTTTGCATTTGCACACCCTTTTCGTGGTGTGGTGGTAATACTTGTCTCTAACACAGTGCACCTCAGACTGCTGGTGAGAGGTGCTTCCCTGGGGGGGCCAGCATCTGAATTCTATAGACTGGGACAGGAGGCACAGTCACAGTTTGTCTGAGATTGCTAAATATCAGCAACAGGAGGAAGAACAGAAATCTGATTCCCTTGGTTCTTGAAATTTACAAAAGAAAGTCCGGCCCTGTTTTACAAATTATGTTGTTTTGAATCCTCTCATGGCAAATTGCTGGCGTGAAAGTCTTGGCATCTTATTCTACAGCACAGGCAAATGTGCTGTCACACTCTTCCTACAAATAATAGACCTTCCTATCTTCCTTTTCTCTCTTCTGATACAGTATAATGTAAAAAAAAAGGTAAAACTTGTCTTTTAATGTTTTACCATTAGTGAACATAATTTAGTATTTTCTTTAGTGTCAGAATTAAGTTGGTCTTTATATCCAGGTGAACCCAAATGCTACATTATTTTAATATAAGTATATTTGGCAAGATGAAGATGTTTTACTATTTGGCCAGTCCTACTTGGTGCTTGTCATCATGAAGCTCTGTTCATTGGAGCTTTAGGAAATTCCCATTTAAAAGCCTCAGGAAAAAAAAAAAATCTGCAGACAGGCTTGGTTTGACAAGCAGTTGTTGGAAACATGCAAAGTTTCAGTTCTTTGCAGCATCCAATTTGTGTGTAAGTCAGCTGGAGACAGGTAATTTTTTGTGTCTAGAACAGGAGATAAACAGTACTGGGTGCCAGTATCACGTGTTTCCAGGACTCACCATAGATTGCATTACATCTTTGGAAATACCATTCCATTTTTTTTCTTACCTGTACAGTAGGACAGTATTTACTTTTGAAGCCCTTGGAGGGAAAGTGAGCAGTAGGCAGAACATTATCAAGGCATTTGAATTCATGTTCTTTCCTTGTAGGTCACTCTAACAAGTATTCCTTTACCTGTCTGCAAAATCTGGTTTCACACTTTGAAGGTTAATTTAGCTCACGGCAGAATTACAATGGCAGATAACTTAAATGTGACAATATATGAATGTTCTCATATGAGAAACCCTGCCCTTGACTCTCACATTTCTAAAGCTACATGATAGTTTAGTGGTGAATACTTAGAGCCATCTGTGAAGATGGCATGTAGCCCATTTCTAATAGGTGCCAAATAAACATATTCTTAGATAGCAATCTTGTGCAATACTGCAATTGCTATCTTAGCTACAGAAAGGTCATGCATTGTGACAGCTTTACCAAGCATCTCTTTACACTTTGTGATACTTGTTGACACTAATAGGCCAGAAAAGCATGATATTTCTGAACAGTGAAACTAGGCACCTGTGCCTGCCCACAAGGAAAATATAATTGTAGGAGTGACCTTGAACTACAGAATTAGTCAGAAAACCAGCATACAAAACTTCAGTAGCAATTCTCTATTATTAGTCTAATTCCAGAGTACATTAGGAAATTAAAGAGCAGGGCACAGATTTCAAAGACAGTGATATGAAATGAAATGAAATCAGTGCTTCCTCCCACAAACTGTCATTGTTGGATTTTGGGGTTGCAGTTGGACAAAAAGGGATATTACAGATTTGCCATTTGTCATGATGCTTAGTCATCTGTATTACAGCCAGCTTAATTAGTCTCTTAATTCAGCACAGAAAAGTTGGAAAATATCTAATTGATAAAGTGAAACTTTCTGCTTGGTGTTTTGTTGTCTTTTTTTTTTTCTTGTTAATGCCTGTCTCCTTGTAACATGTCTCAAAGAATTACTTAGTGTCATCTGCTGTAATTTTCAGTGTATTTCAGTGCAAAAACTTACTAACAAGGTATACTTAAAACATTGAATTGTCATCACATAGAGGCCTCTGAAGAAGATTTTATCTTACCGATATATAGTTTTAAAAAATAGGCAAAACCCCACCCTAGATGTGGTTAGTATTTGGAAATTGTGCTTCCATGAAGAAATAACATATGTTTGAGCAGCCTTATCTATACTTTTGAGCATATTTTGTCATTCCAAAACTCAACAGAAAGTTTTCACACTAATTCCCTCTTTACAGCCTTAATAAAAATTCATGCAAGTTTTTACCCAGGAATTATTTTAGGCAGAGTTACTCTTAAGAGTGCCATTTGAATGGATAGGTTCTCTGTGCAGAAGCAACGTCATTATTTTTCATTAGAATTCCACTTCCTTCCTTTTTCTTTTTTTTTTTTTTCTTCTCTATTGTAAAACAAATAAGATTTTATAAATAATTCTCTTGAGATCTTACTACTCCCCACTGCATATGCACATTTTACCATGGCTGAATTACCAGAAAAAAAGGGTTAATTTTTCTAACTTGGTTATCCTGAGAGAATGATCTTACTCACTAAATGAGGGGACTGGTAGAATAATTCAAATCCAACTTGTGCAACTTACTCATAAATCTGAGTGAAAGATAAATTCATTTTTATATTGAACAGAAAAAAAATTATTATCTCTTTCAAATTGGTTCACTTTGAGTAGTGAAAATTTACAGTATAAAAATGAATGAACTGTTTCATTTCTTGTGAATTTTTCTACCATGGCTATATTGATGATCCCAAGTTGTCTTGTCATAGCTGGGAGGTGTCAGTATGGGTTTTGCAGGATCTGCTCTTATTTTTCTGCAGAGGACATGATATTGGTGCAATATAAACAGTACTGCTAGGTGACATAAACTGCAGGGGCATAATCTGTACCATCTGTGGAATATCAGCAACAATAGCAGAACATCTCTGCATTGGTATGCAGTTAAGGTACTGTCTTCAGTATTTAGGACTCAATTGTTTCATTTGCCCTCGGTTACAAGAACAGTTGATGGTACTGGAATACAACGAGTAGAATTGGTGCAAATCTACTTTAGAGAAGGCCTAGTACAGAAGCTGTAGTTGCTGATGAAACACAAGCATAAAAGAAGCCTAAATGTGGGGTTTTTGTGGGCTGCTTCTTGCAGCAGCATTTGATGTTTAAGGAGGGTGGTCCCTGCAAACAGCTTGAATTTGAATTCAAACAACTCTGGGCAGTTGTGATTTTTGCCTCTGACCTGCTGGGTGTGTTTTGGCAGCAATATTTTACCTCTTCAGTAGCCATTATTTAGGATGAAATTTTGTGTTAATGGGCAGGGACTGTTTGTACAGTTCCTGGTATAACACTCCTACTTGATTAGCTCCACCTTATATGTTCCTATAACGGACCCTCTTTACCCCTGCATCCACCAAAAAAGATTTTTTTAAGTCTAACTGATTTTTTGTTTCTATTGTTAATTTCATCGCTCTCCAATGTTGGTACCACATTTTTCAAGGATTTAAGTTGAGAGAATTAATTTTATGAAAAAGAGTTTCAGCTCTTTTTCATACTGATTTTACATTTAAGTTGGAAATTGACTTTTATTTTTAAATGTATAACTGAAGTTTTAGTAGTATGTGGTATGAGTAATAGTAAATAATAAATATTTGAGCACCTAAGTGTTACTAAATATGAAATGAATGAAACATGATGAAAACTGATATTTAAACTTGGGGTTTTGTTTTTTAATTCCTTTAGAGTGTTGTTTGGTATGTGTTCCATATATGTGGCTTTATCCATATTCTATTTAGTAGAGTCTTCAATCTAGTAGTGTTAAAAAACATTTGTCCTTTTCAAAAAGAACTAGTCATTCATAGGATTGATAGAGACTATGAGAGTCTCTAAGTATATGATCAGAAACAAAGCCAGATTTTACTTAATGTTACTTCTGTTTGTCTTCACTCTCGTTAGTTTCATCCCCATTCCATCATGGTTGGCATCTCTGAACAATAATTTTTTTTCAGTTTCTAACACATTTATTTTTCCTCAAGGAGACACTACATTTAAAAGTTAATTAGTTTCCTCAAAAATGTACAAGCCAATAAAGTTGCATTATTATTATTAAAATCATAAGAATTACATCAGTCCTGCCGATCTGGGAATTCATCACATGCAAATTTCATTGGGATACAGATCATCTGCACTTCAGGCTCTGACAAGACAATATGTAAGGACAGGGATGATCTCCAAAAAAAAAAAAAGATAAGGAAGTCACATTTAAAAGAACAAAAAAGTGAGATGTTAATTTGTGCTAGCCTGCAGAGCTCTCTTGCTGTCTGCATTCTCCTTTTCTTCAGTCACTTTTCTTTCATGGTTCCAGTTTTAATTTCGGTTATTTTGGAAGTGCAGTTAAGTAACTTGCTGGAGTACATGGGCTGGTAGGAACAGGAGGGTAAATGCCTGATCCAGCAGTGAATAACTGAGCTACAAGTAGAATATCTGAAGGAAGAAATGCACCAACAGGAAGCAAGCAGCAATTTAGCAGAAATTTGTGTGTATCAAATACATTTACTTTCCAAACTTCTATTTTTTGCGAATATAGTTTTTCAGGAAATTCAGGACTGTGTGTGGAAAAATATCACCCAGTATATATGTCCTCCTATATCATTAACATGCATCAGCAGCATGTATAGTATTGCAGTATTTAGACCTTAAAAATGAGTTTAAGGATGTGTGTTTTCTATATGAATGTTGACTTCTGTAGGCTATTTTCTTGTGCATGTGATTAAGCTATTTTATTTTTCTACTTTATTCCTGGTATAACTATTTCTGAAGCTGAGATCAGTTCACAGTTCGTGTTGCTACACTTTAGAAGAGTTTTAGATAGGGATCATCACCACTCTGGCTGAAAGTGTCAAGATACAGTTTTCAGTTTAAAAACCTGTAAATGATAGTTGAATAAATTAGTAACTCATAGGTAAAGCTACTCTTGTATGTGCAGCTGTGCTCACAGTGATTCTCAGTGAGTTCTATTCAAAATGGGACAGTGTGTGTGGCTCCATATGGTTGTGCTCTGGCTCTGATAACATTATGGATTTTTGGTGCTGGAAGATAGAATAGAGCATGTGCCTGTGTAATCTAGTGACAGTTAAAAGCTGTGAAGGAACCTAAACAGGCTTGGTTGCACAACTTCAGTTTCGAAACATCTTCACTATTTGGAGAAATTACCTGGAAAAAAGATGAATTTGCAGCAAGGCAGTTCACAAAGGACAGATGTGTTCCTTTTTCTTTTAACAAACATATTCAACATAATCAATATAGGATAAGGAAATCTTGCTTATACATAAGCGTCAAAAAATGTATGTAGGTATCTTCAGTGTGTCACCTCTATGTACATGTGAGACAAAAAGTGAGACTAAAGCAATGAGTCAAAATCAAAAAAGTATAGTACAAAACCAGATGTAAATTACTTTTTCCTCCATTCAGTTCTAACTTGTAAAAATTGAGAAAAAATAAAACACATTCCTCCGTACACAGCCAATTGTGTTATAAAACCTCCAGTTGTGTGTTGGATTTCTTTTTGAAGGGAAACTGTCTGGAGGATCTTTTATATCACTGATTTTCTACCATAAATGACACTTGTAAAATTATACAACTTTAGCTCCTTTTATATATCTGTATAAATTGACTTTCATTGTTTAGGCTGTAACTGCCAGATAGTTATAGCATGTAATTTATTAGGTGTATTTAAACAGTTTTATGTTTGTTCTAAATTCTTTAAAAGAGAGGTGAGTGAATGCTGTGGGCATTTCCCCTGTATTTTGATTGAATCCTCTGAAGTACCTAATTTCTGTCTCTTCTTTGAATGGCAAGCTTCCCTGGCAGTTCAGCAGCATCTCTTTTGGACAGCAGACCTGGCCAGACAACCCTCATAATTGTCACAGTCATGTGTGCCAAAAAACCTACTCATATTATAACTATTTACCATAGAGGTGGATAATTTAGTGGTATCAGTTCATAGCTATGCTAAATTCATGCAAAAGAAAAATCAAATACTCAAAGTTTATTTTTTTACTATATTTTTAATAAACATAGACACACTTTACTTTATGAAATTAGTTTCTGAGATTTATTCTTCTTTTTATTTCATTTTTAAAGTTTTAGTCTTAATTTTTGATTTAATTGACCAAGCAGGCAGCAGCAAGATAATGCAATGGGAGTACAAAGGCCATAACTGTTATAACAGAGCTGTAACCATAGATGTTGATGGATTTGTACTTCAGCCTCACAGGGTTATTTTTCTGCAGCAACACTTTAAGAAAAGGATTTCAAAAGCAGAAAGAATTTAAAAAAAATTTTTTGCTAAGAATTTATTCAAAATCTTATCAATTATTTTGATATTTATCTTAATTGTTCAAGTAAGTTTTTAAAGTACATCTTGCATTTCAGGGTGATGTATCCTGGTTTCTGCCAGGACAGAATTAAAGTTTTTTGCAGTAGCTGGCAGAAGCATGGCTGAGGCTGATGTTGTTCTACATCACTTCATGCCATGGTCTCTCTCTTCTGGGAAAAAGGGGTTCCCAGGTGATATTTGTTTATTGGGAGGGATTTCTGTGGAAATAATTTCTTTGTCTTATACCTTTTGGTATTGATGTTGTTGTTATTAATATTTTCTTACCTCATTGCTCTTTCCAGTAAATTGTTCTTATCTAAACCCATGATCTTCAGCTTTGGAGTCTCCAGTTCTCAAATCCATCCTGCCCAGCAGGAAGGGGAAGCAAGAGAGCAGTATGTGGTTTGGAGAGTCTTAGTGAGGGCACTGAATTAGGCAGTGCCACTCCTAAACCACGGCGTGTTTGCATAGAATTCTCCTTTAGAACAACTGCTCTACTGTTCCTTATTCTAACTGAATTCCTGCAATTTCCTATGCTTTTTTTTAAAACACTGAAATATAATTTGGTGATTTTCTGTTTCAAATGTACTGTTATAAGCATATCTTGATGATAAGTAGGTATCACAAAGTCCAAGCTTGGCTGCCAGTGATTAAATGTACTTGTACATCCTCACATGAATGTATGAGGTGAATATATTTAGCACCCATTATTAAATAAACATTATTTATTTTTATATTATTAGAGAATATCAGTTGAATCTGGTAGAAGCTGGTTTCTAAGCCAACCAAAGGAAGAGCAGTTTTTTTCTGGAACACAAGTCATGCAGCTGTATAATGTAGAGAGCAATTCTGTGTTTGGCATGGTGTAAATGGCTTCAAGGTAAGACTGGAAAATTCATTCAAACTACCTTTAACAAAGATGGTTAGACTCGAAGAGCACTGGGAGGAGTATTGTGTATGCTGCCCTACTTTTTTCTTACTTTTCCTTGGATGTCTCTTTATGGCTTTTGAAAACAAGATAACTAAGCCAAGGTTGATTAACTCTGTATACACTGCACCATGAGCCATAGCTGAGTTTGCTTTTTGAAAGTAAATTGTTGCCATCTTCCTTGCTCCCTAGATTAATTCACCATCTAAAGCATTTTTAAAGGGCTCTTGGCACCAAAAATGCCTTTTTGGTAAAATTTCAGTATTTAATTTTTATATGAATGGAAGTACTGCATTAAAAGAAAGTAATTGTAAAATCTGTTAGGCATGTGTAAAAAATGTACAAATAAAATTTGAAATACTTAGTCAGTATATTTCACTTGTAAGGTTCAGTAGATATCTGAATTTTACTTGAAAAAACTTTTAATGGAGTCCAGAAGGTTATTCCTGACTCTCTAGTAAAGCATAAGTTACAAAGGTCAAAACTTTTAAATAGACCTTAATAGACCTTAAATAGAAAAGTAACTAAAATTAAATTTATCTAGCTGTAGAATAGCAGATACACCTTTATGTCCATCAGAAGATTAATATGTAAAATATTGTTTTACTGTAAAATAATGTGTTTGTGCACCTATATTTTGCTTTTTCTTGTCTATGAGGTTTCAACAGCCTGCATTTTCATAATTCTTATGACTTACACTGTGATTATAGTTGTAAAGTGTGCTCAGGCTTAATGAGTACAATGAACCTTATGGAATAACTGATGCAGCTATTAGGAAGAGAAAGTACCCTTCTGAGTAATACAAATCTGGGGTAATTTGGAAAAAAAAATTTAGTCCTCCCTGTGCTGCTGGGAGACTAAAACATTGTTCTGGAAGTGATGCTGAAAGGGAGCATTTGATCATTTTATACCCTTTTAAAAGACAGGGTAATATTTTCTAGAATATAAACCAGGTAAGAAATAGATAAAATTCTAAGAGCTCCTTTGATCATTTAAAAAGAGATTGGACATCAAAATCAAGTGTATTGAATTTCAGTGCAGGAGGCTTTTTTCTTGGAATAGCCACTTGGTGCCTAAACAAGCTTCAACAGGGTCCCAGCAAATTTGAAGAGAGAGCTGCTTCAGGCAAATGTTTCATGCTGGTTTATCTAAACATATAGTTTAGGGTCTGATGACCTGGAGAAACACTGGATTTAGAGTCAGTTATGTCGACAACTTATCTAAAGATAAAAGGTACACTGCCTTACTTCATATCTTTACATATTCAAGTCTTACAACTTGAATTTTATTGAAAAGTTCTTACGAATGGATAGTTCCATTTTGTTACTGACTTTTTACTAAATAAGGGAGTTGGAAAACCAGCTTGAAAACATTTTTTTTTTTTAAGTCGACAACATGAGTGAAACATTTCATAAAATTGGCTTCTTTAGGTAAAACGTTTAATTTCACAGGAAGGAAAATCCTCCTTTTTACTCTTCTAATAAGAAAAGAAAACTCCAAAGCATAATTTCAAAGGGCAGGCTAAAGGGCTTGGGATTTAGTGGCCTGTTTTACTTTCTATATGCTTAATTCAGTGTGTTGGATTTCTATTATATGAATTATAAAATCTGAGATGTACATTTGGTTTTCTGACCTGGCTGCTTGAGGGAGGCCTGTCAATAAACTATGCATCACGGTTATAATGAGTGATATCTCTGAGATTACTAAATTTTGCCAATTGCCTCCTCCCCCTGTTTGCACAGTTATCATATAAGCTCTTTCCTCTGCCCAGCTCATTCCCAAGGATCTGTAAAGGGAGGAAGTTGTCACTAACCCTAGAAGTAAGTTGTGCAGTCTGGACTGAAATTTGAGGCCAAAAGAACACTTTCAAGATCAGCATCTATGTTTATCACATTCCAAAGACCACAAATAATTTTGTAATTATGGAGTAAATTGTAATATAAAATTTCTTTCCAAATGCAATATGAACCAAATGGGATATGGAGAGATTATATATTCCCATATTTCTCTGTTAATAGGCTATTTACTCTTTTTTCAGCAGCAGGGTTAAAAAATGTCAGGATACTTTTTGTGTTATGCTGATCCTCTCTGAACTTTAGTGTAGACAATAGCCAGTCTACTCTGAGTCTGTTAACAAACTCTACACTATCTGAGTTTGTTATTTGAAGTACTTCAGTATTGCAGTATAGGAAATTAAGGTCTCTGCAGAATCTGTTCTCACTAGCAGTGGTATGGAAAGATTGTCTCCACATTTTTTTACCACTTCAGATAATATTCTGCCATGGAAAGTCAAGTAGTTGTTATGTTTTTTTATTTTACTAATTTGTTTCCTCCTCTTTCTCTTTTTTTACTTTTTCTTTTTTTTTTTTTTTTTTTTTTTAATAAATGTAATGATTTCTCTAAAATTTTGTTCGTTGAACATGGGGAGCTGTTCTTCATTAAGGTTTTCAGATTTCCTAAGTGGTTTTGGTCAATACCAACAAATTCACTTACAATTTAAACATCTATTCCCCCACATTTAACCATGAATTGAAAACATGATGTGGAACTCAGTGATTATACCACCTAAGTGCCTTCTTTGCACTTGTATTGAATGCTTCTGGACTGATGCCACAGGTTTAAGCCTTCTTAAAATAAGACTATTCAAATCTCACTTGAACAGAATGTGAATTGTAATTATACCAGTAACTATTGAAAAGTCATTTATAAAACATCCTTGTCAGAAATGTTGCTAATGCTAATGAAAATTAATTCATTTCCAGACTTAAAAATTGAAGTCAAATTGAGTCCTTGAATTAGTCAGAATAATTGTGTAACTTGTACAGTGGGTTCTTCCTTTTGACAAGTTCACCTTAAATAAGTATCTTTACTAGTAGACAAAGGATAGTGATTTCTAGTTATTTATTATAAGCATTATTTTGACATGTTTGTTGAACATCAGTGGATTAAATCTTATTGAATTTTGATTGCCTAGCAGACTTGTAATGAATTGCATAGCATGAGTCATTGGCTTATATTTACAGCTGTAACATACTACTTAAAATTCAGCCTCTTCATAAACAATTTCATTTCATGATTCTGTTTGGCATATGAGTCAGCAATGAACTGCAAGAACTTACCTATTGCCTTTCGTAAGCATGCTTTTATAGGACAAGAAAATAAAAATGTGAGCTTTTTTCTATTTGGGTGAAGGGCAAAATCTAATTTTATTATGACTGTCTTAGACTATTAAATAAAGAATATATCATATTGGGAAAATGGCATGGCCAGGTAAGCAAGAATTTATTTTGGGGTTTTTTATCTCTTTACACTGTGTGACTAAACTTAATGAACAAAAGCTCTCCCTTTGCTTCATATTGACTTTTGATCTATATATATAGTAGGCCTGCTCCCAACAATGACTTACCAGCAGCCTTTCAGTTAGCACAGAGTTTCATGGCCTCGTTGACATTTGACCAAATGTGCTGTGTAAGTGTTGCTGGTAAATCTTCTGGTGGGTAAAGGTCCATCAGGCAAACTTAAATTCTGGGAACTTTGCAGACAGTCCCTGTTTGTGCACAGAAGGTAGAACAACTGAGGCATCAAATGGAAAAATGAAGGGAGTCAACAGCTGTAGTAGCAGACCTGGAGTGAGACCACTGTGCATCACACAGATTTGTGTAGGAGGAACTAACCTCCTGCTTTGGTGGCCAAAGTGCCTTGGTAGCCTGATCTGCCCACATTTGCTCTTTGTTTCAGGCAGATCTCACCCAGCAGTTAGAGCCAATGCTAAAAAGTAAAAGTTTTATGCCCTGATGTTATGTGTCTCTCCTACTAAGCTCTGAAATAAAAAAAAAAAAACCTCGTTGTAAAGAGCTGAGTTTTACCAGGAAGTATTCTGTCAGCATGGTATTGATTCTGAGTTCTAGTTCATATGCCTTCTTTCTGGCATGAAAAAGAAATTTTGCTGCACATTTCAGGTCTCACAAATTCACGTTCTGTTTATGTATGTATTCTGATTTTTCAGCTGTAGAACAAGTAGTTGCAGCAGGCTACTTATTGACCTTGAAAAACAGTCTCCTCATGTTTTGCTCTGTCTGTAAATGCTCTTTAAAAAATTCCTCATCTTTATTGTTTTGGCATTAGTGGCCCCTGGAAAAAAGAAACAACCTCATTTTTGGAATAACCACTGCTTTCCTTTGTAATGTGTCAAGGACACTTCCTTGTCTGGCCATCCAGGATCCACTCTGTCAGTCACTCATACCACCTGAGATGGGACCGAGGTCCCTCTGCAGATACACACCCCACTTAGAGTGCTTTCATACCTAGGGCTTTTGTTGAGCTCGAGTAAATCTTTAAAAAGCTTTTCCTATTGCAGATTTAGCAATAAGGTTTAGAAAGGAATATGTGACTGTACAACATCCAAGTATTTCCTGGGAAGAAGGAAGCAGTGGCTTCATCTCTTAAGCATTTGCTGAGTCCCTAGCACTTGGCTTTCTAATGTGCTTCAGCAGCTTCTTTGAGAGTCAACACACATGGTGTGAGTGGCTGGAAGGCGGAGGAAGGCATTATCCAGCTTCTCAGGATGGTGACGCCCTCAAGGCTGTTTCTGCTAGTTACTGAAACTAAGAGTCAGAGTGGGGCTTAGTTGCCTCACTTCTGTAGTAGAAAAAGGCTTTGGCTCTGTTAGCATTGTATTCTCCAGGTCTGGGCTGGAGAGCAGCAAAAATAGTAGGGCATGAGTAGAGTTAAAAGCTTGGATTTCTTCTGCATTCTAGGGTCTTTTGAATAACACACAGCTCAGAAGAGAAAGTGGTGGAAGTGCTGGGTTGTGAGAAGCTGGGGGGAAAGGGAACAAAAGAGCATTCCATAGAGAAAAGGGTATAATAGTTCATTTCTTATAGCAAATCTGTAAAGGTGAGCATTTGCTTGACCCTTTGCCATGTCAGTCAACCATATAATGACTTTTAGAAGTCTGGTGGCTGGGAAGCCTCAACTATTGCTGCTGTTTCACTGTTGGTAACAAATTGCAAACAGAAGCTGCTAAGTTGTCTCTCTAAATGCTTTGAGTAGGAGATCTAGGTGACAGCCTTTGGCTGCTTCATACAAAGAAATCTTCCAGCACTGGATAGCTTAGAAGAGAGCAAGATAGCCTACAGAGAGCAAGTTTAAAGTTAAAATTAAAAAAGTAATAATCTTGGGTTTCATTTTCATCCTATGCCAAACTTTGCAATACACACAAGTCTTGATGTATGTCTGTTTGAATTAGTTGATTATTTATATGAATTGATACTGTTATGTTTCATTCTACACACTGGTAGTTTTGCACTCCATGGGCAAATGGAGAAAGATTAAAAGAGGAATACTTATCGTCTTCTCAAACAGTGGGGGCTTCTTTTTTTTTATGAAAGCCATTAAAAAAGGCATTTGTGTAGCCAGTATTTAATCTAGTATGTGTTTTGCTTCTTTATTCCTTCCGTGCTAGGAGGTTTTTCAGTGATTTAGTGAAAACTTCCACAAGTATGCTATGCCCTATTTCGTTACTTGTTAGTCACCTGCTGAGTGTAGATATTTATAGCATTACCTTTACATGCTAGCTGAGCATTGTGTTTACCAGATTCTCTTTAATTGGCATAGGGGGGCCAGATTCTGGACTAAAAATCTGATGTACCTTTGTTTCGACATGCCGCCCTTGGAGTCCTTGTTTTCGGGTCTGTGCATATCTGTTAACACCTAACCAGGCTGTTTGAATCAAATTTCCTGAATGCTAAATTCTGGAAATTCTTTCTTTCATGGTCCTTTGGGAGTAAAGAAGAAGATTTGTTTTCCTACAGGGTCTGTGTTTCCAGTTTCTCATGCATAATCTAGTAAATAGAGCTCAGTTTAATATACTTATTCAGCCTAACCCTTCTGAGAGAGTGTTTCATGTCAAATAGAATTAGAGATGCACCAGACTCTTAATTTGAGGCCTCGGTTTGGCACAGAAATTACCCTTTCATCCTTTCACATGTGAAATTGAAGGTTCCCTGCTGGCTTAACACAGTCCTTAACAGCTGAGCACTTGGCCACGGTGGAAAGCTGTGAGTAGCTTTCCACAAATACTTCCCCCACTACGTGTATTAATCTTGGGGGACTATGAGCAAGGCAGCCCCACAGCATGTGCCAGTGGCTGAGTCCTTCTGGCACTTAAAGAAAGTTGAACTATACATTTCAGTAGATCTTTTTCCTTTGTAATGATTATTTGTAACAGAGGTATGCATTCAGAGGTCTGAGTATTTCCACATACAACTGTTTGATAAAGATTTTTAAATGAGAAAGTAAGTAAATGGATTATTGTAGCTATATTTGAGTACCATAAAATTCTCCAGTTATCAGTGATAGCTGCAACACTCCATATGTGGAAGTCTGTTTTGTGCCAAGTGTGGTATTTGCATCAGTGAGTAAGACCAATAGGTATAATTGCTTAATACTCTGGTTATATATTTAACAAATCAGCAAATGTTCTATTTATAAAAAACAAAAAAATCACAGATATTTATAAAAAAATCACAGACTCACAGAATAATTGGGGTTGGAAGGGACCTCTGGAGATCATCTGGTCCAGATCCCTGCTAAACAGGTTTGTCTAGAACATATTGCCTAGGATCTCTGGGCATCCTGTTCCAGTGCTCTGTCACTCTCAAAGTAAAGAAGTTTTCCTGATATTGAGATAGAACTTTCTGTGTTTCACTCTGTGCCAATTGCCCCTTATCCTGTTGCTGGGTGCCACTGAAAATGTCTGGCCCATTCTCTTCATATCTGCTCTTAAGATACTTGTATGCACTGGTAAGATCTCCTCCTCTCCAGGCAAACAGGGCCAGCTCTGTCAGCTTTTCCTCATAAGAAAGATTCTCCAGCCTCCTAATAATATTTGTAGCCCTCCTTTACAAGAATGGAAAGTTTTTCCAGTGTACCTGTTCCTTCTGTGAAATTTTTTTGTAATGGCTGCCCACTCTTTTCTCGGTTCTGTTGGATTTGGGGTTTTTTTTCCATGTATGATCTAAGTTAAAGTCCTGACTACTGCTGGGAAGGGTCAGTCTCAGAAGAAAACAAGTCTTTTCTTCCTTATAGACTGTGATATTCTATTTGAAACTTTTTTGTCTATAACTATTTTACTTTTAGGTAGAAATGATCTATACTCTTCATCTTGTTCTTTTTTTTTAAATTTGGTGGTGGTGTGGCTAGAAAGCCAAAGACTAGTCTATCTCAGATTTTCTACATTCAAGTAATAGTCTAACAGGCTTTAGAAAAATGTAAGCAACAATCTTACACAGCAGTGTGCAGTGATCATAGTTGTGGGAACACCTCTTTTTCTAAAACTACTCTCATTAGAAAATATATTTGTGTCTTTCATGCAAATATGTAAAGTAGCAAAGTACAATCAAGTCAAAGGTAAGATTTTGAAAGCTTTTAATTGGGAGAAAGCCCTGGCCAAATCAAGTGTTTTAATAAATACTTAAAATATGGTACTATGTAAAGCTTTTGGGGGAAAAGTATTTTCTGTAGCACTGTTCAGCAAGGTGGGAAGAATTCACCAATTATAGGGTTGGCTCAATAGAAAAAAAAGGAAAGTTTGATTTAAGTTTTAATAACTGTAAAGAAATAGAAAACTACATGCAGTTGTTAGAACATCTTAACATTTTTGGGAGGTTTTGGGTTTTTTTTAAGCAGAAGACAAATATTAAAAGATCTTCAAAACATAAAACATAAGAATTAATTGCTGCCATCCTTCATCTTTGAGATTAGCAATGTAATGAGCCTCAGGATGAAATTTAAAATATTAAGATACACCATTAAAGAATCTGTTCTACTAAAACTAATAAATGTAAGAGGTGGCTTTATGAAGTTAGTGGTTGTATACAAAATATATTTTAGATTAACCAATTTATTGCAAGAATAAAACTCTATGCAGGGCGATTTCTTGAGCCCTGGAGATCATATTGTAACTGTATAATTTTTTCATTATTAAAATTTAAAAAAGCACACTTGATCTGGGTCAGTGCATGCTCAACATGTGAAGTGCTGAATGAAGAGAATTCTAAGATATCTGAATATCTCAGATAGTGATATCTGAATGGCCAGAATTCTAACCATTACTGACATCCACTAACATGTGAAGGCTATTATTGATTGCCTTGTCCTTTCTTGAGACTGTGTTGAAGCATGACTTGGATTCTAAAAGGCTGACAGATGCATTCTCAAGAGGGTGTTTCAATGCAATTTGAAAAATTTTTCTTCCTTTTGTTGGTGTAAGCCGTTGTGCATCTTTAAGCCTCGTTACAGGCTTAAAACATATAATATCTCCCGCAGATTAAAATTTCTTAGCCCATCTTCATGTGTGGCCCATTTTAACGAATATTCAGGTGATTTTACTGAGTGAAGGTGTTAAATGTCACAAGTTTGTGTGACCCCTGCCTAAATAGGCAGGAGAGGGGAGTAAATGAGAGGTTGTTCTGTTTGTACATAGATCCAGTCTGGTTTTTCATTTTCAGATTAACTATAGCAACCATGAGTTCCACTCAGTTAACTGCAGCATGGATTCCACTCCAAACTGAAGGAATCTTTTAGCATTTAGAATTTGGGTTTTGTTTGTTGGTTAGGTTTTTGGTTTGTTGGGTTTTTCCCTGATCTGAAGTATATTTAATAGTAGGTCATATACAAATTAATGCTTCGTTTCCTTACACTTGTTTGGATGTTTAAGTAGGTCATATACAAATTAATGCCTCATTTCCTTACACTTGTTTGGATGTTTAAGTCCTCATTGGTATAACTTTTTGTGGTATTTTATTCAGTCTTTAATGCAACTTTTCTAAGTGAAAGTTAGAAGCTGTAGACTTTTATTAGCTAAAAAAAAATATTTATAAAGTGCATAACAAGTATATGATAAAAAATGGAGGACTTATTTTTATTTAAAATCTGTGAAATCCTTTCAATTCGCTTAATGCTTGAGGTTTTTAGTCTTATTCTAGCCAAAGCCTTCTACTCGTACACTTCCAAGAGCAATTTCCATTGGAGTCATAGTACTGTTCATGTGCCTGAAATTACATCTGTGCTTGAAGGATTTCTGGGTCAATGAAATGATCAAAGGTAAAAGCAATTGGTTCATTATCATTTCTTTTTCTCCTTTTTCCTCTGTTCACTAGAACCTAGTGTAAATCATTTAACTGAACCGATAATGGAGACAGAGATGACAAAAAGTCATTGAGATGCATTGACAAGAAGCTTATAGTGCAAGAAAAATAGTTGTCAGTGTCCATCAAGTTCTGCTTCTAGAGAAACTAATGTCTTTAAAACCCTTTTTCTGAAAAGATCAGACTACTGATCTTTAGATCTTAGTAGAAAAGAAAATCTAACTTACATATCTTCTAATTCTAAAATATAAGCATACCTTATAAAACACAGATAACCAGGTATTCATGGTATTAGTTCAGTGTTTCTATAAATTGTGACCCTATGCAAATGTTCTCTTTGAGGGAGGAAGGAGAGGAGATCTCCTACCTACACTTTTTTGTCTAGTGATATATTTTTGCTTTTGTTGTTGATTTTATTTTTCACTGTGGTGACAAAGTGGTGAAATCATGAGTCTTAGTGAGTGCAAGGAGTGTCACAATAACTTGCCACAGTACCACATCTGACTCAAAATTTGATCTGTTTTGGAATGAGATATGAGTGTGCCTACAGTCTGGTGTTTAGTGTATGTATTTATTCTTTTTTTAAATATAGTGACTGAGAGGCTGTTTAAAACTTAAGTGTTAAAAGCTTTATACACTTATGTAAATATCCCAGGCTTCACTTAAAATTGTGTGTCTGTTTTTGAAGCCGGCTCCTTATTGTATTAGGCTATATTTAAATTTTTTGATGTGTATGAGATAAATATTTTTCTTAAATAGTAGAGCTGCAATGGAAAAGAATGAAGCTTCAGGTAATGGTAAAAAAAGGGCCATTGAAGAAAGTCCCTCAGTTCCCTTTTCTTTTTTTTTTTTTTTTCCTTTGTAAATACAGGTCCATTCATTGTAGTCATCAGTTCTCTTTTTATTTCTCTGTAAGAGACTAATAAGGTAGAATGATGCTTGAAGTAAGGAGTTTTCAGTTTTTACTTTTATATGCACTTTTTTTATTGCTCATGTTGAATAGTCTGGACAATGGAATTTATAACAATAGGCTAGAATTACTAAATGATTAGCTAGCCAGTCTTCATACTCTGGATTTCTGCTATTCAGAACTGGCAGAATTTTTCAAATCTACTTCTCTGGTTTTTGTCCTTTCATAAAGATACACTTTCCATTAACACACAGTAGATTTTGTAAAAGTAATTTGGAAGCAATCCCCCTCCCCCCCTCCCCCCACCACAATTATACTTAAAATGGAATGACATTTTGGTCTCAATAGCTTTTAAATGTACTGATTTGTTTCTATATATTAAATGTGAGTATGTTGCATTTAATTTTTTGGGAGGTTCACTGGAATTTATTTATGTTTTTTTAGTTCTTAAAGATTGCAGTAAGTCTCACTGAAAAGAATCTGGCAGACACCCAGAGACACTTTGAGTAAATTTAGTCTTCTAATTAAGTGCAGCCTTCTTAGCCCCTTTATAGTCCTTGGAAAACATGTTTTCTTCCTTAAAGCAGCAAAATCATTAAACTGTGCTGCAAAGGAGAATAGGAGATACTGGGAACCAGGCAATAAGCATTCAGGTTTTGAATGGAGTTTGGGTTTTTTTCTTTCCATTAAATGTTCTATTTTTTAACTTCTCTCTGTGTGTGCTAAACAACTGGAAGCTATTCTCACTTGACAGGATGAAAAGAGTTCACTGGTTTCATGCACAGGTATCTCAGTTTTGCACAGTGAGCATTCATCTGTTATTAGTTGCATGTGTATTCTTAGGGACCAAACCAAAAGTTTGGTTAGTGTGAAAATGCTGATATGACCAGGAACACATGGTTACTGCACGTGACAATGCTTCCAAAGCTGGAATAGAAATATTATCTTAATGGACTAATATCCAAGACTTGTAAAATCTTTACTTACTAGGTCTTTCATCTGGCATGCTGAGGGGTGAGAGGCAGTTCACTGCTGAAAGTCCTGTTCAGTGAAAAATGTATAGAAGAATAATTGATGGACTGAACTGAACAAAAACTGCTTTGCAATTTTTAACACAGTTTGCAGAACAAATGCTGCTACTGGTAAACATTTTTGGCTCAAACTTAATTGTGTAGGGGCGTAAAAACTATGAAAGAGCCTTACTTTCATCATTTATGTGAAAGTAGCCAGAAGAAATGATGCCATCAGTATCTCTAGACTAATGGAACTGGCTGAACAGTAGGCTGTTCTTCTTCCTTTATTGGGTGAGTTGATGTTTGGGGTACTGAACATTATGGTGCATTTTGTCAGTTTTACTGCTCGTGGTTCCTTGTGGAAAAAATAAATCAGTAAATATTTTCTATTCAACAGTCACAAAACTTTGAAGAATGAATTGAAGGAGTAGATACCTCTTCTCAATAAATGCTCTTGTTTTATATTTTTCCTTCTACTTCTCTTTCGAAGTTTATTTGCTTCCTTTTATTTGGTTTTGGGGTTTTTTTTAGTTGGTTGGTTTGGCTTTTTAATTTTGTTAATCAATATGATGCAATTTTATTTTTTTTTTTTTTATTTTTAGGACAGGTTTATTGATTCAAACTGTGTCCCACAGAAAAGCAGAAGAGTAGAAATGCTCTTTTAGTTTCTCATGTTCTAATAATTAGTGCTGTTCATATAATGTAATCAATATAATTAAAAGTCATTCAAGTGAGATCTTTGGTTTTAACTCCACTAAGTTTTGAATTAAATAAGGAGAAAATAACTGTTAAAGCATTTATATAAACTTGTATGTGATTTCTCTAGCTTTTAAACTATCAGGTGATAATAATGCTAGTACCTCAAATAGTCACCACAAAAATATTTTCTTTCTTGATGCTTTGAGTTACTTACCTCTGAAATATGTAGGTGTTGGGGGGATGCCGGCTGGCAGAAATTGTTCAGCCTAGAGATTTGAATCCCTAGAGGTGTGCTGGTTGCTCAGCCACTTTTTCAGACCCCTTTGTCATCAGCAAGTCTGTTCAGAACTTCTTTGCATCATCATAGTCACAGCCAGGTTCTTGATTTTCAGCTTTGATTCCTTTGCAGCTGAAAAGCCTGATTTCAGATGGGAGTGAAAACTATTGGGCCAGCATTGTTTTAAAGGTTAGGCATTTTAACAGTATTGTCAAGCAGAAGATAACCTCAGTGAATTATCTTGATTCCTAGTGCACAGCTATAGAGTGCTAATCAAATTCTGCATAGTGCAGAGGCTTGTAAAGGGACTTGTGATTCAGGAATCCTGGTGGGTCTGGTCAGACCAACAGGCCAGATGTTCCCTGATACATCTGTCACACTAGGTAAAGCCACAGTGGTTTTGTGTCTGTATCTGGTCCTTTAGCACATTCATAGTCTGCCAGCAGGAGGTGAGGTGCTTTGCCCAGCCTGCAGTGCAGTGCACATCCCTGAGGTTCTGTTGAATGAACTAGATGGTGGAGTAATGGACTAAAGCAGTGACATTTCAACAGGGAAATGGGGCATTTTGCACGTGTGCTGAAAATTTCAGCTATTTTGTTGATTTAATCTGTTATATACGTTCAAAGAGAAGGTGAGGAATCCCTTTCATATGTGTACTGTCATTTCACTCAGTTTAAACGGCAGAATTTGGATGTTCTTTCTGTGTCTTTGCAGTAACTGGGAACATAGTCAATGCAGGGTGAGCATGCTTTGATTCAGTTCAGTTTGTCAGCTCTGGTACTCTGGAATTACACAGTAGTTGTGAGGAAGGAAAGGGAAAGTTGTAAAAATAATGCAGAGGAGATATTTTTCTGCTTTGTAATCTCGCTAGTTTACAGAAGACCCAGCCTTTGTGAATTGAAATGTCCATGCTTGTACATCTGTGCAGTCTATGACAGGAGCTCAGGACAGAAAAGTAGCTTAAAAATGAGCACAGCAACATGTCTGTAATTTCCCTATGTCTCACTTTCTCCTTCTCTGTTGATATTACTCCTGATGTGCAAAACCTGATGAAAATATGTACAGTTCAGATGAAGGAGAACAGAATAGTGAAGGTGGAATTTATTTCCAACTGTAGATAGTCATCGCTCTGCAAATTCAGCTTTTTATATGGAAATGTTTATCCACAATGCATAAACTGATATCTTGCCAAAGGCAGTCTTATTTCCATATGCAAAGCAGTCAAAAAACCTCACCCAATGATTGCATCTTGTGAGGGGATTGTCAGGGTTCTATTCTGACAAGTCTGTGTGTTCGTGTCTGTTTGCATATGTATGTCTGTGCTCATTTAAAGTATTTTTCAAATATGAGCTAAATTATTTCCACTGAATCCTCAGTTAGTTTTGCTTTTCTAGGAAGATAGTGGATAGAGCTTTGCCATCTAGTTTCTGGCTGAAATTCATCTGACGTGATACCATATCTAACCCACGTGGGGGTAGGTCCTCACCTGATGCACTACTTAATTCTGGTGAGTCACTGGAGTTACAGCAGTACTTATAGATCAGCTTTAAATAAACTATAAAATGGCTCTTCTTCCTTTCCTGAGAATTTCTGTACCATTGTTCCAGTCATCTTTCTTGTGGTCAGCTTGTGGTCAGCATCACAGTCCTAAAACATGTGCAGGTATTAAATATTTTTTAGAAGTTATAGAGTACCAGTTCTAGCTGGTACTTTCTGCATATCTATTAAATTCACAGAAATTTTTAAACAGTGTTGAGAATAAGGATCTGTTTTGATATATTTTGCTGTTCAGGCCTGCCTTGAATGATGATGTTCCTCTATTACAAGAGAAGGTTCTTCTAAAGTCTTGTCCTCATTTTTTATTAGAATATTTCATCATTGATTGTTCATCTAGATTTAGTATATTGCAGCAGAGAACAGAATTCAAGCTTTTTATTGTGGGTATCCAAACAAAATTGCTTTTTTTTTCATGATTTTTTAATTACTGGTGGCAATTCCCTGTTAACTGTGAGTGAAATATCTTGACGTTTTTCTTACTAGGATTTAACAGGAAAATAATTTTTTTCCAGAGATTTTACAATTGAGGTATAGAATTTCTCTTCTGTCCTTTTTATTAAAGTAAAATTCAAACACACACAAGAAAACAACCTACTATTAATTAAGATAATAACATGGTTGTGAATATAGAGAAGTCGTTAAAAATAAATAAAAGAGGTCAGTGAAAGAGGTAAAAAATTGTTGAATGTAAACATTAACTTCATTTTCTTGATTTAAAAAGTAGACCACCTTAAATTATTGTGTCTGCTTCATTATCTTTGCCTCAGTGCTTGTAAATCATAGGGATGGGTCTGAAGAAAGCTGCCCATGGGAGGGTAAGTGGAAGCAAATCAGGCTCACACACTTGGAATTGGAGAACTATTCACAAACAACAAGTGTTTACCAATGTGTGTGAATGAGAGAGTCTGATGTGTTTTGTGTTTGTGCAGTGCTTGTTTGCTGCCTCCCTCAGTGGCTTCTCCATTCAGGGGGCTCTTGAGCAGCCAGACAGAAAGCAGCAGCAGCAGCAAACCTCCCTTTGGAAACTCACCACTGCTCATAGCAGTGACATGTTTTCAATTTTCTCATCCATCTCATTATGCTCCAGAAGTAACTGGGAAAATGAGTAAAAGCACTGCTACTCTGTGTAAGGGAATCCCCATGACAATGGCATCTCAACAATCCCACCTGCTGTTTCTTGGGATAAGGAAGTTGGAAACAATCTAGAAAGCCATGCCAACTGTGAAAGGAGGCTCTTCAAAGAAGCTAAAAGAAAATTTGTAGCTACAAAAATAAAAGAAAAAATCCTAAAGCAAAAATTAAAAACACTGGTAGCTTTTTATTCTTACCTATAAGAACCAGTTTCTTTATAAAATTAGAATATTAACAGCATTTATGCTGTTAATGCATGCTGCTGTGTTGAACTGTCCCAGTCCAGAAACTTTTTTGCCATTTCCCTTCCCCTGAAAGCCAACCTCTAGCATCCAAACATTCAGCAATAGAGAGAGGAAAAGTAGAAAACCACAAATAAACCTGTGTGTCAGATTCCACATAGTTTGCGTTTTCCCACAGGCCATCAAGGTAGGCCCATTTTCAGTTTCTGTTACAGAAAATGAGAGAATCCCATACCTTCTGTTGAGCAGAAGGTCCTCCCGTGCCCCAGTGGAGTCAGAGCTGACAGCTCATCCTGCTGTTTTCCTGTGTTGCCTCCTCCCTGGAGTGAGTGTGCATGTCCTCCTAAAGCAGAACAGACACTTGGCTCTCCCACTGGGGGTTTATTACCATACTGCCCTGTGTTGTCTTTGTTTCTGATGATGTTCTGTGCAGACTAGCACTGCCTACTGAGGAAGAAGGTGGGCTGTTCTCCGCAGCACCTTTCCCATGGGATTGCCATCTTCACAAGTATAGTATTATGGGAGGTGATATTCCCCTATTTCTAATTGGTTTTGGTTCTCACTTTTAATTGCTTGCAGCTTGATACTGCTTCATCTTCTGAAGTGTGCATGAAACAGAAAGTAAGCAGCTTTAGCCCTTTTTATCCCCAGCCAGATCTAAACCATTCGTCATTAATACTCTGTATAAATCTTGTAAGGTTAGTCACCTAGAGCCCCAATCTATGTTTTATACCTCATTGCACTATCTCCACCCTTTTTTTGGTAAAAGCCCTTTTATCTGTGTCATGGTAGATGTGCTGTAGTATTTATGTGTGTTTATGGGAGATTTCGATTCCTTTACAGATTTCTTTTCTTCCCTCCTTGCTTCTAAGCTATTGCATGCTTTCCTGTATTGTTTATCTTTGTTGGTTCTTTATCCTTTTCCTATGGCATTCAAAGCCTTTTTCTTTTTTGTATTTTTAGTATTTCAGCCCTCACTATAACTATATTCTTACAGGAAACCAAAGGTAGATCAAATATGTTTCTGCGTCTAGCAGAATCTGCAAGTAATTGCATCTGCTCTTGAGTGCTAATATTTGGAGGGGGGGGGGGAATTAGTAAAATGATTGCTGCAGTATTATCAAATCCATGACTGAAAGTCAGCTTTAAGAGGTGTGTTTGCTTATTTGATGTTTTCTTACATGTACTTGTAGATATGAAACTACCATTTGCGCCAGATATCATGTTGTATTTACTGAGTTCTCAAACATGGCTTCTTGTTCAGATTATGTACATACATTTAGGAGGGCCTGTGCAATCATTTAAAATGCTGACATATGAAATTGAACTTTTTTCAAAATGTTTTTTTTGTGATTCTGTCCTTATTTTGGGTTTTTTTTCTCTTTTTCGCATTCTCAACACAAATCTTTGATTATGGCTATTTTGTTAGTTTTCATATCCAAACTTTATTCTAGCTGGTTTCCTGCCGCAGAATCTTAGTAAGCATCAGTCTGATCTGGGATGTTCTAGACTGTACTTCACAGTTGTCTTCAAATCTTTCTTTGATGCTTATAAATCCTATGGTACTGTTACTCATAAACAGCTGTGGAGTACCCTGTCTTCATTGACTGTGAGTGAATCCCAATCCCTTTATTCTTAATTTTATGTTGCTACAGCTGTGTGCTTCGTTTTTACTTAAATATATGTGTAGAAAAATCTTTGTCTCCCTTTATATAGAGGAAAAGCAAGAACTGAAGTTACTTCTACATCATAAAGCTTTATTGTTCTGTAAAGTGTGTGGATATCAGGCAATGCTCATTAAAATCCTAGGACATCGTGTCAAATAACCTTGCTAAAATTCACTTTCTCTACAGCATCTCATTCAGTTGGCAGTTAATCTGTTTAAGAACAAAACTGAATTGTTTGCAATACTTTGCTATTGGAAAACTTGTGGTTGTTTCTCATCCTATTTTATAAGTGCCTGGTTTTTTATCTTCTTTTTGGTTTGTTGCTTTTTTAAATTTGCTCTAATATTTTTTATTTTTAGGGATCAAATCTATTTGGACTAGACTATAAATTCCCAGGTTCTCAATTGGTCTTGCATTTTATAAAGAGAAGGTACCATGTCTGCCCTCTTCCAGCCCTCTGGGATTCTCATCCTCCTGCAGTTCACAGTAATGGTGTAGAGATTGCTTCAGGTGCTTACTTAGTGTAGGGTGAGTTCCATCCCCTGCCCTGGGATGGCCTGGGCCTTTTGTCCTTATGATGCATCTGGTTGAGTAGTAGTACTACATAATTAATTGTTCTTACAAATACACTCTTTTGATTCAAGTCTGCTTGGGTCATGAAGATCTCCTTAAGGTAGTTAAATTATGTCCCTGATACCACAGTGTCTTCCCACCCCATCAGGTTAGTTTTTCAGAAAGTTTCCTTTTTAGCAGCTTTCACCCTTGCTTGGCTGTGGTTATCTCAGCAACCAAGTTTTGTAAAAATGTGCCACGATGTTCCTCCTGATGCTGTCTCCAGTGCTGTGCTTTTGCCTCTGGTGATAATTGAGTGAATCCCCACACAGTGGAGAAATCTGAGTCTGCAGCACATAATGCAGGGCGGCAGAAAATGGTTTGCAGAAGGAAACAGTAGGTGCTGACGAGCTGAAATCTGCACTGTTATTATTAGAAGGAGTTACTGAGGACTGGTTTGGGTTGGAAGGGACCTTAAAGATCATCTAATTCTGTGCTCCCTGCCATAGATGGGGACACATCTCACCACACCAGGTTGCTGAATGCCCCATCCAACCTGGCCTTGAACACTGCCAGGGATGGGGCATCCACAACTTCTCTGGGCAACCTTTTACAGTGTCTCATCACCCTCACAGTAAAGAATTGAAAACTACCTAACTAGTCCTGGTTTATACTAGGTATGTGCAAAAGAAGACAGTGAAAAAAATGTTGATGGTATTTCTCATTGTCTTGAAATAGGAATAGAGATAGATTTAAAAAGTTATGAGATTGATGGCATGAAAGGAAAAAAAATTGCACTTTGTTTCCTATGAAGTATCATTGAAACATGGAACTCATTCTTTCAAGATACTACAGATGTGTAAAAATGTCATTAGGTGAGGTCATATAGATCAGATTTATTGATTACTAAGAAGAATTATATTCCAGGTGCGATTTTGCCTGTGGTTCCCCCACAGCTATAAATCCCTTCCTACTGTGGAGGGATTGCTCCATGCCCAGCTGTTTCCTTCTGATACTCTGCTGCTGAGCAATGGAAGTGTGGCAGTGTGCCATAATGCTTTCCTCTGGTCATGGGTTGGAGTACTTTTGCCTTGTATGAAACCTGGATGAAAGTGAGCCAGATCTGGTCCCTGGTGGATGGCCACACCCATCTGAGGTATCAGAACTGGCGCTGCAGCACCGCAGTCAGGCACCTCTTGGGCTCTCCAGAGAGCCTTGGAAACACCAAACTCCAAAGTCAGTTTGTAACACGTTTCCAACCAAATTCATCTGTTTGCCATGTGACAGAAGCAATTCAAATTTCCTTAATAGGAGCCATTTTTATGGTATGGGTGATCTGTCTGCTTAGGAAGCACCAGTTTTATTCTTCTCAATTCAGAGGAGCTGAGATAAAAGGATTATATTCCAGGAAACTGGCAATTTGTTTACTGATCTATTTGGTGTTTAGAAAGGGTGAACATGTAGGTGAATATATTTTTTCTGTTAAATGATTCAATGCTGCTTTTAAGAGGTCTTGTATGAATAGCTACTGCTTCATTTATGCCTCCACTGAAACTTTGCAAAAGCAGCTTCAATATGCATTGTGTCCATGGTGTTGTACATGTAATAGACAAAAAACTTTAAGTGCTTAGGCATTATTTCCACATTTGAATTGTGTTCTAATAGGCCTGTAGAATGTTTTCATTACTTTCCCTCCACCCCTACTGCCCAATTAATGTACAGTTGTTAGTGATGACATTGTACATACTCTAGTATTCATTATAGTGCAAAAGAGCTTTTTTCATGCTATAGGAAGAAAAGCATAGTCTTCTTTTGGTTTAAATGAACATCAGTACCTCGAAGAGGGCAAACACAGCCAGTTGATGCTGAAGCCATGCTGCCTTCAAAATATTATTTTAATATGTTTAGAACTCTTTAGTTCTAAAAGTATTTCCTACAGAAGTAAGACATTTCACCAGTGCAGTCTTACAACTATTATTCTTTGACTCTGTTCAGGAGGACCATTAGCTTTGATTGTAATGTCACTGTCGTTTCTCATAAATATTTTTCCCAATTAAAAGACAAAAAGACATCAATATTGTATAGCTGTAGTAACTTCTCATAATCAATAATACCATTAGGCTGTATAAACTTACTTACTATAGCCTATAATGATATTACAGTGATGTAAGCAGGGTCTTTTACAGCAAGCCAGCCGTAAACTACAGAAAATGGTTTTGATTCTGAATTCAAAATCATGTCCCAACTGATGGTAAATTTTTATCCTTTGAAGTGACATAGGAAAAATACTATCCCCGTGCTATTTATCAGGTTAATGCAATTGTTTTTATTTTCTCATAGTGTTGATTCCCAGATATATTAATTATGGAAAGTGGTTTTGTCTTGCCTTCCAGATGTATTCTAAGTCCACATGACAATCCATCCCAGGTTACTGTTATTTAGCCAACTGTGTATACAAATGGACTATTCTATATATTTATTCCATGTGCTTTGATGTTGTTTTCTTTGTTTCAGCTTTCCCTCAACAAATCTGTTCAGAAATAGGCCTCGTTCAAGCAGGTTTGGGACAGAGTAAACAGTAAACATAAATCCATAAATTTCCCTTTTACTGTAATTGTTTCATGTTCCCAATCCTCCTGAGTTTATTTTGCTTGTGCATTTCTCAGAGTCACAAATTTGATTATTCTACTACAGTGATTTACTCTGAGAAAATTAATATAATCTCTTCAAAACTCTCAGCTGTGAGCTGTAACTCCCTGAACTGCTGTTTTACTTTCCAAGTGTTATAAATGCATTTCCCTAGTTGTTCCATGTGGAAGTCGTCTCACAGTGAAGTGTCATTTTCCCAGTAGATTGATGGCATAGAGTAATAAATGCAAATAATATATATTTTTAAGACTTGTAACAATCACAGAATGCTACCCCATTTATGAGAAATTTTCAAATAGTAGCTTTGTAATATAAACATTAAATACTGAGTGTGAGGTGTTGTGTGTCAAAAGGGTTCAGATCTATGTAACCTGCTAATAGAATCTCATAAATATGAACTCAGTAACTTTGTGGATAGCTTTTTGGATCATAAATTCAATAATGAAAATGTAAGAAAAGTATAAGAGATGCTCACTGCATTAGAGAATAATTCCAAATTTTAATGAAAAGTACATCTGTGTTGCATCCCTTTCTGTAATTGCAAAAGACAAACAGCAGGCTGAAATATACACTTGATGTCTCAGGTTTTAGCTTTTCAGATTTTGTGCTGCTTCAGTGCATAGTTCTGAGTTTCATATTAGGAGGTGGTAAACTCTTTTCACAGAGTAGGTAGACAAAACAATTCCTTCTTTAGCTGGGGACCAAGGACAAATGATCCAAATTTCAGGCCCAAGAGAATAAACAACATGGACTGAAGAGAGAAAACAAGAAGGATGGGACTTGATGAGCTAAAGCTGTAATTGGACAATTGATTCCAATATGTAAATTTACCAGAATTTATAAAAGTGAGAGACCCCATGACTGGTTGTCCATTTTTGTGACCATTTGGGTTCATCTTGGGTGTAGCCCTGGCTGGGCTCTTGTGCTGCCCAAGATGAATCCATTGAGGCCTTCTAATAAATACCTACTTTATTCTTTAACTCCATCTAACTCTGTTCTAGGTCAGCCTTCACAAGGCATCATACTTATTTTACTGCATATACTTCATCAAATAATTAATGAATGCCTTTAAACTGCTTTAAATAGCAGTTGTTTCAAATATTAATTTGTAATTCTTTCAAATATTGGTTTTTTGATCACTAGTTTACCTCAATTATTTGATTACAGTATTTGCAATTTATATGCACTCAGTTTTTTGAACATGTGTATGTGGAGGGTTCTTTACCCAACTCTTTGTAAAAACTCTGAATCATGATTTCCAGAGTGATAAAAATTCTGCAAGGGAGAAAATTTCTTACAAATGGTAAATATACACATGGGTACAAACACACAGATGTATTTTTTCCATGTCTAAAGGCCACGTTTATACAGAAAAATACACTGTCTTCATTTTTCTTGGATTGAGTTTAAGCATCTTTATATTAATTTGATTTCTGTTACTAAGAAAAAAGTTAATATGTAGAAGTGAGAACACAGGTGTCAAAGGTAAATGTTATTTATAGTAGGAGGTACTGAGTTCTCATCACATTGTTGTTATCCTGTGTGAATATAGATATTTTGAGTATGGTTAAGGTGATAAATTTATACAGGGCTATATTTTGCTGAATGTTGCCTTCAAATGTGAATTGACAAAACAAATATGTAGCTTAGCTAGAAAAACAATGTATTTGTTCTCACCAGGTCTGAAATGGAGACTCTCAGGAGGAGTTTCAGAAGACTCTATGCTCTCTGGAATAGGAAGTCAAAAGTATAAAAAAATTTTACTTGTTTAAACAAAGTAGAAGAAAAGAGTTGTCATTTACCACATGGTTGAAGGTTTTAGTTGCTGTACAAAACTGTTTTACCACACCTTAGTTTTGGACTGCTGTGCCAACAGATTTCTCACCACTATTATTGATACAGTAAGAGGCAAAGAAATTCGGGATCTGAAGTTTTGACCAGCTCTGAGAGTCAGGACAGCGCCCTCTGAATAATCACGTCTGACTAAAGAGTAAAATAAAAATTAGGTTAGACTGGTTCTCCAGTCTAGAACACCTTACAGATTTGTCCTTGTACATTTGTCCTTTGCTGCAGAGATTTGGAGAAAAGCTGATGCAGGTGTAATTGGCATAAGCAAGCACCACAAAACCATGCCACGTGTGTTTGTTTCAAGGTTGCTTTACTGTAGGCAGTGACAGTGATGTTATAATATATGTTCTCTAAGCTACTGCCCGAGCTTAGTGAGAAATCTGTTGGCACTTGCAATCACTGGGAAGCAGCTGGTCCTTTTGTCTCCCTCTTTGTCATCCTGAAGAGCTGAACCTGACTTCTGATGTTACGCTGTTTCATCATTTTGTGACAAAATTCATTTTTTTCCCAAGTAAGTTGTATTTCATGTATCTTACTCCCTTTTATTACCTAGTGTACTCCTCTTGTCAGCATGTTGCATTACTTACCCAGTTTAGTTTTTATTTTCACCATTCTTGAGGAGACATGTTTCTGCCAACCATGATTCCTAGTCCATGCTGCTTCTAGCACAAGTAGCCTCTGATTTCATGTTATGTAGCTCTTTCCTGCACCTCTTTCAGGACAAAATTTGTGGCACTAGGCTACAAATTGTATCAGTTGCATCTCCCTGACCTGGATGCCAAAGAGAAGCTCTAGGCTAGATGGACTTACTTCTTTTGTCAGCCTTGAACTGCTGCCTTTCAAGCCTGTACAACATGGCAGTTGAGGGAAACAGAAGGTATTGGGTGAGACTTAGAAAAAAGAACAATGATATTGTACAGGCTAAAGTAGGGAACATTGAAAATAGGTCAAAGTAAGACAAAAGGGAGAAAGGGCTGTTAGGTAACTGATGTCAGCATCCTTTGCAGATCTGGATTAAGCTATCATTAATAACTTGCATGCTGAGCATTTAAATTATGTTTGCAATTGAGATGTCCTGAAAACTAATATGCTTTGTGTGTTAGTATTCTTGGGAAAAGAAATACTGAAATGTTTATTATTCCCAGTTTGCAGGGTCCAAGAAAATGCAAGAATTGACCATTCAAGTTGAGAACAAAATAATTATAGGCCTGCTTCGAGGCCCTGTTTGAGTGAATTGCATGAATCTCCATGTTGGAGTCATACTGAAATTAAGATTTGAGCATTGTTATAATTTTGCTGTTTCATGGTATAAAAGCAAATGCTAAATGAACTTTCACTGCATATACCTGCATCTTGTCAGGGTATGTTAATGCAGAATGATTACTGCTAAGCTTTTCACTCTCCAGCTCTTGTTTATGTGTTCTGGGAATGTTAAAGCAATTCATAATTTTGCCGCTGTGTACTGTTTTTGTGGATAGATTGCTCAGCTGCATCAGATATTTATTAAATAATAGTGGTTATTTAATTTGAAAATTTTTAAGCTGTTATGTTAGCCACATAAATTGTACCTTGATGCACATGAGTTCATGAATAATTAGGTACTGTTGGAGATGCCTGAAAATGTGGGTGAGCAGTCTGTGTTGTTGCTTTAAACATACACAGCTTGAAAAGCAGATGGAATTGTGTTCTCATGATGTTTAAGGACTTTTAGAGCACTGCATATCACCAGCATCTGGAGACCAATTACTGAAGAGTCTCCATAGGGGTCCTGCCTCAGGGTTTTTAGTTGGATGAATAATATATAAACTCTGTAGTTTCCCACAGAGAGCAACTGGAGCAGTATCAGAAGGAAATAAGCCTTTTAGGAGTTCAGCTAAAAATGAAATAGCACAGGATTTAAAATGAAGCAGTTTTGCTTTTACATGCAAAGTTGAGTATTGTGTTTTAGTCATGAATTCTGATTTTTTTTTTTTTAGCCTTTATCATTTTGGAATCTTGCTTTTTCTAATTTTAGTACACATCTATTTGAAAGCTGTAGCAAAACACTAAGGCTTATGCAATTACTTCAAGAACTAGATTTCCTTTTGAACAAGCAGTGGAAATTAATATATACATAATTCATTTTACAATACAGGTTCAGCATTATTGTACTCAAACCATAATCAGATTTTATCTTACCTGTTATTGTGTCTGGCTCTAGGTTTCCTCAGTTTGCTTTTTACAACTAGAAATAATTGCAAAATGACATATCCACTACTATTCAAAACCCTCTTTCAACTCATTATATATTCCTTAAAATTCTTATCCTTGTCCTCTGCTTAAATTTAATTGAAAGCAGAATAAATAATTGAAAAGGAAATAAAAATATCTGAATGGAGATACTTGGATCTGAGAAGGAATTTTTATTAAATATATTAGAAATTCTTCTCAACTGGTTTGTTTTAGTACAGATACCAGTCAAAATTCACTGAGTGGGCACTTTAGAGCTGAAGAATTACCTGAAGAACACTACTGAGACCTAGGCAGAGGAAAGCAAGCGAGAGTATAGCTTTTATTAAAAATAACCAAAAGGGCCCTGTACCAACCAACCAGAAAAAAAACCCAGTATTATCATTGGTGCTATGATTGTTTTAGTTAGCACTTCCACCAGATATTTTTGGTAAATCTGAAAGTTCAGTGCCCTGAATTTCTAACTGTGGTAGTAATCTTCATGAGACTCATGTTCCTACCAACTTCAGCATAACTCTTCAGCTGAATATGCAGCTGAATCACAGAATGGGTCAGGTTGGGAGGGACCACTGGAGGTCATCTGGTCCAGCCTCTCTGCTACAGCAGGGTCATTCTAGAGCACATGGCACAGGATTGTGTCCAAATAGTTTTCAAATATCTCCAGTGAGGGAGACTCCACAACCTCTCGGAGCAATCTCTTCTGATGCTCAGTTACCCTCACAATAAAGAAGTTTTTTTTTCATGTATTCAGGTGGAACTTCTGTGCATGGGTTTCTGCCCACTGCCTCTTATCCTTTAGCTTGGCACTACCAAGCACAGTCTGGCTCCATCCTCTTGGCATCCTCCCTTCAGATACTTACAGACATTTGAGTTTTCTCCAGGCTAAACAGGGCCAGATCCCTCAGTCTTTTCTCATATATGAAGAAATAAACTGAAACATTTGCAGGTTTGATCATGACACCAAAATCTCCTATATGAAATCAAAATTGAAGGGAAAAAGGTAGGAGTAGAATCATGTTCTGAGAGGAAAGGATCAGGATGTATTTGGGAGCTATGTGTTTTATTAGGTTGATCAATTTGATATTTAGAGTTTCAGAAAAATAAATACAGCTTGCCCTCCAAAGGAGTAGAAAGTGCTTCATTATTAAAAATAATTATTGGCATGCAGTGGAGTGCTAGAGCCACAATAAAATCAGATTATAGTTATGTCTGATTACATATCAAACTGTATTCAAGGCATGTAAATTTTCCTGCTTTTTTTCCATGAGTAACGACCCATATTGGAAAGGGAAACAAAAGCAGCTACCAGGACTAAGTGTTAGGCTAAACTGAACCTGGCTAAAATCAGAATTCAGGTTGCATTTTAATGAGATTAAAACAGTCTCTTGGCTTTGACTGTTCCAAAACCTGTATACTTACATGAGTAGACTTGAATTGCTCATGTGCCTCATTGCTCCCTAGGGCTGCTACTCTGGTTCTGGTGATGTTTGAAAATGCAATTCACCCTCTCTCCTCAGTTCCCTGTTCTAATTTGCAGCCTCTGTTTTCAGTCATGAGCACTGTATCTAATCTGAGTGGTTGCCAATCATCCTTGGTCTGGTCCTGGTTGGTGCATTGGGCTACTGCTTCTTTGTGAAAGCTGTCTCCAGGTAATTGACCTTGGAGTGTAATGTACAATGCTAATCTTTGTGCTTCCAAGTTTCCTGGGAGAGTTTAAAGGGTGTTGGTCACAGCAGTGGAAATGAAAATGGATTTAGACTGCATAGGGTAGCAGGGTAAAAAAGGATGGTGTATGTTGTTGGAGGGGAGTGTAAAATGGTGATAAAGAGAGAAGGCTTCCAGATGTCACCTCGAAAAAAATTTTTTTTTTTTTTTAATTCATGCTTCCATTATTAAGATAGCATAAGGAGTATATTTTTTTATCTTGTCTGTTTCTCAGCTCTTAGTTCTGAGTGTCCAGTATTGGTTGACATCTGAGCTATGGAAACCATTAAGAACTGGCCAGGATGTCTAAGATTGCTCGGGAAAAATGAATGGACCAACAAAATCACGGTGAAGTCAGTTAAGATACCATAGCTGTTACTATGAGGGAATAAAAGCAAGTCAAGAAGGGAATTTTGGGGGTGCAATGTTGTGTTGTTGTTGGGTTGTGTTTTGTTGATTTTATTGTAACTGAGAAAATGGAAGATTTTTGCTTCCAGAGCATGCAGGTGAACTGAACTGAAATCCCTGAGAGCACAGAAGTATGTGATTGAGGTACAAACTGTCTCTGTGATGTCACTCCTGAGCCTGCAATCTCGAGTGATACTGCTACGAAGCAATGCAACATCTTAGGAGCATTTCAGTTTCTACGGATGCTGTAAAAGAATACAGGGAGAATGCAAATGATCCCCATAAAATAATCACTCTTCAGTATCTGTGCAGAGCGCTGGCTTGGATCAGGCCAAGAGTGGGGGAGCTGCTGGTTTCTGCTGCCTGCACGCAGGGGCTTAGCACTCCCTCTCAGGGAGGATTGTACCTAAGACGTTTCATTTCCTTATCCATTGGTCAACCTCAGAGATTGGGGCCGAATACGCCACTTTTCTTCTGAGCAATTTAATAGCAAGATGAAAGCTTTGTGGGCTCAGCATAGCAAGTCCATAAAATGAGAAGTGTGTAAAAATAGTCAGTATTAAGGCATGTTTGATCCCTCAAGGCATCAGGCATAGGTCTCCTAAGCTGCTGGAATGAATCCCTCCACTCTTTGCTATAATATAGTTACGCCTCTTGCAATGACTGTTGGACTGGATTCAGCTACATGTGGGAATGGAAATGCAGGCACCAAAATAAAAGTACACAATAAAAAGATACGGCACATTGTTTTGAATGCCTTTGTTTCTACTTACGCTGGCACTTTTACAGTGCCACTACAATTCCTGGGGAGACAAAAATATACCTGGTTTAGCATGTCATCTTTCTGCTCCCTGCCTTTCCCTCTGTGACACCTGGCTTACACCAACTTTGCACAGCAGTTGAATAGAAAAGATCTAAGCTTAGCTGCTGCAACTTCATGTGCTCTTTTTAGTACCAGATAAACTTGAGAGACTATCAATTAAACAGAGTTCTTACCCTAATTTGTTGAATGTGATTGCTTTGTTGTCTCTCAGTTTCTGCATAATTGAAATGCATTTTCTATGTTTTGCAGAAAATCATGCCTTAGCAAGTTTCTTTTCTCTAAAGCTGTATTTGACTCAACTAATAAAACTATTAGTTAAGTTACAAAAGCAAAAGCTTTTCTAATAGTAGGAAAAATTGAAGAAATAGGATTTGATTTCACTTATGAACTTTATAGCATTGAAAATGACAAAAACTACTTCTTGATTTGCAAATTAAACAGCTTCACTAATGGACCCTTTTGGAGAAAGTAGGTATCAATACTGGAGAAATTCTTCTTTTTTTTTTTTTTTTTCTTTTTTTTCCTTTTTTATTTTAGGGAAACATGATTTAGTGTGTTCCAATAAGTTGGGAAATGTTTTATTGCATGTTTTGGCTCTCAGCCTCTGGAGAGCTTACTTTCTCAGCAGCCTGTAGTGATAAGCAGAGCTGTCAAGACTCTGATTTTCATCTCCTTTCAGCTTCAGTCTGCATACCTCCTTTGAAAGTTTCACAAAACATTAAAAACTTGTTTCCTCTGGTATTTCTCAACATTTCTTCAACATGTCTTCACACATTTCAAAAAGATACTACTTTCTCAAATCTCTCTCTAAACTGTTTGGGTCTTTTAGGACTGCTTTTGAGCACTCTCTAATGCTAAAAGTTTAAAATGCAAAGGCAATCAGTAAATACTAATCTCAATGGATGTTGTTTGGGTTTTTTTTAAAAAGATATGCATGATTAAGTTCTTTTTTCTGTTATGCATGCAAGAGGAATTTTTGAGTAAAAGAATTTGTATGTATATAAATCACAATTTAGATTAGATAATAAGAATGAATTTTCTGCTGAAAAGGTTGCCAAGCACTGGAACAGGTTGTCCAGGGAAGTGGTTGAGTCACCATCCCTGGAGGAATTTAAAAGCCATTTTGATGTGGCACTTCTTGGTGGACTTAGCATTGCAGGGTTGGATTCAATGATCTTAGAGCTCTTTTCCAACCTAAAAGATTCTTTAATCCTATTTTGTCATCTTTTGTAGTGGACATACGATAGAACTAAAGATCATATCTTGGCTTTTCATAGCATCAACTGCTATGTTCTACTTGAAATGGCAGGTTGCTTGAAAAACTTGTTCAGCAAATGTTTAATGACAAATTAATTATTTTAATACGTATGCTGTGGTTCTTCATCTTTAAGGTCTCTAGCTTTTTTAAGCTGGTTTAGCATCTTAAAGAGACAAGAGTCTCAGCTGCTATATGGTAGCATATGCATGATTGTACTCCATAGTCATGCAGTGTTTACAGAATGCAGTATTTTATTAAAAATATCCATTAATTTTTTTTTTCTTTTCTGCCTGATGTTATGCCAAGAGATGTTTAGTCAAAAGCTGTAATCTTTCCAGCAAACTAGCTCTTTTTTCTGATTTATTCTTTGTCACATGAACACAGCATTGTGACTGCTCAGCCATTTCCCAGGAAGTGAACTGTGATGTTTCATGCAATTTTACACTTCTCTCCTAATTTTTGGTACCGTATTAAAACAGAGTGGTCTCAGAAGCAAAACTTTTCTTTGACCAGAGATACCCTGCAGGCTCCTTTGATAAAGAAATTACCTTTTGGTTTGTTTTTTTTTTTACAGTCTACCACAGTGTGGCAGTAGTTCTTTTTGATTCTGTGTGCTGCTCCTGCCCTCTGTTGCAAAGCTTAGGTATTTGCTGTGTGAAATCTGTCTCAAAATTTTCAACAAATGCCAACTCTTGTGCCACTGATTGTCGTGAGATTCCAGGAGCATTATAGAGATGTGATCTTTTAGCATCTAGAGTATTTTCCTCCTTCCCTTTGAAAGGGTATTCGGTGCCAAATGTTCTTATTTATTAAATGGGTAACCATGACTGAGATATCTCTGACAGGATTTTCTTGGGACACATCCCCTTGAAGTCCTACTGGAAGTCACTAGTTTCTGGTTTCAGATGCACTCTGCTATATTCTTCCTTCAGGCTCTTTTTCATTGTTTCCATCATTTCATCATTCTGTCTTGGTGGTGGTAACAATGGCCGTGCCATATCTCACTCTACCAGCTGATTCAGCTTCCCTTTTTTATTTACTTGTTGCTCTAGCCTTATGCAAGCATGACCTCTAGATGCAGTATTTCTGTTTTAAGGATATTGGTGGAAGTAAGTCGACTATTTTGTCTGCAGCCAGGAAGACAAAAAAACTGCTTCATCTTCATAGTAGCCATGGAATATGACACCTGCAAGATGAAAATATTTTGTGGGGGTTTTTCTTTTGGTTTGGGCAGCTGGGATATGCACTGGGCCTGATGACTGAGTATGTGCTGGTGTTACCCATTAAGTGAGGAAAGTTTATCAAGGAGATGCAGGTCTTCTTACAGAAAATGCCTTAAGCCTCTGAATCCAGGGAGTTCATAGGCACTGAATTACACAATTCATTAGCAGAAAAACTAACTGGAAGTAAGCTGGAGGGTTATGATAGTTCCTCAAGCTGTTAGTAGCTCAGGCACTGGAGGGTGAAGGGACAAGAGAATTGCTGCTGTCTGGGTGATGTGAATGACATAGCACCTCAAGCTGTATTACCAGTGATTGAGGCAAATAATTTCAGCCACATTGGTGGATAAGATTGCTGCCAGTTCCAGAAATGAAAGGTTTCTTAAAGGGAAAGTAGCAGTAAATTATCTCAGTAAATTTCTACAAAGCTTTGAAAAGTTCCATAACTCTTCTCAAAGGGGAGGGAGAGAAGGAGGGAATTAGAATTGTTATCTAGGAAACTGGCACTGTGCAGTTGTCCAAGATCTGGTGAATACTCTTTGTCATCTCTCATTTTGGTGACTTCTTCAAAGAGAGACTGTAGTTATTTCTAAGATATAAAAAAATGAACCAGCTTGAAAATAGATAGCATTTTAAAAATGCCCTCTGATGTTTTGCTGACTAAAAGATGAAGCTAAGCTGTCTAAAATTAGTCCTCTGCAGAGAGCCTGGAGTTTTAGTGCATGTGTAAAGTTATGATGTAGTCTTCATATTTATAGAGTTTTTACCATAAGGATTGAGGTTTCCCTCAATTCCTTGAGTTATAACATCATAATTTATGGATTTTAAGGGGTTTTTTCCTCCTCAGTGTTGTTTAATGCACTGATGCCAGCTTAGAGATAGAGCTGAAAGCAGGAAATACTGAATGAAGGGTTAACTCTGAAATAGTGGCCATAAGAGTAAATTAGGGAAGGAGTTGTGCAAACAAAATGGAGATCTTGTTATGCCATTAATGTAGCTTTGATCCAGCTGCAACAATATGAAATTGCTTTGCTGCAAGTGTCACAAATGCTAAATGTTTGTATTGATTTGCAAGACTGGAAAAAATTAAGGCAAATTCATTGAAGTTTCATAAATATGTAGGCAGGCCATTCACCTCAGAACACTGAGGGTCACACTTGTAGAAGCAGAGAGAGGCATGGGAAGACATAATGGCAAATTCATCTGTTCTCATATGCTTTAGAAGTTACCTGCTATCAATCTCTCGGAAGATGCTGGGCTAACTAAACCCACAAAGGACTTCTACTCCAAACTGATTCAAGATAAAAGAGTAGCTGAGAAATTTCACACATTAAAATTCCTTTTTCAGGCAAATAAAACATGAATGATATACAATTAAATCCAGGCTTAGACACTTTGAAACAGCTGTATTAGGCTGGGCATGTAACCCTGCCTTAGAGCATTTACATACCCTCTCTGAAGTAAACAAAATTTTCCCAAGTTTACAACTGCAGAGTTATTCAAAATTTTAGTTTTCCAAGGAAAAAAAATTCTAAAGGTATGGTCTGAATAGACAGAATATGGATCAGTGAACAAGTATTTAATAGGAGAGGTATATTTATGGGAAAAGAGATGCTGTTGTTTTAAGAAAGGGAAAGGGATTGATTTTAACAGAAAGCCATTTTTATGTTTTTCTACTGTGCTTGTGGTATCATGATGAAGATTTACTGTTAAATGATCATCATATTAACTTTTTATGAGAACTGTTACATTTCATTATTTGGAACTGAATTCTGCAGCTCACAAATAGAAATCTGGAGACTTGTCTCAAATTATTAAACTTATGCTCCAAGGTAATCAAGTTCCACTTTTGTCCCTCTTTCTTTCTTAGGAAAAATAGATGAATAAAATAATAAAAAATAGACTTTTAGACTACCCAAGTAATGAAAATAATAACCTATTCTTTAAAAGATAAAAAAGTTCATATGTAGTGGGTTATCTCAGTCCTTTATTACCATCATCTCCTTTTATTTCCACAGCAGAAATCATAGACAATTTAGTCTTCAGAAGTCTCGTCCCTTTCCAGTTCCACGAAATGTGGGATTTATCCTCCTTGTGTGAAATTAGCAGTATTGTCATGGTAATTTTTCCTTTTGGTTCAGGATCTGCTGCAAAGACCACAGAATTTCCCCAATGCCAGGGTTAAATATTGAGACCAATTGTCAGTCATTTATTGATCATTTTAGTTCATACTGTAGTTGTGTGCAGAATGTGTTAATCATTATAAAAACAGAAAGATTCTTCCTGCCTTAGGAGTTTTCTGTTTGTCTTTCAGATCATGACTTGACTGACATTTGCAGATTCTGCAACAAAGCAGCTAATTTAATTTTTGATGTTTGTTAGCCAAGGGAAGGAAAATAATTTCTGCTGTGAAAATAACGTAGAAGGTCTTCATAATTTTTTTTAGTTGTTTCCCCTTGGAAAAATAAGGTTTTCTGAAAGTCAGTAATTTTTTCTGTGAAGAATCATAGCTTCCATTAAACACTTCAGCAGTGTTTATTTTCTAACAATAGAAAATAAAAAATAAAAATAATTTTTAAAAATATGAAAAGTGAATTCAAAACCATGTTCACTTTCCCTTGCACCATAGTTTGCTCCTGGACATGGAAATGGTTCTTACCTGTTCTCAGATTTCAGGATTGCAAATATTTTTCATTCTTTTGGCTTTGACAAACAGTTTTGAAGTTGTTCAAAGAACTCAGTCTGTAATTATCTCTAGGTCTCCTTTTTTTCATTGTTGTTGTTGTTGTTGTTGCTCTGCTTAGCTTTGCTAAACAGGCAAATATAAATAAGAAAGTAATAAATTATGAAACATCTGAACAAACACTTGTACACAGAATAATTCCCCGAAAACTTTGTAACAAAGACATGTCAAAGAGTAGCCCCATTGTTTTATTTTAAGACTTGGGAAATCTGGGGGCGTTTAACAATATGCTAATGAGTTAACAGGAATTCGAACTATTTATTAAAGTCTTAGTTTAAATAAAGTTTAATTGAAGTTTAATGAATGTAGAAAATGTTAGCAGGTGTTGTGCTGTGTGTGTGTGCTGTGACAGTGCTGTTGTGAGTTAGTGGGCAGAGCACAGCCTTCTAGAGCTGGCACCCACAGCTTTCGTAAATCTTTCTTTTGATTTTGCCAGTTTTGCATATCTTTGAAAAGCATGGGTGCAGTTTGAAATGAGAGCATTGTCATCCTGTGCCCAGGCTGAAAAACTGTTCTGCTTTGAGTTGCAGTCCCTCATTTCCTCTGTACATTCAATACATTGGTAGCACCTTGAATCTGCAGATGCATTTTGCTGCAGGGGTTGCTCATAGTTTGCAGTTAATTTTAAACCTACAGCAGATCTAAAAATGTTGAACTATTAACAAAAAAAAGCAGTACTTGATGAAGAATACTGAAGGCTGTCCTGAGGGTGTCTCCTAAAAGGCTGTGAATGCTTCAAGATGCAGAAGGTAACCAGGGGTTCAGTTAAAGCTCACCTACGTGGAAGCAAACCCCAACAGCTCTGCAGCTCCCTTTTTGATTGCAAAACAATTACTGTCTTATAAAACCATAGTAAGCAGCTAAAAAAAAATGAAAGAAAAAATTAAATAGATATTTAGTTTTATTTACACATTTGAGTGTTAGCTACGATTCAGAAAGTTCAACATTTATATTAATAACTAAAATATAGAGCTATGAGATGTCTCTGTTCTCAAATGTACTTTATATGGGGATAAAAAGACATTTCAGAAATTTTAAAATCTCTTTTTACCTTACGTGGCATTTGCCTTCGCATTAATTATTTTTTTTCTGTTTTTTTCACCCCATTGCAAGCATTTCTTGGGACTTTGAAAGACTGAAGAACTCCACATTTAGAATTTGGAGGGAAAAAAGCAATCTTTTAGCACAAACAGACCTTTGGCAGGTTTAGCACATCCGTAACAGCTGTTATAATTTGCCATAATTTTTTATGTAACATCATAAAGGAAAGGCCATAACTTCCATCTCTAAATGCAATTGGCATATTTCTTCCTGCTTCTCCTACTGTGGACTGCCAATTATCAAGAGTGAGTAATGAAAGAGTGAAGCCTTTGGAGCAGCCAATTCTCAGAACCATTAGTTTTCTTTTATATTTAAGTCTAATTCCAGGAATGTGCTATATGAGAAATAAGACATATCATGTCATTTCAGGATAATACCATGTAATTTTAGGGTAATAAAGAATTCATTTCTGTAGAGAGAAGTGATCTGATATAGAAAAGTTCAATTTTGTTCTCTCCAGAGAGCTTTATCTCTTCAGATGTGACCTTGTATAATTAAATATATTCCAAACATCAAAAGAAATAGCAGCGGAGCAGACAATAGAAATCTCTATTTTATGTAGAAATGAAATGAAATTATATGAAGCAGTCAGTGTAATATAAGATGAAGTAGATTGCTACTATTCATTGTTTCCAGTGGAATTCCTGCTGTTTGATTTTATTCATTACAGCTTCATGAAAAGGCAATCTCATTGAGTCTTTGTGACTAGCTTAAGACTCGCTCTTAATTGCATTAATTCAGAAAGTACTGGCAAGAATCAGTACTTAATTGCTGTTATTACTTGAATATAACAAAAGAGGTGGTGTCCACTAGACAAGAGGTTACAGATTTCACACATGAAATATCAGGTGCCCAGAGGCTACAGTTCTGATCTGTAAAAGAATGCATCTTCAATGAGAGAGGATCTAAATCCTTTTCTTGTTGCAACAAAAATTTTAAAATATTTCTAAACAAATACAATAATTTCCAAACCACCTATTTTTCCTTAAATCAACCAACCTCACTAATTTAAGTCAGAAAGTTTTTACAATAAAGAGATGACAGCCTCAGACACACAAATTCCTAAGATGAGCTGGGATTAGCTGATCATGTTTTTAAGTGTTTTATTGCATGTTTACATGTTTTATTACAGTCCTTAAAGTGAAGGAAAGTGACAAAAAGATAATGGCTGATCATCTGTTAACTGCTAAAAAGGAGTGACAATGACCAAGAATATTTTTCCTGAGACCAGCATGCATCCTCTGTTGTGAAAACACATTTCACATTCCGTCTTTTTGAGCTGTTACTTAATTATAGTGATTAATGGTGCTCAGCAAATATTTTTTTATTGTGGTATTTTGGGTCAATTTCAGAGTAGAGGCATTGGGCTTTTTCTCAGGCTCCTGCTGTTTACAGGAGCCTTGTAGCCCACCGAGGAGGAAAGAATAAGAATGCTGTGTCCTCACCTCGTGTCTCCCCTGCTTGCAGAGTGGCAGGCTTGTCCTTGGGCCACCCAGGCATGCTGCTCCTGAATGAGCAGATACTTTGCAGAAGGCAGTGTGGATTCCCACAAAGTCCACGTTACAGAATGCACTGAAGTTCAGCCTGTGCTCTGGAGATGCTGTCTGGAAGGCATGGCAAACATAAACTTTGAAAGTGTTTCCTTTACCTCTGATTTTAAAGCTTTGGCACTGGTAATGTCAGATGCTATCTAGAAAATATTTAATAGAAGAAACTCCTCATAATGAACTGGCCCTAGAGCTTTCTTTAGAGTGGTGTTATTTTAAAGCAATAACATAACATAGTAACATGGCAACTTTCATTTTTTAAATTGAACCTGGTAGAAAATGAGATTTAGATTTCCATTCACTTAGGGTGCTTGTGGTTAATAGCATTTCAGTACTCACTGAAAAGGCAGTTTTAGAAACTTATGGTCTGAGGTATATTAATAGTACAGCAAGGTGACTCACTATTGAGATGGACTTTCTGCTTCCTTCCCAGCATATGAAATATTAATGAGTTTAAAGCTTGAGAATAACGATGTTGTAATTGTTTTTTGTGTGATTTGCTGTAACAAGAAGTGTGTCAGTTCCAGTATAAAGTGGGACAGGGTTTTGGGTTGTTTGGGGTTTTTCCATGGTATTGATTATATATTAACCCTGCACTCTGGGATCAGGAGAATAGTGTGTTGAAGTCTGTCTCAGAGCAGTACCTTATATTTTAAAGATAAGCTCATGTTTTATGCCAAGCTAAAGGCAAGTTAGACCACATTCTTGTGGAAAGCAGCTTCTTGTAGGTCCCCTGCCAGATGAACCACTAAAATCTCATTGAACAGAAGGGCTTCTACATCTTCTCTACTCTGGCCCAGTAACTTTATACTCTAAAAAAAAAAAAACAACCAGGTTTTCTATGATGTTATTTATTTTGAGAAAGAAGATTTTGGAATGGACTGCAAAGGAGAGGCATTTTGAGCTGCTTTGTTTTGCCAGTGTCTCAGCTGTTGACTGATGCATCTGTGTTCACAAGTTTCTTGCATTGTTTCCCACAAGTGTCCTGCTGTGGATATGATCTAAATGAAGGTGAGAACAGGAAACAACGTCGTTATCCAGGCCCAAATACACAGCTGTCTTCATTCTCTCTTGTAATTTGAGAATCTAGTATGTTGAGAAGTCAAGGGGAGGAAGAGTTTTGAAGCAAGATAGGTGGTGCTACTTCAAAATTGATGTTGCATTCATTACCTTTTGAACTAGTATACATCTCTTGTGAAAATCATGCTTCAAAGACTTTTTGCCCGTTTCCATTTACACTTTTGCTGGGCTTTTGCAACTGTTATACATCTCAATTCAATTCATAAAAGTTTGTTGTCCTTCTAACTCCAGTAAAAGTTAATTTTATTGAGGTTGCCAATTCATGTCTTTTTGTACTGCTAAAATATTCATTTTTATTCTGTAAATTGCAGTTTTACATTTCAGTTAATTCTAAAATTATATGATTAATTTACTGTTTATTTTTTCAAAGTGCAAATTGCAACTGGGTATCTGAACATGAATTATGCAAGTGCACATTCTGTTTAATAAAAAACGTCCTAGTTTCAGCTTATTAATTTCACTAATATGATTCAGTATCAGTTACAGATATGAATTTGTTTGAAATGCTTTAATACTTACTCTGATTAAAGCTCCTAAGAATTTAAGTAGTATTTTTTGCTCCCCCAAAGATGCCAAATGTGTAGAGTAAAAACATATGAGATGAATACATCAAGCCACGGTTATTGTGGTGGTTGGTAGTCAAATATTCAGGGATTGGAACTGAAGACTTTCCTATAGATACATACATAGTTTCAATCTGTGTATTATTTCTTACAAAGGAAGGGTAGTTGATAATGTGGCCCCAGACTTCTGTAAAAGATAAGAGCAAAATAAAAAGATTTTTGAATTATTGCTTAAATAAATGGCTGCTACCAGCAGGATAAGGATCTGATAGTGCATGTCCTACATTTCCCCATCTGTACCTGTGTGTTGCCACAAAATGACTGGATAATGATAATGAAGGACTTGCTAAGAGGATGGCTGGTGTATTGTTTGTTTTTACAAATATAAACATAAAGATATATACATGAAATTAGTAGTCTTTGGCAGAACAACCTCAGTAACTGAATTTTCTTAGCTTTTCATTCTTAGCTCTCTATGAGCCTGTTCTGCCTTCAGTCATGATAAAATCTGAAAAAATTACAATTATTGTGAAGAAGTTGTAGTGATAGCACTCAGATGTAGTCCTGCACTGTTATGTGCATAAGCAAAAGCAGAAAGGAACATATTTCATTAGAGGAGTTCTAAGTAATAGTACTTAATAAAGAAATGTTTAACGTAAGGAAAAAAACCCTCACTAATTTTTCTGTTACCAGTATCTGAAATACAGGTAGAAATTTCCTGTTCATGTTTTCTTTCCCAAATAAATGTGTATTTATGGAGAACATATTGTCGTGTGGTGGGGGAATAAATCTCAGGACATGTGTATGTAGCTGTCACCGAGTTCCTTGTGAAGTGATTGCCTAAGAATGAGAGGTATGGAGACAACACATGTACATGTCTGGTATGTGAGCATCTTCTCTGAAAATCCCTAATCCAGAAGAGTCCTAACTCTGGTTTTACTCTCCAGAAGTTCTCAAGAGGATGAGTATGACCAATACTATGATGATCCAAGTGTGATCTTCTGTACAGGTTAATCCAAATATTACTCTTTGTTTTAGTAACTGTAAAATGGCACAATGTACACTGCAGACTAGATTTGTAAAATGCTTGTCTTGAGAAAGGGTTTTTTTTCAATATTCACTAAAGCTGTGATCACAAGGAATATAAAGAAGAAAAAGTGAAGGGAAGCTCCAAGGAATTTAGCAGCTGAAATCTAGATCTCTAGGGAATATATGCAAAGTTTGTTTTGAAAAGACTGCCATAAGAATGACAAAACCCAAACTTCTACACAAGCTACACCCCCACCTGTCAAATTTCATTTATCTGCTGTGAAAACAAAGTTTCTCAACAGGATTTTTTTTCCTTTTGCCTTTTTTCCAAAACAAAGATGCTGATAATTGTTTTTCAACAAAGAAATATTTTTTTTCCTAGTTTTTCAGAAGCTGTCGAGCCATTTTCTGAAGTTACTCTGATGATTAGAAAGTGCAAATAAATCTTCATTAAGACCATGACATGGAAGATTCCAGGACTAATCATTTAGTTTTTGTAAGGTTGACATAGTGAAAACCGGCTCATAACAAGGAATTGTTGATTTTCAATCAACATTATCATCATCATCATCATCATTACAATTTTCTTGGTATAAAATAATTACAAAGCACCTCAAGTGTGCACTGACTGCTTTTTAACAGCAGAGTAGGAGACCCACTATGGAGTAGTACAATACCTTTTTTTTTTTTTTCAAGGTAGATAATTTGTGAAATACATAATTTGTTGGATTACCTCCAAAGGAATTATATGAAGATAGCCAGTAGAAGGGGCAATTTTTTTAAAAGTTCTTGTACTTTGACTTACCTGTGCAGTCATGATGATGTGTTGAGCAAAGAATCAATTTTCTTGAATACTGTTTCTCCATGACAGTTCATAAACAGTTACTCATTTACAAATGCAAAATAAGACAAGGTTTTATCTCTACTGTTTCTCATTCTATTTAGAAAACAGCATACAGTCTTTAGTATCAGAGGACAAAAAAAAAAAAACAAGAGAAAATAACTTTGTTTCAGAATGACTATTCATGAGCAGCCTTAACCTTAAATTAAAATACCTAATTCAAACCTTGGATCTTGCTATATATAAAAGAACAGAAAAAAAAGAAAAAAAAAGGGAAAAAAAAACCAACTTTCATTTTGAATAATATTTTTCTTTGATTTTCCTCTTGAAAGGCAAAGGAATTTTTAATGCAGGTGTTATTGTTCCCATTACCCACCATTCTCTAATGACTTTTTTCTCATGGGTTTCTAAGAAATGCCTTGATATATATCTTAAAAGTTTTAAGACTAGAAGAGTGAAAATTAGTAACATTATGATCATTTTGTGAAATACTGTGTTTTGAAGTGCCTTTTTCTTTGGTCTTTACCATTACCTTTTTTGTTTTTTAGGGAGTTCCAATAAGTTTCATGTGAAACTTGAGTCTCTTCCAACTATACAGTGATGAACTGTGACATATTAAAAGTTTTATTTGAGTAATAATTTTCCAGTATTCACTTAATGGAAGAGCTTAACTGAGGATGTATATTTGTACTAACCACTGAAGTAGTACCTCTAACTGTTTAGGTATGACTTAATTCTCAAAATATGATCATCAGGATGAATAAAATTAATTAACCTCAAGGTCTTAAGTATCATCTGGGCCTATAAAGACAAGGATTCTTTGATCTCTGAGCATTGCACATGGATAAACTCCATTAAATAATGTAAGAATTTAAAATTGAGTACATCTGTAAAATTTGGTTCATCTTTTTTTAATATCAGGAAGCAAACCAGTCATAGAAGGACAAATGGCAGCAATGCTGATGTTTTACAGGGCTAATTATTTGCTTTTTAAAGTGTTTCTCTGCAGCAGTTGAGAAGGGAAAAGACAATTACTCTGAATGTTTGCTCTGATAAAAAAATGTATATTGCTAAATCTGAAGATAATGCATAGGAGTGCCTTTTCCAGTTTGTAGCACAAGCTGTTCAGGTGTCAGTAGTTAGCAAGGTTGTCGATCCTGTATTGTTTTGAAGACCCACAGGATCTTGGTAGGCTTATAGAAAGTCTATCTTGTTTCAGTCAGGGTTCTAAATTTTGCATAGCCAAACTACTTATTGTGATCATCCTTGACTAATGCATTCCTCACACCAGCAAAAATCCATAAGACTTGGTAAAAGGGGTTGTGCCAGTTTTAAAGCAATCCCCATGGGCTGTCTTAAAGACACTGAGAGAAGCCCACTTGAAATCGTAAACTTGTGAGTCCTCCTGCCTTTCATTGCTGTGTTCAGACCAAAACACCCCATTACATCTTTATTTAGCCAACCATGCAATGAGCAAATATTACCAAGTTCTTTGTTTAGTTGAGGTGATTGCCAGATAGTGTTCTTGGACGAGAGTTTAAAAGCAGCTTCTTTATTCTCTTCAATGTTTTAGGGTTTTTTTTTTTGCTGGTGGATATGTTGAAAGACCTTAAAGAGTAAGGAGTCACAAATTGTGCAGTATGAAATCAAAAGGGTAAATGTTTGTTCATAAATATTTTTATATGGAAAGGAATAAAAAATGTCATTTTGGTATCACCTATCTACATTTTTTTTTTAGTTTTTTAAAGTGTTCACTTGTACTAGGTTTTTAGGTTTGTTGTTATAGGATTTTATTTCTTGCAATGTAAGATTTTTCCAGGCAGAGTTCGCCTGGGGTTTTGTTTCCTTCTGCATATCTCTGAATGCTTCTGTAGAGTCCTTTTAGACATGAACCCTTATTTCTCATATCATAGTTCCAACTGGAGACAATACTGTGATGCAGAAAGTGTTTGTGTTTAGCAGCTCTGTCAGTGCACGGGATGATTTTCTTGGCTGTGGGCATGAGCAACAATCAGAAAAGCCTTTTGAAATAGCAGTATTTATATTCCTTATAAGAAAAAAAACATATTGAAAAATACTCCACATTTATTTTCCTAAAGGTCTTGCTAGTCTGTAATTTCTGGGTGAAGAGACTTGCTTTCAGTTAACCTTTCAGTAAATTGTTTCTCTTCCCTTGCTCTTCTCCCAGATTCTGGTTCCCTAGTGTGTGTAGAGAGTGTTACTTTGCAAACCTCTGCGTTCTTTTGATGTTTGTTGTGCTTCAGCTGTCACTTAAAAAGCAGTCTTTTTCTTTACAGAATTATTTCTTATCTCTCCTTTAGAATTTGCAGGGAATGGACTTTCCCTGAACACTGCATTTCTATCTTTGTACCAGACCTCAAACCAAACTAGTATACATAAATATATGTTTAGTAAAGCATAAACAAATATATACACTTTTTTAAAGAATTTTTTTTAGTAACTTATGCACCTGCATAGCATCACCTGGCGCATGAGTAAGCAATTCTATAGTTCTTACCTTTTTTTATTATATTTAGGCTAAAATTATGTTATTAACTGTCAGCTTTGAGCTCCTTCTGCATCTTGCCAGAATAGTTTGAGCAAAGTCATTTCCATTTCTAAGGTGAACTGAAGCCCTGAAGTACTGCCATGCAGAAACTAGGAAAATATAATCATTATTCTTTGTTGTGTACTGATATCCTGACCTGTATTAAGCCATAGATTAAATTCTCACTTTACATAAATAAGCACCATTCTGTTTATTTCAGTCTATCCATACGGATTAATTCCAGCTGCAGTTCTGTTCCAGTAAATTCCTCTTCAGTTTGCAAGTATATAAGATTGAATCATTATAATATGCACAGTGGCTAGATATTATTCCAGAGGCTCAGGTTCCTTGGAGTGATGAAAGAGAAAAGCTGTTCCCTAAAGGATGTTATTAAACCTTTTCTGTAACTTCAGTATATGAGACAAAAAATAGCTACATTGTTATTGGCTAATTATGGTCATTACTGAGAGCACTAAATACAATAATTCTGCTACTTTATTTGTACCTTGCTGCTTTCCCACCAATAATGATTCTGTTGGCAGTGTTGATAAAGTTGATTAGGGAGAGTAATTTCCACTTCTCTAAACTCAGTAAAAACAATTTTTAGCTGCTATCTTGGTACCTCTTTAATCTGCCACACATTAGGAAGTTTCCTGGTTTTCAAAGACGTGTCTTCACAGACTCTGTAACTGCCATCTTAAGCATATTAAGGGGCAGTAATAGTTGGATATTTTCTGAATATTCCACAAAAGTAATTGCTAGTGTTATGCATAGCACCCTAGTATCCAGGATTTACAGTTTGTCGCTGTGATGGAATGTCCTGATATTATTCATTGGGATTTTACTTAATACAAATAAAATTAAGATGAGAGGAAAGATGTTTAATAATGTACAAAATCCAAAGTGAACTAAGCACAGTTTAATGAAGGAGATTAAACCATAGTTAATTCACTTATACCAAAAGCAAAAAACCTTTGTGGCCTTTTGCTCCTTCTTTCATGCAACAGACAATTAATGAAATCAGGAATTCAACCCTGGAATGATTCTTTTAGCTTCTAATTTTTTGGAGGGAAGATTCAAATTCCAGCTTTCCTCCTGAAAAAGTGTTGATTGTTCAGTGCTCTCCTGTTATATTCTGTATATGATATTCTGTAAATTTAAGTTATAAATTTAAGTTATAAATTAAGTTATAATCCCCAATTTTTCATGACAACATTTTGCACGCAATAATTGATTTAACTGATTTAAAAGAAATAGCATATCAGAAGAACATTGCTTACCATTTTCCTCTCTCATATCCCTCTGGAAGTTTTCTTTTCTTGACTCAGAATGTAAATGGTCAGGTGAATAAAATACAGGTCTATGTCACTTCTTTGCTTTACCTGCACCCAGATTGTGCTTGACAATATCTGCCTTTCTTAAATTCCTTGCACATTGTCAAGATAAGGAAAAGTAAGTTCTCCTTTCCTTTTTACACTGCTCCTGATGTCTAGCACCTCCAATTAAATCAAAGACTACAAACCCAAGAGTTTAAAATTATTCTGTCTTCTCTTCTTCATCAGAAGATACTTTTAGAAATTGCTAATTGGCAAATACTTCAAAGGCTGTCTTGACACATCGAGTGGAATCTGGGTCTGCAAAGGGGTCTGCTGCAATAGGGCATGTATTTGCTTCCCCTTGCTGGATTTCACATCTTGTTTTCAGTTACTCAGCACCAGAGATGGGCAATATTTCATTTGCATGAGTTGCTCAACATCTGTCAATTCTGGTTATTACTATTAAATTCTCCTAAATGTGTAGAGTTAAGAATTCTCAAGGCTGGCAGTGTGATGCCTGGTATATAGTTGAAGAAAAACTCTCATTTGGACATTGTAAATGAGGAGATTTGCAAACAGGCTAATACCCAGACCTGTTCTCAAGAAAGGCTGTCAGTCCTGTATTATTTACCATTGTGGTTGTAAGTGCCTCCCTCTGATGAAAAGATGCTACTAAGCTTTTCAGAGCCATTTATTGTTATGAAGCAAGGATATCTGCTATCAAAAATTTTTTTAAAATTTTTTTAATGAACAAAACTTGAAAGCAGATTTGACAGAACTATATTTTTCTTTCTTTTTTTTTTTTTTTTTTTCTAAAATAGAAGCTTAAATGTCTTCTGTAACAAACAGGAAAAAAAGATGAAGCACTTTTTTGCCCTAATTATTTCTGGTTTCATTTTTCATCTTAATTATTGGAAGAAACAAAGAACTACAGGTTTCCAGAATTTTAATTGCTGTTTATTAACAAGTACATCTAGCAGGAAAATTTCAGGGTTCTGTAGTCATTCCTGTAAATTTGTGATTGTGAATGAAATGCAGTATCCACTCTTGCAAATTACCCAAAGCAACCACTGACCATTTTTTAATGGCAAAGTGGTGGTTGCATTGCAAGACAGATTCTAAAAAGTAATTTTATACCTCTTAATACTATTAAACTTTAACAGATTCAGATTTAAGTTAGATCATGTTTGGTTCCAGTACAGTTATATTCTCTGCTACATGTTTTTCCTTTGTTATAATAGTCAGAATGTATCCATATTATTGTATGTTGCTCTCTCTTGCATGTAAAAAGTGCTTTGATAAAAACAAAGTTATTTATTAATGAATTCATTGGTGAACAGAAGAGGAGCCACAGAGGTGACTCTGAAGTCTCCTGCAGTTCATAGTAATTACTGTAACCTAGAGTCCTGCATGTGTAAGTGCAGAGGCACTTCTGCTGAGTATTCCATGCTAATTAATTGGGAATAAGGTCTTTAATCTTACCCCTTTTCATCTTCTTGTGAGTTTGATATATTATTAGTGATTATTTTAAACACTGAAAGACTCTCTGGCTCACATAACTCAAATACATCACACAGGTGCTTTAAAAGTGTTTAAAGGCTACTTACCACATAAACTGACTCATTAAGGAGTATTACAGTCTCAATATACAATTAACATTCAAGTCAGATCTATGAAACTGCTTTTTTCACTGGCTTTTCTTCCAGTATCCTGTTATTATCCTCATGTTTTTCAGTGCCACTAAGTAAGCAAAAATGCTGCAATAATTGGTGTTGTATTTGGGCAGCTGATGTTTAATGATAGCTTCAATGTCAGGTCTTAATGTTGTTTACTAGTTAGCCTTGCTTTTGGAATGAATAGTTTTTTCCTTTAAACCCTGCCCAAATATTCATGAAATACAGAATCCATATTTCCTAGACCCATAGACTGAATCTTCTGAAATTAATGCTTCCAATGAAGAAGATGCAAAGTACTTTGCAGATGATGGATCACGTCTTTCCAGTGTAGATGGTTTTTCAAGGGATGCAAAATAAGCAAGATAAAAAAAATTTAATTATTATGTATGTTTATTTGAAATGTCCTCTCAGTAATCAAGTATGCATTTATTCATGTTATACAAGCTATTAATTTTTTTGGGATGGGCCTACTCTTACCTGGAGAATGAGTACTCTTGTGTTTATTTTTATAATACAGAAACATTTCAGATCTGCATAAATTTTCCTAGTGATTTATGCAGATCTCCAAAATTATATTTTAAAAAATAACTAAACCCTAAATACAGGAAGCCAGGCAAATAAACTTTTTTCCCCTTTTGATTTGTGATCCTTTAATCAAGGATCAAGCTGCTATCAGACTAGATGGTAAAACTCATAAAATCTATTTTGTCAAGTCCTTCAATAGATAGTGCACATATAATATTGTGTTCTTATTGCAAAGGATTTTCCTGTGAGGGAGAATAGTGTAGGATACTCATCAGCACAAAAATGTTTTCAGCTTTGTTCTTTGTTAAAAAGTAGAAAAGCTCATAGTGGTTTTTTGAAGGGAAAAAAACAGTCTCAGTTCCTTTTTTTCCTCTGTCTCTTCTCATGTTTACCATGCCACTGTTGAGTAATCAAAGTCATCTAGAAGTCAGTGCTCTGACTCTGCAAAATGGTTTAAGCATTTTCATTACTGATTATTTGGTCCAAATTCCTTGTGAAATGGGCCTTGTTTGTTTTTCTACCTAAATCTTCCCTTGACAGCGCCGTTTTATCAAGGGAACTGCTGTTATTGAAACTTGGCTAATAAGAAGGGTCTAGTACCAGCAGTTACTCTCTGTCCTGCCAGTAATTGTCAGGCTGTATTTGTAACTGGACCCTCTCAATATTTTTAGATACAGTTAAGTAGCTAGAATGTGGGTGAAAAGGAAGGAAAAATTCTGAAGAGAACTTGTCACGGCCAGTCCAATGGATACGATGTCACAGAGCGAGCATGGAACATGCTTCCTTCAGGGTCAGGCCCTGCCAGTAACCATGGGAAATGCTGGATCAGAAGGAAAAGGAGAATATTTCAAGGAACTTTGACTTGAAATTTCAGTGGTTTTGGTAGAGGGGAAAAAAATATGCCTCATAATGCTTGTGTGGTCGACAAGTTTATGGTGCAACATCGCTGCAGCTCTAGTTCATAAGTTGTTGTGTACAGACACTGGAGTAGTTTGTGAGATAAATGCCAGAATTGCACACCTAATTCCATACATAAAAATTAAGAAAAGTAAATTGTTCAAAAGTAATAAATTCAGAAGTGACACAGTAGGAATTCCTCAATAGATTACACGTCTCAGAGTGTATTAATTATTTTCTCAATTTGTCATGTTAGATCTGTATAAGTGTATTTAATTACAATTCTGTGGAATGAGATGTTGCTACGTTGTTCAAAAGCAACAAGAATCTCCCCAGAATCTAAGGTTCTCTACAGTCTGGATATGCAAGTTTACCTCTGGTTTATTTTATAATGGGCAGTGAAAGATTTCTTTTATAGAGGTAGATTAATGGAACAAAAGCAAAAATTATTTCTTTTAATTATTGCTATACAAAAGTTTTACGTTTGACAATCTTTTCAAAGCTTGAAAAGTTCTGTGAAAATATTTTTGAATAGCTGAGATGCATCAAAAAGGCACTTATTTGTTCACATGCTCCAGAGGAAAAGAGGGCCATTGCTTTGAAGTTTTTTGTATATGCAGGGCTGCTTATGAAGTTTTTACTGTCAAAATGACTTTGAGTTCTGAATACTTGCTTATGTCTTAGCCCACAGAATCCGAGTTCGATACCAATTTTCATGTGACAGAATAAAGATGTAAATGTGGGGAATACAAGGACAAGAAAGAAATAATTTTTGAAATAGATAATTATTTTAGGAGCCTCTAGTGTACATATATGTATAGAGTTGTATCAGTAGTCTTGGGGAAAGAAAGAAAACCCCAGACAGTTTTCATATTTGTTTCAGGAAAATGGTACTTATCTACCATCTTCCTATAAAAGAAGAAGACTATGAATGTGAAATATTTAATATATTAGAAGTTGAAAAGAAATTCAACAGTACTAGGTTTTAAGGCTGTATTTTAAGATGCCTAGTAAAATTGCCTGGTGTCTGCCTATTAAGTAAAATAACCAAAATAGCTGTGTTTTGTTGCAGTAATTCAGTATTTTTTGTGCATTAGTAATAATAAATTCCTATTGATCCTTGACTTTTCCAATTGCTTTGGTGGAATGGGGCTTCTGTGCATGGTCTTCAATTTAATCTTATTGATCTGTTTAGGATATTTTAAGAAATTGGGAAATAACCCCTCTGATTTACTCACTGAAGAGATTCCCTTAAGTGGTTTTACATTCTTAAAATGTAGCATTATTCCCTGTGGTATCTTGTAGGAAGTCTGTGGGTTGATCATGTACCATTACTCCCATAGTTTATAAGCAAATATTTTGCATGTTATATCCGAGTTCTGGCCTTTTCTGAAAACACAGGTCTTACTTGATTTGTTCTGTCCTGCTTCTATAGATTTTTTTTCATATTATTATTTCTCAGAGGATTGGTAATAGTTATATTTGCTGCAGAAAATTGGATGCAATGTGATGTTGCAGCTACAACCTGCTGAAAGCAGAGGAAAAATTTGAAAAAAAATGGCATTAGAACAGAGTGTCAGGAATACTAGTTGGTGGGGGAAAAGGGTGGGAAAATGTGACAGTATCAGGCTGATTCCAACAGGATAGTTTCAAGGATGAAGAGTATTTATTATAGAAGTATAAGCAGAGTCTGACTGTCCAAGCTGTCTCTCCAGCCCTCTTCCAGTTTCCTGAAGCCTCTTTTTTTTTTGTGAAAAATGGCCTAGGACTCATCCCCATGACAGAAAATTCTTTTCTGCACATTGAAATGAGGAATGTTGAAGTGACTCTGGCAGCTACTGAGAGACTTGTATAACGATCCAGTTTTCAAATTAGTGCCTGGCACTCAAACTGAAAAGCAGCATAAGAAGTGCATCTCCAACAAACTGGATAGGACTGTGTTATATTTTTTTTCTTTCAAATATTTGAGGTCCACTACTGTAGTACTTGGTAAAATTTGTTTTAAAATGTGTGTCTGTTGTTTAGGTAGTAAATGCATTTTGAAAAAAGGAGTCGAGGAGGGGCGAGTATGTTGTGGTTGGTGGTGGGGAGAGGGAAGACTCACTTGCCATAAATATTGCTATGTTCTAAACTGAAAGAATGTGACTATTTTTATAGTTTATTTAGGATGACAAGGCCCTGGATCACGCTTCTTAATCTTGAAATTAGGTATTCCTCTCCCTGAGGAGGGAATATTTAGTGGACTGTGTCAGTGTGGCAACCTTGTACGTTTGTAACCCTGTCTTATGTCAGAAAGTGAGTGTTGTTTCTTATTACAGACGTATACCACAAGTTTCAAGAAGCTGTAGGAAGTCTCAGGTCTTGATTTCTGTTGATCAGCTAATGACAAATTATTTCTAAGCAGTCTCCACTTTTCAGGTAATGTCAGGTGTGCTTAGATCCTTTTTGTTTTTGAACAAGCAGTCTAGTTCTGAGTCTTGTGTCTTTTCTTCAGCAATCTATCTCTGAAGCTGTATAGCTGTATATGTAAAAGAAAAAAAAAAACCTGTCTATTTTCTAGGGAACATTTATTAGGACCTATTTGGTTGTAATACTTGTGGTTTGCAGTCAATATTATTTAATATGAACTTTTCCTGTATAAAGCATGTTTTTATGTGACCAGCCATTTTTGTGCTCTCAGAGCAGACTATTCTATTTGAGTATAATTAATGTGGTAAAAGTATATAATCATGTAGTATGTATTATTTTGTGTGATGCAAAACAACTGGGTTTTGTTCTACACCTTTAGAAGAATGTTCACCAGAAATATGTCATAGCTTCGGTTTTAGGTGAACACGCCACAAAGATTTAGTTCTTTGATTGTCTTAAAAGTCTTCATCCTTTTTTATGTAGATTTCCTTTGTTAGCTAGAGAGCTCTCAGGTTGCTTCTATAAGGCAAGCAAAATACAAATTTCTGTCAGACCCTTTTCTGCAAAGAATCAGTCTTCTTACTTTGGGCCACAGTGCTGTCAGATATTTCTGATCCTTTTTAGAATTGTTCCATGTCTATAGTTGTGTTCTTCTACAGATTATAATCAGCTGATTACCTTGTAGCATATTGAAAGTGATTACATGAAGTTTTTGTAGGTACAGAATACCATCCAAATGGTAAAAAATGACAAAAGGACAATGTTGTGTTTTAAGGACAAAAACTAATGTTGTGACCTGGTTATAGCACCTGACAGATCTTGCTGGCATCTTAAATATTAACCATCCATCATATTCCCTACAGTTTCTCCTCATTTATTTGTTGGTAGTAAAAAATGTTCCATCCTTAATTTTTAAACTCAGAATCCCAACAGCTCTTACTGTAATGAATAAATCCTCTAACTCAGCTGTGCAGCAAAACCATACACATACCACATTGTTGCTCTCACCAACAATTCTACTACTTTAGCCCTAGCTTGCTAATTTTCAAACTACTGCTTGTTGTGATGTTACCTCATTACTCAGTTACTCAGCTGTTGAGATTCTTGGGTGTAAGTAAGGTGTAGATACCTCCAGAGGGTGGGAGGACACATATTCTATCAGCAGCTCTCTTCTGTTTGTCTTTTTGGGTCTGTAGTGCTTGGTTGTGGGTAATATTTTGCACATTTAGGAATGAGTACATCAGAAACTTACAATGAATGAATCTGATTGCCAGAGGAGTTGTGAAAGGAACGCTCTTTTTAAACAGCATATCAGGAGTGCTATCTTGATTTTAGAACTTGGACCTCATCAGCAGGGTATTCCCCAGAAGACAATGAAACAAAACATGTTTCAGGAGAATCAGAGACAAGGGCAATTCTGTTTATGTCTTTAAAGGAACTGATTCAGTATGCTGTAGGATTTGGAGGGGAGGCAAAAGGCATCATACTAAACAGGTCAGTTATAATGAAATGTTGAGAAATAAAATGTGGGCATGAATAAGAAGCACAGTACTTCATCCATCAAAATAAAAGCTTCATAATTAAATCCAATTATTTATGCTGTGAGGGGAGGATAGGATTAAATTTCTGATTGGTACCAGAAATGCAAAATCATAGTAATTAGACTCATGTTCTCAATATTAAAATCTGATTGTTGTTCTCTGATAATATTAGCATTCTCATATGCTTGACAGTGCTTCAGTAAGTTTTATTTTCCTGCATAAGACTACCCTATATATCAGCTCTCCAAAGTTTTAATGGATTAATTATATTTTAGTCATGCAGTAGTCCATACTGTGTGGCCTAATAAAACACATCTTCACTGCTAATCCAGACACATAATTAATAATAATATTGACACAAGAAAAAACATTATTCTTGGGCTGTGTACACAGAAGGGGTTGCACACAGGGAGTGGAGGCAATAACTGCTTTATGGACAGCTGCCACTGATGGATTGACTGAGGCAGTGATGGATGCCTCTGACAGAAGGAAGCTCTCGACCCACTAAGTGAGGCCAAGGCTGCTGCACTCTGGATTTTAGAAATGGAAAAAATGAGTCTTCAGCATATAGAAAGGCGAATGGGTTGTCAGCTGTCTGATGCTAAATACTGGGAGTCTTGTTGTTCTTGGTGAGTTAGATCAGTGTTTGCAAAGCAGTGTATGTGATAGTGTATCCTCTCAGGATAACTAATACTTGATGTGAGGATCTGCTGTGGGGGTGGATCACCTCTGACTCTTCAGCTGCTTATGCTGTGAATCTCTTCTAAAATAACAATGTGCTGGGACTCCTACAAAATACCTGTCTTTCTTCTACTGATGATGTTGGTTGTTTTATTGGTCACACTAGATGTGCTGTTTATTAAGCCAGCTGTGCCCAAATGGCCAAGAAGGCCAGTGGCATCCTGGCCTGGATCAGCAGTAGTGTGGCCAGCAGGACCAGGGCAGGGATTGTCCCCCTGAACTCAGCACTGGTGGGGCCACACCTCAAGTCATGTGTCCAGCTCTGGGCCCCTCACTACAAGAAGGACCTTGAGGGGCTGGAGCAAGTCCAGAGAAGGGCAGTGGAGCTGGTGAAGGGTCTGGAGCTCTGTGAGGAGCAGCTGAGGGGGCTGGGGTTGTTTAACCCGGAAAAAAAGGAGGCTGAGGGGAGACCTTGTTGCCCTCTACTATTGCCTGAAGGGGGTCAGCATCTTTTCCCCAGGTAATGAGTGGCAGGACAAGAAGAAATGGCCCCAGATTGTGGCAGGAGAAGCTTAGACTGGCTATTAGGGTAAATTTCACTGAACGGCGGTCAAGCATCGGAACACAGTGCCCAGGGCAGTGTTTGAGTCACAGTCCCTGGAGGTGACTGCACATTTAAAAGATGTGTAGATGTTGCACTTGGGGACATCGTTCAGTGGTGGACTTGGCACTGCTGTGTTCACAGTTGAACTCTATAATCTTGGAGTTTTTTTTCCCACGTAAACAGATCTGTGTTTCTATCATTCCTATTATTCTCCTGTTGCCTTTTTGTCTTAGCTATAAGCTGCAATATGTGCACTTTGTGTGGCAGTGACTAATTCTTGCTGGTGCTTCCAGAGCTGAGTCTCAGTAAAGCTCTACCTGTAGATTCATGTTCTTTTGCATACATTTTGCTTTCTTTCTCTGCTTTTAGAACACATTGAAGGGTAGAAATGTATAACAGGGTTGATACTCAGAAAAGAAAATGTAACCTCTGCTTCACTTAGCAAAGCTTTTAAACATGATGCACTCTCTTGGTCTAATCTATCAAAGAGCAGAAGACCACATACCTTGATACACATTCTTTTTGAAAAATGCCACATAACTTCCATTATTTTGTATGTGACTGTGAGCAGTGGAATATTGCAGTAAACAAACCTGTTTCAGGTTTTGTTTAAAAATTAATTGAATTATTTATGTATGATTTGCTAGGTAACATGTCATTCTCAGTGTCTAGCAGCTCCCCAATTCTCCTGCACAGATAATGAAAATATTTCTCCTTTGTCTGCATTTCCTAAGTAGTTCAGAGCTTCAGGAAAACAAAAAGCTGGAGGACCAAGAAACTTGTAAATTAGTTTAACTTCTCATCAGTAATGTATTCTGCAAGGCATTAGTATTTTCTTTTCTTGTCATAAAGATTCTGTTGCTATTCCTCTGTTAAAGCTGGGTTATTTTTCTGAATTCATAGGCTTCCCTTTTTCCTTGCAGGGTTCTTTTTATTGTTTATAGATTTTTCTCTTTGTGTCTTCTACATTGTATTTTAAACTCCTAAAGTAAATGGTTGCCATTTTGTATTGTTTCTAACTGTTTTAAACCTTTCTGTTCTGAGGAGGATTTAACTGCCCTGCTCTGGTCTCCGTGCTTTCCACAGTCAGTGTAAGAAAATACTCCCAGTGGCCCCGCTTGTAGGTAGTGTGAAATGAGAAACTGGCAAGTAGTGCTCTGTTGGGATGCAGTTATTACACTTTGGATCCTGGATGATTAATGATGTTTGGGTCTAGAAATGAATATTATCATAATCTGATCTCTCTTGTATATTTGTTTGCAGTATACCTGTGGTTTTTCAGAAGTCATGCTCTCAGCAGCGCTAGTGCAGCTAGAATGTATTTCCTCTTCCCCCCTGCACTGAAAATGTCATTTTCAGCCTATAGGACTTGCTGTGTAACCAGACCTCTACAGAAGAGAACAAAACTTGTCTGAAGAGTCAATCTCTGACTGCCAGTGTGTCCTCATTATCATTCAGAGCAGTGATTAATTTTTCTAAGAGTTTAGAGAGAGAATAATGCCAGTATGATTTCTAGTAGTTGTATAATTAATATTGTGATGCATTACATTTTGTGACTGCATAACTTTGTATGCTATTGTTTAAAGTTTTGTGTAGCTGGCGTTTTTCCTATCTGTTTAATTTCAGCCTATTGATTTCTCTGAGTAAGAAAGGTTTTCCTGTCTGAAAATCAGGAGAGGGACAATGTTTATCTTCTTGTGCTAAATCCATGTTGCATAAATTTTTTTATATCTGGCTCCTCTGACTTTTGTAATGCTGAGATCTCTGCAGGATTTCTAAAGCTCTCGTCACTTTCTCTTCTCTTTAAAGCTACCAAGAGATAAAACAGAGAATAATTGCTGCCATAATTACTGAAATTGTTTACACAGCTATACTATTTGTCAAATTTAATTCTGCTTAAAAATGGTTCTTTATAGATCCAATTCACCAAGCATCAATAAAGAATAAGGACAATTAAAATTGAATTTTAATGCAAATGTGGCCTTTTCCCTATTCTGCATGAACGCACATTTATCAGGCTCATAAACCCTCCTGTTGACAGCATACCATTGAAATAACCAAGAAACAGCCATACTGTTATTGTTTCATGAGCCTTTGATATCAAAATTCATTTCCCTCCAGAAAAAGATTGCAAAAGGTCAGTAACGTGTCATAGAAGTCTGTTCCAAAACAGCTTGGGGACACATTTGCCTAAATTTGCAAAGTCTGCAACACTGATGGGCCAGATCCATGCAGTGACTTGTTTGAACAAGCATTAAATATAAAAGTGGTCCAATCCTTCATTCACATATTCCATTATTACTGAAAAGTTGTGATTATTGAATCACAAGGTGATTGGGGTTGGAAGGGACCTCTCAAGATACCTCATTAAGTGCTGCGGCTGAGCTTTAATACTTGTATTGCTTTTTTAATTGATTAAATCTGTGCCAACCACTTAAAAAATGGACTGAATGAAAATTAAGTTTTCTGGGGTTGTTTTAGGACTACACTTTTAAGTAAGATTGTTTTTCAACCAAACAAATCTTCGGATCAACTCCACTGACTAAGAATATTTTAATTCATTCTAAAATTCTGTAATGGGGAAATGTAGTTATTTAATTTTTAAGCCATGCTATATAGACTTGTACTTAAAAGTTGAATATTTATTTATGTACAGTAGATGCCCTAAAATGAGGCCTCTGAAAGGCAAATTATGAGTTACAAGACTCATTTCATCTCAGAAAAAATTCAGTTATGTTCTCACAATGAGATGTAATAATAACTTCTGTGAATTCTAAAATCATAAGTGGTATTTAATGCATTGATGTGTGATATGTGTAGCAAAATTGGACAAGCATCAGTCTTGCTGAGACCAAGCAATTCCTTAATGTGCAGGGAGAATAGAGGTTAGAGTGATCAGGACAGTTTGTGACTGAGCAGTTCTTGAGTTCCCAGAACAAGCCTCCAGCTGTAGGTCAGAAACACATGCTATGCAAGTTAAGGCATAACTGATAAGAAATTGAATGATACTTTAACCTTTCTGAAGTATGGATTTATTTTTTAAAAAGCTTTACTCCTTCATGAGAGTCATGGAAATTATTTCACTCTTTTTCCTTTTCTGTTTTATCAGGTAGAGGCTGGTAGTGACCACTTGCAATTCAGTACTAAAATACAATACCATTTAGAGATTTCATTTTCAGGAGTTTAGACTCCTTTCCATCCAGCAGCCACATTCAGGGGGGAATTAAACAGTCTCCCATACTTAGAGCTAAACCTGCTCACGACAGACAGTGTTGGATTTGGATTTTGTAATTGTGGTTGAACTTTGTGATTAAAAGCAAGAAAAAACTTGACATCATGATCATTTTATTACATTTAATGAACATTTTCTATTGTGTTATTTCTATATAGTTAAGTGTAGGCATGTTTTGGTTAGAAGAACAAACATCTGGGTTGGTCATATATAGATATGATATGTGATCCTCCTAGCAATAACAATAGCCATGTAAAAAGTATTAGCCTCATTCCAGTAGTGATACTGCTTAATAGATTTTCATTGCAAGCATCATCATCATATTTTTACAGAAAATTTTGAACTGTTGTCACCTGTAGTGATGTGTCCACGTTGACCTGTTTGCCCACAAGATGTGGGTACTAAGCAGTAAGGCTTGAGCTGTGCAACATGTACTTATTACATGTGAGCCCCATAGCTGATTTTGGAAAGGCAGAGCTCATTCAACCTCTGAATGTGTTGTGCACACACAATCATGATTTATAGTGTTTCTCTGAAATTATGCACTTTAAAAAATCACATAGTACTAAAGAGAGATTCTCCTTAGAGCTTGAAATAGTATATTAATGCATGTACTGAAGCTGGAGAAAACACTGTGTCCCTAAATTTTCTCCTGGTAAAATAAAAGCTACCTTTTTCAGTTGTTTTACAGAGTAGTTATTGCTGCAGACAGAGTGACTGAGAAAGTATCTACATTTGGGAATCACATACATGGGCCCATTAAATTTTTTCTATACCTAAACAAAAAAATTACAAAATTCTTTCCCTGCTTTTGGAGAGAACTTGTACGATTTCCCTTCACTTTTGACAGTTGTTTCATTTATAATGGAAATTCCTCAGATCAACTTCCTATTTTTTTCCTCTTTTGAATTGTAAACCCTTTGTTTAGGGTTAACAGCATTAAATTGTACTGCTGAGAAAATGTGATGAAGGATACAGGGATCATTTGATCTCACAAGATGAAAAGCATTTGTGAGTTCAGAAGTCTTCTACGTGTTTTGAACACCAAAATGTCACCCTATTACAACATGATATATACTTTAGCCCATTGGGAAGAAAAATCTTTAGCTTGATTACTTAGCTATTGGAGCAGTGGATTTTTTCAGTGGATTCCAGTGGATTTGAATGGGATTTTTGTAAGGAATAGTTGCTCCACCTCTGTAAGTGAAGGTAAGATAACAAAGCCCCCAAGCATTCAGGTCAGGCAAATTTTACTTTTCACATTCAAACCCCCTCCAAAAAACAAACCCCACCTTGTAAAGATACACAAGCAAAGTGATGTACGAAGAAGGTTGTTTTCTTTTTATCAGTAGATATAGAGACAATAAAAATATGTGACCATTAAAAAACACTGTCAGGGTGAAAACTCATGTGGTTAACTTCAGTTAGGTTTCATGGAGATCATGGAGGCTGAAAGCCTGGGCAGGCTATAAGACCTGGGTGTGCTGTTTAGTAGTGGTGAGGTGATCATTATTGGCAGGTTAGAATATTTTATGAAGACAGCCTGTGATGTCCTGATGAGGACATGTAAACTCTTTGTGTTAGTTTCATACTATTTAGTGAACTTTCACAGAGGACATGTGCCATAATATGTTTGATGCTTTTTTATAGACTTTAGTAAAGATTCCAAAAGGAATTGCTAATGCATCTTTGTTGTTCAGTAATATAAATTAAAACTCTAGTTATATAAATATTGCCAGTTGTAGTTATTGTTCCCAGAGTCCTATTAATTTGCATCCTCCTGAATCCAAGTTGCTAAACTAATAGATTTGCTACCAGGGGACATTAATTAGGGGTGGCACTACTTTAGTTCTGTACACATTCCTATTCAGTTGTCTTTATTGTTACTTGATTACTTTTCATTCAGTTCTAAAAACTGCATTATAGAAAATTATCATAGTGTAGCTTCTGACATCATTTTCTCAAAAATTTAAAAATTTGTTGTCTGTTTACTTGGGTTAATTTCAATCATCAATCACGCTGGATTTCATTATTCTCTAGAGGAATGCTTCAGGAATCACTAACAGCCAGGACTACTGGGCTGTCATCATTCAATATGGGTTACCTGTGCTTTGAATAATACAGAAAGAACTGAATTATCATGTTGGAGAAAACAGATGTTGGTTTTTTGAAATTATGGAAAGTATTTTTTAATGGATTTCACTTAGTTTGCAAGTTTCCACTTAGTAGCTTACCTGGCATAGGAATAATTGCTGTAATGTGTAATGAATTGATTGTTTGTACACCTTAATTTGATCAGCTCTAAGCTGGATGCAGCATTGATTTTTACTTATTGCACTGATAGCAAAGATAGAGGCATATAGGGCTTCTCAGCCAATGCATTCAGTATCTGTTGAACTTTTTAAGCCTAATAAAACCTTTAGTGGGTAGAATTTTACTTCAGACTGCGACAGTAACTTAGTTGCTAACAGAAGTGTTACAGACTGGCCCAGAGTGCATCTCTGTCAGAAATACCTCTTATCTAGATGTCCCTGTGCTGTTGCACAGCACAAACCAATGGGACCTTGCTGAGCACCACTGCCTTGCACAGTGATTTTCAGGCAGGTCCACTTGGAACATTTTAGGGCAGATTAATATTGCTTGCATAGTGATTGGTTCTACAGGTGGATTATCTTATGTATAACTTGATAGCTAAGTCATTTTTCTCTAAGAAGGTAAAATATGTTTTGAGCTCTTGGCCTGGATCATTATCTAGTCATCTTTATGTTCTTCTTCACAGGGTCCTGAGATAGGCAAGCAACTTAGCCCTGTTATAAGCATGGTGAACATACTCATGAAATGTTGTGAAATGTGACTTTGATGCAGTATTACATTTTTTCAGATCACAGTGGTTAGTTTTATCTGCCCTGGCTTTATAAATTTTCCTCCTGTTTTTAGACTACAGACCTTTCTGTTCAATGCAGGGGGAAAATTTGGCAGTTTGCAGAGTAATGTAAAATGCCATACTCATCAGCAAATCACTTCAGAAAAAAAAGAGGCACGACTCAGCAAATATCAACTATTTTTCTACATTTTAGTGCTGTGGAGGCCTCTTCAATACTGTTTAAATTGAAGCAGTTATCCACCCGCTTTTAAAGAAAATCTCCCTGTCATTCCTCTTGACCGTGGTTTGGCTCACCTCATGAAATGTTCCTCCTCTGAATCAGCTTACATTTGCAACCTGGTTCTCTGCAAAGCCATCACAGACTCGGAAAATGGTGGAGGTTGGGAGGGACCTCTGGAGGTCATCTTGTCCAAAATGAGGCAGGCACAACTAGAGTAAGTTGCCCAGGACTGTCAGACAGCTTTGAAATATCTCCAAAGATGGTGACTCCAAATGGCTAATCATTGTGGGGAAGAACTGGAGAACAAAAGGCAACAGAATAGAAGTATATAAAGCAAAAAGTTTCGGTGAGTAGCCAGTTCTATGGCAAAAATAGTATCATAATTATAAAGTGAAACTTGATCCCTTCATTTATGTCATTAATGAAGATACTAATTAAGACTGGTTCCAGTTGGGACCCGGAGAGACTTCGCTTGTCGCTGGTGCCCATCGTGACCCTGCACTGTTGACCATGACCCTCTGGATGCAGCTGTCCAGCCAATTCCTTATCCACCTAACAGCCCACCCATCAAATTCTTCTCTCTCAGATTTAGAGAGAAGGATGGTGGGGGTGACCATGGCTTTACAGAAGTTCATATCAGTGACGTCTGTAGCCCTTCCCTTGTACGCTGATGGAGTCACACCAGCCCAGAAGGCCACTGAGTTGGTCTGGCAGGACTTGCCCGTGGTGAAGCCATGCTGGCTGTGTCAAATCAACTCATCTTCAAGATGAGAAAAATGATTCTTCAAATCATAGTCAGTTATAATGGATTATTTGATAAAGTTTTACGTATCATTTCATTTCAACAATTCTTTTTCTCTGTCTTAACAGTTTTCAGACATCTGATGTCTGATTAGAAGAACTATTATTTTATTTTTTCTTTCAGTAAAATTAAAAGTAATTCAGGTCCATTACCTCTCATTACACACAATTCTGACAACTTCTGTACTTGATCGATAGTTTTCAGGATTTCTGGTCATGTAGTGCTTCTGAATTTCAATACCAAACCAATGGATTTACACAGAGCTTTTCTATTTGAAAGATGTATCCATGATGTGGTAAAGAATTAAGCTGTTTTGTAGATAAAGATTTAATGTTTCAATTTCATTTTGAAAGATGAGCAAGAACATCCTCTGATGCTCTAGTTTCAATTCTGATTTTAGCAGAGGGAGGCCAGGGAATAGAGCTGTGACTATTCTCTTAAATACTTAGCTAAGCAGTCTTTTTCACCTCCAATATGGGATTATGTGCTGTATATATATATAGGTATTAAGGCCCTTCCCAGGAGCAGTGGGGAACTAGGAAGGGAATCATGCCCAGACGTCAGGAACTTTTGGCTAATGGGGTTCTGAACAAAGATAATCTCTCACTTTTTTTGTGCTTTGGTGCAGTCGTAATGTTCTTGAGTTTTTCTTTCATACTATTTTTCTTGCCTTCAATTTAAATAAAGGCATAATTTGGAACTAAATAATTTGAAAGTAATTTTCTTGAAGCAATATTATTCTCACTTCTTTTCTTATGTACTCTTTGTAGTTTCCTGTCCTCTGTTAATAATTTTTTTCCACACAACCAGTAAAGCATGCAGTAAATCTCTAATTGTTCTGTCTTCGTTTTCTTTTGTGAAAAATCACAGAATTTTTGAGGTCTCTGTTTTATTGCTTTTCCATTCTTCTGCTTGCTATCTAAAACATGAATAATGATGGACCTTTCACCACAACAGGTTTTCCGTACCTATTGAATTGAGTCTTTCATTTTTTGATGTTCATGGCATCATCATTCTGCCAGACATGACACAACATTAACAGCAGATATGAACATAGATTCCTGAATCAGAAAATTGTGCTGTTTGTATGACATGTCTGTTGTTCAGTGGTAAAAGAAATATTCAAATACTCTCTATATATTCTAAAAGCAGAATCACCTCCTATTTCTGCCCCAAATGCTGTCTTTTTCTTGAATATATCTTTTTTTTTTTCTTTTGAGAGGGAAAGCACAGTGTGTGGTGATTAAGGGGACAGTTTAACTCTTTAAGTAATCACTGTGATATCATGGGTAGGCATCCATCCCTTGGTGCCGAAGGGCAATGCTTCCTCATCCTTCTTCAAATTTCTTCTGTAAGAGGGCAGTATATCCTTTAAGCACTGTTGCCCCAAGGTGGAATTTCCATCTCCTATTGCTGTTTGTGTTGGGTTGAAATTGAGTTGGTAGGTTTGGTTTGACCCATTTATGTAAACAAATTATGTTATAATCCTCTTAATCAGAGATCTGCAAAACATTGGGTAAACGCCATTCCCATATGAGTAAGCATTCCCATATGCAAAACATTATTTCCAATTTTTGCCTTTTTGGAAAAATCTATCTGCTGTTTTGTGAGGCCCATGAAGAACAGAAATTCTGTTTATCTGTTTATGACTCTGTCCTCTTTGGTTCTTTTTTGTTCTTTTTTTTTTAAGCTGCATTTTTATCATGTCTTTTCAACACATTGATCTAATGAGCAAAACATTCCATTTAAACTTTTGAAGAATGAGAACTGAATATGATGTAAGCTTCATTTTGCCTTCATGTATTTGAACAAAAGTATGTGGAAAAGTTGATGTACACTATTTCTAAAACGTACATTGGGATGATAGTCTGCAATGGTCATTCAATGTAAAGCTGCTTATGTGTTTCAGGGAAGTTTATCAAAGTAACTTCAGCTGCCCCTTAACTTTGTATCTGCATGAGAGAATCTACAATGTACGTTTTAAAGGATATATTGCACAGATACAAAAATTTGTGATTTGGTCCTTTGAGATGTACTGTGTCAAATTGTTTTAGTCTTGAGCAGTGGTCTTAAAATAACCATATGGCTACAATTCTGAGTAAAACGGGGGAAGCGTTGTCAGCATTGTAAATTTAATAAGGTGGGTGATGTGGATCAATTTGTTCTGTCCTTGACTTTCTGCTTCTATTAGAATTCTGGAAGATCATTAGTCACCTCTGGGATGTATTTGATTAATAGGCTTTGTTAAACAAAAGAGGTGAGGTCAAGCGTGATCTGAAATTATGAAAAATGTGTATCCCAGTGGGCTTTTCACTTTCCAAATTACAAATGAGGGAAAGTGCTTTCTCTCTTTTGATTCTGATTAATTTAATTGGCTTTTATCATAATGATAGCTTGCAAGAGCTTAGTTTTGCCTGTTTAATGCTATACTGCACTGTTTAAAAGTAGTATCTTAAAGTTTGTACTATTAGTACGCATGTTAAGGAATCATAAACTTAAATGACAGTTCTAAGAATCTAGTGTACAATACATGTTCTTTAACCTAGAATAAGGCAGGCAAGTGCTCATCTTTCTGATGACCTTTTTTTATCTCTGAAGATAAGTGTAGACTTTAGTTTGTGTCTACATAATTTCAGGCAGAAGATAATCCAGCCAATTCACATTCCGTTGTCTATGTGTGTACATTTATTATGTGACAGAGAAGCAGCTATTGGCTGGATTTTACAAATGGAGATGTTATGGTGGTTTAGAAAGAGTGGAAATGAAAACATATTTTAACTGTTAACAGCCTCCATGTTTTTCTACTCCCCTTGCTCTTCAGTCCTTGCTTTTTCAAAACCTGTCAAACAGCTCATTCATTTCAAGCAGTGATGTAAAGCAGAAATTACATAGACATATGTAATAATATAGGTTGCTTATCAGTGGCTTTTTTTTTTCTGTTGCTCCTATTTTCTTTTTCAGCTCCATTGGTTTGTGCAGATTAAGCATGTTTTATAGCTTAAAGATGCTATTTCTGTCTACTTAGTTCCCCATGAGGTGAAAGCAATGTGTTTCATTGTCTTTACTTCTGTGCAATTCACAATTAGTTTTATGATCTATACGGAGCATGTCCGTGTCTTATAAATCCAATCCATAACTCTCGCTTTTTCTGATGGTGGCAGTGAGTCCCTGGAGATAGAATATGACTTAATTTCCTTATTATAACATCCTTTTCATCTTCTAAATTACTGCTGTCCTTAAAAACGCTGCCAACACACGCAGCAGGTTTGCATTAGCTGAATCTTACTCTGGAACTTTGGTATCGTTCTCTTTAATTAATAACAAGTCATATTCTGTTTATTAGGCTCCAAAGGCATGATTTTTTCTTGTACTTTCATGTTCTAGTTTTGCCTTTTTTATGCATATTTTGTTTACAACATTTGACAATTACATCAAATGCTTTACTTGTAAAGTAAAGCTTAACTTGGTTTTTATCTTTTCAGAGCTTATATTACGCAGTCAGCATGTGTTTGCTTGTATCTTAAAGACCAAGTTCTTCAATAAAAAGAACTTAATACTGAGTTAATTTTTCTATATTTATGTTGGTTGCCCCTAAGCCAATTAGTTTAATTTTTATTAACACATGAAATTCAGTGTAATTATATATGTTTACTGCAACTGTTTCCTTTATTGAAAGACTTCACAAAATCTTCCATTTGCAACTCCAGCTGCTGCTTATGAAACAAAAGCAACAATATATTTTCTCTTAAACACAGTCACATCAGTAAAGGAAGATTTGCAAGAAACTATTAGAAGCTGAGTGTAGGGATTTCATTCAGGTCTTCCAGGATTTCCCAGAGTTGTTCAGCTAGTATGGACATATTGACAAATACTGTGGACATTTTATGGGCACTCTGACATGTGCAAACATTGACTCATTGTACAGTTAGATTTACAAAAACAGAATGTAGCTTGAGTGCCACCAAAGGAAAAACCCTAAATATAATCATAAGCAGCCATCAGGTCTTAATCTAATGGCTATGAGAAATCTTTGTTTTTCAGCCAAGTTGTGTTATTGACTTACATTTAGACGCTAATAATTTAGTATCTAAATTGCAATAAGCTTAAGCAACCATTACTTTTAGTATTTTTCTTGGTTTTACACGTGGAGAATCAGATGAGGCAAAATCCTGATGAAGGAAAACCTCCCATTCACTTGACAAAAGGGCTGTTTTCCAACTGCCACCTCAGTGAAAAGAGCATTTAAATTTACTTCTGGGAGAACACTGCTACAGGAGAAGAAATGATAGGTTTTTCATTGACACTTTCTTTTAAAAGACACTTTCTTTTCTAGTATAAATAACACTGGTTTTCAGACTGTAGCTCCAGCAGATGGGTCATGGATCATGGGCCCCAAATATTGCCTGTAATATCTGTAAGAATCTCTTACAGATTCTTCTGGAATTCTTCATGGCTAACCATTGACTTTATCATCAGCAAAGTAATGTCACCTTGTATTTCAGCCCTTGGTTTTCAGGCTCTTTTTTAATATATGGAATATATGGGATGGTATAGGTTCTAGGTCCTAGTTTCTAGGACACAGTGTGGCAAAACTTCACTGGCAATCTCCTGTAAAAAAGAAGGTTTTTATTTTGCCCTTAACAGGATATATTTCAATCACAGCATATTTATACATGTCAGGTTTTTTATCTTAGGCTGTGGCTTACTAAATTCCTCAAAAACAGACTGGAAGTCCAAGTGGACTATATCAACTGGACCACCCTTAGCTCAGTGCAAAGAAGTCTGAAATTTTGGCAGGGAAGTATTTCCTTTTGCTGGAGTCATGCTTTTTTTGTATTTATCCTGGTGAGTTGTCCTTCAGCTATACATTCTCATAATTTGTTACCGAAGCCTGTAATTCCTAAGGTGTTCTTTGAAGTCTCTGAAAATTTGTAGAAGAGAGTTTGAAGAAGGACAGAGTTTTAAAGCCTTTCTTTTCCACAAAGTAGGCAGCTTTCATGGCTTTTCTTACAAGCAAAGCTAATAGCGGTGTACTTGTGCTGGTCTAAGGCATTAGTGGGGCAAAAACCAGGTCTTTCCAATAAAACAAAACTGAATAAATCCTTGAACTCCTCCTTTTATGATGACCTGTGTGAAAACATTTATTAGCCTTGCTGCTGAATCCATGTATGGTTATACACACATACATATATATAAAGGTATACATGTATATTACATAATTACATGAGGAGTATAACTGTATATTATATAATATAGTATGTAACCATACCTACATAAAAGGATATATTTGTGGCTGTGCATTTACATTTGAATGTGTATGCTTATTTAAACTTCTATTTAACTTGTAGGTCTATTTAACAGTAGGTTTCTCTTGCCATGTAACAGAAAAAACCCCAAATTTTAATAAGCTGGGGTTCGGAAATATAAATGGCTATATAAAGGTAAATATAAAGGCTAAATCTGAGACCTTTTGAGACCCTGAAATTAGGGACCACAGGAAAAAAGTCAGCCACACCAGAGAGCTAAGTTGGGTTTCATGTCTTACTTGTGCCATTTCTTCCTATGTGTCTTTTCCCCTTACTGCTGATATGGAATGCACTGCCTCTGATTGTTGAATTCCTTTTATCACTTTATTGCCAAGTGAAGGTCAAGTCATAGATAGAGCATTACCATAATGCCTCTTTGTAGTACCTGATTAGGAAGCACATTGCTTCTGTTAACCACACATTCTTCATCTACTCCCTGCAAACTGAAGCAGCTCTCTCTACTCCAGTTTTGGATGCTATATATAATAGTTTGGATGCTATATATAATAGTAATAAAGTTTTGGATGCTATATATAATAGTAATAAAGTTAATATAATGATTTAAAAAGAAGGAAACTATTACCTATATCTGTACAGAGAGAATAGATAAATATAACTTTAAAGCCTTTAAGCAAACTTCAAATACGGCAGCACTGAGTTTCTCTTTTTTTTTTTTTTTTTTTTCTTTTTTTTTCCTTAAACCCTATCTTGTAATTACAGGAAGATTTGTAGGAATTATAAAACACATTATTTATTTGTTTTTTCTTCATTTTTTTAAGGAAACCATATGAAGTAACTGCTATTGGGAGTGCCATCCAAGTCAAACTGAAAAAATTTAACAGGATTTTAATCATATCCCCATGCATTCTTTTTCTCATAGCAATCTTGTGTCTTTGCAGACACATTTCTTTCACCTTTTATTATCCATGGATTAACTTTGAAGAAAATATGAAATGAGAGAGGGAAAAAAAAAAAAAGAGGGGCAAAAAAAAAAAGGGTGGGTAGAGGCATCATTGATTGCCTTTACATTTCTAAAATATCAAATTCCTCTAGTTTTAAGGTATTCATCAAAATCTTTCTGTATTACCAAACAAGGAAATTAATAGAAGTAAACTGAGCAATCTCACAGTGTTTAGCAGCTGCATATAAGTTCCAAAATTGATACATACTTATCAAGCCACAGGATTTCAGGTATGTTGAAATGCAGAGGTTCAGACACTTTACTTTTCTAAGCAAATCTAAATTATCTGCCATTAACAAAAAAAAAAACTCAAACCATTTAAAAAGTAAATTATTTGATAGAGAAGAAATACTGTCAAGTTCTGCGACACATTCCTTTAGTCCACAAGCATTATTAAAATGATTGAGAGAGGAATTATTTGTGACCATTTAGTAATCATTTTCAGTACTGAAATCGATTTGATCACCATTGTTAAAATAGTTTTCACAGCTACAAATGTAGCTGGAAGTTAAAAAACTGCTGGGCAGTTGTTCCAGTCTGGGAAAATCAGCTTTCTCCACTGCTCTCCCTGAAGTCACTGCCAGCTCCTTTAAAACCTCTTGTTTAGTCTGGGCTGTCCATCATGTGGTGTTTGTTCCTGAATTGGCTCTTGACTAGATTTACATGGAAAATTGTTTCCAGGTGGTTGCAGGGATAGGTGCTTTCCTTGACAGCATATAATAGAAATTAAGCTAATGGGTTGCATGTGTCTCCTCTTGGCCTGAATGTAAAGGTGAGGTTTCCAAGTTGTAACGTAAAAAATTTAGTTTGAAGCTTTTTATTCCTCGACATGCATGCAGGTACTTTTTAATGTAGAAAGTCCTTTTACTTCAGGTAAAGCCTGTGCAGCTTTATAGCCATTCCACTTGGAATTTAAAATTGATAATTGAGGTGCTACAATTTAGAGTAAAAAAATTAAATCTCACACTTCAAGTGGCTTAAGGTTCAATTTTAGTAAGAATATAATTATTAAAATAAAATTATGTGACATTTCTCCTGTGTAAGGTGGAATGGCCATGTATTGGTTTAAAAATTCTGACCTGCTGCTTGTGCTTGAAGAAGTTTTTATTGACTTAAATCAGTCTCTAAGAATCTTCAAAAAAGGTGGTACAGTCTGCAAATAAAACAGTTAACTTTGAATGTTGTTTCTGGCCTTTCCACTTAGCCTAGAAATATAATTAGGAATTTCCCCTCTGCTAGTGTCCAGCTTTAATGGGAAATCATGTATGTAAATTTTTATTGTTTAGACGCTATTATGAAACTTTCTAAAGATCTTTAGAGAATCTTATAAGGGAGACGTATTTTTATCCATTTCTAAAAAGAAAGGGGACAGACACAGAAAAATGGAAAATGAAATACAATCAGCATAAAGAGAGAGTCTTACTCTGTATACCATTGTTAAACATAGGAATTAAAATTGTAGGTATCTGTGGTTTTCTGCCTAGTTAGTTTGTACTAGCGCATACCACATGTGATTACTGCTCTTTTTAAGCTCAGACAACTTCTGTAGCTTGACATCATCAATTGACTCTCCCTTCATGGTTAGGGTTGCTTTTTGAATTATCTGGCCATATTGGGTTATAATGTTATTAGAGCAGTAACTCAAGTAGCAATAATTGAAATATTAAAAATTGTAACATTTTAATTGAAATATTAATAATTGTAAAAATTTTAATTTTATAAGTTCCAGTGAATTTCTTGTTATGATGTGTCTAAGCTTATAAAGAAAATAATATTGGGCTCATTTTTTTTGTTGGTTTTGAAACCTAAATTGCTTCCTTTCCTAAACAGACCAGATTAGTGTGAATTATATTGGCAATAATACATAAAAAAGAGTATGCTGTATTTTTTATACAGTTAAATCTTCAACAATGTATTCCTTGGCACATTTATGAAGGATTTTGACAATAAGAATGAAGGCTATGGACAGCGTATCTTTAGGAGAATATCCTTACAGGACCTTAGTCAGTGAGTTTGTGGTTTGATTGAATTTGTATTAAAAGATCCATGCAGCCCACTCACTTCTTTAGGGTGCTTTCGTGTTTCTCTGGAATTTTTCCTACAATGCCTTATGGCTGTGAAACTGAACTTTTAGTCTTAGAATGGAAAAAATACATAGGATTTGGTCCTCTAAAAGTCAAACGTCTTCATCATAAAACTGTCAAAATTACTTACACTAGAGAAATTTTGCCTAAAATGTATTAATTACAGAAAAGTTTCAGTCATTAGAAGAGAGCTTATTTAATTACTGAAATTTAACATTTCTTGTGAGGTCAATACCCATGGCTGGTATTTAGAGACTTCATTCCATAGTTTTCTTGTGTTGCAGAAATACTGGCATGTTTCTGTTGGTGTAGCCATCTGGTTTAGAGCTTGCACAGCCTAGCCATCTTTACTGTAGGAATAGTAATTACAAGTTTTTTCCTGGCTGAGTATGTGCCTGTTGAGTAGATATTGATAAAGAAAAGGTGGGGGTTCACAGTAAAGTTTCACAGTATAATTTTATTAAGAATGAATGAAATGTATGCTTTTTGCAGTGCAATATTCAGAATGGTTCTTACCAGTTTCAAGCTGGCACTGTCCTCATGCTTTGTCATGCTGATTCACCACTCAGTGCTGTCATTTATTTCATAAAAATGGAAAACTCTTCCATGAACATCTTCAGTTTATAAAACAGCAACAACAATAGAAAAGTCCTTTTTGTTCCTTTTTACCCACTTCATTAGATAGCAAATAAATACCTTAGAGGAGATGGTATGAATTTCTGTATGCATAATCTCATTTTGTTATTATGCATCTGCAGTTATTAGTGAAAAAGTACAATAACATAATATAGCTACTAAAGATGTTGGCTGTGATGTAGGGAGCACTTATCTAAGTAGTGAGCACTTAGAGTTCTGTCTCCTGATTGAACCAGTTGAGAGCAGTTGGGTCCTTGAATGGCAAGTCCCCTTTTTAACCAAGCACAAGTTTTTCTTAATGCTACAAGAAAACTGCCTGAAGACCTCTTTTTTCTTTTTCTTTAAAATCTATCTCATTTTAGCCTGTCACTCACATGTGATTAAGTTTCAATTTATGACCTAAGACTGAACTATTACAAAATAACATCCATGTAACAGCTTTCCCTGCCAGAGAATTTTTCTTCTAGAACACCAACATTTTCATTTGTCCATAATTATTCATAATTCGATAAAAAAAATTCTCCTCCTCCCTCTAGGAGAATAAAAAGTTAATTCTTCAAAAGGTCAATTTATTAGGTGAAAACATATATGCCTACTTTTGTTTTCTGGTTATAGGAGATTGTAGAGCTGAATGCTCCTGGCTATCTCTTCCATAAAGCATTCCCTTTAGAAGTCAGACTTATAAGAACCCTGCTTTGTGTGACTGAATTTGTTCTAGACTACTGAAGAGTGAAATAGTAGATAGTGTCTAAGCCCATCAAAAGGTGTTCTGTTGTTCACCTGGTGACTTCAGTTTTAAATTCTATGAATGAAGCTTCAGCCTAAATATAAAGGAATGCTGAGAAGTTTTACAGTGTATCATGGTTCAGAATCCAATTTTTCTTTGTCATCCTAAGAAGAAACAGCCATGGTAACGAAGTTTAAAAGTTTCTAAGTTTCAAAGTTTTCAAGTGTGTTTGCAATTACAACCATAATTCATTCCATAAAGGATCATAAAAAGAGACAAGATTTTTAGAAATTATTAAGCAACACTCAAATTCTAAGTATTGGAGTCTAAGTGTATAGGGTCTACAGACTCAGCATCTAAAGAAGTTGCATTTCCTAAATGATTTGTTGTGAATTATTCACTCTGCTGTCAGCTATAAGTTGTTCCCTAAAGCTGAGGGATTATGCCATTCTTAGGTCTTCCTTTATCTAATTGCATTTCTTTGCCCTTTCTTACAAAGTATTTTCATTCGCCTCTCAATCCTACTGGTTGGTTGCTCCACCAGCAAGGACTGTCAATGACTGTGGTTAGCAATTATGCTGATGTGGGCAGACAATCCATCATAGTGGGTTTTGCATGTGGTGCCAGATAATTAATCATGGGGCCATGGTGCAGAAACTACACAGCAGAGTAGAAATTTGTCTTTTAAAGGCCAGTTCAGGGTTGGAATATAAAGAATAATGAGCCCATAGCTGGTAACTCCTGTTTACCAATCAATCTTCCTATTTTGCCTTTTAAACTCTTCTGTAGGATTGGATGAAATCATCCATGGAAGTGATAATAACAGCTTAGTAGAAAAAATTGCACATTTAAAGATTCCACTTTTTATTCTCTGGGGTGTTTTTTTTTTTATGTTTCCATCAAGCACACAGTAAGAGGAGTTAAACACTTGATAAATTAGGAACGGATATACTCATTTTGGCACCAGGTAAAGAAGGAGAATTATGTGCATGGTTGGAAGGTCTTGTTACTATACTCAAGGAAGACATAAAGTAGGCCACATAAGATCAACAGAAAATGCCCAAAAATAACATAAATATTTGTGATCTTACTTTGGCAGTGTATTTGGAGATAACAGATCATCTGCCAACGCATCTCCACTCAGGTTCATTGAAAATGTATTTGGTTCAAAGCATTAGGTATCTTGGCTATAGGTTATTGTATGAAAACCATTAAAAAGCAAAAAGTGATTTCAGGCTTGTTCCTTGAACTTGCCTAGTACTGGCTATAGTGGCATTGTTCCCATAGTCATTTTAGCCCAGTGTTTCTATAAGGATAGAATCCCTCAGCCACACTGTATGTTGCTGAGGAGAACAGATTGTACTTATCTGCAATAGTAAAGGTTTATGGAGATTGAGAACAAAAAAGTAGGGGAAAAGTCAGCATTCATTTTAATGTATCATTATATTATATTTTGTTCTATTTACATAAAAACACCACAGCATCTTAGTAGTACCAGATTGATGTATGTTAATTATTAATACAGGATCATTTACAAGGATTGTCTGCTCTGCTTCCTAGAAAATTTCTAAACATAAATATTTTGCATCATGTATGTTATTGAATGCAAAATCCGGTGTTCATCGTTTCATTATTGTTTAAATCTCCCCTCTAAGTGTCAGAGTCCACACAATGTTTATGTCTCTGTTTTGAGTGATAACTGTATTATTCTACTATTTTTTTTTTCATCCTCTCTCTTTTCTCTTCCAGTGAAATCTTTTATAATTTCAGCATGTAACACCAGAACATCATATGCTGTTTGGGAAGCTTCTTTAGCCTTCTGTTACAACTGTTCTCAATCTATTTTACTCAGAATCTGAGTGCTTCTAATCCATCTTGGTTATTAACAAGTTTTCTGTAATACTGACATATTCTATACTAAATAGTAATTATTTTGATGAACTATGACTTTTTCAGAGATATTATTGCTTTATAATGAGAAAATAGTGAATTTAGTCCAGTGGGCTCTGGATAAAATTTTGCCTCTGAACTTTTGTGCAGCTGCTGCCTATTGTTGAGCAAGTCACTTTCCTCTCTGTGTTTGTCTCATGGTCTGTTAAGTGTGGCAAGATCAGGCTCATCTTTGACAATTCTAAAAATTAAGTGTTCTTGATTTTGCTATTATTTAGGCACCCTAGGCAAAAATAGAATTATCCATGAATGTGATTTAGCATAGAAAAGACCCTAATTAAAGATCTGTCATCAAGAGGATGAAAGATTAGTGACAGGTGCCTGTTTCACCCTTTTACCAGAAAAATAAGGGTCTATCATATAGCCTGGGATCTTAATATAATCAAAAGCGCTGCTCAGTCAGCAGGAAGATCTGTGAGACAATTCAGGAGTAAACAGGGGAAAGTAAAATCAGGATTTGCTCTGATGAGGAGACACACATCTGGATTTCTTTGTAAAAATTGAACTTTTAATATTGAAAACTTCAGTGATGCACATAGTTTTGTCATCATACATAGTGAGGGATTGTACATGAAAAAATAGTTCTTTTTAGTGATAAGAGCCAAGATAGATTCTCTCTTTATTTTTCCTCTGTTCTGAACTTCACAGAAAGAATTCAAGGGAGAAAAGAGATCATCTCTCCCAGTAGTTTCTTATTCCTTTACTTCTCAGTTGCATTTCACGGCTTCTCAACAAACTGATGCTTTTTACAGTTTTTTTAGTGCCACTTCTGCCTAATCTCTTTTGTGTCACCCTTTTTTCGGATCTGATTGCCTTCCTCCATCATTGTGTTATAATGTTAAATGTATTGAATCAGGTAAGGAGTACAGCTCACTGTCCAAGATCAACTCATCCTGAAATTATCATATTTTTGGTCTTTTTTCTATTAGGTAATAATTTGTCTATACCTAAAGTAGTATCATCATCTCCTGAAATTCCTTTTTTTTTTTTTTTTTTAATTTTCAAGAAAAATGTTGTTAGGTTTGGGTTTCATAAAATTTCAATTTTCCTCTGCAATTATAGAAACCCTGGTACTTATTAAAACATTGTCAAAATTGTCATTGTACTTCCTATAACCATGCCAAATGGCTAACCCAGTGGTCTGAGTTTACTTACTGGCAGTCTTTAAAACAAAACAAGCAGTAAAAGTAAAGTGAGAGAAAGGGGGGGAAAAAGATGGGCAAGGAACAACACCTTATTTGTTTTATTGTTCTCTTCAATGGGAATTGCATGATATGGTTAGATTAATTTCCTGCCCTGACATAAAAATGAAATAAGTAATAATGTAGTACCATTGTATCTACTGACTTAATTCTTTTTATAAACCACATAAAATAGTATGAAATTAAATGTGTGATAAAAATTAAAGTGCACAAGTAAAAACATCACTGATGGGCACTCAATGGTATCCCAAGTGGTTGTGCTCTAAGGACAGCTTTAAAAATTGCAAGACAAAAATGCATTTTAATTAAGGCAAAGATACTGCAAAGAGAAGGGACTGCAAATCTGAAATGGTCTGTAAATTATTGTGTAAAATATTTAGATCTTACAGCTACTGTACTGCATGGTTTTGCATTTTCCTTGGCTTTGCCTGAAGCACCAATCCATGTCTCCATACAGTCAGTCTCTCCATTGTATCTTTTCACAAACCTACAGCTGTCTATGAAGGACCTCCTTTTCTCTGATCTCATCTCCATCTTGACGTGTTTCCTCATTTAATCATAATAATCATAAATTATCATAATTTAGTCATTTTGACCACAGTAAGAAAAATAATAATAGTGACTCTCAAATATTTAAAAAGATTCTATTTGCCTTACTGTTTTAAAAGAGCAAGGAGATGGGTAACTATCCCAAGATGAAGTACAGGAAATACATTTAGAAGTAACAGAACCTGGCACAAGTATCAGACATTGTCTGACTTATATCACTAAGAATTTTGCAGATTGCTGAGACTTCTTTGAGATTCCTGCGTGTGCTGTTTACATGCTGTTGGGCAAAACCTTTAAAATAATTGCCATAGTTTGAGGCGTGCAGATGTCACCCAAGAAGATTGTTTCCTGACACTTTGTCTGGCTGCATTGTGAAGTTACCAATGTGTATTTCAGTGCTTGAGCAGATGCCCAGAGGTGACTCTGTCACAGGCAGCCGTAAAGCAGCAGGACTTGAAATGCGTCAGACTGACCTGCGTGAAGCTGCATTAATTGAAGTCAGCACACTCTAAACTGGCAAACAGAATGATGCTAATTAAATTCTAAGGTTAAAAATGTATGAGTTGGCATAGCAGTTATCATTAAAATATGATGAAGACAACAGTCTCAGTGTTTTGAGACTACCAAACAGTTTGGGCTGCGCTGTTAAAATTAGATTTGTAAAGACCAAACAAGTTTCTGTAGCCTTGTGTATTGTAGGAGTTTAAAAATTTGTATGATGACACTAAGCATAAAGATTAGAAATAGAGAATGTGTTAGTAATGCTTCATAAATTTTGACCCCACAAAGTTCTAAATTTCTCCTAAGTCATTAAAGTGCTGCCTACCACTGTGCTCAAAGTATAAGCACAAATGACAGATCTTTTATCTGTTATAAAATAACCCATAAAAACAAAATTCTGAGCTGTATTTGTCATGGATAAACGTGTTCTTTGGGTGTAGCAGAAAGGTCTCATACTCATTGCATTCTCCTGCTTAGTATTTCTCACCCCATGTCCACAGTGTCAGTTTTTAAAGGCATGCTGTGTCATTTACATGTGAGGTTTTTTCCCCCACAGTACCAGCTGTAAATCAGTGCTCTCAAGCCTGTGATCCATTTAAGTATGGCAGTTCTGTCTATACTATTGTTTTTATTAAAGGCTATGTTGATATTTATTTGTGGGGTTGAAAGAGGTGATGCTGGATGTATAGATGTGTCAGATGAGAATATGATTATTAGTGAGAAGGGTGTTGGAGCTAGGCACTTCTCAGAAGGGCAGAAAGGGACTAAGCAGTTGCTGTAGCAATGAGACATGAAGAAATCGAGTCACATGTCCAGTAGGGAAGGTAGTCAGGTGAACATCTAGTTTCAAAGGTCCCCAAAACATTTAAGTTTTTAAGGATGGTTTCCAAGCTTCAGTAACAGTTGTGCTTGGTGGGGAGGTCTAAAAGAGAGCAAACAAAATCCTTTTGAGTTGGATCAAAAGGAAAGTAGTTTGAACAGAACACCTCCTGTGACCACTACAGAATCCAAAGGTAGACATAACTGTGTATTTCTGGAAACTGCACTGCAAGAAGAAAAATGGTAAGGAATTTTCTTCATGCTTTGGGTTGAGAAAAGTAGCAGGATATTAAGCTGTAGGAAGAACATTGTGATGAATACCTTGTGTAGACAAGGGCAGAGAGATTTGAAAACTTTACCAATTACTGCTTCTTTTCCTTACCTACAGAGTTTCTAGGACTTGAGCATAAAATTTGGTATGTGAAACAGGTGAGAGTTGGTTAAGAGACAGCTTCTGATCTTTAAGTCAGTTTGTAAGAATTTAGGAAGAGTGAGGTGGAGATCAAAGCTTTGAAAGGGCCATTTGACTTGGCTCCTGTATTCTTTGTTTCTTCCAAGGAGAATACACTGCATATAATTGCTGAAGATTTTTAAGTAGCAATGGTACAGTCCAACTTGAGAGAAATTGAGGGACTTTCTTTTTTTTTTTTCCCCCATAAAGGAGTATTGGACAACTATTTTAGCAAACTTGAAAAGGGCATCATGTTCCCAGGATAAAGAAAATTAAGTGATTCAAGGGAGAAAAAACTGTTCAAGTTTTCTACAGCTTGCCCCTATTTGGGGGTGTTTCTGACAGTAGTATTTATATTTCTGCCATGTTTCTTTCATTCTTATCAAACTTTCCCAGCAAATTGACATATCTATGGATGTTGTTCTGGGGACAGTAGGAGTATGTTCATTATCTACCAGGACTTTCTTCAGAGATAATATAGAGGAGTCATGATTGCATGTGACAGTGCCATCTGGGGAAGTTAAGGAAGATTGTTGTATTGATTGTCCTTTAAAAACATGGTTGAAATGGTAACATGTGTCTCAAGAACTTCAGTTTTTCCTTAGGCAGAAAATACTTTTCTTATAAATACCAATAAAAAGTACAGGGCCAAAGATCATTTCAGATGTAGCTCTATTTCAATTGCTGATAAAAAAGCTATGAAAAATGGGAAAAAAAAAAGAAATACAAAAACTAATACTTGATTTCTTTCTAGCAGCCTAAATGGGGGGTGGTGATGGTGATGTATGCATTCAATTTTCAAGTTGTATCAAAATCTGGATTGTGATTTGGATTATGATCTGGATCATTGGATTCTTTAGTTTGACAAGACCTTTAAGGTCATTGAGTCCCTTAACCCTCTACTGCCAAGTCCACCACTAAACTGTGTGCCTAAGTGCCACATCTACACGTCTTTGCCATCAGGCATGGTGACTCAAATGCTCCCCTGGGCAGCCTGTTTATGATGCTTGACCACCTATCCATGAAGAACTTCTTTCAAATACCCACTGTAACCTTCTCCTGGCATAACTTGAGGCCATTTCTTCTTGTCCCATCTCTTGTTACTCGGGAGCAGAGGCCAACCCCCACCTGGCTACGCTCTCCTTTCAGGCAGTTGTAGAGAGGAATAAGGTCTTCCCTGAGCTTCCTTTTCTCCAGAAAACAACCCCAGTTGCCTCAGCCACTCCTCATAAGACGTGTGCCCCAGACTCTTCACCAGCTCCCTTGCCCTTCTTTGGACATGCTCCAGCCCTCAATGTCCTTCCTGTAGTGAGGAGCCTAAAACTGAACACAGGATTTGAGATGTGGCCTCAGCAGTGCTGAGTACAGAGGGACAATCACTGCCCTGGTCCTGCTGGCCACACTGCTGCTGATACAGGCCAGGATGCCACTGGCCTTCTTGTCTCCTGGGGCACACTGCTGGTCTGGAGTTACACCATGATATAGCTATCAAATTAAAGGGTTGCTGTTTCCCTCAGTTCTCACAGAGTGAATTACAATGGACATTTGTTCTTTGGGCAGTCAGAGCACAGAATGCTTTGTCTCCCTTCTGATAAATACTGGTACAGTGCATATAATTTTTTCTGCAGCCTGTAAGAGCATGTTAGACTGTTTGCCATTTTAAATAACATTTTTAGTGGTAACGTGTATGTTATGACCCAGAAGTTAATTAGCCTTTGTCCAGCAGGTTCATTCAAAGCTAAAATTGTGGCATAATCCAGAACACTTAAACCAAGCACACACAAATGGCTTTATAATCAAATAATTAATTGAAGACTCTTAGGGACATTAAGTGAGATAGGTGCACAGAAAGCACAGGCAAATGCCAGAGAGGAGTCTGTAATGAGCACTCTGAATGGTTTTTTTATGAGTTTTCCATTAACTCAAAGTAAACTTGATAATTGCATAGGGAAGCACTCAAGTTTGATACCATAGTGTACAAGAGCGAAGTCCACTAAATGAACTGGGCTTGGTGAGCCTGTGGAAGATTGACAATAAGTTTTCAAGACATCAAAACAGTTGTGTATAGAGACTGCTGTTCTCCTTGAAATGTGTTTTTGTAGGCACACACTTGGAAAGTATTTGGGTACAAAGACACTACACCTAAGACAATAGCCAGAGGGAAATTCCATGGTGTGATCCCAGCCATTAAGTACTGGGATTCTGTTGTCATGTTAGAGATGTTTTCTTTCTTGGGACACTTCCAGTTACAGGCTGCAAAGAAAGTAATTGATTTTGTATGGATGTCAAAAATAATTGAGCTTTGATGAGGTTTCTTCAAAGGATTTAGAGTACAAGAATTTTATTTCTTTTTTTGAAATAGAGAGAAGTGCAAAGATTTTGTGAACTCACTAATAGCATGTGTCACATACGTGCTCATTCCATCTTGCAGGTTCTTACCATTGTCAGGTGGTATTATTGCTTTATGTTTAAAAAATCAACTGACATCAATCCAATTATGCATTATCCCTCAGCCTTAAATAAATATTTGTCAGGATTAAAGAGAAAAGCTGACCTCTGCGCAGAGGAAAAAAAAAATGCCATTCATTTTTAATTATTAAGACAGAGTAAAACAAATTTTTGTCTACAAGTATTAATATGTTCTTCTGGAAATCACATAGTACAATTTAATTCATAATTCTGGCCGTTCTTAAGTAGAAAATCTTTTAAATTCTGTAAATAAATAATAGAATTAATGGATAACTGACTTAATTCCACTTTTCTGTGAAGAAAATACTATGAAAAGAGAGGACATTTGGGCATGTGAATAAATTCTTGACTGTAACAGCTTTCATGCCTAATTTTGGCACATTTCTGATTGTCTGTACATCATTCCTTTTCCTTAGCTAAAAAAATCATCAGCTTCCCTGATCTCCAGCCATGCCATCAGGAGATGGCAATGCTTATAAAAGCAAAATGGCATAAAAATAAATGAATAAACAAGGTGGTTTTGACCTGGATTTCCCTACTCTGATTTACAACACAGCTGCATAAATGCTTGTGCTAGCATGAGAGGAACAAGATCCAGTGGTGGGGTGAAAGGGTGGGCAAATTGCTTCTTTTGGAGCTACCAGCTTCAAGTGTTTATGAAACATCATCTTGAATGGATCTAAGGGCCCCTGTATGCACAAAGAGGAGTTGTTTTAATCATACATGAGCAGCCTGTTTTAATCATACATGAGCAGTTCTAGCAGAAAAGGCAAGCTCACCATGACTTCAAAACAAGCAAGGTTTTAACTCACCAGAAAAAATAGAATTGCTTCAGCTGATTCCCATAACAGCCATACAACTCAAGCTTAAATATGCTTAATAGTATACAAACTCTTCACAAATACCTATCAATTCCCAGATTTGGAAGCTTTTTTGTTTTTATTTTACTTCTCTAAGAATCAAAAGGTGATTAAGTTTTTCTAATTGTGAAGATCCTCCAATCTGTGTGGTCAGGTATTCAATCTGTGAAACACCGCTTTGACAGACACAACACTGACAATCCAGCTTAAGATTTACCAATGCATCTTGGTAAATCCTTCCATGCTTATCTTGTTAGTGATTTTAGAGAACTGCTTCAGATCATTTTGATGCAGTCTGACCTGTTCCCTCATCCCTGTTTGAAAATAACACCCTTTCCAGAGTCGATGTCTCTGCCTGCAGGTTGTCACTTCTGAGGATATAGCAAAGTTTGGTAGTTATCATGAAGGAAAGCTGGAGTTGGCTTTGTGCAATTAATTATCTGTCACTTCATTGACATCATGCAATACCATTAAAAACAGTAGTGTAATAATAAGTTCATTCACAATGAAAAAAATAAAACATGTAAACACAACTGTAAATTTCTTGTAAAATATGCATGATTTAGAAGAGAAAAATAATTCAAAAGGGGTCTAATTAGATAGCAATTTAGCAGTTCATTTAACTAGTATTTCTTTATTAAGTTATTGAATTTTCATGTTTCTGTTATTGCACACTTTCTCCTGTCTCTGTCACCTGAATCAAAATAAAGTGGAGGTCTTTGTTTGCTTCTAAAACATTCTAAGTGAAATCCTTTGGGTGCTGAATCTCTTTTGCCAAGATCCCAGTATGAAGAGTTGTCTTTTAACTGTCCCGCCGCAGTGTGTTCAGGTGTGGCAAGCTGGGTGTTGAGAAGTTTGGGAACAACTGCTGTGGTTAAGACAGCTGCAATGTGTTACTCACACTGTAGCAACAGCTAAACTGGAAGGGACTTAGGAAATCTGTCAGACAGGAATCCAGCTCTCCACACTTGAGAGCTGCATGGAAAGTCTGGATGTGAGATCAGGCTCCGAGTTCTGCGGCAGATCCGAACGTGGTCTGACACGGCATCAGTGCTTTGCAATATTTACATATTGGCTTTACAAAAGCTCTCTTAAGTGTTCTGTATTTCTGTGAACTGAAGATGGGAGTTATAAAGATGCATAATTGGTTTGCTTTGCTTCCTGACTATATTAAGATATATTGATTTTCCTATATAATTTTGTACAGAATGTGTGCAGCACTTTCTCTTTATGAGGAGAAAAACTAGTCTCGCTTTTCTTACTCTTTTGGAGAGGGAATTTGTGTCTACTTTTGTGGGCAGTTATTGACAAAATAATTACATTCTTCCTTAAGACAAAAAAATATTCTGTACCCATATCTCATAGGTGAAGAAACTGTAGCTAGTCTCATCCTTGGACTTTGAAAGAGAAGGAGAATAAATATAATTAATGAATTGAACTTCTTACATTTGTTAAAGGTTAGGTACGTTCAGAAGATCAAGAAAGGTTTTATAGGAACATGTGCATCTAACAATGTTTTTCATTCACTAACTCCAAGCTTGATTACATGTAATCTCAGTTTGATTACATGTGGAAAAAAAATGGACTTTTCTCCTATAAATTCTGGAATTGATACCACTCTGTATTAAGCAGAGCAGAAAACCCAACATAATTGGGAATAATGTGAAAAGATCTATTGGTGAAGGTGGCTGTTTCCATTTATTTTTTTTTCATGATACCTGAAGTATTTGTGGCAAGAGATGCAACTGTAAGCTGAACAGTGCTAGGCACTTGTATGAATATTGCAACTCGGTGACCTAGATGGATAAACACTTTAAATTTGTAGAAGGGTTCCTGCTACCGCTTCAGGGTGAGATAACCAACCATCTGAAACAGTTCCCAGTCATGGTTTGGGAGGTACCCAGAGCCAAGACTATTCCTGTTAGGCAGTTAGAGAGTTGTTGTGATGGTTTGAGAAGTTCAGAGAATTTAAGAGCATGGTTGTCATCGATCCTTAGCTGACCTGATGGCAAAATTTGGCAGTATTTCATTAGAAGAGACCTGGACTGTGCTGTATGTCACACTGAGCCTTGTTTTGCAGGCTGCCTGGTTTTACCTACCCACAGCCTAAGCTCCTCTACAACACACCAGTGCCAAGCTCAACCCACAGATATCCTTAGGTGCTTGAAGCTCCACCTAAGGCCCCGCTTTCAACTGTGAAGTTAAGGCAGACTTAGATCTGCTCGTGATTTTGTCACACCTTGGGTGCAGTCCGCTGGGACTGCCTTCCCATTCCGGATTTCTGCAGTCGTCACAACTCCGGTAATAACTGAAAACCAGATGGGGAGGCTCAGGGAAAAACTCTAACAGGAAGTGTGCTAGCAGTAGTCTGTGCATCTGTTGGAGTAATGCATACCAACTGCCATGGCTCCATCTTGTTCTTTTTCAGTTCTGTCAGTCCATTGCCATGAACTCAAATGCAGATTTGCAGCTGAGTAGCATTAGAATCAGCACAATTCTGACATATAGACATTTGATATCCAAGTACAGTTTGCCCTGGAATTGGAGCATTCCTACTATTTTAGATACAGAAGAGGAAATCCCTGAGTAAAATTTTGCAATCTGTAATGTAACTTATGTAAAGTGTTTTATTCAATGGTAGGAACTATCTCTTTGGCTCCAAAAACCACTTTTTTATTCCACTGAATGTGAACTTTTCTGCAGTCTCTTCACTATGGTGTTCACTATCTGCATTAATAACAATAGTTATTAATCAATGCATTCACCCAACATCCTAATCAAATAGAATTAAATATAAACAATTTGGGTTTCAAGAGCAGGAATTTAGCAGCAGAGATCACATGATTTATTGAAAGCGACAGAATCTGCCAAAGTACCAAAGCAGAAAGCAGCACAAACTGTTGTGAGGTGCAGTACACAGATATAAAAATACATATATATCATAAATCAACTTTCTAGTCCAGAAGGATTACTAGTATTTAATAAGATTGCAGCTGTCATTGCAACTGGAAGTCTGCTCAACTTTTTGTAGCAGTTACAAATACAAATATCTCAGTTCCTTACTGAGGAAGAAATATGTCTGATGTGATGGTTTGTTGCAGTCAAATGCAGGGGTGTGTCTGTTCTCTCAGACTTTACTGCATAAACCCATAGCAAACCATGATAGCAGGATTGGAAGGATCCTCATGAAACCATCTTGTCTGTCTCCCACTTCAAGACAGGATACCTGTGGGCTTGTCCCTGCTGAGAGATGTTAGGCTAACTTGCCAGTGTGGTGCTCCCAGAATTACTTGTGCTTGCTTATTCTCTACCTGCTTCCCATTTCAATATTTCCCATTCAATACTTCTAGACTGAATTTACTCTGATGCACTTTAAATACATTCCATCTTCTCTTATGCACCATGGGTAAAAAGAAAGAGCATTCTTTTCCAGTTTTAGTTTCAATTAATATAATTTTTCCTTATGTTTTCTAGGCCCCTAATTGTTCTCATTTGTGTTTTCTGGAGCCACTCCAGTTGGCAGATATTAGTCATGAGCAGTGCCCAAGAGTGAGCCCAGCATTTTACCTCAGATTGTGTCAATGCTGAAGGCAGCTTATGGATTTCTTCTCCCTATTTTGAAAGCTATCGTTTTTACAAGTCTTATATGCTTATACTTTATCACCACTATAATGATTCTCTTATCATAATAATTTAATCTTTTTTTAATTCCGTTCAGCTTCTGATCTATTAGGAATCAGGGAATTGCTTTAAGGAACTACTAGATGAAGGAAAAATGTTTCCTGTCCAGTTTTCATACAGCTGTTCCTTTGCCCCTCACTTCTGGAGGCTTTCCTTTGTTGAGTGAAATCCCTTTTTCTTCAGATCATCTCTCCAGTTTGACCAGATAACTTTGAATTCTAAGCCCATAGTTATATTTTTTTTTTTTTTGCATTTTTAGGTCCCTGTCATGTAAAACTTCTGATATGCTTTTGAATAAACAGTATGATCTTTTCCAGATCTTAATGGGGAAAAAAAATAGAGCAAATTCTGGACAGATTGTGTCAAATCCCCATATGATATCTTTTTCTATTTTAGAAAGTGAATGATTGGCAGTGAAGAAAAAAAAATAAAGTTATACTATGTATAATTTTCAGTGGCTAAAAAAAAGTATGCAAAGTGAGATACACATTAGTAAAAGGTGTGTGTTTCAAGTTCAGTTCATTTAACCTCCTTTAACTTAAACAAACTGTTCTGCATGAATTTGAAAGGTGTGATAGGAATGAATGACAAGTATCTGGCTCTGAAATTCAGTATTTGTTAGTTAAATGTTCATATATAGCCTGAGTTTGTCATTCCTTCCTGAAAGGACAATTAAATTTCTTTAATTTTTCATTTCAGCTCCTTTCTGAGGCCTGATTTTAGGCTATAGAAGTAATATATTGAAAACTTGGGGGAAATAAGGAGGTAGTGGGACTTCTTTCTGGTCTCTAGAATCAGGAGCCATGTACAGACCACCAAGTGATCTGAAATCTTTAAAGCTACACAGAGGAGCTTAGGTAGGATAAAGGTACTGTTTTATTAATCAGTCAAGGGAAAGTCTGATTTCCCCTGCTAAGCATTTTTTTAGGATGTTCCAGTATTATCCTGGAGTCAGTTTTGGTCAAAGGAAGATCTTGTGAATTTCTCATATTGAAAACAAGCAGATGATATAATGGAGAACCAAAGTTTAATAACCCTGATGCAGGTTTTAACATGATGAAAAGCTAAAGAACTCCTGAAATATTTGTTCCTTTAGCCCAAGACTCCATTACTACAAAAGCTAATTATGTGCTGTGGTACCTGTTCAATCTGAGGCAGAAACAGAGCAGTTTAATCATTCTTCTGAAAGACTTGTAGAACTCTTGTATCTCTGGTTCCTCCTGCAGACTGGGCAAACTGCTTGAGAGTGGGGAGGCTTTTTTCTTTGGCTAGCAGCTACCAGATACCAAAGAATGTCAGATTTTGTTCATTTCCTTTGGCTGTGAGGAAGCGTCTGAGGACAACAAATTCTGTCACATATTTACAAGTTCACAAGTAAAGAAATCCCTGGTTTTCTCTGTAAAGAATGCAAATGTCTATTTTTATACCCATAAATAGAGCTGTGAGCATACTCACTGGTGGCTTTATGTGATTACTGTCTTTAGCATATATCTTTAAAAAAAAGGCAATTATTATCTGGCATTTAAAGATAGTAGTTAAAATTCTTTTTGATATTTTTATAAATGGCACACTCAGCTGTAGAATATCCTGCTGCTGTTTTCCCTGCACTGCATACTTTTCACCTGCATTCAGTCAGTTGTGGAGAGGTTCCATTTAAATTCAGTGGAAAGATGTGGAAGCAGATGTGCTGGAGGAAGCCTGCACAACTTTCCCAGCTGCAGAGGAGCCACTGAGGACTTGTGTACGGCAGGAAGGATTTTTATTTAACGTTGTGGCTCATGGGGAGTACAGAAGATGACTCTTCTGATCTGCAAATTAATTTTCCAATGCAAAAACTTGCCTGAAGAAAGGTCTCCTAAAACTGGGAAGAATCAGGAGATTACAGACCAAGGGGTTTGTTCTGTCCCACTGAGCTCATGACAGGAGCACGTAGCAGCTCCCGGACCACCACTTGCTGCCAGAGTGTTTCTCTACTGTAAACTGGAAGAAACTGGAGCTGGCTTTTTGCTGGCAGCTTAAAAAGGTTTGGTTTTGCTTTCAGTCAGATCAAATTACAGTAGTTGTGAAGTGTCTTGTGCAGCCTTCTGGGAAGATAAGCAACTTTAAATCTTATATCTGTAAACCGTACCGATTTTTTAGGCTGACCAAGCACAAAGGAAATTACTCCTGTGGGAGAAATTGTCAGATACCTATACAGACATGATTCATGATGTGTTTTTATCTAATGTGGTTTTATGAAGCAAATGTCTCCACTTTTCTTAGCCATCTATTCCAGTGCTTTATGTGAGAAAGTTTTTGCTACCATCTAATGTTAATCTGCATTGCTGCAAGGAGTTAGGCCCATTTTGTTCTGTCTTGTCTACCATGAATTTGAGATGGTCTTTTCTTTACAAACAGCTTTTTATGTACTGCCTTCTGTGCAGGTGTCTAAGGCAGCTCATGATCTCTTCAAACAATCTCCACATGTCTGAAATTTTGCCAAATTCTGGAAGGACTTCTAGCTCAACTTTTGTTGATAACCACTGGATAACAACTTCTCCTATGTTTTTGTGCTTGTGGTTCACTTTTCCCAGTGCTTCACTTTCCCCTCACACTACCATACTGAACCTATGAGTGATAAAGCCTTCCATTTGAACAGGTCTTGCATCATTTATTTTATGAACTATTGAACCATAAAAGGACTCACACATATTGGGTGCTGAATCTCAATCTTTTCTAAGTGCAAGTACATTATTCTGTTCCAAGCCAGTATCTGTTAGAAAGGTGATTTTCAATTTTAGCATCTCTGTATTTATCAACCCTTTTCAAGAAAGAATTCATCTGAAAAAACACAGTGTGAAACATTAAATTTTAAGGAAAATATAGTATTTCAAAATATCACCGAAGAAAAAATTCCAGCATTCCTATAATGTCTTCACAGCCAGAACTATAGCTCACTTCTCTTCTGACATATGAGGTTTTACTGAAGATCTCTCTTCATTTTCATGAAATGGTGTTGAAGTTCTGAATGATAAATCCAGCTTATTGGGGTACTGAAGGACTTCCAGGATTCAATAACACCAAAGGTTCCTTGCCTGTGTTTGAACCTCTCCTTGAGGCAAAAATAATCAGAGCTAAAAGCAAGTGTTCTATGGAAACAGTAATGGCAATTTCTAGTTTCATTTGAGCACAAATCAGACCAAATAACTGTTTCCTTTATGCTCCCTGAAAATAGAAATGGTTTCCCCCTTAATACTGTGCTGTCATGAAGACTCTGTGTATTTTTGCAAATTTGCAGAAGCAGAGGCATGAACCTTCAGTTCACTGCAACAACAGAGAAAAATCTTTACTCTTTAGCAAGCAGTTCTTACAATTTGTTGAATCTTTATAGATGGTTGAAGTAGCTGGGGCAGAATTGATAGTAGTCTAGGATCTCTAATTTTGTCCTCAAACAACTACAAATTGCAAGCTAAAGATAATACCAAAAAAAATATATATATACTTGGAGAGAGAACTGATTGGAAAAAAATCCTGCATTTCACACAGCACTGCATGCATCACTCCTTTAACAAGCAAGCCTCTAGGAGACTTTTATGGATGAGACTTTTTTAAAATTGCCAAACAACTTTGAACTGAATTTTCACTTTGATTTGAGGAATATTTTCACATTGATTTGTGCTGTAGTGCACATTAGAGGAAAATGAGCTGTATCAAAAATTGAGATTAAACTTGTCAAGTTTACGAGCAAAATTAAAAGTGCAGCCAATCAATGTTTGCTGCAGTTAATCTGTCTACATGATACATATGGGAAAAGTTAATTCCAGAGTCTTGGTGGCACTTTCGAGATGTGATGGCATTTTGAAATGCAATTTAGAGGTTCACTTTAATTTGAAATATTTCTAGGGTTTTTTTTTGGGGGGAAATGGGGAGAAATAATTTTAAGTAAAAACTGTGATTTTTAACTGAATTTTAGCAACCAGTTTCTACTTCATTGCCACTATTTAGAATGAATTCTGCTTTGAAAACAGAGAACACTTGGAAGCAAGTCCAAGACACACAGATAGTGGCAGAAGTAAAACCAGCAGTCTTCTTCTGTCCTGATGTCGCATGCTATGTTACTAATTCTGATGATTTTCAATAACACTGCGAACCTGAATTCGCACTGGGAATCACCTGACATGCCACTTCTGTCCTCATGCCCACCTACCACCCACTGGTACAGTTTGTGAGTTAACTACATTTTCTTGGTTCAATTCTATTCTAAGAATTGCTTACATAAAAATGACAGTTTCAACTGATTATGGGCTTGGGAGCTTTTTCATGCTTTCTGTCTTCAGTTACCATGATATTGTTTGTTTTGCTCTTGGCTTTGTTGACAGATTTCTGTTTAAGAACATATCTTTTGAAATGAGATCAGTAATCAGTCAGTCAACTTAAGAAGTTGTCTGTTTACTTGATGTCTGTTTACTCCTGTATGGAGCAGGAACATGAGATGCCTTCTTGCACAGACCAGGATGATTTTTAAGGGTGAGATATCAGGTTTGTTGTAGACGAAATGTATACTGTGAAACAATCTGAAATTTAACAAAAAAAAAAAAAAAAAAACCAAAAAAAAAAACCAAAAAAACCAGCAAAACCCAAAACAAAATCCATGGTGATGTGGGCAGAGAATTGTCTGCAATTCAGCAAAGGCAAATGTGGGGTCCTGTACCTGGGAAGGAATAACCTTAGGTGCCAGCACAGGCTGGGGCTGATCTGCTGGAAAGCAGCTCTGTGGAGAAGGTCCTGGAGGTCTGTGAACAGCTGTGCAACCTTGTGGCCAAGAGGCCAATGGCATCCTGGGGTGCATCAGGAAGAGCATTCCAACAGGTCAAGGGAGGTGATCCTGCCCCTCTGCTCAGCCATATCATGGTGAGGCCATATCAGGAGTGTTGTGTCCAGTTCTGGGCTCCCCAGTAGGAGAGACATGGAGCTCCTGGAGAGGGTCCAGTGGAGGGCAACAAAGACAATTATGGAAATGGGACATCTGTCTTGTGAGGAAAGGCTGAGGGAGCGGGGCCAGTTCAGACTTGAGAAGGGACAACTGAGAGGGGACCTCACCAATGTCTGTCGGTATCTGATGGGGGTGTGCCAAAAGGTTGGAGCCAGGCTCTGCTCGGTAGGAAGAAACTGATGCACAGGAAGTTCCACCTGAACTTGAGGAAGAACTTCTTTACTGTGTGGGTGACTGAGCACTGGAACAGATTGTCCAGGGAGGTTGTGGACTCTCCCTCACTGGAGATGCTCAAGAACCATCTGGATGCAAGCCTGTGCCATGTGCTCTGGGATGACCCTGCTTGAGCAGGGAGGCTGGACCAGATGACCCCCTGTGGTCCCTGCCAGCATTACCCATTCTGTGATTCTCTGGTTCTGTAATTGCCAAGATGTAGATTAAGCTGTTCCTTGCCATTGGCCACTGTTGCTGTCTCACTTCTGTGATTAAATAATTAGCATTTGTGCCTCATGTTGTACCATCACCTAACTCATTATTGTTCGTTATATTCCACCAAAGTGACATTTTTGCATTATATGCATTAGATTTTGCCAATCTCTCTAGCTGAGCTTGAATATCTGTGTATTACTTAGTTCTAGATGCACTGCATTTTACTCTGAAAAGGGGAATATATTCTTCTTGGAATTAGGAGAAACTTTACTGTAGATTATTTTTTCATTGAAGTCATTCAGACCCCAAAAGTCTGAGCTTTTGAGTTCGTGGGGAGAGTACAGTATTGAAAACATAGACTTCAAAGTCTCCAGCTTTCAGGTATTTGTCATCTTTGTATAAATCATATCAATCCATTAATGAATTTCAATAAATTCCTTTTAAAGGTTTCACGTAAGAGTTATGAGCTAAAGCAGGTGACTTTCTCATGGATTTGGATTTATCTGCATATAATTCACAGGGTCAGAATGTCTGTGCTATTAGTTTTTGTAGGAATTTGCACAGCCAATTCCTTTAATAAGATTTGTGTTCATATGTTGTGCAGGAAGAATCAGGAAGAGTATTTTAAGAGAGTGATGTCCAGAAAATCTGTTTGACAGTACTTTATAACTATCATTTTCTTATTTAATTTTGTTCTCAATTGCTGGTGTTGCACCAGTAGCACAAAGTACTTGTTTTTGGAGTGGTCTATGACAGATGAAAAGGATGAACCAAACTGAATGCTAGCAAAATGAAATCTTATGTTAAGCCTGAGCTGACTCAATATTTCCTGTTGTCTTTATACTGAGATTCTGAGCTGCTGCCACTTGATGGCTTCCATAATATTCCTTTTGCATCTCAAAGTTTCTTTAAAAGCACAGACTTCACTGTTACAGAAAAGTCAGATTTTTAGCTAAATAGCAAGCAGTAAAACAGGGGAAAGGGCTACCAGAAATCTTATCTAAGCTAATTATTTGGCTTTTTACAACTCAAAGTGTTGAAAACACCATGACAAACTTTTAGTTTCTGCTGTGGAACATGGACTTAAAGGATTAATGAGTGCAAAGGGCTACTAGAATAACCAGTTATTGTACTGTCTTGTCACAGTGTAGTCTAATCAGTACCAGGTAAAATAATTCAGAAAAAAAAGTCCTTTTAATCTAGAACAGAATTGTAAGGCTGCTTTCTTGTGTGTGGTCACATAGCTGATGCTTTCATCTGTTCATTCTTGCTAGCTGTGAGAAGCCAAGGCTGCTCTGAATGATTGAACAGTATTTCTTGTGTTGCAGTTCAGCAGAATTGCTTCTTAAAACAAAGCCAGCCCAGCAAATAAGCGGGTAGAGAGATTCTTTGGCTCATCTCTAAAGAATGCATTAATAATTCATATACGGGGTGGGGGCTAAGCCAGGATGAAAAATTAAGGTATTCCATATTGTAGGAAATAATCTCTCCAGGGGCAAGTATGACAATTTTTAAACATGCTGTATGGCTGAATTATCCCTCCTGAGGGTGAAGCCCTTTAAGATAGATGGAGACACAAAGACTGTCAGCATCCTCTTTAGATACTTGGAGAGGGCTTTCTCTGTTCCTGTTGAGGCATTTGATGACTGCAATGTTTATGTGTAGGCATGTCTGCACAGTTAGGTACTGCTGCTGTTAAGTGGCATTCCAAAGAACCAGCACACAGACCTCTGCTTCTGGTAGGAAACTTCTGTGTAAGGGATTTATGTAATATCCCTTCATTATCTTGGGCAGGCTACAAGTGCCTCTTTGCATGCCTTTGGCAAGAACTGCTCAGATCTGTCTCCTGGAGTTAGATACTTTCTTGCAAACAATAGGAAAGGCCAAGACCATTCTTTTAAAGTGTGGTAAGTGGGGGACTGAAAATGATGCCATTATACTTGCCAGAGGAAGGGAAATTTAGTGAGTTACAGTACATAATATAGTTTCCCTGTGGAAGTGCAAGTTTGCACAGACTGGTTGCATTTTTTTTCCAGTGGATGTTTTATTGTGCAATATTGGTAGCATGGTATTAAATAGAGACCCTTTATCAGGCAAAGCAGGTCTTTGCCATATAGCTGGATATAGCATGTACAAGCTCACACACATGCACACAGATGTGCACAGTGCTGGGAGTCTTGACCAATGTGTTCCTGGCTGCTCAGGTGCTGCAAATATTTAGGTGGATCCCATGGTATCCAGTCCAGGGACACACATTCTTTACAGAGGAGTTTTTTTGGGTCTCTTCTTAATATTTATTTTTGTAAGTCAGGACTGAAGATCCCTTTGTACATTGTTTGTCTAAAAGTGATAGTGGCTTGTGCAATTAATTACGTGTATGTTGTTCACAGATATATTTGAGAAGTATCCATATATTCAGTATTCTTTAGTCTGACAGCAATGAATATATTTTTAATCCTGCCATCCAGTTTATCATTCTCAAGCAATATTGTGGCCCATGCTATCAAAACTAATTTTTTCTTCAATAAGTACTTCCAAATAAATTATTTCTGTGCAGATAAATCATTCTAAAATTCAAATCACTATCTTAAGAGCAATGAATTAAAAGACTTGCATTTTTTTTCAAAAACACTACTCTCACAGTATCAAAATGGATATAAACCAATATTTCTCACTTTCAAAGGCCTCTTGGCATGAGTCTGGTGAATTTCTTGAACACTATAACTTGTGGCCAAGTGTGGTTTACAGCTTTAAAAGCTAACTGAGGTGGATTTGTTGGACTGAGGTGTTAGGTATTGCATTTGTTTGGAACCAAATGTTGTTGTCTATGGTTTTCAACAGTTTATTTTTTTATTTATGGGAAGGAGACTTCAGTCTGTGCAAGGTGTTAGTCTGAAGCTTGTGCCGATGAAGATCATTTCACTACTCTTGAAGTCAGGAGTACTGAACACCAGATCTTTTCCACCACCCAGAGGGCAGCTGGACTTTTTGAGGTTTTGTTTCCTTTTTGAAATCCTGATTCTTTGCTCTTAGGTTCATAACTCAAATATCTCCTAATTATCAGCAGCTGAATTCTTGACAGGAAACTGCAGCCCTGCCTTCACTTCTGTGTTGGGCAACTCCCTCAGGAGATATCACAAGGAGGGTTCAATGTTTCCTGTCTTCCTGGCAAGATAACAATTGTTTTGTAACTCAAAATTATGCCAAGTCTTTGCCTAGCATTTTTGCAGTGTCAACACAGGAAAGTTTAGTAGATCCCTTTCTTAACTCCCTCTAGTTATTTCAGTTCAAATTATGGTGAGCTATGTTGGTGAAGTTTGCCTTATAAAAAAATACCAATTCATTACACAGAAAATTAGTAAAATCCGCATGCCATTTCCTTAGCCAACAAAAAACATTGCTGGATATGAATTACTGTCAGACTAGTTCTCCTACCATACCAGCCCCTTCTTCTCACACCACTGATGGTAAAGGAGCGTCACCAGAGAAACCCACCCATTGACTCTGCTTCATCTGCCACAGCTTGTGTCACCCACCTCCCCACCACTGGAAATGTACCCCAGGCAGAGTAGTACTGCCTTTGGCTCTCCACTGCAGGACTCATGTGCCATGAGCTGTGTTTTAGTAACTGAGCTCAATCTTAGTACTGCCCTAATTCTAAAAAGCCCAATCCAAACTAACATACGAAGAACCTCTCTATTCTAACCTTCTTCAGATAAACACCACAAAGAGATCTGTGGCATACATCCTGTCACTCTGTACCAAAGGCACTTGCCCTCAGCTTTCTGCCCTGCAAGTCCTTCATTCCCTAACTTATCAAATCCTTGCTTTGCATCTATTTTATGCTTCTTTTCCTGACTTTGTTTTTGTCAGAATCAAAATAAGCCTATCACTCCAGCTGTCTCTAGCCCCTGTGCTCTCAAACCTGAACAGTTCTTTCTCATTGCTGCTTCTGAGGATGTTGGTGATAGAAGGAGCAAGTGTTCTCTCCTTGGCAGTATTGATAAATCTGTTGCAGAGCGTAGAGTAAGTCTGAAACATATCTGTAGAAATATCAGAAAGTTCCCCTAGGGCTTCTACTGCTTTGAGTTTACTCCTCTGTCATAGACCAAAATCCCACTCATGGTGTGCAGTGAGTGTCTTCTTGTGCTGAAAGGCATAGTGCCTGAGAGAGACCACAGTGTGCCAGCAATGCACTGGGTGACATCTCTTTTGGCATTTCAGCAGCTAAGGCCCATGCTCATCTAGAAATACATCATCTCGAAGTAATGCTTAAAGAGCAGAAGAGCTCTGGTGTTTCTGAACTCCACAGTGGTTTGAGGCATATGCTTGAGACACTTGGGTTTCAGCAGGCCACATACATCCACTATGAACCAAAAGCTGTGCAGCAATCATGGTCGTAGCATTAAGTCCACACAAGCACAGTTCTGCTGTGCAGAAGTGGTGCCTGTTTTGGAGCTGGGTAGTGTAAGGTCTGTTTGCAGAGTGGCCTAAGAAAATGCACACTAAGTCTGTCATGTAGACACATAAACCTTCTGAGTGAATCTCATTTTAAAAAGCCACTGTATTTTTAGGCCTTTCAGGTTAACTTCCAGTAGCTGGTCTTGAAGTCCGTCCACTAGAATGTGGATGAACCAGGATCTCCTGTTGATTCTCAGTGCATTATTTTTTCTTGGTTTTGCCCTTGAGTTTTTTTTGATGAGCAATGAAGTCTTGACCACTCAGCAGAATGGGATATGATCTCATTTATACTGCTGTATCTTCTAGCATAGATTCAAATGTGTTATTAGAAGGCAGGACTTTGGGCACTGTGGTTGATCTAGATTTATGCTAGAGTACAGTGTATGAAAATCTGATCTGTTTTATTTAAGAGTTATAAAATTACAGTCATTAGCCTTAGTAACTTGAGAATATTTGAGTTTGTGTGATTTTTTGATAGAAATGTCTGTACTCTCAGTTATACATAGCAGTTTTCCCTTTCTCCTCTGAACTTCTCCCTTGAGTAATGTGCTGTAAAATATTTCTTAAGCTGCTTGAGAAAACCAGTTTTTATCTTGAGAAGCAATTCCTTTGGAGTTCAAGAAGAAAATTCAACACTGAGTTACATGAACATAAATCTAGGTTCACTTTACTATTTTCTGTTACCTGCATTGTAATGATATAACCAGAGGCAAAAACATTTCTGAAACATTTTTGGAAGTCAATTTTAACCTCTCTCAGAGCACTATTTTATACATGGTTGTTGGCACATAATCATGTTATACAATGCTCTGATAGGGACATCACAGATAGCTTGCACACTATCTTTATGCCCAAAATTAAAACATATATGTGATTTATGCTAGAAAATATATTGAGAGATGCTACATGCCACGGATGGGTGTACATGTTGGAAAGGCACTTTACCTCATTTTTCCTTTTCATACTCCCTGAGAAACCCCAACATATTTAAAGCTGCCTTGGTGAGCTTTCCTTCAACCTTCACACTTTTTCCACATTGCTTAACTGTGTTTAATAACCATGAATGCAATGCAGTGTCATAAAGGCTGAGCATCGTTTGCTCGGCCAGAACCCGGAACACATTTAACAACACATTGGGAATGAAGTCATATCAATCCAAATGTTTAGCAGCTATGCATATTAAATGGCTGTTAGTAGAATCATCAAAATCAGTTCTTCATTTGTGTCTCAGGATGTGACTGCACCAGAGTTTCATTCATTCCTTGTCTCATTATCCCTAATCTGCTGCTCCACATGCTCAGCAAGTGAAGCAATTGAGATAATAAAGTTGTGTTAAGGCGACCCTGGAAATAATGCAAGTGTTTTGGATAATGTAAGAATTTTGTTCATTTTGTTGCTTGGTAACAAAAATACTGCAAATAGGTTGTGTAGAAAAAAAAAAAAGAATTTTTAGTCAGGTATTCATATTTATAGCTCATGATTAATGTTGCTGCTTAGTTTTGACAGGACACCGTGTTTAGGTTTTGAATGTGCAGAAAATAAGAACTGGAAAAGCCACTTGGCTTCAAATGATATTTCTGTCTTTCTTCATTAAGATCCTAAAGTGGCAAATAGGATTTTGTTTCAGAGCAAAATTATTTTAAATTTTGTATATATAGTTTTTTTTCTTCCCTGTAGGGAATCCAAAGTACAGTTTTAAAAACTTCTGCTGGTGTTTTCTTAGGCTAGGCAGGAGACTGTCTAATTGGTGTGAATTCTGGCAAGAGAGGTCCATAGAGCATGAGAGCATGATAGAGTAAGTGCATTTGCATAACTTTCTATATCATGAGAACATCCACATACTGTGAGGACCACCTTTATTTGTCCTTGGGTCCCTCATGCTGCGTACAGAGTGGACACAGGAGTTTGTAGTTTTGTACAAATAGATTTTTTGCTTATTTGTGTGATGGGAGAGGTTTTTTGCAAAACATTGAAAAGCTCAAAAATGTACTGTTGGACCTCAGCAGCACTTTTGTTGAGAAGAGCCCAGGACAGTGCTTCAGTAAGAGACTAGAGCAGGCAGTACTAATTACAACAGATTAAAACGATTCTTTACATAATGAGAATAATATTTTTTTAGAATACTACTAGTCTATTATGTACATGAGTTTGTGGGTGCATTTTTTTTGCAACCTTGGCCGTTAGAAGACAAAATCAGTTTCTGAAGTGTGATACTGACTTCCATACTTAGTGGAATGGCCAATGGTAGAACATATACCCCCTTGACCCATAACAATTATTGCAGGATATGTTTGTGTAAAAGATCTGAAATGTGAATAAGGAGGTAGAAATCTTTGTCTTGAGTTGTAGGAGATTTGCTGTTGACCTCAGTAAAATTACTTTGCCTGAGATTTAGGAGTTTCAGACAATTTCCCCCACTTAAACAGCGTTATGAGAAGCTTGTAGTGGATTTGTGAGTTTTTCCATTATAAATGACTGGGGGGGAGGTAATTTTCAGCATGTGTAGTTCTTCTTGGGCCAAAAGTATGTCTGAGTCATTTGCTACTCCTACCAAAGGAGCTTAGTGTAACATATTTTCAAGTTGTTTCAGTAGCCTTAGAATTACAGAATCATCAAAGCTGGAAGAGGTCTTCAAGATCCTTGAGGCCTACTGTGAACCCAGCACCACCATAATTGCCCCTAAACCACATCCCCAAATGCCAGACACCTGTTGAACACCTCCAGAGACACTGACTCCACCATCTCCCAAGCAGCTTATTCCAATGCCAAACCACTGTTTCAGTGAACTTGTTTTTCTACCATCTAATCTGAACCTTCCCTGGTGCAATTTAAGGCCATTTCCTCTTGTCCTTTCTCCTGAGACAAGGCAGAGGAGAACCTCACCTCATTACAACCTCCTTTCAGCAGAGAGCAGCAGAGCCCTCCTTGAGCCTCCTTTAGGTCAAACACCCCAGCTCCCTCAATCACTCCTCACAGGACTTGTGCTCCAGACCCTTCACCAGCTCCATTGCCCTTCTCTGGACACACTCCAGCACCTCAATGTCCTTTTTGAATGGAGGGGCCCAGAACTGAACACAGGATTTGAGGTGCAGCCTTAGCAGTACAAGTACAATGGGACAATCACTGCCCTAGTCGTAGTGGCCACATGATTCTTGATGCAGCCCAGGATGCCATTGGCCATCTTGGCCACCTGGGCACATGCTGGCTCATATCCAGCTAGCTGTTGACCAGCACCCCCAAGACCATCACTGCTGAGCAGCTCTCAAGCCACCCTTCTCCCAGCCTGTAGCACTGCCCTGTTGTGACTCAAGGGCAGGACCCAGCACTCGGCCTTACTGAACCTCATACTGTTGTCCTCAGCCCATCAATCCAGTCTGTACAGATCTGTCTGCAGAGCCTTTCTGCCCTCCAGCAGATCAACAATAATAAGTTATTACCAACCTGATTACCAGATCAGGTTGGTAATAACTAATTCCACTTACTATAGTGTCTGATAAGAGTGGAATTACTACTCCTAATCACAGAATTATGACTGCCAGAAAACACAATAATCTAACCCCAAGGTATTCTAATAATATGCACTTCTAATGAACAGTCAGTATTTTGAGAGGAGCATGTACTCTTTCTAGATGCTGTTGACTAATAAAGCATGTGCTGAATTATGCTGGGAATTTTAATATAAATTTTTTGGGGGGTTATGAACAGTTCACTTTTGAATTGTAGTTATTTTTTAAAGTATTTTAAATAATATTATTTATTTCCATTTTATTTCTAATAATCGTAAAATAATTATAGTACAGAACTTCAATAGGAGCCAAAGCAAACTTTAGATTATTGTCTGTCAAGACACCCTGCATTAGTTATGACAGCAAAGTGTAGATAGTATTGATCTTGAACATAAACTGTCTTTCTGTAAAAGGCAAAATTGTCTTTCTGTAAAAGGCAAAAGGCTGCTGAATTTCTTCAGCATTTCTGGGAAGTCCAAGTTGTTAGTCGCTGCACTAAAAGCTCAGAATGTTTACTCTTTCCTAAAGGTCAGTCAAAAATAATTATTATAGAGAAACTAGTGCTACTGTAAAAAAGAAAATATGTATTTTTGTAGAATAGGCATTGTCAGCATTATTCCAGGGCTTTCTGCCTTTACCAAGAGCTCAGTTATGATTAAATTTTCATAATTTTGCAGTTTAAAAAAAAATCCTTAATTATGAAACATTACGATTCTTGTACTAAATTGTTGAGTCTTCCAGTTTTGTGTGAGAGGTCCATTGCTGGAGGACTAAAACTCAAGGTTTCACACATGGGTAAATCTTATGCATTCAGAGTGAATCCCAAAAGCCACCTTCTTATTTGGTTTTCAAATAAATTTTTATTTTAAGTACATTTGATAACATCCAATTACTCTAAGCTTTGAGGCAAACTTGTCTTTTTAAAATTATTATTATTTTTTGGTAATTATGCCATTTCCTTGTATTTTGTCTTGTTTCTTTAAAATATGCTGTGATGGTAGGATTTAAGTAGTGATTTCAGTAGCTTGTAAAGTGTGTAAACTTTCATGTTAGATATGGTTTATATCGCAAGGTGCTGAATTTCTTTTGTTTCTAGTTAGTTGGGAGGTGGAATAACTGTGAAATGCTGTTATAATGACAAGTGCAGAGAAAGCTGAGATGTTCTGCCTCAAAATTACGGAAGAAAGGGCATCAGTGTTTTTGTAACTACAAGAGAACAGTTCCTTCTTGGGAGCTGGCTGTATCAAGTAGTAATTGTGTTCTTTGTCTTCACTGTGAGGTTTACAACCATCCTTGAAACAAATTTGCACCGTGTTTATTTTGTCTGTAAAATATTGCTAACCCAATGTCTATAGCAGATTGCTCATAAACTTGGATCACCCACAATCTGTTCAAAGACTGGTTTTCTTCACCATATTTCTATTTCTTTTATCTTACTCAGGGATGGAACTTCCCTTTGCTAACATTGGTAGCAAAAGATCTTTTAATCTAATAGGTCCATATTCAATCCTTGATATTTTTGTTTGCTGCTGAAATTATTCACAGCAATATTTCAAAGTCTTTCACACCTATAAATGTTTGAGCTATTGTGATTTAGCAAGCGCTGAATTTCTCTTCATTATTTTTCTATTTTTTTCAAAGTGTGAGGAAAGCATTACCTTGTTTAAATACAAGAATTATGAGTTATCTTCTCTAGGTCACTTCAGGACTATGTTACATAAGAAATTAAAAATACACTGTTTTGATATCTTTAAAACCTAGGAGGGTATTTTTTTGCAAGTATGTGTTGCTAAATGCCCTGAACATATATCACTTCAAATTATAGACTGCTAGCTTGAATTCATCCTGCTCACTTCCTTAAAGTGAGATTATGTCTTATTGATATGTATTTTATTTATGTAACATCTTCTGTGTAGACCTGATGACCTAATTGAAAAAAAGCTGTATTTTTCATATCACCTGCTTTAATGAAAGATGTGATCTATACTGCAAACCTCTTCCTCTTTCCCCTGTACTCTTTGACTGTCACAGTTACATAACACTGATTTTGGAAACTCTCATGTAAACATAATTTTCCTAAAGAATCAGAGATTCTCTTGCCATGAGTGACATTAGGTAACTAAATTACCTCTGTGCTATTTAAAATAATTTACACAGAGTAAAAAGAAAGGAAACTACCAACAACAACAGCTTTAATAATTTTCTTCCTCTCTCTTGTTTTTGGGTTTTATCTCATGTCCTTTAAATCTCATATTTTTAGACACCTGCCTTGACATAAAGTAATGGTTGGTAGGAACTTGGTGAAACTCTCATCTTCACAGGAGTCTTCTTCTCATGAATTAGAAATTAACCTACATTTCTGTTATTTTGGAATAGTATTAATAGTTTCTGACATTGTGTGTGCTACATATTATGAATTTCCTATTATTGTATAAATATACTGAGAGAGCTTCTCAGAATTGATTTTTCATGACATTCAATCAATATGTGACTCGAGTGTCCATCACATCAGCCTGTAACCTGATCACTCACCTGAGCAGGAGACTATTAAATTCTCCAGGTAGCTTGAGTAAGAATGTTTAAAGAATATCTCTGAAAGCTTAACTCTGGGTTTGATTTTTGTTTTCTTAGTTTTATCGCTGACTGTAAGCCTAATAAAACCATTTTAACTTTTTATTGTTTATTTAAACAATGAGGTCCCATTTACCAAAGACTGTCCAGATTACTAAAGCAAAGACTAAACATAAATATTTGCTGCATTAAGTCTTTTCATGGTTGTCTCAACATAGACGAGCCTGCAGAATCCCACCAGATTTTCCAAGTATTGTGGTAATGGAAGATGTTTCATATATTCTTTCTTGTAAGCAAACAATTTATTAATCCCTCATAAGTCATTGTTAGGTGTAGTTGGACATGAATTTTAATGTTCTGATATTAAAATTACTGTGTGGATATTTGTATGAGGTGTACAGCACAGAGTGCAACTATGATGAGAAGTGTAAAGGTTTAAATTAGCGAGAGAAAATCACCAAACTTTACGTGAATCCCAAGTTAATGTGCGACTAAAACTTCTAGTTCACACATTCCCAATTCTGTGTATGCCATGTATGATGTGTGCAAGCTACCTAAAACATTTTTCAGACTTTGAATGTTGTATGGTTTGGGCATTTTTACTCAATGCAAGGGATTGCGGAGGGGATAAATGTAGTATTCCCTGAAATGATTAGTAACTTCTGCTATTATTACTGAGTGTGTGAAAAATTATGTTCATTATAAGCACCATTATAATCATTGTCCTGTATTACCATCATTCTCAGCATTTTCTTTTCCTATATCCAGCTCAAACATTATAGATCTCTGTCCTCTAGGGTCTAAGTCTTCCCCTTTCAGACCCATATCATGACTGAAGTTTTGAACTCCACTTGTTCAGTCCACAAACTGGTCTAGTTTTGCAAATGTGGACAGGGAAATATTTCATTATGGAACTAAATATATAGGGAGGAGGGGGAGGAAAAAAGTGAGTCTCTGTAGAAAACTTAGAAGACTTGGGCTGAAGTGAGCTACAAATCACACCCAAAAGAGCCTTACATAGCAAAGAAGGTTTTGTACAATCAAATTCTTAGATAAGTTAGTATTTGGGCCTACAGTGAATAAATACCTATTGTGTCAGTGCTTAAATAGCTGCATCATGATGGAATTTTTAATGGGTAAGGCGTCTGTTTTAAATCCATTTGTTATATGCACTGTATCAGTGCCAAGATTTATTCTTATTTCACTTCTTTTTTTCTTATTCTGATCCATTTTTCCTGAAGTGACTTCCTAATGCATAAGGCATAATATCAGAGTGAAGGTTGTGCCTCAAGTCATCAGACTCACAAGTTTTCATCAATGCACATCAGTAATTTGGAAAACAAATCTAAACTGTCATATAGGGAAACAGATTCTATGTTCATTAAGATTAGTCCAGTTCAGACTTGGAGTACTACTTTATTTGTTTACTTGTTTCTCCCAGCATGAGAAATGCAAAATTCAAATTCTTATTGATATTTAGAATTCTTCATGGACCAATGTTCAGAAATAATAACCACTGGAATTTTTATTAGTTAAAACTAGTTTCATCTGCTAGACTTGGTATGATCTTGTATTCAGCCTTCACAGCCAGCCAGGGTCAAATAGATTTCAGAGCTCCAAGCATCCTTAGACTCATAAAGATATGAGTGCATGGCTGACTTTATCCTGATTTTACTGCCTGATCATGTAATTGCTGCTCTCTGGGCTCTGGTTTCCACCTACCCAGGTAGGGGCTGCAGAAGGCTGGTTCAGAATGAGAAGAGGGAGGGATAGACTAGAATTGGATCTGTCCCCCCCACAATCTGACTTTCAGCAAGCTGAGTATCAGTGAGCCACAAATGCTCATGGTAATAACATGGTAATTACTCTACTAAGGCTAAATTGGCCTGAAGAACTTACTGGTTTTTCAAGTCTAATAGTGCCTAGTGACAAAAAGTCATTTTTCTACTTAAATTGCCTTGTACTCCATTAGATGCATCTGTAGGAACTTTGTCAGAGTTAAAGCTGTTGGATCGGATAGTTAATTTGTGCAGATATTGAGACAACTTTGCTTAAAGTACTCTTCTTTCAGTACACTTACTTCTGACCAAAGAATTTTTTCAATATGTACATGTAATTTTAGTTTAACAGTAAGGAGTGCTAAAGCAGAGGGAAAATGTTTAGTGCTGCACTTTAAATGTCAGAGGCTATAAAAACATCCTTTCTGTGATAGCATATGAAATGCAGCTATGTGCTATTTTCTTGACATTTTTCCCAAAACTTGCTGAATAGTTTTCGGTCACCACAACTTGGTTATGGTAAGCCAGAGAAAAAAGAAATATTTCTGGTAATTTTCTACCTCTTTCCCCCTGTTTTTGCCACTGACTAAGTGCCAACAAAATATGATTTACTGGCTGGTATCTTAACAATCTGTAAACAGTTCCAGAGAAAGATTTCCATGGTGTCAGTCAGAGTGATAATAATTTCAATAACACATGCAGCTAGCTTGGAAGCTGATGATAAATTCTGAATGTCATGAGTCATGAAGTGATAATTATCACTTCTAATGAAAAGAATCTTCTGAGATTTTGCTTGGGATGTGCAGATTAACATTCTTCTTTTGAGATCTGTGAAGATCATAGATTGCTTATTTTTTTGTATGTTTTGCCAGTGATGAACTTCTTCCATAACATTAGTATTACTGGCTTGTATTATCCAGTAACATTTGCAAACTTACTTGAAAAATTGCAAAGCCTTTTCTGAACATGCTGAACATTTCTGACAGTAGTATGCTCTCATGGTCTTCATCTGCCTGAAGCTGTGGGTGTGCACCCTTCATTTCTACTTGTTATCTACAAAGCAGTTAAAAAGCCTGCAAAACGTTTGCATGTGAAGGAACATGAGATTTTTAGTAACTACCAATGACCAAAATATTTTGTCTGTAAAGGAAGATAATTCTAAAGGATAGATGATTCAGAATGTCATAATGCAATCAAATTAATAGCAATACTCAGACTTCTGAGTTTGCTCACCACTTTCCTCCTTATCTGAGTTGCTGTGCTTTGGTCGGTCAGTACTCATGCCCTGGTTTTAAGCCATTGCACAGTGATAAATACTGCTCACTAATTATATACCATTCAATTTTTCAGGTAGCTTTTACAAATGAACTTCCTGAAGAAAAATAGCAGGAAGTGAGGTCAGAACATTTTTACCTCTTACGCTTTTTTTGTTACTAATGCAAATTTTAAAAGTATTTAAGTACTTATCTCTCATTGTTACCAAGGACTGCTCAATGCTTGAAGAGCTTTAGGATTCTGGCCATTACTTAAAAATTAGTTTATCTGACATGGTTATTTCTTGTTAAAGGATTTTCTGCATTTAGTTTAGCCATATTTTTTAATGAGGACTCACAAATGTAAGCAGTGAAACTTTTCTAAAAGCACCTGAATGACTACCATTAATTCTTCTCACTTCAGATAAAATGGCAGAGGGATGTTTAGAGATTAAATAAATGGCAGCTCTTTTCCTAGTGCTCTGCAACATGTGGCTGAACTGGGAAAATTTTACATTATGTAGAAAAATCTTCCTGCCTAATGTGTGCAATTCATAGCTGTCTGAAGGTTTTAATGTGAGGAATTGTTGCTAAAGCATATCTCCATAACTTATCCTTGCACAGATGAATTGTGCAAAGTAAAAAGAACATGAATCTTTCAGTGAGGTCTTTTTGAAAGCAGTCTTTGCAGTTTTCCCTCAGCAGGAACATTTATAGGATCTCGATTATACTTGGGGAGAAATTTTTCAGTTCTAAAAGGCAGTAATTGAATTGCTGCCACAGGGCATACCATTCCAGGCTTCCTGCAAGCGTTGATCTGTGGTAACAGCAGTCACAGTTTTCCAGCTGTACCCTGTCCTGCAGAAAGGTTAGATTCAAGAGGTGTTCCTGTGACAGTTACAGGGGAAAATGCAGCAACCACGTAGCAGGCAAGTTATTAAAATGACATGAAAACTGAGGAAATAGATCAGTGATGTAGAAAAAAAATTTAAAAAAAAATCCAATGCCTAGACACATTTATATATGATTGGTGATATGCTGTATTGTTTCAAATTGGGATGTAGAACACAGAGAAAACAAACTAGTCATTCTTTACACAGAATTTTCATGACTGATGACAGAAAAATCTGAGAGAAATTATACTGTGAATCAGATGACTATTTGTGCTTTGCTGTATTAGCTGAAGTTTTCCAGGAGAAATTCAGTACAAGGTAACCATTTTTAAAACGACATATATTCACATTGGGTTTGTTTTCAGAAAAAAATCAGAATGTTCATAAAAATTAATTGGGTGTTTAAAAGTGCATGTGGCAGTGCTATGAAATATTAAAAGGTAAAAAAAGTTCTAGAGAGTCTTTTTAGTTTTGGCACTTTAGTAAGCCTTACATGACATGAAATACACGATGTTATTTCAGTGCTGAATAACTAAGTGTTTCACAAAGATACAGATAGTAACCATTCTTTGCTTTTACTAAGGCAATCACCTTTTCACTCAGAAATATGAAAAGGAAATTAATTTTAGCTTATCATAATGAAAAATAACAAGTGTTGTCTGTCTTTTTCCCTAAAACAGTGCTTGAAGTCTAAATTTTTTTCTTTAATTTCATATAAACATGTCTATAGTAGCAATAATGTAGAGTGTGTGGCTATGTATGAATACATAGGTAACTAAATTTCAATTCCCTCTCCATTTTTTTTGCAATCAATCAATCTCTACTCAGGAAGAGAGACTATGAAAAAAAGTGAAACCTATAGAAAAGAAACAGGACTGAATTAATCAGAAGCATACAATAGATTCAGAGTTTCAGTTATTCTCTACAGATATGTTCAAAACTTGGGTGAAGTTAGGGAAAAACAAGCAAATTTGGCTTCACTGAAACAAGAAATGAAAATGTCTGTAGCCTAACAATTAGTTTGGTGAAAACTCCAAAATGAACAGAAATACTTAGAAAAAGTCAGTCTTGGTATTAAATTGGCTCCTACCAAATAAATAGCCCTGAGTTTGAGTTGAAGTATTTGTTCTCTGCTTTAACCACCTGAGATGGCAATTTGTTCACTTTTGTTGTCTGACCAGTCCTCAGTGACCGGGAGCTTCACAGAGAGTGAGTTTCCCATCTGCTGTCAGCTCCTGTCCTCATGTGTATCCACACACAGGCAGAATGTCTGTATTGCTACCTGGGGGCAATGCCTTAAAGACTTTGTGCTGCCCTGTGCAGTCCTCAGGCTGCACTGGCTCACTGCAGTCAGAAATTTCCCTGCCACACCAGCAGTTCTTAAAGCTCCTCCTTGAGCCCTTCACACTCCCCTGAAATGAGATCCAGTGAGATGAGACAGGGACTCAGCTGGGGTCCCACAGTACTTTAGCAGCCCTGGTGAGCAGCAGCTGTCAGAGTTTGTACCTGGCTAGCTGAGGTTTAGTGAAGCTCATCTGAGCCATCAAATGTGGAGATGGCTTTATATTTTTATATCTACCCCCTGTTCTTTTGTATATGCTGACGTTTTCCCTGTATAGTTCACAAATTATGTGCATTATATGGAAGTCCTTTTCAGAATATCTTGGCTTAAAACAAAGTGCATTTTCATAAATTTGATAAATGCATAAAGCAATCGCTTGTGTGTGTAAAGCTTCCTCAGTCTTATGGCAGGTACTGAATCTTACATTAACAAGCCCTAAGTCCCCTGGTAAACTGTTGTCTGATGAAACAGATAGCTCTGGTGTTTGGAGGCTGCAAAGGGCCTTAAAAGTAAAAACAATATTGACATTGACGAATAGATGAAATGCTGGCCTTGCTGACTTAGTTGCTTTCAAGGTATTCTGCAGAGTTTTGCTGGAGTAGTTGCTAAACGAAACACACAGTAGGGTTATTGAAACAAGATATTATAAGAAGTTTCTAGGACATGTTCAAAGAAAACCGAAGTATTTTTGATGTTCTCACATTCTGTGAGATCCTTCTAAAATCAGAGTGTAAGCGTGCTGCTTTGTATACAATTTATATACAATTCTGCTAAATTAACAAGCACACATTTATATCCAAGAATTAAAATGTACTGTTGATCTAATGCTTTAATTGCCTAATCAAGACATCACAGTTAGTTAACTTGGTGCAATTTAAACTGTATTTACACTTATGTAAATTATCTAATTATTCCTTGTTGTTATTAATGATGCTACTGAAGTAGTTTTAAGCCAGCATCTTATTATCTATCCTTTTCTCTGGTGATGTGCTCACCCCCCTTATGTGTTGCTCCACTGAGTTGAGTTTTGCCATCAGGAGTACAAAGTAGGGGATGAGGGTTTTTTCCTCCCAGGCCTAATTTATTAGGTTCTTTAATCCTTCCCTGTAGATGCTGTGATTTCCTTTTAGGGAGAGAACCATGAAGCTACACACAGCTAAACAAAACAGAAAAAAAACCAGATAGTCTAAGTAAAGCTTAGGGACACAGAATAAGCAGCGGCAAATTTCTCACCAGTAACTGTGGAATTGGAGCTAGGGCAAGCTTGACAATAATCATCAGCTCTTTAAGCAAGTTGCAGGTATGGTCTATGTTACTTAAGTATTTTACAGATACAGGAAATCAAGATAAAATAAGTTCAAGACACAGCACAAGTCCCATGTCCTGATGTGTTTAATTTTTTTTTTAATAAAAACTGAGGTTTATAAAAAAGCACCAAAGCACTATTGCTAGTGCTTGGCCATGGCACACTGAGTGGTCCAGAGAACTACAAGATAAATGAGTCCTTCAGTCCTTAATTCCCTTGGGACTGAAATTTTCACTTGTGTAAAACTCTTGCTTTAAAAAAGTTGTCTGGTAATCTTAATAAATGAAGCACATCACCTTCATACCAAGGGAAATTTCCTGTTAAGGAAGTTATCCTAGAGAGAATTTCCTCATGGCAACATGAACGTGTGTCAGTGAAAGAAAGCTGGTAGCCTGTATCCTTCTTCTGAACATCTCCAGCTGTTCTTTTGGAATTTGGGTTCTTTTGTCTGAGTTTTAAGCATTTCCCCTTTGGCTCCAAGCTGCAAAGTGAACCAAATTACAGGATGCACTGCTAAAATACAGTGTGCTCTTTGCAGCAGAACTAAAAGCCCAGCCCTACAGCAGAATGATAGTGTGGTGTGCATAGAAGTAATATCCATATCAGAATATTGGTAGCTGTTTTTATTTTACCTTTTACTGATGTGGTAACTGATGTTTTGGGTTTAATAGTGCTCCTGTATTCAGCTTTGCCCACTGTAAGTTTTATTAACTCCTCTGTTATTTTTCTGTTGCTCTTGCTTCCTTTCAGCTGCTTCTAAGAAAATTTGAACACAGAAACATTACTCTAGAAAGAATTCAGAGCTCCAGCTCTCACGTAGCTTTAAAATTAAGCTAAACACATTTCTTGGTGTTTAAGTGCTATCACAGTTTAGATTCCAGAGTCTGATAAGCATCAACCACTCCAGATAATGATAAATAGATCTAGGAATGTCTTAAGAAAACAGAAAATTTAGTCAAATTCCATTTTTTCTCAATTTTTCAATAATTTGTAAAAGATTCACTATGTGAGAACAGTTACAAAAGTGGTACATGGGTCAATGGTGGCAGTTTCTCTGTTTGCTTGTCTGTGCTTTTGCCTGTACCTATTCCATTTGTTTCCTAATTGTTCTACTTGGGTCTAAGCTATGCCCTCACAAGAAGCAGAAAAGAAACAAATCTTAGGTAATAACTTACAAAAATTGATACAAAACCTGAAAAAAAGAGATATGTGGTTGCAATATTTCCATGGGAAAAACCTACCAACTCTACAGATCAAACTACAGCTAAATGCAAAAATACACGTGTTTTTCTTAGGAAAGCCCTTGCTGGAGCTGCCATGGAGATGAGTAAGAGGGTTTTTGGAAAGATCCTGCTGCTTGTGTAAATCTGAGTAGCTGGAGGAGGTTATCTGTAGGTAGCACAGTAGATATCTTGAAATGTGACTCACACGATGAAAAGTTTTTCCAAGGAGAATATTTTTTGCCCTGATTTATTTTTGCATTGCACTTAGCTTGCTTGCAACAGTAAATCTTCACATGGCTGGTTTTCAACTGTGCAGAGGATACATAGATTTTTTTAAAAAGTTTACAGGGAATGGCAGTAACTTTCCCACTCCTTTTGTTACACCTTTTTTTAAAAAACAAAACCTTGGTCTGCTAAAGGTGGGAAACCTCACGCCAGCACAAAACTGGGGAGAAGTGTGACACACAGTGTGTGAACTACACTCCAGTTCATTGAAAAGGTGGTGATGAGGGGAAGATTCATATAATTCTGGTTAGCACCTGTGGAACTTCTTGGATCAATCAAGATAACTACAGTCTACTGAATACTCAGTAAAAAGTGCTGTAAAATGAAAATGATACAATCTTTTGTTTTCCTATTCAGATATTTCTTAAATTAAGGTATTTCTGTTGTAGATTTAAAGGGTAAATTTTTATATGTCAAGGAAATATGAAATACAAAGGTGATGTGCTCTATTAAATCCATAATCTGCAGGTTTTTTACAGTAATAAAGGTGTGACAGTTGTGTTCAGAATTACAGCATTTTGTCCATCTTTAAGGATCAGGAAAATGCTATAAAGCAGACATAACCATTCCAGTTTTTAAATAGCTTTACACTTTCTAAGAGCAAAGCATGTTCATGGCAATGATTTATTTCTCACTTGATACTGGCTAGTCCATTAATCCCTTACTTATGAAAGATATGAAAAGATCACTAGGACAATGCTGTGTTTATACTAGTAAAATGTATAGCCAGATGCACAAAGCCTTGTGTTTGAATCTAGATTCATGTGGCTGTCTATGGGAAGATGAAACAACCCTAAAGCTCTGTTTTCCAGAGAGATTAAGAACAGTCCATGCCATCCTTATTCCTTGTACCCACAGTTTACTATATTACCATAAACTTTGTTGCCATGTAAAGTAAAAAATACTAGGCTCTATCCTTTGTCTTTTGGTGCTGCAGGACAGGCAGCTGTTTGGGTGAGGGAAAGTGGTGGAGGAGTATTCAAAATAGGATGTATAGAAATGCATGGGCGTAGTCTGAGCCTAATCCCTTTGTTATTGTATGAAAGCTGCCTGGAGCTTGGATCTACTAGTTAATATTCCATATAATATTTATTTATTTAATTAGTTAACCTTTAGGTCTTAGATATTCATTTAATATTCAGTATGTCTTTCTCTTTCTTAGCCTTAATGAGGCAACCTGCCAGACTAAAGAGAATGTGAAGAGCATTAGTGATCCTGCAGAACAGTTGTGACAACTGAGAGAGATAGGAAAAGACAGGTCGGTTCAACGTTTAAAACAAAGGGAGAAAAACATAACAAAGAAAAGAAAAAACTCAATGTCTCCCTTTCCAAAGCTTGATTTATGTAACAGCTCATTTATTTATTCTTTTTCTTGTTTTAAATAAAAAGTGAAAAGCAGATCCTATATCCATGATAAAACATGGTGTTCTTGTTTGATTAATAGCTCACACTGGTGTTAGAAGATGCCTAATTATGCATCAGTATTTGCCTCATTATGTAGAGGAACATCATCATAGCAGATAGTCTGTGAACAGAGAATGATTTCCTTTTTGATAATTAATTCTCATTCTTCAAAGTATGTAACCTAAACCACTCTTTCACTATAAGATTTCAATAGACCTAATTTTGGAAGCAAACTGCTTGTCTCAAATAATGAAATGGGGTAAACAAGGTACCTGACCTAATCTAAAAAACATTACTTAAATTGATTGCTTTTATTTGCCAGTAGGTTGTCAGAGAATTTCCATGAACTGCAGCTTTCTGAAAACCTCTTCAGCAATAATAACTCCATCTTCTTTCACTGTGCTTCTCGACATAGCAGTGAGTGCAAAGGTTATGCAACTAACAGGGCTAACTTCTACAGTTAAATGATTGAAACAGTTTTGAGAACTACAGTTGTAACTTGGTAAAAACCAGAAACTTTTTCATTTCAAAGTATCAGAAGAAGAGTTGTATTTCCACTCTGGACAAAATTGAAAAAGGAAAAACTCTTGAAATAACAGCTGCGAGAAGAAAATGTTTGGATGATGAAATGCAGCAATTGAGAGGAGGAACTGGATACTTGCTTCATCAATAAGTGTACCTGGATCTTATAAAGGTCTGCATTCCACCTGTAAAAAAGTCAAGTATTACCAGGTGCTTTGTTATAGGAGATAGAATTCAGGAGATATGAAGGATAATTAGAAGTCTATGGCTCCACGCTTCTAGCATTTGCACTGCTAGGAATTTTAGGCCTCTTTCAGTAGGTCAGAAAAACCTCATTGTGCATCTACACGTTTTATCCTGTTGCACTCTGCAGAGCATAGGTAAATTCATCACTCCACAGGAAAGATTTGGTACCTCAGAACTCCAGTTCCTCTGTCAGAGAGGGCATTTTTAAAAACAAAAATATCGATACAAAAGTTGGAAGACAACTTTACTGTATTCTTGATATAATATCACATTTCAAAGATAATAAATAAAATATTGCCCATTATGTCTTTTGTGTTTTGAAATCTGAGTTTCAAAGTATATTTCAAGGGCTTCTCTTATTTACATCATAAGTCCTGTGCACTCGGGAAAAAACATCACTGAATTCTTGAGGAAAGGACTCACCTCAAGCTCTATTTAGGATCTGACCAGCCTGTGATAGCTAGCACATAGAATGGAAAAGAACTACAGAAGTACAGCGCTTTCAGTTAGCCTGGAGGTTATTCAAAGATTCTGTGAGTAGATGGCCATATTCCAATACCTTCAGGTTAGTCAAGCCTGAGGTTTGCAGCACTTTAGAATGTCAGTAGAATTACTCTGGGAAGTGTTCCATGTAGGGAGCTGTACCAGAATCTGATGCCACTTAAAAAGTAATTATGTGATTGCCTGTGTTCTGTGACTCCTATTTCCAGGGCTTCCAAGGACCAGTGTTACTGTCCTCTGCAAATACAAGGTCAGTGCCATCCTCACAGTGGTGTTTTACCAGTTCTCCAATACAAACTGTCCTTGGCATTTGAGAGGTTAAAAAGAGCACAATGAGAGAAAACTGCTCCCTGGAGACAGCACCTTGCAAAAGTTAGTGATGTGTTTTGGAGGAAGAACTGAAAGTATGTCAAAGATAGTTTTAGGCAAAACAGAGAAAATGTCAGTCTAAATACAGGTCTCACAATCTACAAGGCTGTTTGCAGTGTTAAAAATACATTACAGAAGTAAGTGCTGCTTGACAGGTCATCATTTACGATTTTTAAGAATCAATATTGTCAGGATGCAAAATTGTGACTGTGAAAGAAAGAGGATAGCATGTGTGAGTAATGTATTGATCTCAAGGAAAGTTTATCTTCCACGGATTCACTTCCAAATAACCTTCTAATTGGCCTTGCAACCTGGAAGAAGCCTCACAATATACTTCCCTTGGGGACGAGTTACTGTATAAATACCTCTGTAGTAAACAGACCTGTTAAAAATAATCAAATTTTAATGCAGCAAGGTCACTCTTTTGACAGGTCTGTGCTACATAATTGTGTTCAGAGAGTGACCTATATGAAGAAATTCTTCCCAGTTTGGTTGAAGTTTATTCCATTAGCCATGCTGCTCTTGTGGTAAAGCAGTTCCAGGGGGCAAAATGTTCTGCAAATGAAGGAGGTTGCTGTCAGCTGTAGGAAAGACATGCTACCATACTACAATGCCATTGAAAGTTTCAAGAGCTACCACATACAATTGGCAGTTGGAATAAATCCATTTAAAAAATCTTCCATTTTTTCCTTATAAGGAAGGAAAACTTGGAGCTGTGTCAGTATTACCAACCAGCTATCAAGCCAGCCTTAGGTGCTTATGAGGTGGTTTGATGTTCTGTGCTGCATTACTGCAACCTAAAAATGAAATGTTTCACTTCTTTTCCTGTTCAAAAACCTGAATGAAAAAGGACCTCAAGAGTTTAATGATGCTTCTGTGACATCTGTGTAAGCAGTCACCACACCTCATATCTAGGTGTTCAATTATCTGAACACTCATCTTGTTGACAAAGGCACTTCTCTGCTGGTGACAGAATGACTGGTAAGTCACAATTATCTGGGCTCAGGGAAGTGGAACAAAGGAGTTCCAGGATCTCTGCATGTCTCTATTGAATGTCTCTATAGTTGGAGAAGTGTCAGCAAATCCAGCTTGCCTCACAAATTCTGCAGTCCCCGACACTGCTTTCATGACTATATGAAAGCCCATGTGCAACAAAACAGATTTGTTCAGAGAAGTTTACCTTAAGTCTATCCTGGATGAAATCAAGCTGTATTCATCTGCTCTGTTCAGCTTCTTGCTCTTAGTAATGCTGACCTTTCCAGGTTGTGGCAAAAGAATGTGCATTTACGATGGAGTTTGGAGATTCTTTCAACTTTAACAGGCTGTAGTTGAAATTGAACATCAAAATGAGGGTGCTGTCTGGGAGTTCATAGTCATTGAAGTGCAAGGAATGAACAGAATGATTGCACATTCAGGATACTCTCCACAGCCTTGTAGCATATCATGCAAGGACTTTAGGTCGTTATTAACATCAGAAAAAGAAACTGCATTTTATCGTGACTCATTATTAATATCAGAAAAAAAGAGATTACATTTTAGCTTGACTCAAGCCAGTTAACTCAAACATCACAGCCTAAACAAGTTTCTGAGTGTTTGGCACAAGTGTCTCTGTAAGCAGTGCTACTTCCAGATGAGCAATAAATACACGGTGATCTCACGTGATCAGAGTCTTAGGTGTGCAAAACTGTTTGGAAAGAATGGGTTATCTAGTGCTAAAACAAGATGGCTCTTAGGCAATTGCTGTTATCAAAACTTACCATACCCAATAGTTTCCACCCTACCTGTCTGCTTCTGGAACTCCTTGTTGTCTGGAATGGTTATGGATTACGTGCTAAAATCTGTTCAGCAGAAAACTTCCCCATTCTTCCTCCAGATTTCCTTAGTCAGGGTAATTGGCAGAAGAGCTTAGGTAAATACTGAAGTCAATGTCAGTCACTGATAACCTGCATGATGAGACAGTGTGCCCTCAGCAAATATGTGTATGATACAAAAACAGAGACAGGAATTGACACATTAAATTGACACATAGGAAGCTCAAGGATCGGGCAGAAGAAATTTCATTAAGTTCAACAAAGAGTGATAGATTCTGCACCCAGGTGAATAACTCCATGTGCCAGTGAAGATGCAAACTGGCTAGCTGGTGTGATGTAAGGACTTGCAAAGGTTGTAGTGGAGAGCAAGTGAATAGGAGAAAGTGCCCACCTTGTATCACCAGGAAGGTAAACTGGATTGGGCTATGCTAGGATGAGAGTAATCAGATAAAATTAAATTTTGCTTTTTACACTGTTGGTTCTGCACAGAGCTATAATTCTGCATCCAATTTTGGGCTCTCCAGTTCAGGAAGGACTTCAGCTGGAGTCATCCTAGCTGAGGACCAGCAGGACTGTCATGAGCCAAAAGTATGTGACCTTTGAGAAGAGGCTGATAAACCTGTGCTTGTTTAGTCTGGCAAAGCAGTAGCTAAATGGTGATCTAACATCTGCCCACAGTAACTGGAATGGGAATTGCAGAGATGACAAACCTAAATTCTTCCTGATACTGGCAGATGGTATGAGGCACCAACCCTAGGATGCAGCTTGGAAGATTCAGTTTGGACTTTACAAAAGGCTTATTCACAAGAACAGTACTGCAGTAGTGGATTAGTTTACCCAGAGTTATAACCAGAGGCCTTGTCCTTCTTGTAGACTTTGACTTGGCTATGAAAAGTGGCAGCTGACCTGGTAAAGACTGTGCAATCATTCCGTGTTTAACCAGCACTTCCAATCAACATTCTGCAAATAAGAAACTTAGAGGGAAACTAGAAGAAAGGAATATGATGTACTGAAGTTCATAGGCTCACCTTGTATTCTCTGTTCAGACTGATTTGGTTTTATGGTAACAGACATACAGGCAGTGAAAATAAAAAGAATGGCAATGCACTGGAGAGGGCTATTTTGTCAATTGCAGCAGAAAACAAGGAATAACTGAATAACCATAGGCCACTCAGTTTCCTTTATGTATTTTCTGTCAAGCTTAAGTCAGTCATCAAAAGATTAAGCTCTTCTGGGAAAAAGATATGCTCAAGGCTTCAGGAAACAAAAGGAGGATATCCTTGCTAATTTTACCTGGAAAGATAATCCCATCTTGCAGAAAGGAACATAATAAAGTGATGGAGCTCTTCTCACTATGAGAGCCTTGGAGGGTGCATGAGTGTCCTGGCAGGTTTGCCTGTGCATATTGGCACAAAGCTCTTTGTTGCTGGCCAGAGAGTAAAAAAGATAGAGAAAAATCTTCTTGAGCTGGCCTCAAAGAAGCTGGCCTTGTGGCTGTTGCAAGGCAAAATAGCCATTTTATTGTTTTAATTTTCACCAAGAGAAATAATTGTTTGTGTATTGTTTTACTGACCTAAGGCCACAGACTACTATAGTTTGTACTATGGACTACTATGGCCACATTGCTTCCTCCCATATTCCTGTGCTGAGATAACTGGAGAGGCCAATATACTACTTTTTCTATTACTGTAAGGGGGTTTTTTTGACTATTTTCATATGGTTCATGTTGGGAATTCCAGAGCATGGAATTACATACATCTCAGTCAATTCAGGTTAGACATAAACAGATTTAGTTAAAATTGTTTATCCAGGCATTTGGCAGACTCTGTGGCTGCTCTTCATTATTTGATAATTTGCTGATCAGTGATCCTTAACAGAAATTGCTAGTACTTTTGAGCAGAAATTTGAGGTGCTACAGATGTGGAGAAGGGCTCTGTTACAGGCAAAGATTTGGAGTGGACTTGCCTGGCTGGACCGAAGTGGGGCTTAACAAAATGGTTTATTTTCTTTGTATTTTCCTTCCTTTTTCATGGTCCATACTGCAGTCAAGCACTTCCTGAAGACCAGCTCTATCTTTCCTGTAATCTTTTAAGTCTGCCTGACTCATTCTCAATAACCCTGGAGGAATATTTCTTATCACACAGTAACATTGGTACTAATGTGATAATGAAATACTCTCTGTATGCATTCCAACATGAGAGAAGAATTTCAGTTCTGCTTTTTACTGCTACATGGTTTTTTACCTGACAGAGACAGAACCCTGGTTTTCAATTTATTTCTGGGCACCAAATTAAGTAAATGGGTATTCTGCTTGAGTAGATCTTTAATTATTATGACCAAGCAATTGTGTCTCTGCTATTATTTCAGGAAAACTTCTCCAGACCTTAAATGAAGACAAAGGAGGCCTATACAGAACAATTACAATGGAGAATTTGTTTACAGGCTGCCATTAGAAGAGACATAATGCTTCCCTTTATCATCACTTGTCAGAGCAGTGACAGCCTGTAAACAGCCTGCCCATGCATTATTCTTTATTTGTCACCCTTGTGCCAGCTCTTGCCCTGGCAGGTGCCTGGCATGTGTCAAACTTACGTTTCAGGGATTCATCTGACTAGCACTGGAAAGAAAAGTATGATGTAATTTCTTTTCAATTATGAATTAGATATTTGCTCCCATATCCAATGGAAGGGGCTTTGGCTTCTTTGTATGCAAAAAGTACCATTTATAGCTTACTGTAGAATTTAAATACTGGCTTCTCTGTCCTGCCCAATTCTGAAAGTGGAATTTATGTAATACTACTGAATAGAAATTAAACCATCCTACCTCCCTGTTCTATTGTCATGGCAAATCTGTTCAAACAGTTTCCTTTGGTAATGAATGGGCAGAATGTGCTGTCCTCTGGACATTTAAATGTCTTTTTATTACAGGTTGCTTTCTATTTTACACACTGCATTATAATTTCTTTTAAATAATTTCTCTAGAATTACAGTTTTGTGCTAACATTGATTCATGCATGTTCACTTGTCTACTTGAGTTTGCTTAGTTGTGAATGTATATGTGTAACATACAGAGTTTGTGTGTGAGATGCTTCTTCTTCAGATAGTATTAGCAATAAAATGGTTGGGATCAGTGAGAAAATGCAGTTGTTCTGTAGGAAATAAAATATTTGGTGTTCTCTTCTGTGAGGGAAGTTTATGGAGTTCTGTAAAAAGGGGAAATTTATTCTAATAGGTTTGGCAAAAGACAAGATTTTAAAAATCTAAATTTGTTAGTAATCACAAACACTGATATTATTTTTTAATCAAAAAATGTGGCTCAAAATGAAATATATGTTTTTACTATTTATAGAAATAGTAGAAAATACTACAGTTTTCTTTAAAACTACTACTGTTCTACTGTCTCTGGCTGTTACTCTGTGTTTATTTTTGCTTTTAGAGATTGGTGAAATTTTAAACAGATAGTCCCTCAAGACCTTGTAGGATAAATTAGAGTATGCGATCACTTTCGTAATGATTTAAGTTTGAAAAAATCTTTACTTATGGATCCAAAAGGGAATTTGTTTCCTTCACCTTAAGATATTTTCATTCTCATAACCATGTTGGAGTTTGTCATTGAACTCAAATACTTTGTGATGTTTTTATAGTTATTTTAGTTATTGAGAGTTTTTTCCCAAATAAATTCCCACCTTCCTTGCTACATCTCAAAACTAAAGAGACAGTAGGTATTCTTGCAGGCCTCTATTTGATTCTGTCGTGACTTACTGTTAGGATATTACCAAGATATAACTGGTCTATAAAATGTAGATACCTTATGTCTCTCTAGTAATCCATACACTTTGGTTTGTATGTAGACCTGGTCTTTTAATGTCACTTGTCTAACTAAGCTCTGTAAAATTCACAAGTCATTACTTTTGTTTTCTTCCTTACTACTTCCAGATATGTCTAAATGAGGATGCATTTAGAATTCTGTGTAAAAAAGATGTGCAAATTTTATTTGTGTGTTTCTGCTTTTTTTTTTGACTTGTTCCTTAGCAACAAGGAGAAAATAATAAAATAATTTGGTGATGGGACTAATTGAATAGATGAAAACAATTTTGGGATATGTAATTCTGGCATCAAAAGGTGTGCTGGATGTTTTAATGCAGTTCTTCACAAATCAGGTGATGTGCTGTCTAAAATGCATGAAGAGCTATCTGAGAGAGAGGGAGGAAGGTGGTACAGAGCTTTTGTTTGTTCCCACATAATTTCAGCCAAAGGAAAAAAAAATTAAAATTTGAGAGACCTTTTTCCTGAATTTGAAAGGAATCTAAAGCAATGAAAGAACAGTATGAACTACCATCAATTTAATAGATTTCAAGCTCCAGTACAACTAATGACAATCAAATCATAGTATTCAACTCTATTGTTATTTAGCAATTGATATAAGAACAGAAAAGAATGTATCATAATTTGATAGTTTACATCATCTCTCCCTGAAGTGTTTTCCTGAGAAGATAGGCACTCAGCTTTCAGAATTTGCTCACTGAAAGATGTGGAAAGAATGCAATTAATTCCTTTGTATGAGACTGAATTTCAGTGAATTAATTTGCCTCAAGACAGTTGATAATGATCAGAATGCATGAAAAGGGTGCTTTTGTATTAGTTCATTTAAACAGCAGTGCTGGCCATATTCAAACTGCCTGCTGTAAGGGCCTTGCCCTAACCATTGTGACACCCAGCTAGTGAAGGCCACACTCGTGTGCCTGCAGGCACCAGATTGTCCAAATTGTTTGTGGTATTGGTAGGCTCTCTGGTCCTGCTTCTCTCCATCAGAACAATTAGGTGCTTTCTTGGTAGCTGCCTTCATCTACAAAGAGGGAAACTGCCTAAAAACAGGGAGGAGAAAAGCAATTGTGTCTGACACATCATGAAATTCAGAGCTATGTAGTAGCTGGCCAGCTCCTCCGACCAACCAGAGTCTCACCAGTGATCCCATCTCTGAGGGTAGGCAGGTGATGATGGGGGATTTGTGCCATAGCCAAGGCATTTAGTGGCTCCTTCCAGAGTTGGAGAGGTGTGTCCTGGCTGAGCAACCCAGGTTTTTTTTAGTGCTTGTCTGAGCAATGTGAAGCAATGTGGTCTTGCTCTTGGTGCTGGGTTCCTATGCACTGTTCAGTGCAAACAAACTGAAGACTGGTGGATGGAAAAGGAGAAGGGTTGGGTGACCTTTGAGAACTGCAGGAAATTTCTGGTGTCTATGGACTAACAAAACCTATGGTACCTAACTGATTTTATTTACTTTAGAAATATGTAATAACCTGTCACTTTGGAGGATTTTCATTTTTCATGGCTATTAGATGATACAATTTACAATAGAGAAAAAAATCCAGACTGACAGCCCTAACAGACTTTCTTATATTACCTGCAAGGTCTTTGTATCTTTGTTTTTAAGGTCTATTTCCCTTCTTCTATATTTCTGTGCTGTGGGAATAGTCTCAATGGAGCTCATAAAAACAGAAAAACAGTTCAATAAATATACACTTTAAACAGTTTTGCCTGTGGGCACAAAATGATCCAGGGCTTGAATAAACCTCAGTTCAGTCACAAAACTGAATTGTAGCTGGTAGGTAAAATGAGTCAGAGTAGCACACAGGCCTTGTCCTGTGAATATGATTGGTCATACAGAACTCACCATTCAAGACACTGAACATCTCTTGACATTGTTACTGTTGGGATTTTATTGAGTGTAAATAGTGAAATGGGGTGGGAAAAGGAATAATTCTTTTCTTCTTATTTAGGAATTTAAATGTGTATTCTACAGTCAGCCACAGAGCAGAAAACAAAAACTTTCTATATTTATCTGAATGTCATTATTTTTGTTATTGTCTCAGACTTGGCTTTCCTCCCTTGACCTAATACTTCTCCCAGGCAGTACAATGAGCACAAACCTCTCTCTTGACTTAGGATGTCTCCAGAATGTTGAGTTTCTGCTCCTAGAGGCCCCAACCTGTTCTGTAATCATTGCAGTGGGATGTTCCCAGTCCCTCTCCTGTGCCAGTGTGCATCAGGATTCCTCAGTACAGAAGACCATCCCATGAAGTACTCTTCCACTAAGTACACATCAGTGTTCTACTTCTTCCAAATCTGCAGGTAGCTTTGGAAAGTTGTATGTGTTTATCAGCCAGGAAAAAAGCAAGATGAAAATAAGCATGTGGAGGGAGCTCTATTTCACTGGAGCTTAATTTTATTTTTACACAAGATCCTGTATTGTCTGTGCTGTGACTTGTTTGTTCATTGCCTTAAATTTGTATTTAAGGCAATGTCAGCATTATATACTCCAGGATACTGCTAAATCCTTTTGGCTAGTCCACAGCAAACACCTTGCAATTTGCAGTGATGTAAGAACAGGAACATGGCCTGTGCTGTCCCTAAAAGTACAAAGAATTAATAGCTGGTATCAGAAACGAGTATAACTTGACAAAGCCATTTCCATGAGACTTACCTTGCAATCCTTAGCACCACTAAATGTAGCTTGTCAACGGTTTTAATTATTAGAGACTAAGCTTTTCTCTCCCTTTTTCCCTGATGAATGAAATTATTGTATTTTTCCAAAGTAACGAGTGGCAAGCTGAGCTGTTATAGCAAAGACAAAAGATCAGGGCTTGTGTTTTAGATGTATTTAGGAAGAGGCAAAACTGTAGGGTATTTTTTTGTTGTTGGGTTTTTTTGTGATTCTTAGTGTGCATTTCTTGTCAGAAGAAAAAATACTCCCAAAGATGATGTTTAGCGATACAAACAGAACCAGATTCTGCAGATCAGAGAACCTACCAACTACTCTGCATTCCAGCCTAATTTTATTAGGAACTCAACTGTCTGTGTGCTTCATACTGGTATCTAACTATTAAGACCTTTCTTCATGTCTGTTTCCTTCCCGTTACAAAAACATCCTCATTGTGCTAGTTTTATTTCTTAAATTTATTTCCATGCTTAGTTCCTCACAATAAGCTGATACAGGAAACTGACTTGGAAAGGTCACTGTTCATAAAATGACACACCAGAATGTTGATGTGGCCCTGGGCTGCAGGAGCCGGAGAATGGATGAATATCCTGCAGCTGTTTTGGCCAGTATATTGTGGATGGCAGGTTGCCAGCAACAACTGTGGCAGTGTGTCAGTGTCTTCCTCTGTGTGATAAAAGAGAGAATATTTGCACTTTCTGACCCATCTCAGGAGGATTTATGGCAGAGTTTGGAGGACCTGAAGTGACTAAGGACGGAAGTAAATAAGCAGATTGCAGGTTTTACACCAACCTGTCCTTCTGTTGGCTCCTCCAGGCCTGGCACTGCTGATGATTTCTTTGCCCTTCTTTCTAGAACATTTAAAAGAGAAGCTGGAGGAATACATGGTCCGCTTTGCCAAGGTGAGGATTGTGCGCACCAAGAAACGGGAAGGGCTCATTCGGACCAGGCTGCTGGGAGCCTCGCTGGCTAGAGGAGAAGTCCTGACATTTCTGGATTCCCACTGCGAAGTCAACGTGAATTGGCTGCCACCCTTGCTCAGTAAGTGCACGAGCATTCATCAGGCATTAAAATCAGAACATGCAACCAGTAACTGAAGCTGTGTCCCACAGTAAGCTAGACATACACAGTATCAAAGTGTTTGTATCAAAGTGTTTGGAGCTCTGCTGGAGTTCTGATCCATCTGAAATGTCAGTGTGAGAGAGGAAATGGAACTCCAGGAAATGTGAGCAGCTGCATTTTGTTTCTTGAGGCTAAAGAATTTATAAAATCTTGCAGTAATGCTTCAGCTTATAATAGCTACAATTGATTTTATTATTACTACTACTAAATACAGTGCTAGATCTAGTATAATGTTATGTCCTTGCTAAACACCTGAAAAGGTTTGTTATGTAGGTATTGTACTCCTTCCTAGTTTTCCACATTGCATTAAAACAGTTTTTGTTGTAAATATATCCAAGGCCTCAGTGTTAAATCCAACACCAATCGCATTCACAGCAGGAAGCTCAGAAAGAATGATTTGCTATTGACTGTTTTGCTGGATTCCAGCTGTAGCCAGCAAAGCTCCATTAGTTAAAGGAATGGAAAGAATCAATTGCTGTAGTCTAGGATTTCACTTCTGGAAACAATGTTCTCTTTTCTACACACCATATATACATGCAAAGTATATATGCTTTGCAAAGTGAGTGCTTTTTGCTACCATAACCAAAGTAAATTTCTGAGTTGCCGAATAAAGAAATTTGTATTCATTTAAAAAGTCTGCTGTAAGTACACAGAAGGTCATGGTTTTGCTAATTAATGGTTGTTGTTCCTTGAATTCTGATGTTGGGACTCTTGGGCTACACAGTAAGCTGATAAAGCATTTGCAGCAGCATGTGCATCCTTCTAATGAGCTATCAGTAAAGACCAAGAAAAATACTATTAAATAGTTTCTCTTCAGATCAGTAATAAGAGAATGCACAAAATTCCAAATTTTTATCCTTCTTAGCTTCCATATCAAATCATGCATACAGTTTTTCCCCTTGTTACTTCCTTGCCCTCAATCACATCTGCATTTTTAAAAATAACCTCCATGTCTTCATGTAAAGCAGAAATGTCATAAAGGAGCAGACAGAAATGCAAGTTGAGGCCAGTTCCCCTCGTTCTATCACTAGGAGAAGAGACTGACCCCCACCTCACCACAACCCCCTTTTAGGCAGTTGTAGAGGGGGATAAGGTCTTCCATGAGCCACTTTTTCTCCAGGGTAAACAGCCCCAGGTCCCTCAGTTGCTCCTTACAGGACTTGTGCTCCAGACCCTTCACCAGCTCCCTTGCCCTTGTGTGAGCTCTCCCCAGCCCCCCAGTGTCCTTCCTGTATTGGGGGGTCTGGAACTGGACACACAACTTGATGTGCAGTCTCACAAGTGCCAAGTACAGAGAGACAATCCCTGCCCTGGTCCTGCTGGCCACACTGTTGCTGACACAGGCCAGGATGCCATTGGCCTTGTTGGCCATCTGGGCACAGCTGGCTCATGTTCAGCCACTGTCAGCCAGCACCCCCAGGCCCTTTTCCTCTGGGCAGCTTCCCAGATGTGCATCTGTAGAGCTGTAGTTCTGCACGGGGTGGTCATGACCCAAGGGCCTCAGTTCTTGATCCAGCCTGTCCAGATCCCTCTGCAGAACCTTCCCTCTGCCCTCCAGCAGATTGACACTCCCATCCAACTTGGTGTCATCTGACTGAGGGTGCACTTGATCCCCTCATCTAGACCATCAGTAAAGATGGTAAAAAGTACTGGCCCCAGTACTGATCCCTGGGGAACAGCACTTCCAAACTTCCACCTACTGGATTTAACTTCGTTCACCATGACTCTCTGGGCTGGCCATCCAGACACTTTTTTATCCAATGAAAAGTACACCTTTCTAAGCTGCCAGCTCCTCCAGGAGAATGCTGGGAGAGACAGTATCAAAGGCTTTACTGAAGTCAAGGTAGACAATATCCATTTCCCTACATCCACTAGGCAGGTTACCTGCTTATAGAAGATCATGTTAATCAGGCAGGACCAGACTTTCATGAACCCATCCTGGCTGGGCCTGATCCCCTAGCCTGTGTGATTTTCCATGAGATAATCTGTTCCATATGTTTAGCTAGATTTCACCCTGTTAAAACCAAAAACTAAATACACTGGCATCAAAGGATTCGTAATTGCAGCCAGGGTGCAGTTGGATATTGAACCCTCAGCCTCAAACCAGAAAACTGGAAAGATGGGAGCATCGGCATCAGTGCCCCTCAGTTCTCAAGAGGAATGAAATCTTTCTCATTCCACATATAGTAGAATACCTGTAGATAGATAACCAGCCAGCCAGAGGACCTAGAAGTGAGTCTTGAGGAACACTGAAGCCCAGAATCAAATCTCTTCTATTTGAAAGAAAAAGTAGAGCATTACATAAAGGACAAAAAGAAAATGAACACACATCTAGTATATTTTCCCTGTTCCCTGTTTTTCTAAAGGAATGAGAGAAGTTTCTTATAAACTTGAGATGGCATTTATTTACTATGCTGAAATCAGATGACACCTGGCTGCTAATAATAGTAAAGTTAATGTATGTTTTCAAGTGTTTATCTGAAGTTATATTTTGTGATTCACTCAGCACTGCATGTGACTAAAAGTCGTTCAGGGAAACCACTGTTGAGTGTTTATTGCTTTGAAGCTGCCCTGTTTTAGCTCTGACTGAATCTGGCATGTGTAGTGAAAAATCCTCAGCAAGTACATGGTTCAGCCCTGCTCTGGACTGGCAGTCTTTGCTGAGAGGAGCAGTGGCTTCCACTGTTCCAAACCAGGTTTTGTTCCAAATGAGAAAGTTAGAGGTTGGGGAGGGGGTTGAGGAACCAAGAGCAATCACTTAAAAATAGTTCTCAGAGCTATTTAAGTATCTAATTTACATTTTCAGAATTAACTATCAGCTTTTAGAGGCCAAAGAAAAACTGAGTTATTTCAGTACTTTTAGGGTATCTAAATGGCTTTGTGGAGCTGAGCCTTTATTTTCTTTAAGCTTTTTTTAGTTTATTTCTTTGCTTAAATGGGCTCTTAAGCTTAGGTAAGACATTCTGAGATACTAGATAGTTCTGAGTGATGCTTGCTGAGTAGGCAGCAGTAGTGGTGGAAAAATGTTGGCAAACAGCTGTTTGTTGTCAGTCCTCAGCAGAAGGGAAGATGTGGCTTGGACTCCAGCAGCTGGCAGTTTTGTGCAGTGTGAAGTCACTGCAGCTAAGAAACTGCAAACCAGAAAGGTGCAGGCACATATTTCCTTCTGCTGATGTTGCTGCAGGAGTAGTAAGAGGAGAGATGGACAGTTGATCAGTAGTGACATAGGCTACCAGAACTAGGTTTGTTAAACAGATTCCTTTCCTGGCAAAGAATTAAAAGTATATCATGTTCAGATTATGCTTAGCAAGTTGTCAAAACACCTGCTTGCTATCCATCTTCCCAACATGTATATGATGTATTGTTTGACAGTGGAGAAGCTGAGGGTGCAAGTACTTATGGCAACTCAGAAAACAAGAGATAATTTGCTGAATCACTCAAATTTTATCACTACCTGTAATCATGTATTTAAGTATGACAATAAAAATATTTGCGTTGAAAAATTGCAAAAATAAGACTGTTGGCAATTTGGCATTGTTATTTTATCCAGCCCAGTTGGAAATGTGCACTTGAAATTAAAAGGGTACCTAGAGATAAAAAGGCTACATAGATTACCTAGAGATTAAAAGGGTACATAGAGATAAAACCTGTATTTCTGAGACAGTGACTCATCCAATATGGAAAACTTCTGTTTGTTGCCATATATCCTTACTCTGCTTGATCCTAAAAGTACTGAATTCAAATATGTATGTATATATTGGTTAAAATTTCTTGGGAGAAAGCTCTGAGCAATGTCCCCTCTTGTTCCCAGGCTTTCCCTCAAATCTGCAAGATTTTTGCATGTACAGTGATGCTTATCTGTTTGCTCTTCCCTTTAACTGAAGCCTGTATGCAGTGAAATAATGCATGGATATTCTCAGGCTAGTAGGATTCTGTAAGGGGATCAGGAGTAAAGGCAGTGGAAGAGAAACTGTAGAGCATTTCAGCTGTGGCTTTCAGTGGGGCATTAGGAGCAGGTGGAGGAAAGAGCAGTGGCTGATAAAGGCAGCAGCATGTTTGGGTATCTAAGTCTGTGATACCGCCACACTTGTGAAATGTAAGTTAGCCCTGCAGCCTTTTCTTTCTGTTTCCTAAATTCATACTGGGGCTACATTAAAGCTTAAGTAGTATGTATGTAATATTCATTATTTTAAGCATACTGAAGGAAACATTGAGGCTGAAAGTTTGGTTGCTTTGTCTTTTGGTGTGCACAACTACAAACACCCTGGTTTTATCAAAAGCCAAGATTTCCTGTGGTTCCTTATCTCTAAAATATTTTGGAGGCAGAGAAGTAAGTTCTGCAGAAACACACTAAGGCAAGTAAGCATCATAATACTTGCAGAATTCTTGAGAGAGTTGCAGAAATGAAGACTGGGATTGAGTTTGAGCATTGCTCAAAAAAATCTCCCCCTGGCTATCTCTACATGCTACTTGGAGACTTCAAATCCTTCAGTGTATTTAAAGATAGCAGCTTTTAAAGATGAAGAGAAGGATGCTAAAGCACTAAGAGTCTACCTTTGACCTGCTCCAGAAAAATCAATCCCATTTAGTTTCTCTACTCCAATCAATTTAGAAGGGGGGGATCAGAGATAGATTGTTGTAAGCCCTATAACTATTAGGAGGCCCATCACAGGAAAGAGATTATGTAAAAGTGACTTTATATAATGATCACAGATAACACTATACAGTGTGCCAGTGAATGTAATTATATTTGGCAATAGCAACAGTAATGCAGCCATTATCTCTGTGATGAGTTTCCTAGAGTTTTGTGAGATCCTGTGCTTTAAATTTATTTCACTGTTAAAGAAAAAGGATGTAAAAACCTGCTGAACTTCCAGGCACAGTAATTTCTCACTAGCAGCATTGATCCCTGATTTGGACAGTGTTTCTAAACTTAAACTTCTGAGAATAAATATAAAGACCCAGATGTTTTGTGAAGATAATCTTTTTTTCTTAACCCCAGTCCCACAGAAGCATGGAAGCAGAATCTGTATTAATAATCATTATACCAGTACTACCTGCCTTCCTGCCTAAGTGTTCAATCCACACTCAGCCCTCTGATTATTTTTAGGGTATTATCAAGCATCAGTGAGATCTAAGCAACAAAATCAAAAAAACACAAAAAAAAAAAAACCCAAAAAACCCCACCAAACAAATTTTCCACATAGGCCCTACAATGTACTAAATAATGTAAAGGATCTGAGCTGCCATTCAGAGAAAAAGCTTTATTATACTTGGAATTTTAAGATTTTGGGGGGCTTTTAAAGGTTCATAGGTATTTTTTTACTATCCTTTTCTTGTGAAAACAGCTATAGGTTTTCTCTGTACTTCCTCATTTCAAACCATTATTCCTCTGCCTAGTTCTTGATGTTGGCCTATCTTCTTTACTTGTCTTTCTTTTCAGAGGAGCTCTATAGGATTAAGCAATAGGATTCACCAAAGCAGACTCAGGCCCAGCTGAGCTTATGCTAGGGATGGGAATTTGATTTAGTGTCACAGTTCTAATTTTTTTTTAAAAGCAAAACTAAACTCCCTTCTTTAGAAAGCAGGTAAGAATAATACTGTGGAGCCTTCTTTAGAACTCAAAGATTGGTACAAAAAGAAGGATACAAGCTCTGTTTTTCTCTTTGTGTTGGAGTTTGCCTTTAATTTGGAGCATTTGATTTCAAAGCCGATGCACTCTACAGCCACAGGAACAGTGACTGAATGGTTGCAAGGGCTGAAATTCACATTTAGGAATAAATCTCTCTCTCAGGGGCTTTCCAAACACACTCCCCACAGATGAGGAAGTATTTCTACCATTTTCTTGCTGGCTTGCTCCGTAGCTGACAGACTGGGGACAGCTCAGCGTAGCAATGAGAGAGAGATGCTGATGGCTGGACTCCTGTGGGTCTCACAGGGATCTGCTTCCCTTTAAAGATCTGTAAATACTTCTAATCATTGCCCAACTGCATTAATTCTACCTTAAATAAAGGTTTGATACCGATTGGAAAAATGAAACTATTGGGGGGCCACGGGGCGCAAAGCAAGCAATCTTCAAACATCAGAAACCTGTGGGATTCACTTTGCAGTAGTATGATAGATGGCTTGACTAGACATGCCGTTTCCTATTTTCTACTTTCATTTTTCAGACCAGATTGCACTTAACCACAAAACCATCGTGTGTCCTATGATCGATGTCATTGACCACAATCACTTTGGCTACGAGGCGCAGGCGGGGGATGCCATGCGAGGAGCTTTTGACTGGGAAATGTACTACAAAAGAATTCCGATTCCTCCAGAGCTCCAGAGAGCTGATCCCAGCGACCCCTTTGAGTAAGTAGCGGTAAAGGGGAGAGTGGGAACACAAAAAAGGGCAAGCAAAAAGTGTAACTGTAGCTGAATCCAAGCCCAGACATTTCCATGTCAGCCACTTTCTGCTAATGAAAGGTAATAGAAGAAAACACCTGAAAACGAGGAAAAAAGATTGACGCAACAATTTGTAGAATTCTCAAGCTGTGCATTGAAACACAGCCTGGCTCAGTGACTGTACATAAGAGGCACATGCTTGTATTGTCATCAGGCAATAAGTGATTGCAATGACACATATTCTGTTTCTTTCACAGAAACTTTATTTAATGTTTTATTTGCTGGAGATTGATGCAATATATGCATCAGCAGTTGAGTCCACGTTACACCAGCAGATGCTTTGTTTATAACTGGTGATGTGGCTGCTGTGTATGCAGTGCTGTAACTTAAACACAGAGCTGTCAAACCTGAACACTGTCAAGATGTTTTATAAATAGTTTTAGATAAGATAGCCTCTGATCCTAATATTGTAGAGATCAGTTCATTCAGAGAAATTATCTTCCTTCTTTTCACAAAGGTACATCCTTTTATCTTATCTTTTCTTATAATTATTCTCACGTAAGGGTCAGCTAGGATTAATCCTTATCAAAAAGGAAAGGACAGACAGACATGGCTCTAATGTGGAAAAGTCTCCGGGTCTCTCACAGAGGCACATCCCAGTAGGGCTGCCAATAGGGCAGGCTCTGACATTCATTAGCCCTGGCTGAACCTCCACACTGTAGCAGGCAAGCCCTGCTTCAGTCTCAGATTTTTAGCAGCAGATTAAATTTATTATGGCCTGTACCTAAAATTGCTGCAGCCTGGAAGTTCTAAGGATAGCAGATCAGGTTTATTATAAAAATAGTTATTTATTGAATAGATAGGCGACAACAGACAAACAGCCTTAAACAGAGTTAATTATTACACAGTATAAAACAAAGAGAACTAGTAGATTGCATAAAACAGTGCACAATATAGAGGTACCTACATTAAAGGTAGCAAAGATCTAGTATAGATTAGGAGTTAATGTAATTTACCACCAAAATAATGATAGTGTACAGAGTCCTTTCACTCAGCTCCCAGAAGAGTAACCATAAAGTAGGCATCCCAGCTTTGGAGAGAAAGCCTCACACATTTCCAGGGAACATGCAGAGGATTTCTGCTTTGTGAAAGTTTGATGTAGCTTTTATAGTTTGTAAAGTGAACTGTCAGTCAGAAATTCCAGCTTACTTTCCAGATCTTACTTCCACAGCAAGATATCTATTGACAGCTGGAAACATTACTTTCATGGTATCAAAAAAAGTCACTGCAAGACAAGCTGTCTTGATTGCAATTAGCAAGCTCTCATGAAGGGCAAGATGCCCTGAGTTCACCAGCTAACAAGACACAGATAAGCTCTTTCTGAAGGGCAAGATGCCCTGCTACACCATTCCACAGCATAGATGCAGCTAGTGCAATCACACAACACTCCAGAGCTGCTAGATCTTCCATTGCTCTAAGTCTTCTTTGTCCTCTGAGCCATTGCAATTTCTTGGCACTTACTGAAAGTAACCTTTGTATAATTTGGTTCAGCATTCAAAGTTTGTGTGAGTAAAACTTCTCTATTGCCAGCATAGCCACAGGGTTGTTTGTCAGTTGTTTCACGTTTGCTGTTTGTCGTTTGCATCTTGTAGAATCTTGATGCGAAGACAAGAGAGGGCTAAAGAGGAATCTCTCATAGGAAACTTCCTAGAAAGATGAGGTTTTGTGCAGTACAGAACAGATGCAGTGACTTTGCTTGCATGAACTGCTGTTCCACTCAGCATGGCAGCAGTTGATACCCACCTTGCCCTGCCAGCATATGACACAGGCAGATAAATGGCTTCTCAAGGAACAACATATAGTACAGTGCAGCATATAAATCTCTTGTAATCTCAGTAGTTGTCAGGTGGAAATACCTCCTTGTTCTTACACAAATCAGTGAGAGTCTTCCTTGGTTCTCCCCATAACAGGATGCACATCAGAGCGATGCTGCTGGAAAAGCAGCATTGCTTAAGGAACCATCATGTCTGTCCCCACACATGCCAGCAGGACTGAAAGCTGGCTGAGCTAGGACAATATGCTTTCTTAAAAATACCCTCTGCCTAAAATGGCAAATTGGAAGAGATATGTTTTAAATCCTCAGTATGAATTTTGCTTAGGGGAAAGATTATTTTCTAATTCAAAGTCAGTACTGCTTCTCTCCTAAGGTCTCTTAGTACTCTTCTCTGCTGAGACCTCAAGTTTTTAATACCTTGCTTACAACAAATACAGTAAACGCTGCAAAACATTTTACCTATCAGTGACTTAACTGACCAAGACAGCTTCTCTGAAATAAAAGATACAGATCAGTTTTCCTTTAGTTACATATGCACTAAAACTAGAAATTGCTTCAGCCAGCACCATAATTATTATGCTGCTATTTTGTAAGCAGTAGGGATTTTTTTTTAAATTTAGGTTAAATATTTTACTGTTGGTATCGTAATAGTTTTATTTCTTGCCAGCAGAGTCTGATCTGAGATGATCCCTAATGAACTGGAAAATTGCCAGCATTTTTAGTAAAACACCAGCAAATAATGAATACATGATCCAAAAAGTGCACTGATGAGTTTTCCCCCTCACTTAAAATGCCAGCGCAGTATATGTGTGAAGCAGAAAAGGTCACATCAGCCTAAGAAATAATGTACATAAAACCAGATCAAACTACAGAAGACCTAAGAGCAGTTGTTGTATTATCTGCATGGTACATTTGCTTTCTATCTGCACATGATCAAAGTCCTGCTGCAGCAGACACCAGCAGCTGAAGTGTTGTCAGGTCAGCTCTTGGTATGACAGGAGCACGAATCTTACTGAGCTCCAATGCCAGCTCAGCTAGTGTTCTAGAATAAATCTTTTCCCACATTTTAATTTTTTTTAATAGTATTCTAGTGTGGTCAATTTGACCAGGTGCTCTCCCATTAGACATCATCTATCTCAACCTGGTCCTCCAAGTCAAAATCCCTCTTGTGAAGAGGAGACATTCTCATCCATTTGTGGTGTGAGTGTAGTCATGATTTATTGTTCCCATGCCTGCAGTGCCACTTGGGGCAGCATCTCCATCCTTTGCTGTGACAGAACTTGGAGCTTCACTGCAGCTCTCAGCTTTTCCTGATGGACACTCTCACCCATTCTCAGGCCCTCTGAAGTTGTTCACAACAAGTAGCTTTACAGCAAGATTTGGCTTGATATTTATGACTTTAAGACCGTAAAACACTCTCAGCAGCTTCCAGTGTCAAATTCAGGTACAGATGATGTACTAGCACCAACCGGGGAGTCATATGATAAATTTGTAACTGCACTTGGATCAGGCAGCATTCATGCACAAATTTTATCAGTTTGGTTCACATATAGTTTGTCATTGGCCGTGCCAAATTTCCCATAGGTTTCACTGAACCGAACTACAGCCATTTAAAATGTATTTTCAGTCAAAGCTCCCATATGAATTACTGGATATTTTTCTATGCTCACTGCAGCGTATAGGAAAGTTTAACAGCTATTCCATAAATGGATCTCATGTAGCTTTTAAGATTAGTGAGTTTTTTGAAAGATCTGTGTGACTGTTTTTCAGGCTATATTGAATCCTTATAGGCATGGAAACTGGACTTCTCCTCTAATAAGGTTGCCTCCTCATCCAGACACTAAGTTTGTGAACTCCTTGATTTCCTTTTTTCATGTGCCACAGAAACAACAAGGTTTTACATTGCATTCAACTGATCTGTCCCAGCTGCAGATCGTCACAGTGACTGTGGTGATTCTTGCCTTGCAATTTGTGTACAACTTCCTAAATATACTCTGAAGGGTGCTTCATGCTATTTCCCTCTGCTGCATCTGGGGTTGTGCAAGCAACTCAAATTGGTGTTCTGATGCATGGTGGGAAATTGTCAGACAATTGTGCCATCATGATTATGTCATGATGATGCTCACTGTCTTGATCCCAGGATCAGTGATCATTGAGCAGAATTGGAGATTATTTGGAACATTTTATTGTAGTCTATAAGCAGGGAGGACCAGAGATGTTGATCTGCTTTGTGGCAAGGGTCATCTTGGCCTATCATCTCCTGCTGGTTCATTCCTCTGTCTCAGCAGAGGTTTGAGAGCTTGCCCTTACAAGACACATAGGTTTGGGACATAAGAGCATCCTCCTCTGTGGCTGTTCCTTTCCATGGTGCAGGCACTCTGGTCTCCAGCAAAGTTTGCCTGACCCAAGCAATCGCCACTGAAACTAATGGGATGACCTTGTTACTGTAATGGACTGTGATATACAGCATGTCAGTTTATGTGATTTAATAGCCTGTCTGAGGTAAAAGCTCTGTGGAAGTTCAAAGTGTAGGTTTGATATGCTCAGGCCTGCTGGGGATGACTGCTCTTTATTTCCTGGCAGCACTTACGTCATATCAATTCATGGTATCACATGCCTGATCTGAAAACTGGCATCCATTTCATGCCAGCTGCAACATACTTTTAACCAGACAAGGAAACATCATTTCAACTCAAAAAAGTATTTGGAAGGGGCTGCAGAGCTCCTTGGAGCAGTTTTATGGTGGTGTAACTTTATGATGCAGGAAGGAGAGAAAGGTGCAGGTGAGACCTAACAACATTGCAATTGAGTTGCAACTCAAGATGGAAAATTTAACCAATGAGAGAAGTGTTGTGCTATTTACTGGATGCCAACACTCCTAGCACCTACCTGAGGAAGTTAGAAGTGTTTGAGTGTGTGGCCACTCCCTATTCTCCAAGAGTTCTTTGCATTCCAGTGTAGAGCTGTGGTCTCCAGACCTCCCTGAAGGGAGCCAGAGCTGAAGAGACATGTAACTCTAGCAAAGGATTAGGACAGTGGTTTTGAAAATACTGGGCTATTCAAGCAAGTAGAAACGACTTTGTAATGTCTGACATTTTAGTTCCTATACTCAGTTTCCTATTTATAATATAGAAATAGAATCACTCCACTATCACAAGGCTCTCACAGTAATAGGAGCCACTTTTGTTTAATGGATGTACTTTTGGGTAAAATTTTGGACATGCTCAAGGGATAAAATTGGGTGATCAGTACATTTTTCCTTTCCCTTGCATCACAGGCTCTCAACCTTGAATGTAATTTATGACCCTACTGTAGCTAGTTGTGTGTAAAGACTGGAAGGTTACTTGACATGTTCTGTTGAATTGCGTACCTAAAATCGCATTATTATTTTGCAAGCTGTCATCCGGATCCTCTTTTTTTTTTGAATTTGATATAGTCTTAGAAATACCTTTTTTCTGCAGCTCCTTACTTTCAGTATTTAAATACATACTTTTTACAACATGTTCATGCAAAGAAAGCCTTTGCTAAGGCTACATTTCAAATCTGACAAGTACTTTTACAATTTTATTATCATTTTCTGAAGTTCAGAAAGTGCTTTGGACAATGATTTCTGTTCTATAGCTCCCAGAGCTTTATAGCCTATGTCTTTTATGGCTGATTTCTGCCTATAAACATATTCATAAAACCTCTCACAACCAGAAACAATCATCTATTTTTTTAAAGCCTGAGTATAATCTACTGTTTTGAACTGTGCAGCAGGAATGTTTTATGCAAAGGAATTATTCTACAGTGAAGCAGTCTCCAACCAGTGCTAGTTTGTGTAAGTTATGGTCTTGATTTATTGTTTTGACAAGCTATGGTCTGTAAAAGACTGCTAGTGGAGACAACAATAGTGGATATAAAAATAGGTTTTACAAACTGTCATCTACCCGTGGCCCCTTGAAATCTCAGAAATTTTTTCAGTGAGAGATATTGACATTAACACAGAATTTGTGGGTATACATGTGCCCATATTGAATCATTTTCTCCTGCCTTTGATAGGCTTTCAATGTAGAGGTACTGTACAACCAGTACATTTTCTCTGAGGACCAATACAGAGGAGAGAACTCTACAGAGAGTGTAACCTGTCAGAATGAAAAAAAAGTCAAAGATAAAAAGCTGCTGCTGGTTTAGTTGTAATTTTCAATCAAGGAAATCAATCACTAACCAAGTTCTTCATGCTAGATGAATTGAGTAGATTCAGATTTGATACTCAACCTTTCAATGAAACGGTCACTGCTCATGCCAGCCAAGACAAAAGAATACTAATTTTGTTCCTAATGCCTAAACTCATATTTCCAATTTTCTTTAATATTTGGGGCATCATATTTAGCATAAAAATGTAAACACCTTGAGTATAATTCTTCTAGAGCTGTTAGTCTGCTAATTCACACAAGTATCAACTTTGGAGCTTGACAGTTTATATGCCCATATGCTGGGGCAGATTCATAGAATTCATAGGTCACGAATACTACCAGTAATTAGAAAATTAAGTAGCTTCTGGGCATGATTTTAATGCGTCTTTACATAAAAAAGACTAGGATGGTGGCCAAGAGGAGGTCAGAGCTATGTTGCTCAGTGCATACAGGTGAGCTATTTTAAAGTAGCACCATACTGTTGATACAGATGGCTTCACTTTCAAAATTATAAAATCTGTCTGAACAGTTTTCCATAAAATAAGTCACCTTTTTAAAGCAATTCTTTCTATTCTTATTTATATGTTTAAAGCCATTTTCTCTAAAACTTCCATGCAGATTTTGGTGACACCTATGGATTCTAGGAAAGAGAAAACCAACACCCCTTTCTTACACTTTATAGTGTTTATCAGCATAAATTTGGGAGCAACCTTTGCACCCACTTGGTTGTTGTGGTTTATTTAAAGAATGATTTGCTGCTGTCAAAAACCTCGATCTAGTGCTGAAGTTGCTTCCAACAGAGGAAAACACAAAGCCTGATCCAATTAATTTTATGGGATCACTCTGTGCCAAACCACTTTCAAATGTGTCCACTGATGCAAGTTCCATACATGTTCATTGGCCCAGGTTTATTAATATTCTTTAGCATCCGTCCAGGGTGGGATGTGTGTGCCATTTACCCCTTGCTCTGTGAGGTCTGCAGGAGCTCCACAGTATCACAGTGCTTTCCTCCACTGCCCATGGGGTTTTTTTCAGAGGCAGTGATCAATTAAGCATGACATAGAATCATCCTCACTTGCCAATATATACCTTCTGATTTTTTTTGACTCTGCATGGAATAATTCTGCCTGTCCAGCTATCCTGGTGTAGCCCTGAGGTAATGAGATATTTCTGGCTTCCACTCTGAAAAAATTAGGCTGTCAATGCAATGTGTGCTGGAAGCATGAAAAAAAGAGGAGTTGGGAAAGAAATTTGTATATAGCCAGTGTTTCAGTACTATTCTTACAATATCCAATCAGAAATTTTCCTGCCACGACTTTAACCCCTTCACAATTTTAATCACTTACACTGCACAGTGGGAGCAGAGTTTTTGGGGACTTGAGGACTCATGTCAGATAAGTTCATTGTTCATTTTTAATTAAATTATATTCTTTCCTTCAGTCTTTCTTAATAAGTAATGTTTTCTAATCTCCAATGATTATCTCTGCTCCTCTGCAGGCTGTTTTTATCCTGAGAGCCTACAGCACCAGCCAAAGTCTTACCATTGCCTGGTGGAATAGATGGGTGACTTTGCCTCTCTCAGAGACTATGTTCCTGTTTGCATTTCCTTGACAGTACTGATTAATGCCAGGCTTGTGCTCTGGTGTAACCTCCACATCATTTTCTGCAGGACTGGTATCTAGCCAAATATTCATCATCCTCCTCTTGTAATTCAGATTTTACATGTGTAAAGGCAAGGCATTTATATTCATATCTATTTCAAGTGCCATGTCCAAAAGAGTGATCTGTCTTCATTATCCATAGATCAGTGTGATATTTTGTATCCGCACTTTTGGAAATTTATCTTTTTTTCCTTTCTTTACTTCACTTTCCAATTTGATAAGATTTTAAAATTCTGCTTATCCCTCCAGTTGTTTACAGCCTATTGCAATGTAACTTGAGCTTTACTTGAGGTTTGTGCAAATGGCAAATTCTGTTTTAAATCCTGATTATAATGATGTCTTTTTGGTCCATGCCAGAAATTGAGACATGCAGAGTCCCTGGCTTTCCAACAATCCATTTTCTCAGCCAGAAATGCAGCCTGTTCCACACTGTAGCCCTTGAAAATTTGTCAGCTTCCTGCTAAGCAAACCTTTATGAAATGGTACCAAAGAATTCCTTCACACCCTGTAGATGGCATCTGATTTACAGCACAATAGCAGCTTGCTCTTCAGGTCCATTTCCAGCCTTGAGATCCAGACTAGGACCCCATGGACACATGTTCCAATCTGATCCAGTTATGCACAAAGTCCTCCACTCCATGGAGCTGCTGAATTGCAGCTTTTAATGCAACATTGAACCGGATCAGATATAGGACAATGTCTGCAGATGATCTCAAGACAATTTCCATTTTGATTTTGGATTATAGGATATCAGCAGGTTTGGCATCTCTGTGACATTAATTATGTACCTTCCATATTTCTGCAGTTTTTAACCCTGGCATCTTATCTGTGAATCAGGTTATTTATCTCAGACTTGAGTGAGAAAAGTGAAAACATATTTTGTTTACAGTCTTAGGAGAGTTCAGTAGAGGTGTTGACCTGATGAGTACCTTATTCTGAATTATCCCCAGACAAACTGGCATCTGTTTCATTTTCATGTAAGTAACAAAAATATCATTATTCTAGCTGGAAGACAAATTTTGTCAAGAGGCAAAGGTAAATGCCTCCTCCAAGCCGTGAAGTGAAAATTATGATAAACACTCTGAAATTTGCTGTGTTAGTTTATTTATAAAATGCTATGCATGTCTCTTGATAGACCAGGAAAAAATGAGATTCAAAAGAGTTGACGTCACTTCTTTGATAAACTGCCAAGACAGTATCCTTTGTCAGGGAACAAGATTCTTGTACAAACTTTACTCATTTCAAAATGTACCTCTTTTGTTTGTGAGAAAACAGCACAGAAATATCTCTTCAAGTGAATTATTTGGAAAATCTACCCCTGTGATGTTTTCTGTTTTTAAGATGGTGCATCAGCATTATTTTCAGTGCTGGAGAGGCACTGTAGCCATGAAATTACAGAAGTCCATTTGCCCCCTACAGAGAATGAGGTGCCTGCAAGGAGAGAGGAGATCCCATGCCCTCCACTCTCCTTGTTCTCCAGCAGAAATTTTAGCTGATGCTGCAGAACTTCCCTGGCTTTTTTGTGCTAGGGCAAATAGGCACTCTGTTTTCCCAGGAGTGCAAATGACTGTGGACATGCAGTGAACTGGGAGTGGAGAGATGGTGATAAGTCAGCACAGTGGGAGAACAGTGACAATAGTTTTCCTTTTCAAAGCACTGCAAACATGCAAAGGACCTCTCAAAATACCCAGGGAAAAAGTAAACAGCAGGGAAGAAAGTAGTTTGGAAGAGTGTTTTTCAGACCACTGCCTGGAGAGCACAGGGCAGTGGTTTTGAAGCGACTCCCAGAGGACCCTGAAGGAGAACAAACCCTAAGATCTCAGTCCACAGGAAATGTTTTAAAGTTCCCAGCTCTTTGCTTTGCAGTAGGTTTTAATGCCTAGCCTGTCATTTAGTGATTTTTTTTTTTTTTTGACAGAATGACAGTTTAAACAGCAAAACTGTTCAAAGCACAATCTTTGTTCCTGGCTTGTTCAAAGGGCATTCAGGGAAGACGAACAGTCCTTTGTCGATCATATAGGTGTAATTAGTCAGTACAGCTTAATCATATGGGCTCTGTTGTTTCCTGGGCTGTTTTCATTTGACCTTAAACCAAACAACATAACCAAAACAAAGAAATTACAATAAACATTGAATATAAACTATATTGCATTAATTTTTACACTTACTTTACTGCATTTGCTTGCATTTCCATTTCTGCTACATAGGGATGTTATTATTCTAAAGAAGAGTGATGTTAAGAGACGTGATTGTGTTTCTTGTAAATCATGAGGTATTATTGCTATTGCAACCAATTACCAGTATGAGTTTCCTATAATGGTAAGTTAATAGATTAATAAATTTTTAATGCCAAGACAGAGTATTGTGACTGTCTTAATGGAAGTGGTAATACTTTAAAAACATTTGTATATGTACCAGAAGGTAAAAACATGCTCATAATTTCCGTAGGCATGAAAGGACTCAAAACTTATCAAAATGTGAGTATTGGAATGCCTGAGACTATTTTTTTATACTGCCATGTTTTTTTAATGTGGTATAGCAGGATACTGATCAAGTTTATAAAAATACTGGAATTAACATATTTGTGTATTCAAATTTTTTTTAGCCTTATTATATTCATTAATAGTTTGTTGGAAATGAAAGTTTCCTAAGCTCTGCAGGCACTGCTGGCCCTAGGCTGTAAGACAAGGAAGGCTGATAGATGGCTTTAACTGCAGACAGATTTTATCTGTCTCATCTAATACTTATTAAGAAATCTAACCTTGGTTAAGTTGTATTATACAAACCTTCAATTGTATCAAGGACTACCAAATAGTTGTTTTCTGCTTTTACTGGACTTACATCTCCACCTAGTGGCTGATTGAACAAAGTCCATTTAAAATACTAGTTTACATGAAGTCGAAGTAGTGGTTTTGCCTGTAAAAGCTTTTCTTATTCATTTATAGACACATTTTTCAGGTGAGGTTTGTTCAAAGTTCCTTGGCCATCTATAATATATGAACTACATAATGAGGCCACTGATATTAAACTCGTTGATCTATGTGCATTAGCTTTGGTCTTAATAATGAAAATATGACAGAATTTTTAAATCAGGAAAAAATATCTATCTATCTTTCAGTGGGAATGCATGAGTACATCCAATAGCCAAGTACACAGTATACCTATACAAATTTATTCCTGTATAATTCAATAAAGATTAATAGCATAAGAAGAGTTATAGCAGTAGAGAAGTAATTTTTAAAAAGAAAAACAGAAAAATGTGTTGTAGCAGAGCACTCAGATGACCCATCGGGTGATTGTCAGTGTTATTGCTGCATCCAGAAGGAAAAAAAAAAGGCAAAGGAAAAAAAAATCCTAATGTCAGTTTAGAGTTTTTTGGTAACAAAAAGTTCAAAGTCAAGGTGGACTGACAGGGAGAATTTCTTTCAGGACAGTGTCATCCATAGGTAGCAGTAGAGGAAGAGAACAGCTATTTGTATGAGCTGATGATCATAGGTAACAATGACACTCCGCTGTGATAAAAGCTGTGAAAAGGACAAATGCAATCCTGGATACAAAACTCATTTTGCATGTAGCCTTTGGCCCTGGTTACAAAATATGTCCAAATGCCAGCTGACCCTACTCCTTTTCCTCACAAGTCAGGATATCTCCTTGCACCCTCAGGTGGGTTCTGTCTGTTCTTCTCTTGTCTTTGAGATGCTACAACTTCACCCCCATTTCCAGAGGGAGAAGGTGAGAACATTAAACAAACACAAAATTGGAGCACAGGGTGTTCTTTCCTACCTTAATTTTCTCCAAATAATTTGCTTTCTCATTCTTTATGATGGGGCATTCACCTGTGAAAGCTGATGTCATGTCCTGTCTACCACCACTTTAAAACCTTTTGACTGATATTTCTGCTTAATTTCTGTTAAATTAGCAAGTTTGTGGCTTCAGAAGGCTTCCTACTAAAAATGCATTGGTAAAATCTTAACTGTTGTGAGGAACCTTAAGTACACAATCTGCCTAGTGGTCATATAAAGAATGAATACAGTACAGTGCATGGTGAAAGTAGAGATCTGCTGCTTGGGCTGAGTAATAGTAACTCACGCACACCCCATTAATTTTCTGGAGGTTAATTTAGATCTAGATACCACATCAGGTGCATCTAGAAAAAAGTCATATGACCTACTTAGAAATAAATATATTTTTCTGCAGAAGTTTGTGTTAAGCAGTGCTAGAATTCAGATGCTAAACGATGTAGGTTTCTTTTCAATTTTTTTTTTTTCCTCTGAGCAATTTCTTCAAATACTTACAAGAATAACTCAAAATAGGAGCATGCCCTGAAAGTAAAAGTAGCTATTACCTAGCTGGAACAGAAATATTCCAAAAATGTGGAAGATAACTGAAAGAAAATTGAAAAGCCCTTTGCTTTGTATCTGAAAACAATAGGCACCAGCAGAAACATTGAGACAATCTCTGTAGTTCTCAACAGAGCTGATTTTTGAATGCTTTAATTTGACTAAAATGAAAGAATTCATTATGAAACTTAAATGAATGTGTGAGAATCTGCATGTTTCTGCATGACATTCTGACATAAGAATTAAAAAAATACCCCAAAAGAAGGGGTAAAAGCAAAAAGATGTGGATTTCAACCCATAAAGCAGGAACACCAGCAGGACTAGAGGGCTTCCTGTGACTTGACAGCAGCAGAGATAATGCCTCAGTTCTCTGAAAATACTGGTCATTCTGGAAATTAATTGACCAAAGCATACCAAAGCAGTCAGGCAGTTCAAAAATATTTGATCTGTCAGATGATTCCTGGTCAGTTGCTAAAGAGAGCTCACATCCTGTTTCAGTCTTTACTTCCTTGGCCTTTTGCAGTCTCTTTTCATAAAAAACAAGCTCCATATGCCTCTGGTGGTTCTGGCTCAGCTCTATGTTTATTTTCACATCTCCATTTTGAAAAGTGCAGGCCAAATTTGTATGCATCATACTGCATGCAATCCTCAGCACCTGAGCTATATCTGCTGGAAAGATCTTTACTAATAGATCTTAAAGTTGTGTTTGACCTTTCCAGAGCTGATCTGTTTCTTGTTTCTTCCATCCCTGAGCAATCCGACCTTGCGTGTCTCAGATACCTGGGGCAGCTGTTCCTGCAAACACTCAATTGATCCAATTGTTGCTCTGACAAAGTAAAGGGCTCAAGGTGTATGGAAGAGCAGCAAGATGAGATGTACTTGAAAGATTCCCTGAGAACTTTGATGTCACTTTTCCAATACTTGAATCCATTTTCATTCAATAAGCACTGTCCTTTTTTTTTCATTTCCATTTCTAATGAAGCCTGAAATTAACATAGCTTTTTAGTTTCCTTTCTTATTTGCAACAACATCATTGACATTACTAGCATAGCACTAGAAATAGCTATTGTAAAGCTAGAGGCAGAGGTCAAAAGTATTTTGGATCCTGTATGTTGGGAAGAGGAAAGTTTTGAGTTATTTGGTCTATCCCAATATAACTAACACTTAACATCTCTACGTTTAAGCTACAGTTTGTCTGGGGGAGAGGTAGTCCATGTGAATCTTAGTTAAAACCGATTTTGAACTCCTCGGTGTCATCACCTTACCTTAACAGAGATCCTCTTTTATTAAAAAGCTGATGTAAATGCACTGTTTTTTGGAGGGGGGAATTTAATTTTTGTATTGTGATTTGCATGTGTAATAGCATGAAAAAAATTCTTGCATTTTAAGGGAAGAACTGTAGCAGTTGATAATTCTGCAATTTCTGAAACCCATAGATGAGCATATGCTGCTGGTGAGCAAGGTTTTAGTGAGCAGATTTTTACAGGAATTACTAGCATTTTGATATTCAAAATGCACATTGAAATTTCTGGTGTCTTTATATTTTCTCTTTGTGTAAATAAACTGGGTGCTAGCTGTAAGTCAGTGTCTGTTAATAATTACCTTGAACAATTCTGCCTTTCTGAACCTTTTTGTTTCTCTCTGGGTTTTGCCCCTGTAAAAGTAATGTTAACACTGTACACATCCTTCCAGAGATATAACAGTAATGAGAAAAGTAAACTTAGGGGTCTGTAATCTATTTTTCAAAGTTAGGTAATTCAGTCTGAAGAATGCAGTGGTTTTGAGAGTCTCTTGTTGGGACACAGATCTGTAGATGAGAACAATAGCTGGAGCAGTAGAGGCTCGTCACAGTGCCAGGGGCAGGGCTGGTCACTGAAATGCTGTCAGATTTGTTAGCTGAAACAGATCCTTGGGGATTTTCATGACAGCTTTCCATTCTGCACATTGATATTCCTTATTTCTGAATTATTCAGCACTGCTGCTGCTTAGCCAGAGAGTGTCTCTGGAGCATAATTAGGTAAGGAATGGGTAAAAACAGGAAAAAAGAAATGTCCCAATTATATATTCATTGTTTTGTGAGTACTTGAATAGCAGTTTAAAATACCAGCTATAGTTCACAGGAACCTGCAAGCCAGGGCTGGAAAACTCTGGAAAAGATACCCTGGCCTCAGTCAAATTAATACCAAAACTCTTTTGGTATGAAACAGGGCAAAAGTTAAACCTTTCAAGACATGTAAAAACAGACAGACACAAACTAATGCTGATATATGACCTATCCTACATCTACCTCGTTTTTAAAAGAAACAGAAGGACAGTCCCTTTCTCCATGTGTTGAATACTTTGGTTGTTCTTTTTCCATTCCTTACCTTTTTTGGAAATGGAAATTAATTTCATTTTTACCAAGATAATAATGAGAATATTTGGCTAGTGTTTGATCTGTTACTCTTACTGTTGGAGCTGTGTTTTGCTAAAAAAGGAATGATGTTTCAGGATTGGGAGCTTGGTGCATTTTTGATAAGTGTCTAGGTGCTTTGATGTTTTTCTCCTGGTCATTCAGAGTATTCCCATTTGGTTTCCCTTCAATAAAAGTAGGCTGCTTTAGTTTGAAGAGTGCTGTCTTTCTTGACAATGATTGGGACTCTCTAATCCATGGCAAAAGTTACTATGAGGTGTGCAGAATAAGTAACCTCTGTCTTTGCCATGACTGAGGTATGTGGAAGAAAGAGGCATTCCTGCTGGTCCTTGGTCAGTGCCGAGTGACCCACTTTGGTGTTTCCTTTGGAACACAGATGTTTGTGTCAGGTGGCTGCTGGCTAAAATGAAGCCTTGAAAGTCTCTGAAAAAACAATGTACACACTTCTTAGGACTGAAACAAAATTTTAAGAAATGAAGTGAGAAAATTATTTTTTAATTCCGTGTGCATTTAATTAAAATAAATTACTTCTTGTTTCGTTGGCCTTTCATGAGGAGCTTTTAAAGAGGGTCTTTCTTTAAAGCTTTTATTTGCATCACAAGTTTGAGTGTTATGAAAGCATCCTACTGAAGTAGAAAGATATTGATACTGAATTTTATAGATGAAGCACCAAACAAGTAACTTACCATAGAGCCTAAAAAACAGGAGTGTCCACAGAGGACACTGTTGAGGCCAAATTTTGCTACCATATCTTAGGCCTTCTTCCCCCATTTTCTCCAGCTGTTAGCTTTCTTTATAACTTAATTTAAATTAACTAGTTAATTAGCTCTTTGGCAGAAATAATTTTCAAAAATCAAGCATTTCCTAAAATATTTTGGACATATAGTTGTCATGTGTATAAATTTAAGTGAATAACGCAAAAATAAATTTCACCAATGTTTAATGGCAACTAGAATCTTTCACTTGTCTTCAGCTGATGGATACAGTTTTATTATCTTAAAAAGTGGTGGAAAATACATTTCAGCTTTCTGTTTGCAGGCCTTATAGGAAAAAAAAAAGGCCAACAGGATATTTACACTGAAGCAAGGAGAAAGGGCAGTATCATACCAGGTGACTCGCTTGGCTGGTTACAACAAAAACAGTTCAAATGTGGAACTTCTGATCCCTGAAGATAAATTTCAAACCATTATTAATGAAATAATTTTAAGTGGAAAAGATGCTCAGAGAAAAGTGCATGCAAATATTTTATAAGCCTAAGAAATAAGCTGATTTTAACAAGGAAAGTGTTTTGAATTTGAGATCTCTGAATGTAAATGTCAGTGTTATTGCAAATAAATGAAAAGAATCAGAAACGCTGGCATGAAGTCAAATGTTTTGTTAGAGTTCTTTTGTTTTATCGTTGTCAGATGTAAGCTTGATGCCTGAGTAAAACATCCTTCAGGACTGATTTAAAGCCAAATTAGCCAACCATCCATATTAGTTACCTGCCGGAGTGATGTCAGAGTTGGCTCCATGCACACTCCAGCTGGTGCTCTCCAAATGAAATACTGAGTGTCATCAATCTGAGGGCACCTTGCAGACACACTTTCCTGCCCTGAAGGTAGGGCTACCACACTCTGGTAGTAACCACCACAAGAAGAGGAGGTGAGCTGGGGAAAGGTTGTTTGAGATGAAGGTTGTGTTCTCTGTGGCTTCCCCAGATTCTTCCAGAACTGGAGTGATTGTGTGACTCTGATTTCAAGCGCCCAGAAACCTGCAGATCTGGGGCATCATTGCAGGTACCAGTGATACTCCTGGGAAAAGGTGGGCATGTTCTTCTGGGTCTCAGAAGCAGCCTAAAATTCAGCATGCTCTCAGGAGCTCTCTGTCATGTACAGCTGACGGAGGGATTACCCCTGTGATTGGTAAATCTGATCTAGTGTGAGGAGGAAGATTTGTGTGGTGTGTAAGGTTACATAAGTTTGCTAAGAAGTTTTGGGACAGGCAAGAGACAGGTTCATTGACTCACTCTGGATAAGGGAAGAAGGGAAAACAGAAGGATGATAGTAGATTCTATAGAATACTTAATCTGTGTTTAAACCACCTAATTCAGGAGTGGTTGTGGTGGCATTGGGTTGATGGTTAGACTAGGTGATCATGAAGGGCTCTTCAAATCTTGATGATTCTGTGATTTTGTAATCATGAAGAAGTACATAAGGCTCTTTTTGATCATGAATCAAAAATTTGTAGAAGTGCTAAATAATGTACTTTAAGTTATCTAAAATGTAAGAAAAAATATTAATATGGGCTTGTCAGGAAGTGACCCTGTCACAAAACTGTAATTTCCTTTTTGATGGGGGATGTGGTGCCATGAAACACAGGGCTAAAATGAGCTCCCTGCCACCAGGTCTGAGCGAGGATACCCCTGCTGTGGGACAGTCTGTCACACTGGTGGCTTGGTGCTGCCTCTGTGCTTTACAATACCCACCTCCAGGAGCCATGTAAACTCAACAAAGCCACTGCACTCAGGAAAATTGTCTTGTGTTCTAGTGCTTGAGTGAATTCAGCAGTTCGAGGAAGATAAAGCTGTTGTTCTGTGGGGATAAGGCCACACACCTGCAGGCTGTAGCAGGGAGGGTTAGAGGAGTGAGCAGTGAGTCCTCTCCCTTTGGGAACAGCAAGACATTGGATACCTTTAGCAGTATTAGGAACTTGGCTATTTAAAAGAATAGGGAGGCAGTCAATGTGACCTCCATTCCAGGCTTTTCCTGTTGCCATTATTGCTTTCTCCTAAACTTGGTACAGTGTGGATACACCTTTGTCATCTTTATCTTTCATCAGATGACCACAACAGGCTGTGAAGTTGCTGTCAAAGAGTAGCTCTGAATGGTTTGATGTTAAACTGGGAGATTGTCTCAAATATTGGTTCAGGTCCCTGAGGGGAATGGCTCTACAGAACCACACATCCTAGTGTGGTTCTTCATTAATTATGTGAATTACAAATTCAGGGGCTTACAATCTTTGAGAAGATAGTCAAAATGCAGTGTTGTTTGGTCCTGGCAAATTGAAGAAATAATTAGAAGGAACTAATTCAGCCCTAAAAAGCAAAGAGTGCCACTGCTGAGGAGAAATTTAAAGCATGAATGCAAATAGCTCATTAGTCAGCACTGTGACAACAAAGGGTGAAGGTGTTATATTGTTAAATAAAGTTCCATTTTCATCGTGTGATGTGTTAACATCCATAAAAGTTGCAGGTAGATATTCCATTTTGCGTATCTGTCATGGACACATTGCCATGTCCAGATTTGCCCACCGTATCTGGGGACCGTGGAATAGTCATTTGGGGACTCCAGAGCAACTTCAGAACAGAGAGAACTGAGAGAGAGAGGATACTGTATCTTTCTGATATGGAATAAAAGTAATTAAAAAGAGGATAGTGTTGAGTTGTTCCAATGGAGACTAGGGCAGGTTTTTCACAGTTGTAGCATTGTTCCCCCTGTGTTTATTTACTGAAGTTTGCATCAGGCAAAGGCAGTCTGTGATGTGGTCAAGGAGAAAACTTTGGCCTAAAGTTCATCAGCCCTTAATATTTTACAGAGGAATATATAAAACTTCAGTGGCAGTGGTGGTTTACTTGTGCACAGTTAATATTTTTGCTATGAAAATTGCATTTCCACAGACAAAAAAAAAAGTGCTTAGTGATTTGCTGAACTCTCCAGCTCAGTCGAGGGACTTAATTTAGGAACTGAGATGGAGGGAGGAGTATTTTTAATTCACTGATGTACTTCATTTATGTGTTTGTTACCTAAGAGGGAAACAATAATGAAATCTTTTGTGATAAAGTCAGTTTGAAAGGCTTACAATAACAGAGAATGTTTAACTTGAAAAGGTTTTATTTTAAGATTTATAATACTGTAAAGCAGTTCAAAGAAAAATGCAAACAATATATTCAAAGTTAACATTTGGGGCATGTGTGAAATAATATTTCAAAAAAATTGTTTTCACTGTAGGCTCCTATATAATAGCACTAAAAATGTATTATAGGTCAGTATAAAGGCTCAGCTAGAGTGGTTTAGTGACTGGGGAAAGACCTTCTCATGTATCAGTTTCTAAACAAACATATTTTTTGCAAGAATTTATATTTCAAAGGATTGTTTACATCAGCAGACAAGACATCCACTTCCTGAAAATGGATTATTTCCGTGTTCTACTACTTACTGCAATAGATTGTATGCTGACTGCTTATTAGAAAATATATTTAAAAGATCTTACATTAGTCTCTACCTAGAGTACAAATTAGCTGTGCTTCTTCAGTAGAACTGTAGCTGGGAAACTGAACACAAAATCTTTCATGCGAGAAAAAAAATGTTCTTGATTATATTCCTTTCTCTGAAAGAGGAACTTTTTATTACATACATTATTTGTCAAGAATATGATACATATTTCTAGCTGCATACTTGGCTGTTGGCTTTTGTCTTGATAATGAAATACATACACACATGCTCTGAATGGATCATGACAGTGGAGTGAACTTCATTATTCCACAGAGTGGTGAAGGAATATTGGCTCGCTTGAGTGGTGTTCATCATGTGGACACCATTGCTCATGGCAACGGGAGTTTGTGGAGAATGACATTATTCATTTGGAGTTTTGCCTGGCAGCCATCCCTATTGTTAGTGCAGAGCAAATAATGTGATGATCTTGAAGGACTACTAGGAATACATACATGGATCTTGTGCTCACATCTACTGGGAAGTTTCAGAGTTGTTCAATTTAGTGAAACAAAAATAGGAAGACTTTTTTCACTGTCTCCTAGTTTTCTTCTTAGTCATCACTTCAGATGGCACCTGTCTATAATTAGAGTCTGTCCTACAGCAGACAGGGTGTGTCTTTGGAAACCCCAAACAGGTGGTGCGTCTCTTGCATCCATTTCTCTCTGATTTCTTAAATCTTCCAGAAAGTGAAATCAAGTCTCAAGGTGAATCCCTCCCCTGTGACGGAGGAAGAGGAAGGTTGCTTTGTTTGTTGCTTCTGCACGGGGATTTGGAGTATGTGGAGTTTTCTCCTTGGAAAACACAGGTGTATAAACCACTCCTAGATTAATGGCAAGGGATCTAAAGGGTATTGGTACAGACAGGGTGATGTATGGAGGAAGAAAACTGCTAATGCAGAGCATGCTGTGTCAGATTTGCTTGAAGCTGTTCTTCCTGCTCTGAAAAGAGAAGCAATGAAGACAAAATGCTGACCTCTGTGAAGCTCATTCTTCTTCTCAGAAAATGTACTTAGTCTTTCTTTCTTGCTATTATTCTTTGTCAAGAAATTGTACCTTCCAGGCAGAGCAGATTTCAGCCTCTAGGAATAGCTTCACCAGCAAATGATTGAAAGATATTGTCAGAAATCCACTTCACCTAAGCCCAAAACACTGTTTAGTTGTGACCATTTTACTTTTCTGCCTCTGTAGAGATTAAACCTCATCACTAATAAAAAAACTAAGTTATGAATGGAGTTCTTTTACTAGTATTTGAAAGCAGATTTTTTCCCTTTGGCTTGTTTGCTTTCCCACCTGCTCCAAATATTATTTGTAATGGAATAACGTCCTGTGTAATTATGGTGGAAACATGGTTCTGCTTTTAAGTATAGTTATGAGGAGAAAATATTTGTAGATTTCTGTTTCACTTTGTCTTAATTTATAAGAATAGCATGTTATGTATAGCCTCAGAATTAAAGCTTCAAATGCAACTCTGTCAATGTTAATGATTTCAGTCTTTGACCTGCAGTTCTGTGTTTCATAATGTACTTATTTGTGTTTTGCAATTTGTATTTTAATTGCCTGTCAAAGAAGGTTCATGCATTACATTCTTCCTTTAAATCTTTCATTAGGTTTTTTTTTTCCTTGTCAGCAGAACATGGCTGAATGTTACAGCAGCTGCTTTACAGCCATAACTCTCCAGTCTTACTGCTGGTAATGACAGCCAACAATTTACTGTGTGCATTAAGTTAGGTTCTGTGTTGTTATACAGCTGAAGTTTTTAGGAAAATATTTTCACAAATGTAGGACACTAAATGTCAGACTGACCTAATTACTATTCTTCTCTACACTTGCTATGGGCTTTCTTCTCTTCTGCTAGCTGGAGATGAGTGGTTTGAAAATGTTTTCTCTAGCAAAACATTCAGATATATTATCTTGGTCTTTATGGCATCATAGTTTTCCTTTCTGCTTAGCTGGTAGTGAGGGATTATTTTTGTTTGCAAAACTGTCAAGAGTGGAACCTGCTGGTGCAATCCATGCTCCTCAGTTGACACCAGCAGGAGAGAAAAGCATCCCCTGAGAGTTTTTCAAGGAACCTGGCAAAAAAAGTTTCCTAGGCAGAGAGTTGGGGAATGAGCTGTAGGACATGATTGAAGCCAAGTATTCAGGAGAATCGGATCAAGAGATCAAAAAGAAAGTTTATAGTGACAGTATAGGCAGTATAGATTGCTGTCCTTTGGAGGTGTACAGATTTTATTCAGTTAGCATTATCTTTGCTGACCCTGGCCACCAGATAACAGATGACAATCTCAAAGACCAAGGGTAGATTACTGCAGCATAAACAGAGGTGTTGTAAGTGTCTGTGGGGCTAAAGTCATGTCCCATGGTGAGAAGTTTAGGACAGATGGAGTTTGTCTCCTTGGGGGAAATAGGTCTGGGGCCTGAAGTCCATCTGTGTGCTGGCAGCAAGTCAGGGTTGGCAGCAGCACCTGAGCCTGTCACAGATTCGATGCGCAACCCCAGGGACAGCCTCCACCTTTGAGGCCAAGAAGCTGGGGAAGAGTGAGGACTCAAGGCCTTAAAGTGGACCCTGAGTCATCTTTGAATCTGCATTTGAATTATGTCTCAGAGGAGCTAAGAAACCCAATGAATGAGAAGCACTGAGCACTCTTTGTGTAGTCTGTAAAATGATAACAGTATTGCCAATTCCTCCTATGAATACCATCTACTTAATGAGATTATCTGTCAGTAATGATCTAGATGGTACAGACCCCATTTCTTTGAGGTGTGGATGTGGCCAGTGATGGAGATCAAGTGAAATTACAGTTCCAGTGGGGTCAGTAGCTGCTATTTCTAACAAAGATGTTTTTGATTGTTTGTGATGAAGAATTTGCTTCTTCCGTTGTGTTTTTTGTGTTGGTTTTTGATGGGTTTGCAGATGGTTCTTTTGTAACCTCTTAACAATAAAGCCTATCTAGGTTAGATTTGCTTGGTTGGAGCACGTTGCTAATAATGCCAAGGTTGTGGGTTTGATCCCTCTACAGGCCATTTACCTGTGGATCCCTTTCAATCCAGAAGATTCTGTGGTCTTCTCAGCACTTAGAAGAGTTCTTATTACTGTTCAGCTTACCTTCCTGCCACTTCAGGATTTGATACACCTTTTTTTGGGCTTTCTAATGTAATTTTGAAGTAATAGGATTGTCTCTAGCGCTTTTTTTTTAATTATTTGGGCATGGATTTCCCAAATCAATTTCTCCAAATCTTGAGATGTTTCTTAAAACAATCATAACACTTTTTTTCCCCCATATATTATTAGTCTAGATAAATGCAAAAGAATATTTTTTTCTGGAAGCAAGTTTTCTGGAGCAGGTGTCTTGGGGTTTGAGTTAATGCAGTTACATTGCTTATATGTTATTTTTTTCAGTTCTCAGTTTTTTATTGCAGTATTTTCCTTATAGATATCTACAGGTTAGGGTGACCCTTCTTGATCCATGTGCTGTTACATGGCAGGCAGTGGGACAGTGCTGGCACAGGAGTATCTGGGCTGTGTGAGCATCTGGATCCAGGAGGGGAAAAGCTTGCAAGGCAGCTGCAGTCTCTGTTGGTGAGTCACCTAAAAGCCAGCAATGTGCCCAGTCCAGCCTGAGGCCATATCATCTCCAGTTATCCTGCTTTTGAATTACTCCCAAAGGTGCTAGCTGTTCTTAGAGATGTATCCTATACAGCTAGAAGATGATTTCCGTGTGCAACCTCCTTGGGTGAAGGAGGTTGGTTGTCTCACTTGCACTGTGTAGGAATTCTCGTTCCCAACTCTGAGATCAGTATGGTTTGCTCAGCAGTTTCCACTACGGCCTGTGTAAATCAGCAGAGCCCCATGGCAAACTGATTAGCTGTATTTGCCTTCAAAGTCAGGTGCAGAGTTCACATACTTAGCTTGATTTCACTGCAGTTGATAATAAACCAGGAAGGTTCATTTCTCTGGTTTTCCACAGCCTGTCCATCTTTACAACATCAAATTAAAAGTAGATGCTGTCATTGGATAATCAAGTGCTCAACCTCATCAGTTTTCAGCTCCTTCATGCTCCATTGAGAAGTACTTTCCAGTGGTTTTTCTGTCAGTTCTATACTTGAAAAACTTCTTTCAGTGCTTCACAGTTTTTACAAGAAAATATTCTTGTGCCTCTGGTGCAGACTAGGAGAAATCTAATGCCTGGATCCCCATTACCCTTCATAACAGGGTAACACAGCAAATTATAGAGCTTTAATAAATAGCAATGATGCATCTAGGAGAACATTTCCATAATCCTGGAATACCTTTGGCTGCATATTAGCCTCTTCAGGCATAATTTTTTTTTTGCCTTTTTAAAACTTAACATTCATGAAATCTTTGACCACTGGCAAATGGATGAGCTGCTTTTTGTAGCAATGGCACAGCTACAAAGCTGTGCCAAGCTCCAGCCTCCCCCCCTCCAACCTCCCCCCCTGTCAGCATAGAATCTTTTCAGGCTTCTGCATTAATCCCCAAAGACAGACATAAATGAAATATTAAAATTACCTTTTGTCCCCACTTCTCTGCTTGTGTTTGAAGCAGCATTTGTGCATAAGGGTGGAGTGGGGGCACTTGCTGACAGTACTGTGGAAGAACTGATCAAAGGAATAACATTCATCCACATCCTCAACTCCATGGCAGATCACAGTCATATCATTAACTGTGTGTCTCATCTGGTTAGCCTAGTGTGAGAGCTCTGTCTGCTTGAGTCAGAGTCACCAGGGGCAGTCTGTGGGACCCTGAAGAAAAGCCAATTCCATCAGGATGCTAGGCAGCAGTATTTTTCAAGGCTTTGCTAAAAAATCAGAAGGTTATTGTAACTATACTTCCACTTATTCAAAATCTTTGCAACTCAGAAATGTTCTGGAGACGACCTTCACTAACTCTTCAGTCTGATCTGGTGTGTGAACAATGGCAGGAACAGAAAAGAAAAACCACTGAAACTCCAGGTTCTTTAATACTAATCCTTCTCATTTGCCCACCTGAATCAGTTTCATGGTGCACAAAAAAAGCCAGAGCCTGAAATACTGCAGGACATCCAGAACAAGCAAAAGCTTCTCTTTTGTGTGGAGGTTATGGTGGTGATGGCAATTCAGCTGCCTTGATGGTCTTTTTTCCCAGTCCCCAACTGCTACTAATATGCACATGGGGCTGTACAGTCACATGTAGTGTATTTATTAGAAGGGCTTCTTCTCCTCACTGGTCATTCTTAAAACCACCCAAGCTGCGGGGTGTACACCCTATGTACAAAGCTATTTTGGGTGGGCTGTCCTGTCTTTAAATCCACTTTAATCTGCAATAAGTACATAATGGTTTAGAGTTGTAGAAAATATAGGGCTAGAGTAATCCAAATACCTTAGTCAAAATCATCTGTAACTTTTAACAGCAGACTCCTAACTGATTGGATTTGTAAACTAGGAATCTGCTTTGGGAGGACAGAGTCTGAATTAAAGGACTATTTTGAAAATAAGAACCTATTTTCAGGCCAGTGGTGATGTTTCAAAAGGAATCATTTATTATCTTTAATGAAATTGAAAATTTCTCCTTGAGTTTAAACTTTGCTTATGATGCTATGCTGGGCTTAATTAAATCAATAAAGCAAAAGTAAGCCCTGGAAGATAATTTTTCTGGTTTATATCTCTCCGTCTAAGGAGGGGAAGAAAACATTGTGTAGCAATTCTGTTCAGATACTGCCCCCATATGTTCTGAGAGAATTTCCTCGAAGATAGTGATGAACTGTTGTTATTCACAGAAACATAGAATCAAAGTTCAGCAAGAGCCAGGAAACCTGAATTTCCTATTTTAGAGACAGTTGATACCATTTTACCTCCAATTTATCTTTATTTCTGCATTTAATTTTCAAAGATTATAAATTCAAGGGATAACTATGAATGCAGATAAATCCATCAATATGAAAAGGTGCTAAACTGACAGAGTTGTTTCAAATTGTGTTTAGAGGTTGTTTTTGTTTTCTCATGCAGTTCTTACTTCGCACTAACAGATTGAAGGATTTTTTTACTGCTGTTGACCCCCACGTGTCCAGGATCATGGCATGAATGTGGCTCAGCTGAGGGGCTGCTCTCAGCTCTGCTTTCTTGCTTTTGCAGCACTCAGGCCTCAGCCTTGTGAGACTGCTTGTGTATTAGATTTGTCTCTTTAGCATGACTTCCAGCTGTTCATTTGCTCCTCGGTTTTATCCTTCTGAGCGCCGTTGCCTGCAGGACATTTCCAGAAACTTTCTTTTACTTTTCCCTTCAGGATGCTCATTTGTGCTGACCCACCTCCTTAGTTTGAATGCTGTAGATCTTCTCTAACAATAATTCAGGCAGATTTCTCTTGGATTATGAGAGGTAATTATGGGAAGGGGAAGCCCTTCCTTCAGAGTCTTCAATCTCTACCCAGCTCACCTCTTTTTCATTAATTTTCTAAATATGAGAGAAAAGGTTAAAAGGGCCTCATCACCCACATAAGGAATCATTGCTTTTTTACAATACAATTTTTTAATGAAGTTTAGCAATGTGGTAAGAAAAACAAGAATGTATGATGAAATTACAGTGGAAACTTCTATAAACTGGAAGTCAAGGACTTTTAGGGGTTTCTTTGTAGCTGACTCTCCACAGCTTTCTGGCTCGCCATTTGAAGAATGGAGTTTTATCTTAATATTTCCCAAACAAAAGGGGAGTTTAAAAATTGAATGTGATTATAGAGAGACTTGGAAGTTGAGTTTAACACAACTTGGCCACTACCTGTTTCAGCAAATGATCATTTGACCTGGTAGTTTACATACATTTATCTAGGATAAAAGTTGTTCAGAAAAAGGGACACTTGAGTTAAAAAAGAAAGAGTAACTGCCGTAGGCTAATGTTACAGAGACAGATTTTACTTTCTGAATGTTGATGATTTTATAAACATTGAAATGTGTCATGTTGTTAGAATGGATAAAAGGTAAAACAATGCCTTACAGAAATATTAAATGTAAAAGAGTTGGTGCATTTAAAAAATACATTTTAATTATATTTTCTTAGAGAATTAAGTATATAAAGTATTCCACTTTTTTTTTTTTTATGTCTTGAGAAATTCACAAAGCCTTATCAATATTCATTCAGCTACTTTGACATCTTTTACTATGCACAGCATAGAAACTGCCTTTAGGTGGAGCAACCACTAAATTTTTAGTTTTGTCATTTACTTTCTTAATCTACATCACATCCTTGCCATCTGCTCAACTCCTCTCAATTTCAGTTTGGTTTACTTCTGCATTCACTTCCCTGAGTAGCCAAGACTGTCACTAACCGTACACATACATAAATTTTAATTTTCAGGTTTTTTCAAACTTTTATTTAGGATTAGTGTCAGCTTCTGCTATTTGCTTTGAGAAGCTTTGATACAGTATCAGGACTCACTGCAGACAGAAGGTGGAGCAGCCACCAGTGAAACAAGGTAAAGGAATTTATTCCCCGTCCTGAGGTGCCTTCATTGGTATCCCTAGGGTGAAGGGACGCTTCTTGCTTAACAAGACATTGAAATTATTAATAAAAATGCAAAAGCCTAGCTCAAAGCTGCATTCAGTAGGTCACCAGTCATTTCTGGCGCTGCCGCTGTGCCAGGAGCAACATGGCCCCTTTCCTCCTTTTCCATTACATCCCTGATGCCACAAGGTCAGTAGGACCTAGTCCTGATTTCTGTTGCGGGCTATTCGCCTTGGTTTTGTATAATGTGCCAGTGGGTTTGGCACTCAAGGTCACTTTGTCTGATGTGTCCTGCACGAGATGGACTCCTCTCTCCAGCATTCATCCACCTCTGGTCTGTAGTTCAGCACAGAGCCTTCAGTCAGTGTGGGTTATACAGAGGGGAGCAGAGTGCAATATGTGCCATTCCATGGATTCAATTATAATGGCCAAGTTTCAGCTGTTTCGGGCAGGTGGTTCCTATCAGCGTACCTACTGTGCACGTCATCCAGCACAAGTGCTTTCCCATTTTCATTTCCCTCCTTTTCATTCTGCAGGCTGTCAGAGCTTCTCTTCCCTTTTCACAAATCCTTTAGTTCCACTCTGTCTATCACTCTTGCAGTGTAATGGTTCTAAGCCCTGCTATGCATTTCGCTTCTTTGTAACACGCCACATTTGTTTCTATTGCAAGTAGCTTCACACTCCTTTGAAGTTCATGTCATTTTTCTCTTACCTTGAAAATTCATAGGTGAAATTATCTCCTTCCTTCCTCTGCATGTTAATTGCAAGCAGTTATAAAAATCTTTGCTGGCTACAGTTTGAGCTACTGCTACACTTTTTTTTTGTGCAGTTTTGTGTTTCTAAGCTATCTTTTCCCATTAAGCATTTGCTTGCCTTTTTCTCAGTCTATATTTTTTTGCAAAGCAAGTTTTGTGGGGTTTTATGCTCTAACTGAATCAAATTCTTTTTCTATCTCAGCAGAGCTATCTTTGACCAGTTGGTCAAAGTTGGTCCATTTTTCAATCAGCTAGCTTTTACTTCCAATATTGTTTTTTCATGTATGTTCAGTGAGTCTGTGCAGTAGTTTTCAGGTGGAAGGATTTTTACAAATATTTTTTAAGTTTAGCAACTTTACCCTTCCAGCTTTTCTGATGTTTTAGGAGCCTTTGTCCTTTTAATGTTTTGACCATAAGCACTTTATAGCTTTCCACTGTAATTACTCACATAATATTGTGCTATTATAGCTCAAGTCTGATTGTTTAAGCGTCTGAGTAGGACATTTCATGAAAAAAATTACTCCTACAAACATAGCTTTGTACTTGACATTTCTGTACAGAAGCCACTAAACAAGAGAATAATTCTTCTCCTTTGGGCTCAGTGCAGTTCTTTTATCTGTGTAAGTGATCCTATTGATACATAAGGACTTTTCATATCAGCCATGATTGCAAGACTGGATTCTTCCCTTCATATTTTGGAGACAATTTAGGCCTGTTCAGCAGTAGCTGCTTGTGGCATGGAGTGGAATTCATGCTGTGCCAAGCACTCCATTTCACACAGCTTATTACTAATTCCACTCTAATGAAAACCAAAAGGCCATCCTGCTTTTCTTCTTCATTGCTCTTCCTACAAAATAACAAATGTCAGAACATCTTGTGGAACAGGAATTAATGGGGTAACATTACATTCAATTTCTTCACTTTTGTTTTTAAGGAAATGCAAAAATTATGGGTTTGCTATGGTTCCAGTCATTAGGTAGTTTTGTTAATTGCAATAAATGTTCTGAACTTTCACGTCTAAAGAACAAGGGGTTTCGTTACTCAGGATTTATCACTGGAAAAATCTATCTATTCAAATATCATTTGTAAGTACTTGCAAATTATTTTGGATTTTTAAGTCTCTGATTTTTTTATCTTCCATCTGATTTACCTGCGGCAATTGCCTTTTTTATAGGCCATTCACTGTACTGAGAGAAATGCTTAGGAAAGATATTGTATCTATGAGAACTAGAGAAATCCTGCATTTTCCCAATGATTTCTGGGACTACATTTCTTCTGTCAGTAGCAATTTAGTTATAAGCATTCTCATTGTAAGTCCTTCTTTATAAAAGGACATTATGTTTTGATCGTTTAAAACCTGGAGTCAAAAAGGACATGTTGTAATTAGATTTACTTTGGTAGGGATTGAAAATGTATTGTACTAGTCAGAATCCTTAGGGGAAGGTTCCTAAAAAAATTTCTGTTTAATTTATTCATATGTGGAAATACAGTCAATATTGAAATATGAAATGTCAATAAAAGTAAAAAAGTATTAGCATTCAGTGTATGTTACACTGCACAGCCTTGCCTGTTTGGATTTTTTTTGCAAAGCTTTGTTTCTCAAAGCTTCTATGTGCTTTTAAAAAAGTGATCTCTAAAGGAAAATGAAATTAGTCTGTAAGAGTCATGAAAATGGGTAGTTTATTTTTTTTTTAAGTTACCATATAGAAGTGAAAAGAAAATTATCCATAATGTTTCTCATTACCATGAATGCAAATGAGGGGATAATTTTCTAACATTCATGTGTGGGATTCACTGGCTGCCTGATGGTGGCAGAGACCACTCAGCTGTTTGCTTGCTATTTTATTGTCTCTACTGCCTTGGATAAAATACAAATCTGAAATACAGCAATCTAAAAAGTATTAAGGCAGAGAAAATATGGCAGAATATTCTATTAACATGATGTCCTCTTCAATAAACTTCTAACTTATGCATGGATTCCTGAAATATTTACCAGTCCCAAGTTCACTGCCAAATCCTAAACCAGTGGCAAAGGGGGAAGTTTTTATTTTCCAGTCAGGCCTTCCAGGATGATACCATCTGCTCCCATAGCCCCAAACAAACCACCAACAGTAATTCAAAACAAAATGGCCTAGGATGGAATAATTTTTCCTTGGAGCTTTATTGCTACAAGACACAGGGCACAGGACCCAGTTTGATGTCAGCTCTCTGCTAAGGAAACATTGCCTGGAAGCTATCCAGGTCTCCCATAGCTTTGTCTTTTCATCTCTCTCTGACCAGCCATCAGCATGAATGTGTTCCTTCTGGCCTCTTGCTGTAAAACTCATAAGCCTGATGTTGATCTGCATTGATGGAATTGCATAGTGGGGTTGGACTTTCTTAAGCATGTGGTTTCCCTCCTGTTCAGCATAGATGCCTTTGTATTCCCTTTCCACCACAACTTCAAGGAATAAGTTGAAGAGAAACGTTTGAATTCTGAAAGCTGACAATGCATTTACTGCATTAGAAATATGGTCTTCTTGATACTGAAAGAAAATGAAAAGAGAAAGTGCTTGTTTTTCAGTACAAAATTCCTGCTTATAAATTTACAATATGTTTTTGTCATTATTCTCTAACAATAGCTTTAAATATCTAATTTCTTTTCTATATTGTCTGTGAAAAAGACTGAGTTAATTTTAAAAAATGTCACATATTTATTAATGGAATAAATGGAAACATGGAAAGCATAGCTAATTATTTGCCTATAAGTCACATTACCACTGTGAGACGCACTTGAGGAATTCTAAGTGTTTAGGAAAGCAGATGTTTAACTCACAACAGCTTCTTTTCAGCCGTCCTCTTTCACCTTTCTGGCTTTCTCAAGCCAGCACATATGAGACTGAAATTAATTGAAAACTTTTGCTCACTTTCAAATGCACATTACTTCACATGGAGTACTGAGACTCATTAAGTACTTTGGCAGTTTTCCAGAGTCCCTTTCTTTCTCTGTTACTTAGCAACAAACAGAACTTTTGGGGAGGCTATGGGTTTTTTGGGCTTGGTTTTGTTGGGATTTTTTTTTAATATGTCTACCATTCTCTAGATCTACCACATTGCCTGTTTCTCATATAGAGCCTCTTTTTTGGATTAATAAAGGTAAATATTGTTTGATTACACTACTATCATCTATGTTTATCTATGCCTTTCATAGCTTCACAATTCAAACAAACATTCCTACAAACACACCCAGAGGGCACACACACACACACATACACACACACACACACACACACACACACGCCAAACATCTTCATTATTGTTTGTGTTGCTTTATTCAGGTCTCCTGTAATGGCTGGAGGTCTGTTTGCGGTTAACCGGAAATGGTTTTGGGAGCTGGGAGGCTATGATCCAGGATTAGAAATATGGGGAGGAGAGCAGTATGAAATCTCCTTCAAGGTAAGTCATTGAGCCTCTTTATAGAATACTTCCTTGCTGGTGTTATCACAATGCTTTCGTTCATCTGGACTACTGTCTTTTTTAACTAAAATTAATTTAATACAATGCTTCTTTTCATTAGGAATTCTCACAGTGCCATAAGCAAATGTTCCAGAATCCATACAAAAATCACACTGAGTGTAGCTCCCTCTGAAAACATGTAGCTTACCACTGTCAAAGAATGAAGTTCCACCTTTTCCTTCTTTTCAAGTCTTCTCCACTTACCTTCATTCAGATGCTGTGTTTGTGCTCAAGTGTTGAGCTCAGTTCAACAAGCCAACAGAGAACTAATCCAGCAAAAAAGAAAATTTAATAATTTTTCTGTCCAGATCAACAAGTTTAATCATCTCTGGGAATAGGGTCCCCTGTAATCAGCTCAAGAAAATGGGTGGAAATAAAGAAAGTCATAGGAAGAAAGACTCCTTCCAATAGCAGTGGATCACTAGAGCAGCTCAGCTGCCATGAGCTGTTGTCTGCAGGCCAACTGTTCCAAAGCAAACTTTTTAAAATTGCATTTAGATTATTGTAATGACGTATGGGGAGTTTTCAAGTGCTCAGGTTATGTGCAATCAGCCATGTTATAGTATACCTTCATATCCTGTATGTGGACATGTGTATTGAAATCAATTACTTGGCTTTTACATGTAGAGCTGAAAGTCTAGTTCCTTTCTACATGTAAGACAGGCATTTTTATTAGTTTGCTGAGGACTAACATGTCTAATTTTGAAAACTGAGTTTGTTTTCCAGTATACCCAAGGACATAAAAATTTTACCTCATGGTCTCTACGTGCAAAGTTTTAAGAGGGCTTGATAGAGTTTCCTGATTTAGATTATTTGAGGCAAATGTATTTGGATAAAGCTTGGAACTGAAATTGCAATTCAAATTTAGCTCCAGGATCTTTCCAGCCTACTTCCAAACTCTGTGAGTGTAAAGCTCTTTAAATAAATATAGCATGTCAGCCATGACTAATATCAGATATCTTGCAGCTGAGTTTCAGCTGCAATTAAAACAATGCTGAGGCCATTCTGTTGAATGAAATGTACAGTGTCACCCAGCACTGGTTTTCCAGGCTGTCTTTACAGGAGCTCCAAGAACTGCATAATGTTTTGCATTAACTGGCTTACTCTCGTGTTTCTCCAAATCGTTTTTATACCTCAGGAAAATAAAACAGGAAGGCAGGGGAAACTCAATATCTAGACTGTGTGTTTAGAATATATTGATTTACCTTCTGTCCATTTAGATTTTTTCAGAGGCAAATATAAGTAGTTACTTGTAGCTGTCACAATGGACTCTGACAGGTCACCCATGATCTTATTATCCTATTTCAAATATTCCTTTTTTTCATCATCGCAAAGAATATACTTGTTGTTCTCTCCAGACTTTGTATAGAAGCCATGGTAACTCAACTGGAAATTGAGATACCAGATTGTCCCAGTGTGTTTTGTTCTAGTGAGAGATTTTTTTTTTTTTTTGGAGGCAGCTGTGGCACACTATGTCTCATTTCTGTCATATCTCTGAATCTATCTTATTAGTATATAATAACCTTAGGGTCCTTGTCCTTTCTTACTAGTGTTAAAAGAAGAAAAAAGTGGTCTTTAGAAATGACTGCCAAATAGGAGTAAATTCCTATTGGAAGAATTCAAGAGATGTAAATTTTTAAAAAAGGATTGCTGTTTGGTTTGGAATAACAAAAAATTGGAAAAATATCACAGAGGTGGAAGAGACAAACAGAAAGAACTGAGGTTTATTATGTCAGAATCACTACAATCAGCTTGGGAAAGGTTTCTGCTTCAGTAGATTCTACTGTAGCTATAGATTAAGTTATCTTAAAACTTATTAAATGAGGACAAGTTGGCCAGACAGTTCAATTTACCAGCTCTGTTGAGAAAACGTGCTAAGATAGTGGACTTGCAAATTGTTCTAAAGTCAGTGAAGGTCTGTGAAGAAGCCAAACAACCAGACTGGTTCAGCTTCCTTGGCTTCACTTGAGAGAACCTAGAGATGACAATTTACTCTTTCTTAGAGCATCCACGTCTATGCCTGTCGACATGTTGTTGGACAGGTGCTGTGTGTTGATGCCACATCTTACTTTAATTTGCTTGGCAAATAATTATTTGGAGTACTCTGAATGGTGACACAGCCACAAACTGTCTCAAAATATGACCTCTTCATTAAATAGTTTCTTACATTAAATTTTACATAAGAAAGTGTTCAGGATTTTAATTTTTGGCAACATCAGGGTCCTTTTTTTTTTTAATTAAAAAGGTGTATGACATCTTGATGACAGTACTCTATGGTGTGTGCTAGACTTGTGAAAGCTGGCAAAGCACTGGAGCTCACCTGATTAATAGCATCTCTTCACAATAACAAGGAAAGCCACTATTTGGGAAATCCTAGGTTTAAATCTGTTAGAGAGGCACAGTTTATGTAGTAATTACTCCTACACAGAGTAGCAAAACATGCTAAATGTCCTGTGTTTCCTGACGACCTTTGTGGTTGACCTTGGCTGTTTGCCAGGCACCCAGCAAAGCTGCTCTAACACCCCCCTCCTCATGCGAGTAAGGGAAAGGAAATACAACAAAAGGCTCCTGGATCAAGTAGAGGGAGAGATCACTCTTCAGTGATATGGGGAAACGTGACCTGAACTGGGGAAAAAATATTTTATTACCGATCAAGTCAGAGTAGGGCAATGAGAAATAAACCCAAATTTTAAAACACTTTCCCCCACCCTTTCTTTCTGCTCAACTTCACTCCCTATTTTCTCCTCTACCTCACTCTCAGGGAAATGGGAAATGGGGACTACAGTCAGTTCTACTATGCAGTTCATCATGTGTTGTCTCTGCTGCTCCTTCCTCGCTAGGGAGAGAACTCCTCACACTCTTAACCTGCTCCAGCATGAGGTCCTCCAGGGGGAGCAGGTCCTCTGTGATCTCTGCTCCACCACGAACCTTCCAGGAACTGCAGGGGCACAACTGTCTCACCATGGTTTTCACCACAGGCTGCAAGAGAATCTCTGCTCTAGCACCTGGAGCTCCTCCTCCCCCTCCTTCTTCCCTGACCTTGATTTCTGCAGAGCTGGTGCTCTCACATATTGTCACTCCTCTCTCTGGCTAAAGTTGCCCAGGAATTTTTCCCTCTTCTTTAATCTGTCATCCCAGAGGCACTACCACCATCGCTGATGGCCTTGGACAGGGGCATGTCCATCCTGGAGCCAACTGGCATTGGCCCTCTTGAACCTGAGGGAAACTTCTGGCAGCTTCTCTCAGAAGCCACCTCTATTGCCCCCCTGCTACCAAAACCTGGACATGAAAACTCAGTGCAATCCTTTGCACTGGACATTCCTTAGGCATCGTAAATCATACCTTAACAAAAATGCTAGCGGTGATTCCCTAGCCTCTTGAAGGTAGTGATCTGTATCTACAGTTGTTTTATCCTTATCCATGCCAATACATTTTTCAAATTCTCTTCACCCCTGTTTTCCAAAACACACCTCCAAGTTCATTAATCCCTTTAATTATCATCATAATCACTATTAATTCCCTCCACAGCTGTCAATCTTGGCAGGAGATAGGGAGTGGAGAAGCATTACCACTTGTTAGCGCAGTTGTAATCTATATGAAGGACTGACAAATCTGGAATATTGCCAGTTTTCTCAGAATTTTAGAGGTGCTGGTGAGTATTATTGAAATACCCACAGTCATCAGTTCCCAGTTTACATGGTACAGTTTTAATATTTCCTGACAGGAAATCTCACTTCACCTCCAGTAAATGGTTTTGCAATTTGCGGACCCATTGACTGTAGATTTGCAGTCAGTGATCCTATTTTTCAATTTTTTTTTCATTTAGAGGAACATTCTCACTGTGTGTAAAAGTTCACTGGAAAATATTGTTCTTTCTCCTTTTCTACAACTGCCAACTCAGTTCTTTTGACTTGTATTTCAAGAAGAGTGGCTGAAAAATCTCGTAACATTTTTATATTCTTATTTTCTACAAGTTTGTCAGCCCGTCTGTTGTAATACATTTCTTCTTTTTGTAGTCCATCCCTCTTGCACAATATGAAGAGCACTGAGTTGTTGCCTTTGCATGAAATACTTTATATTCCTTTTCCACCAGTTTACAGTTTGTATTTTCCCTTCATTTCAATGTCTCTCACTGTTGTCGGTCTTGTTACTCACTCTCAGCAGCAGTTTATTTCTCAATTAGTTTTGAAGCCTAATCCAAGGTCCATTCAGTGCACTCTAAATCCTTTGCATAATTTGCTTATGTTTATGTTCCTTTTCCCCAGCAGCACATCCTCCACTGCTCAAAAATCATGGGTCTCTTACTACAGTAATTATGAGTACAGTGTAGCATATGGATTGGAATCTCAGTCTTGCATGCACAGTATTTATATTTTCCAGGTAGTTTCCAGGCTGGATCACTCATAAACCAGAGAGATAAGGTGGGGGAATCACAAGAGAAGGCAGAATTCAATTTAAAAGACAAAGAAGTAATGTGAAAAGAGAGTGATTCACCCAAAATCCCACAGGAGCTGTAGAGCAGAGCCAAAAAATACATCTGTGGCATCTAAACTCCAGTCAGGAACAAAGCCACATAACCACAGCTTAATTTCTTTCAAAGCTTGTGTTAATACCTGCTTTTTGCTTTCAACCATCCCTATAAAGTGTTTTGCAACATTCTGTTGGAAGGAGCCATATAAAGATAAATTGTGAGATAGTCTCTAGTTGACACATAAACTACTCTTTTGATCTTTCCAAGCTGGAATTGTATTATTTTGGTTTCATCTTTGTTTTTTATACCTCAGCTGCAGACCAGATTCATTGCTTTTGTAAGAAGGAGACATTAACGATCCTGAGAGTTTCATTGCTTCTGATATAATTTTGCCAAATGTTCCACACCACCTGAGTTTCTTTCATGGTATACTGGAGGTCTGTAATACTTAACACAGAAGTCATTCTCCAATTTCTTGTATTTAGTGCGTGTGACATAAAAATGCACATTTTAAAGACAAAGTTGCCAGAATTGATCTTCTCAGGAAAGTATAAAAAATGCTTTTAATACCATTCTGAAGCTGAAAGATAAACAGGAACAGCTGCTAAATATCCTTCAAGGCAGCCCAAGATTCATTTCAATTACCCTGCACAGCATACCTCAGGTGCAGCACAGCATTTTCAGGTTTTATATCTATCAAATATAAGCCTAACACAGTGTTATTTCCTGCCACTTGTTATTGCCTCAGCATATCTGACTGAGGTTTCTTTCTTTTTTTTTTTTTCCTGTTATGCTACTGCTTTAGAGGAAATGCAGCTCTCATTGCCTCAGTTTGCCTATATGTATAAGTGTGTGTGTATATATATATATGTATGTATAAATGTAATTTCTGCTTTCTTGTCTTTTAAATTTTTGCTGGGGCTGACCTTTGAGTCACACTTCTGTGCTGTCCATTCTTCAAAGGCTAGGAAGCCTTGATTAATCACAGTAATAATTTGTCTAGCCTTTGAAATGACACCTCCATTTAAAAAACAAGAACAAATAGTAAACATAGGTCTGCACTTTCATTGGTGCACTGGGTTGTTTGAAAGCAGGCACAGAAAGAAAATTCCCACTTAAAAAAAGTACAAATAAAGTAACATGCAAAGGAAATATTATTAGAAAAGTAAATGCCATTATTTTAATACTCTTGCTTTTATGTTATTTTGCTATGTTTATGCATGTTTTCCAGTGAATTTGCTGTCATGAGATGAAACAGGTGAGGATTTCAAGGTATATATAAGTAAGAGGCAGATTTTACAAAATGGTTTTTTTAATGAAAATGATCCTTGTGTCCGCATGGCATGACTTCTTGCAAGATTGCTCTGGGTGGTATTAAGCTATTTTGGCATGGAGCAGAGCATTCATTTGAGTCTCCATTCCCAGTCTACCAGTTAGCTTCCTCCTTAAGAAGGACGATGCTTACTAGGAGAGTAAATGACATGTCCAGAGGCACCTACCCAGAGCTCCTATGCCTTAGTCAGTTCTGTAATGGCAGGTAGTAAGCAGCAGCTTCCTGAGTAGCTCTCAACTCTATTCAACTGTACATTTCGTCCATGGAATTTAAGGACAAAGCCCCACTTTCACTGGTTTCAAGCCTTCCTTAGACATTTACATTAGTGTACTTAGGTTTGGTCTGTAATGAGATTAGATCCTCAAACATTTCATTATCAGGTCTCAGTTGGATGCCGTGGCTGTAAGGGCTGATACACAAATAATCCGTAAGAAGCAGCTACCTAAATCACTTTGTAATTCAAGACTTCACTCTAACCCCTATTTTCAGCATTCAGAGTATAAATAGCACAGTCAGTCAGGGGCTGGATTCCAGGACCAGGCAGATAAACCCACTATAACACAAACAGGCAAGCACAATGAAAGTGGCCAAACTTATACTCTCTTCCAACCCAAAGTATACTCTTCTCTTCTCTTCTCTTCTCTTCTCTTCTCTTCTCTTCTCTTCTCTTCTCTTCTCTTCTCTTCTCTTCTCTTCTCTTCTCTTCTCTTCTCTTCTCTTCTCTTCTCTCCTCTCCTCTCCTCTCCTCTCCTCTCCTCTCCTCTCCTCTCCTCTCCTCTCCTCTCCTCTCCTCTCCTCTCCTCTCCTCTCCTCTCCTCTCCTCTCCTCTCCTCTCCTCTCCTCTCCTCTCCTCTCCTCTCCTCTCCTCTCCTCTCCTCTCCTCTCCTCTCCTCTCCTCTCCTCTCCTCTCCTCTCCTCTCCTCTCCTCTCCTCTCCTCTCCTCTCCTCTCCTCTCCTCTCCTCTCCTCTCCTCTCCTCTCCTCTCCTCTCCTCTCCTCTCCTCTCCTCTCCTCCCTTCCCCTTCCCCTTCCCCTTCCCCTTCCCCTTCCCCTTCCCCTTCCCCTTCCCCTTCCCCTTCCCCTTCCCCTTCCCCTTCCCCTTCCCCTTCCCCTTCCCCTTCCCCTTCCCCTTCCCCTTCCCCTTCCCCTTCCCCTTCCCCTTCCCCTTCCCCTTCTTTCTATTTCTATTTTATTTATATACACTTTAAAAAATTTTTAACATACTCTGCTTTTGCAGAGTGAGGTTCTGGGTGGGAGAGTCTGCCACGTTACCATATATCAGTTACCAGCATGCCAAGAAGACTACCATGACTGTGGGAGCACACAATGATGTGATTTTTTCACATGCACGTTAGTTAAAATATGCTTTTTTTGCCTCATTTGTTTCCAGGAATCATTCTTTCACTTGCTTTCTGTCTGCTTTCCAGGTGTGGATGTGTGGAGGTGGCATGTATGATGTTCCATGCTCTCGAGTTGGACATATCTATAGAAAGTACGTCCCGTATAAAGTCCCTTCTGGAACCAGCCTTGCACGGGTGAGTAATTGGGTCTTGCTGTTTTTCATTTTCATTCATTATCAGTCTCTTCATTCCTTGTGAACCAGTTTCCAGTAAACTATTAAAATGGAAAATGAATGTTTCTTTATTTTTCTGAAATGAGATGTGCAATTACTGCAGTTATCCTGCCTTTCAGAGATAAGATTGCTAAGAATAAAATGGAAGCTTAAAATTACAGAGTTGGACGTCTCGGCACAGAAGCACGTTTCGTGCTGATTCAAAAGAACCTAGGAATAACCTAAGGCTTGTGGTTCTCAAATTGCACAGTGTTGTCAGTCATAGTTTTTGTAAGCAGGACCAATTTGAATGCACATTTTCTTATCAGTCAGCAGAACTGGCAGAATCTCATGGAAGGGATGTTTTCTAAGGCAAAGGGACTGAGTAACAATTATTTGAGTGACTGTCTGATTATTGTGTAAAATTTGGTTGTGGAATACAGCCAGCTTGGAGCTGTGAGAGTGAGAAATTACAAGACCTCTAGACATTTCTCAAAGACTACTGAACACATTCATATCCATGAGGGGCTTTTTGCTCAAGAGAAAATGCTCTGTAACTTTCTGGAGATGTTCACAGGATGTCAAAAGATGGGAGATGAGGGGCACAGATGTAGCTTCCAGGAAGACACTGGTATTTATTCATGCTTGAGTTTAATCTTCTCTGGTTTAGAGGATTTTTTTTTTTAATAATAAAATGGCATTAATATTAAAGTCTGCATATTGCCATAGGGTAATACTTTATGAATCACAGTTTTTTCTTAATAATGAAAATGTGGTATGAATAAAAGAATGAATTTCTTGCTTTAAGGGGAAGATATTCTCGGTTTCAGCACCGCAGGACCAGGCTTGCTGTACTAACTGTAGCAGAAAAAGGAGGCTGCCTGTGCTGCCTGCCTGCCAGCTGGCTAGACAGAAAGAAGAATTTGCATTAAGAGGACATCAGTATAGACACCATGGCACACAATTCAGTAATGGAATTAGTGGTGGGGGCAAAAACTGTATTGACTAAATTGTAAGATTAATATCTTCTCCAAGTATAGCTCTGTGTCCTGTCAGAATTGCCCTATCCAGATTTTTGGACTGCATGAATTAAACTGCTTCATTTATGATATTCTCTGCAAAAAAATCTCACACACAACTGGAAATAAGAAATTAAAACCTCAGTCTCTGTTTTATTCTGTCACAGAACATAGTATCTCATTAGAAAATATGGTGTCTCATGCACTCCCTGTAGGAGCAAAATACAGTAATTTCTATCTGTGCTACTGGCATCTTGCACAGTTCTGTGTTGAACTGGCTTTCATGGTGGCACTCTGAAAGCCTACAACCATCAGGTAGCCACAGCCTGCAGCCTCCCTGTACTATTTATTTTAGCTTGATTTCAATAAATCATTTATGAAATATTACCAAAAAAACAAATTTCCAGTTATAAATCTGATATCTCTGCCCATGCATAGACTTTTCAACAGATAGATTACCTTATAACCTGTCAGAAAAGATCTAGTGGTGGGTCTTATCCTTCCATTCAAAAATGGGTAGTTATTTCTGTGTTGTGGCAGTCCAGAACATGATGCTTAGGTAAATTTGTGACATACAGTTATCACTAAAAGAAACTTTGAATTCTAAGATTCACAGCTTCTTTCCAGTACAGTATTCTTTCCATTGCATCAAGGCTAACAAGAGCATAAGAGCATCTGTATGTTTTGGTGTTTTGGGCTATTTCGATAACTAGGCAAGAACGAGAATTTTGACCTTGACCCATCATATTGTTTGTAATTTTAAATCTAAAAATATACTCTTTCGGTCATCCTTGCCAGAAAAAGAAAATCAAGGACAGGTTAATTTTCAGTGTGTCAGCCCCAAATGGAGCTGTTAGCGAAAATAATATTAGGCAAATATCCACAGGAGTGGCCTGGATATTTCAACAATCTTTGCTTTATCCTCCAAATGTTATATTATCCAAAGATTGTAATCTACGCTTTATGAGTTTTTTTAATCAAAAATTTCCTTCTAGTTCAAATATATAATGAGTAACTCACTCAAGAATATCTGGAAATATCATCCCCACTGACAAAAGCAGTACTTTTCACTACTAAGCAGTTTCCACAATGGTTTTTACTAAATCCTTTTCTATCTTCTGCTGTTTAAAGAAGCGTGCTGGAGATGCAGTTTACAAAGGAATGAGCCCTAGAAAGCCCAGCTCTGATTTTATAAATGATTGCAAGAGACCTCTGTTAATCAAGGGAAAGTAGCCGAAAGTAGTCAGTGTTAAATTTTCAGGCAATTGCACATAAAGAAATATTAATAGGCATGCAGATATCAACACTGCTTCCACTTTTTAACCTGGAAGCATCACATAATTATTCATTCATTCCAAACCTGTAAATCTCTGCACAAAACTGCAGTAAATAATAATTAATTTCTCCCGTTTGTTTTAGGTAAGGCATGTTTAGAATGTAAACCCCCAGGTCCTAAAAACTGCTGAATTGTTTTACTGGATTATTTTAGTTGATTTTTGTATTTCTGATTGTTGCCTCCCTTTTAACAATTCCAACTAAGCCATTTACTTTTAGTGAGTTACCTATGAAATTGGACTGCAGAATATTCTTAGCATTTTCTTCTAGGTGTATCTCAAGATATTATTTATTTTCTTTAGTTTTCTATTTGCTTTTGGGGGATTTTTTTATTCCTACTTGTGGTTCTATAAAAGTTGTAAGAAATATATCAATAAAATCTCACCGTTTCATAGGATTTGCAGAGATGAACTAAGTTTCAAAATATATACACAGAATTTCTTTTTCTTGCAGGTATTTTGCACAGCATTTTAGGATTAGCCACAGAACATTAGCACATTAGGCCTTTTTGAATTGAAGGGCAATCCCACTGAAATTCAAATTGGATGCTAACTCAGCAGGGTGGTGAATCCTAACCTTAAGTTGAATTCTTCCCTGCCTGCCAGGACATAGGATCCCACTGCACGGTGATAGTCTGGCACATCAGGCACAAGCACAAAGACATTTCTCTCATTACATGGTGTCACTGAATTGGAACTTGCACAAGTTTGGGTTTAGGAATTCAACTGATAAAAGTGGGCTCAGATTCCCACCTGAGCCATTGTCTCACCCTTTTTGTGTGGCTTCAAAAGGGATCTTCAAAGAAAATTACTGTAACTGTATCATCTGGCCACACTTGCAGTTTTGTCAGGGCTTCCTTTAATATGACTGTTTTGGTCTATTTTTTCCATCTGCAAACAATATTTGGGAGTTTCTTAAAGTGGTCCATGAACATTTTATATTCTTTTTCCAGGCAGATTAAAGAATCAGAACAATCAGTTAGGTGATGGCTACATTTTCTCGTGACCAGAGTGTGAATGGATTGCTGTGGCATGCTGTTCAGGGAACACCGCTGGCACTTTTACAATCACCTCTGTAGCACAAAAGACTGTGGCAAAAAGTCAGTTATGATTCAGCAACCACAGTAAACCAGTGCAACGTCAGCTTAGAACAGGCACGTTATTAAGGAACAAAGCAAGAATCACCTTCTTAGAACAGCACTGCTATAATACGTGGTAACTATGAGTATTACAAAATACAGCAGTTAATTTTCCATTGTGATATTTTTCATTAAGAGATTTATAAATTAATTGTTAAAATTAATTAAGATCTCAGAGTACTTACCAAAGAAAATATTTAAATTATTATCCTTGACTTTAACAAGGCTTTTGATACTGTGTCACATAATATCCTCATAGGCAAACTCAAGGAGAGTTGGTTAGATTAGCGGATGGAAGGCTGGCTCTATGAGGAAGAATGGCAGATCCCAGAGGGTTGTAGTCACTGGCACAGGGTCTAGATGAAGGCCTGTCACTGGGTTCAGTATTATCTAACATATTCATTCATTCAAAATTATTTGAATGAAGGGGCAGATGCTTCCTCAGCAAGTTCACTGATGACACAAAGCTGGGAGGAGTGGCCAATACCCCAGAGTGCTGTGCAGCCCTTCAGAGGGACCTTGGCAGGTTGGAGGCATGGGCAGAGAGGAATCAGCTGAAATTCAACAAAGGCAGATGTGGAGAGGGAATAACCCCAGGCACCAGTTCAGGCTGGGGCTAATTCACTAGAAGGCAGCTTGTGAAGAAGGACATGGGCATCCTGGTGGACACCCAGCTGTCCATGAGCCAGCAGTGTGTCCTGGTGGCCAAGAGACCAATGGTGTCCTGGGGTGCATTAGGAAGATCATTCCAGCAGGTCAAGGTAGGTGATCCTGCCCCTCTGCTCAGCTCCTCACGTGGAGCACTGTGTCCTGTTCTGTGCTCCTCAGGACAAGAGAGACATGAAGCTTCTGGAGAGAGCAATAAAGTTAATTAAGAAATTGGAGCATCTCTCTTATAAGGAAAGGCTGAGGGAACTGGGCCTGTTCAGCCTTGAGAAAGGAGGACTGAGAGGAGACCTCATCCATGCCTGTCAGTATCTGAAGTTAGGATGTCAGAGGATGGAGCCAGGCTCTGCTCAGTGGTGTCGAGCAGTAGGACAAGTGGCAGTAAAAACTGATGCACAGGAAGTTCCAACTGAACACGAGGAAGAACTTTACTGTGCAGTTGACTGAGCACTGGAACAGATTGTCCAGGGAGGCTGTGGACTCTCCCTCACTGGAGATGCTCAAGAACCATCTAGACACAATCCTGTGCCATGTGCTCTGGGATGACCCTGCTGTAGCAGGGAGGCTGGACCAAAAGACTCCCTGTGGTCCCTGCTAGCATTACCCATTCTGTTATTCTTTGATCTTCTAATCCTTGTATACAAAAAAGGCAAAGTAATTTTTTTTTATGTTTTCTCCAATCTGAATAGTGTTTTGCTTTTAAGTTAATGAATACAATGGCTTAGCTTAGCTATCGAAAAGATCACAAAGATGGAGAACTAGATATTCTTGGACAATAGCTATATCAAAGTGGTGGTAGCTACTTGTCAGGATTTACTGCATAGGCTAGCACTGGAACCCAAGTTATGAGGCTTAATAAATCTATTTGGAGTCAAACCCCTGACCTCTTCCAGGCTCAGCTGCTGGGATGGGCTATGGTCTGTATGGGTCTGTAACACAAGCATGGCAACAGCCAGCAAATTTGTGGAGATGTTCTTGTAGTGTTATTCTGTGTTCCACAGCCCCCTCACAGCCACCAAACTAGGGGCAGGCAGCGTCCTAACTGGGACCAGAAACATCCCTGCCCCCAAACTCTGCAGGTTGGCCTCATTTGAGCAAGAGGTTTAGATTTTCCAATGCATGGATCTTAAATTATTATTTTTGTGTACCTGGTGGAGATACAAACTTTTATAGAAATCCTGTTTGTTTTCAGATGACGTCTGTGTTACTTCAGCTCTAGGTATTTGCAAACTACTGTCTGAAAATAAATAGGCTCTTGCCTCTCTGCCAGCTGTGCTAACTCATAGAAGATTTATTTATATACCACATGAGCTTTGTCATCTAGTTAGAATACTGTCTTCCATGCAGATGCGTTTCTTTTATGCCTGGAGACATCTCTTTATTTGGTTGGGTTTTGCTTGTTCTTGGAGTTTTTAATGTAAATATTTCTGATATGAAACCCTGTTAAGTTTTAAACACAGTTATGTGTAAAGAACCAAAATAAGGTACCCAAGAAGGGGAAATATTGACAAACAGTAGCACTTTGTAAATTAAAAGGGAGTTATGGGAGAAAGGGAAAGGTGTGAAACCTTCCAGCTAAGGCTCAACTGATGTAGGCAGGTTAAAGTATTAAAACCTGAACATCATAAGACTCTGGTTAGTGTCCAGGAAATGTTTTATTCTTTTTCTGCTGTAGAAATTCACAGAAATGGTAAGCTTTGTGTTCTGACACTGATGGATGGATCTTTGCACAAAACTGAGGGTATCGTTTTTCTCCTTGTGAGTGCTCTGGAGTTTTATACCCTGCTGCTTCTGGCATATTAATCCATATTTGTTGGATGAGCTTCTCCAGTCACTTCGTTCTCTTCTCTATGATGATTCATTGTAGCATTATGCTACCCATATTCCAGAGGAACATAGAGTTGTCTTGACTGAATAGATCCCAATGCACTTTTTAAATACATTTTGTGTAAAACAAACTGTATATTATATTATTTCCAGCCAAATTAAATACAGCTGCTTTTAGAGGTAAACAGGACACCCATTTTGAATTAGCAACAATACTGTGCTTCACAAAACAATAATAGAAAAATTCAAATTGGTAAGATGATGTAGGTGAGGTCAAAATAATACCACTAGAATTTTACTAGGGAAAAAAAGAGATTAATATGTCAGTTGTTGCCAAGATTGTTGCATTATTCTTGGCAAGTAAACAGTAATGATCCCTGTTACATTTCACAACCAAAATACAGTCAGGCCTCAGACATGCTGTGGTGATTCGTATTTGATTGGCGTAATTGAAAGTGATTTTGATGTGCTGTCTCCTGTGACAAATACCAGCTGGTGACATCCAGCTTCCTGGAAAATGTTCAGATTAAATGCAGGACAATAGGATCTCATTACAGGTTTCAAGTTCCAGTAGTAGTTTAATATTGACAAAAGTAAAGTCTATTGATTGAGATCAGGGTCAGTTTCATGTGGTGAGATAGACACAAAAGCAGAAAAAAACCTGTTATGCAGGTGAAATGAAACAAACAATAGAACCATTGTGCTCCTTTAGTGACACCTGATAAAAATCTTTAGAACATCTGGAGAAACTAAGAACAGAAACTACAGTGTTATCTTAGTCCAAGTGCTGCATCTAAAATGTTAATTGGAAAAGATGCACCTAGAGGATGGAGGTGTGCTGGCTTGCAGTGTAGCTCAGGAGCTCTCTTAGGAGTGCTGTCGTCTCAAGCCAGCACACCATCCACAGTGACAAAGTGGGGAACTACCCCTCTCATATTAGGGACTAATCCAGTTAAACTTTGCCTAGAGCTAATATTTATGGACCTGTCCTTTGACATGTCCCTGTGTCACCCTGATATTCCATTCTCATGGTCAGTGTCTGCTTTCTTCTCACTGGGTAATATCATATCTCTTGAAAACGACAGATGATCTTACACACTTAAAAAAGGGACAGTCATTTGATTACAGGGGTGTATATACCCTACTCGCTGAACAAAATGGCCCATGAAAAATTTTCTTTTTTCAAGTGCAGAAGTCATCATTTGTCTCTCTCTTTCTTCAGTCAAGTTGATTTAAGTTCTTTTATTGAAGTCTGCTGTGCTGGCTTTGGCTGGGATAGAGTTAATTTTCTTGAGAGTAATTAGTATGGGGCTGTGTTTTGGATTAGTGCTGGAAACTGTTATCAATGTAGAGATATTTTCCTTATTGCTCATCAGGGCTTGCACTGGGCCTTTTCTGCTCTTCACACCACCACCCCCACCCAGCAAGCAGGGTGAGGAGCTAGGAAGAGACACAGCTAGGACGGCTGATCCAAACTGACCACAAGGATATTCCAGACCATATGGCATCAGGCTCAGTATATAAAGCTAAGGAGGAAGGAGGGGTGTTTAGAGCGATGGTGTTTGTGCTCCCAAATCACCATTAGGCGTGAAGGAGCCCTGCTTTCCTGGAGACAGCTGAACACCAGCCTTTCTGTGGGGAGAGGGGAATGGCTTTGCTTGTGTGCACAGTTTTTCCTTTCCCTGTTAAATAGTCTGTATCTCAACTCTTGAGTTCTATCACTTTCACTCTTTGGATTCTCTCTCCCACCCCTTTAAGGAGGACTGAGTAAGTGGCTGTGTGGTGCTTACTTGTCAGCTGAGGTTAAACCATGACGTCCATGTATCCATGACATTGCAGTTTACAGTCTTGCAGACTATCATTGATTAAAAATGCAAAGCAAAATCACAGTCTTAAATGTGTGAGTTTGTACAAACCTAAATAAAATTTATCTAAATGTAAGGCCAGTGGTAAAGAATTTACCAGAGAGTAAAATTGTAAGTGATTAAGATTATATCAAGAATGTGTAAATGAGCAACTGATGACAGCTGATGACTCAGTGTGGTTGCTGTCACTGTTGTATTCATCTCGAAGTTTCTTTGTAACAGCTGTTACAACTTAACATATAGAAATATTCATCTGCTGAAATACCATTGGCCTTACTTATTCTCATACAGAAATTTTTCACTGAAAATGACAAAAGAGTGAACAAATTGTCATGGGTCTTCTTGGATAGGTCCTGAGAACCTCCTCAGATGACCACTTAGAGTCCCTCTGACTTCTTTATTTTGTGTGTCAATTCATGTAACTACTTAATAATTATTTGATCTTCATTGAATTGTTTTTATTTATTTTTTTTCCTTTGTTTTTTTTTCCTATTAAGAGTAACCAATCTGGACATCTGTAGCCTTGCAATGAATTTGTCAACCAAGCTAAGCTACGCCATTTTCAGCTGTAAAAACATGTTGTCAAGCATTGGAACAGGCTGCCCGGGGAAGTGGTTGAGTCACCGTCCCTGGAGGTATTTAAAAGACATGTAGATGTGGCACTTAGGGACATGGTTTAGTGGTGGACTTGGCAGTACTGGGCTACAGTTGGACTCAACGATCTTTGAAGTCAGTTTGAATCTAAATGATTCTATGATTCTATTTTTCTTTTTTTCCTTTCCACATTCATTTACATGAGATTTTCAGATTGAATCCAAGCAAGAGTGATCTACCACAAAGATATCCCCAAACTGGTTCTTCCTATAAGTAGTATTTGATGCCATTTGAAAAACTTTTTAAAGGAGTTTTCTGGAGAAAATAACAGAAATAGTAACAGAAATCAAGAAGATTCAAATCTAATTCCTATAGAGTCTAAATTACTTGAAGATTAGTTTCATTGTGAAACTTAACTGTCTCATGATAAAAACTAAATGATGCTGTAAAATGTTCACAAAATGCAACCTAATCTGGAATGCTCCTAAAGTTCTTTGGCCTGCAAGTTCTGGGTCAGTATACCCACAGAGAGTAAAATCCTATCAAAGTCAAACTGCTTAAAGCCTTCTTTACAGCTAGACTCTGTCAAGATTGGGTAGCTATTCAAAACCATTCCCACTTGTGCTTGTATGACATGCTTACCTTACCTAAGGGTCAGGCAAGGAGGAAGTGACCAATCTCCTTCCTCCATCTGCTGTGTCAGACATGCACCCAAATTATGGGAATGACATTTCTGGAAGACTTGTAAAGGATTTGAAATCACATCCTTACCTTGCAGTAAGTAATTTGATTGGTAGGCCTAAAGTGCTCAGAGGTGAGGGTTCTCGTTTTGGTTGTGCTCCTCAGATAGGATGAGTAAAAGCCCAGCAGCTCCCTACCATAATTGGCAGAGAAGAGTTATGATCCTAAGAGGGTCTCTGCAATTTTCCATGCTGCTAGACAGCCACAGAATGGGAATTTTCAGCTTACAAGTTCACCCATCTCATCTTGGACAGCCTGTATTTTTGCTCTAGGAACATGCTGTGTTCTAAATAAGAAGGAAAATGGTGTTTGCCTTTCGTGTGGAAGGTTGCACCAAACCTGCTTTCAGTACAGCAGCTCTTCTTGACTGCATTCAATTCAAGTAAGGGGAGATTTACGAGTAGTCTGAACACATTTATGTTAAAAGGAAGTATGGTGATTTCTGAGCTTGTATAGTGGTAATAAGGATAAGAAATGCTAACCCATGCTAACTGAGGTCAACAGACCTCTTTAAAACAGAATTGTTT